>NC_090985.1:31546069-32171069 GCF_041146395.1 Eulemur rufifrons
GTCATCTCAAGACCAGACTGGCTTTCAGGCTCTCGCTCCTGTGGCTCTTGGCAGGTTAGGTCCTCACTAGTTATCTGTCTGAGGCATCAGTTACTTGTCACATGGGCTTCTCCAAACGCATCTTGCTTCTCCTGGAACAAGGACTATAGAGGAGATGGGAGACAGCAGACACCCAAGACAAAAGCTGCTATCTTTGTGTAACTTAATCTCAGAGAGGACATTCCATCATTTTATAGTATTCCATCTGTTAAAAGAGTCACTGGGTGCAGCCTACGCTCAACAGGAGGAGATATTACAAAGACACAAATATTTTGAGGCAGAGATCACTGAGGCCATCTTAGAGGCTGCCTACCACAGATGATAAGGTGCTAACAATTACTACTAGTACCACGAATAATAATAGCAATTATTATGGCGAAGGGAAAGAGTACTACTTTCAGTATAGACAGAATGTGGATTCAAATCTCAACCCAACCATCCACCTATCCTGTGACCTTAGGGCAAGCCACTTACCCTCTCAGAGCCTCATTTACAATCAGCGGATGATCCTGCATATTGCAGAGAAACTGAGATGTAAGTGAAATAAAGGATCTAAAGTGCACATACGGTATTTGGCACAAAGGAAGATGAAAAATAAATGATAGCATCATTATTGTATTGTGTGGGGCTTTTAGCTCCAGCTACATGTAATTGCATTTTCTTGGCATATTTTTTCCTAAAGAATTGGCTTGTCTGAGATACTGGCCAAGCTGTTAGATCGTGAAACAAATGCTTCATCTGCTCCTGGTTCCTTAAATCTTAGGAGGAGAGATAAAATGCCACTAGCTGAGGTCAAGAGTGCTGCAGAAACCCTAAATATGTGCTGTCCCAGGTCCCGGGCTCCAAAGCCTCCTGGAAGGCTCCAGGCCTACACGACCTCCCACCTTCTTCCAGAGAAAGGAAGACTCCATTAGCCCTGGGTAGCACCACAGCCTCCAGCAAGGAGGCCGGAAGGGCAAGGAGGTCTGTTCCCCTGGAGTCCTGGCTATTTTAGGCTTAACATTTAAAAAGATACACTTTGTGTGTCTTTGATATTTGTGAAGGCATTTCTCATACTCTGGCAGCCTGAGGCCATTGCAAAGTTCGAAGGATAGAGTCAATTTATTGAATCAGACATCAGGAGGGCCTTTACATTCAGCTCCAGATAAAGATCAAATATTGATTTTTGTGGAAAAAAAATGAAATGATTTTTCTTTTACCTAAGAAGAAATAGAAGTCTGTGTAGAGTTCTCATGACTGGGGGAAGTTCATCTGGTCCCAAGACCTTGGGGGTTGGTATTGAGGGGAGACGGTTTCGGGGATTTTTATCTACTACCACATCTGCAACAGCAGATGAGCTTGGTCCACGTGGTGTGACCACAGGGGCATTAGAAAGTCCACCAGAACCTTACAGGGCTTCCCTGGTGTCCACGTTCCCACCACTTGAGAATCCTTCCTTTGCGGGAACAGCATCAAGAGACAGAGGAGTAAGTTACATCTCCGCTGCTTGCCGACTGTGCGACTGGACAGCTTGGATTTGGTTTCCTCATCTGGAAAACAGAGTGATGATAATACTGGCCTTGCAGAGCCATTCTGAGTGTTGATGTAAATGCACACAAAAGCATTTCGTAAGTGGTTAAAAATTGATTCAGCTGTTTGTTAGCCAGCAATTTTCAATTCTGTCTTTGATATCCACAGCAGTTTTGGAAAGAGTAAAGATCCCATAATTTCTCTTTTATAAGAAAAAAAAAAAAAAAAACTTGAGGCTCCAAAAGATAATTAGCCTGCCCTTTGTTATCCTAGTTTTTGTGGTTGTTTCTGTTGCTGATGTTACTGGATTCAATCATTACATTTCTGGGAATTACATGTGGAAATACAAATATCATCATTCTACCTACCTTGGTTTTTTTCAGTCCTTACCTCCTGGCTTAAATTAGTTTTCTCAATTTTTATTGAGAATTATACCAAAAGAATCATATAAAATCACTTTTGTATCTACTATGAAAGTAATATTTAACATATTGTGTATTATGTCCTTAAATGGTTCTTATATATAGCAACAGGTAATAAATTATTTTAAGAATATCGTTCCAGGAAGTAAGTTTGTATTTCCTGAGTATCCTTTCTTCTATTAGATAACAGGAGCATTTCAATCCACCACATTTTCTCTTTTCTTCTGCCATCAAATACATACATACATAAATCCAAACCAAATTGACTTAAGTTATTCAAGATGCTATTCATTCATTCATTACTTTTTTCATTCATTAATTAAATATTTACTGAGCACTCTCTGTGCCAAGCCCTGTTCTAGGTGCTGGTAATACAGTGATGAAAGAAAACTATAAATTCCTGCTCTCTTAGAGTTTATATTTTTTGTAATAGAAAATAAACACTTAAATAATAAGCATATATGGTAGGAGAGAAAGGATTAGTGAACTGGAAGATAGACCAGTAGAAAATATTCAGACTAAATCATGGAGAGACCAAAGGATAAAAAGCATCAAAAATGAATAAAATCCATTTGACACATGATTAAAAAACTTAACAGTGAAGTTCCAGAAAAAGAAAAGAGAAAAAAATGAGTTAAAGTCAGTATTTGAAGAGATTCTGACTGAAGATTTTCCACAACTAATAAGCTAATGACACACCAAGCCATAGATGCTTGAGCAGAGACCTGAGATAGTTGAGGGAGGAGCCAGGAAAATACCTGGGGAAGAAATGTCCCAGGCACAGGCGATGGCACCTGCAGACACCCTGAGGCGAGGGCTCTAGTGTGGCTGGAGATGAGTGAACAAGTCCAACAGGTGACGGGGCAAGAGCGAGTAGAGTCTTGCAGAACCTTTAACATCTTTGACTTTCATTTGCTATGATACATGAAGAAAGACAAAAGAAGGTGGTAGACATGACCCGACCTATCTTTGAAAATGAGCAATTACCATGAAAAGAACCAGTTTCTCACTATCTTTTACATAGTCTTCTATTGTTGCACAATTACCATAAAACTAGTGGCTTAAAACGACACATCTTCATTATTTCACAGCTCTGCAGGTCAGAATTCCAGGAGGCTCAGTTGGACTCTCTGCTTAGGGTCTCACAAGACTAAAATCAAGGTACGGGCTAGACTGGGCTCTTATCTGGAAGCTATTGGGAAGCATTTGCTTCCAAGTTCATTTAGGTTGCTAGGTTAATTCAGTTTCTTGTGGCTGTAGGATTGAGGTTCTCATTTCCTTGCTGGCTGTCATCTGGGGACCACTCTCAGCCCCTATGGGCCACCTGCATTCCTTGGTACATGGCCCCTCCATCTTCATAACCAGCAATGGCACATTGAATTCCCCACATGCTTGAATCTCTGAATTATTTCTCTGCCACCAGTCAGAGAAAACATGCTTCTTTTAAAGAGCTCACCTGATTGGGTAAGGCCCACCCAGTTAATATCTATATCTTAAGATCAACGTTAATTACATTGGAACATCAGTTACATCTATAAAATCTTTTATAATACTACTTAGATTAATGTTTGATTAAGTAACCAGGGGGCAGAATTTTGAGGGCATATCTTTAGAATTCTGCTCTTTTGCAAATGAGAAAAATAAGACACAGAGAGGTTGTGACTGGCCCAATAACACATTACTCATTATAATTATTATTGATTTGTGTTACTGACTACAATATTGAGAATAGATTAAGTAGAGGAGCAAGGCAGAAAAAATAGAAACCAGTTGAAATTCTACCACAATAATCCAAGCCAAAAATGACCGTGGCTTGGATGAAGGTGCAAATAGTAGAGATTGTGAGAAGCAGCTCGTTCTGGGTATGTCTTGAAGGTATAGATAACAAGATTTGCTGATGGATGAGATGTGGGATCTGAGAGTAGATGCCAAGGATGACTCCAAGGTTTTTGGTATGAGCAGCTAGAAGGACTTTTACTGAGAACGCATTTACTAAGTTTGGGAAGTCTGGAGGATGAACAGGTTTGTTGGAGGAAGATCTGGTTTTAGACATGTTAAATTAAGATGTCTCTTAGGCATTCAAATGAGATGTCTAGTAGTATATAAATTTGGAGTTCAGAGGAGGTTGTCAGCAGCTAGATGCTTTTTAAAACTCTGAGACTAGATGAGATCACAAAAAAATTGAAGTATAGTTCAAGAAGAAAAGAAGTCCAAAAACTGAGCTCTGGGCACTCAATGTGTAGAGGTCAGGAACAGAAAAGGAATCTACAAAGATGATCAAAAATGAGCAGCCATTGAAGTAGGTGGAAATCCAAGAGAGTGTGATGTTCTGGAAGCCAAGTCAGGAAAGTATTTCAGTGAGGAAGGAGTGAGAGATCATCCATGCAAAACAGTGCTGGCAGGTGAAGTAAGATGAGGACCCAGAACTCACCACCGCATTTAACAACATGGGGTTCATTGGTAACCTTAATAAAAAAACAATTTTTTTTGGAAAGTTGATAGTACAGCCTTATTGTAGTAGATCTAAGAGGAAATAGAGAGATTTTGCAGACTGTGAGTAACAACATCTCTTTCCAGGTGTTTTGCCATAAAAACAAGCAGAGAATTCAGACCTAGGATGTAAAAAGCTAGAAAGAACATCACTTCAACCCTAACAACAATAACAACAAAAAACTCTCATAACTTTTCTTGAACCCATTAGATAGCTTAGGACACAGGGCTACCAAGCAGCCTAAAATCTAAGGAAATATGGACCTTGAAATCTGGTGCACCTGTAGCCTATCACAGGTGGAAAGAATTGCTGAACAGCATATAAGCAGCTATAAGTTTTAACAAATGGCTAAAGGCTGAGGGTGGGCAAGTATGAAAGTGTAAAATGCTGGGAGCCACAAACAAAAGAGGAGTTTTCACACCCTCTCAGGCTTTTCTCCATAAACCTCCACTGAGTGGTCCCAGGAGAGACTGGAGGGAGAACAAGAGACAGGAGAGAGCCTCCCTCCATGGTGCCTTCCTGGAGGAAGGGAGCAGCTGTCCTGGGGGAAAGGCATAAATCTCCCAGCTTCTTATCCTCTATGGACAAAAGCCTAAGATGCTGGGAGGACAGTAAACCCTGTGGTCCCAGGGCACAGGAGAGGACACTTTGATGCTGGCAGAAGATTAAAAAATAAACCTTCTACCCAGGGGAAGGGACAGAACACAGTCCTGGGCCCAGGCTTCTATACCAATGTCATTAGAGTTCACTAACCACTGGGAAGAAGCAAGAAACTCTTTCACATGGAATAATCACTAAAGATGCAAGACAGAGTGTGGCTACCATGAGGAAGGAGGGAAGAATCAGTGAGAAAAGTCTCAACCCCGAAATCCAGGCACGCAGGGCCTAAGACCGAGACTAGACCTGAACAATAGAGAACCCACCACCACCACCCACCAACAGGCTAATTAACACTGGGTAACAACCAACAGTATGACAGCATTGTGGAAAGGGCAAGAACATGGAAAGAGACTCCTTCTGTGAGACAAATATCTGCAGATTCACCAGGAGCATTGAGAAATACCCTCCAGCAGCCCAGCTGCTATCCTAAGAATAAGGTAACACCAGAGAAATTTGAAACCCCCAGTGCACTAAAGATAACTATAGCAACAACTTCTGGCTAGATTGATTCAAACCCACATGCCCATGGCTTAGCAGAAGAAGCATGCCTATTTCTAGGCATAAATGCTGTTGACTTCTATCCCTGTTGTTCTACACGGAATGTCTAGTTTTCAGTCAAATCTTAAGAGACACATACACAAAAGCACATAAAAACAACGCATTGTAAGGATATATTAATAAATTAACAGATAAAACTAGATTCAGAGGTGACTCAGATGTTGTAACTATATAAAAACTTTCAAATTATTTGATTAATATGTCAAAGACTATAGTGGAAAAACTAGAAAATATCCATGATTGATGGAGAATTTTAGCAGAGAGAAGCAAATTATAAGAAAGAGTAAAGTTGAAATGCTAGAAATAAAAGGAAAACACAATAACATATACGAAGAATGTCTTTAATAGGTTCATCAGTACATTCAACATAGCAAAGAAAAAATCAGTGAACTTAAAAATAGATCTATAGAAATTATGCTAACAGAAACACAAAGAAAAAAGGGTAAAAAAAATAAAGGAATAATTGTTCATCCAAGAGCCGTGGGACAATACCAAATATTCTAAAATATGTTTAATATATGTGGATGCTGTTGGGAGTGATCCCATTGAAACAGAAAAAGTGATGGATTTAGGAAAGAAGAAGAGAATTTGGGAAATGATTCCCTGAATATATAAGAGGTCACGTTACCCAGTAAACAGAAGTGCAAGTCAGCCTTACATAAGACTGTTCACAAAGAGCTTGCCCATAGTAACAGGAGGAAAAGCAGAGAGGTAATTCCTTTAGGATTAATATATAGTCTTTTGCTTTTACCTTAACCAAGAGTCCCTATTCTATATTTTCTTTTAAGATCATTATTGTGTAAGAAACTTTAATTTTAAACCACCTTAAATTTTTTTTGGGGGGGAGAGGGGCTCGGAGTAAATAGCTACAAATATCTAAATCTTACAGTTTAACAATCTTCACTTCAAGTTGTAGAGCATGGATCAGGTAATTTGGGTGATGGAAAGAGGAAAAGCATAGACCTAAAGCACAGTAAACTCTCTGGAAGGTAACGTATTTTGTAGATAAAGAGAAAGGGTGCATTACAAGGTCCTGGGCAATCAGGAAAGAGTTTAAAATCTCCAGGCCCCTATTCAGCAAGTAGCCATAGAGTCCCTACTATGTGCCAAGCACAATAAATAAGCACAGATCCTTTGGGCAAATCCATTGTAAGAGCAAATAATTGTCCTGAAAGGGTCAATTGTTAGTAGAAGAGAATTTCCCTATTGCTGTTTTTTTAGCTGAAAAAAAAAAAGGGGGGGAGCAAAAATACAGGCTTTCCTTCCTTGCTGGGCTTTATTAAATATCATATGACAATTGTAAATTACAAATCCTTGCACAGAAATTTGATATTTTTGTGGGATGAAATGCCAGCTAAGGCTCCTCCCAATTCTAACTTCTAAGTTTCCTTGATTATGTGAGAACTAGACGATCAGATTGAACAGTCATTGTGTCTCTATATGAGTGTGGCTTTCAGGTTGTCTGGTATGAGAGGAAATGGAACAGAATGGAATGGAACAGAACGTCATGGCGTGCAATGCACCGAGATGGGATGGGATGGAAGGTGCCTGCTCTCAGATCTTTGTGTGGGCTGACTACTGTTTCTCATTGACGGATCAGCTCCAAAGCCAAAACCTTAGAGAGCCCTTCCCAAATTATTGGATCTAAAATATTCTCCACTGCCATCCCAGTCACTTTTTAGCTCCATAAAATTTGTCACTATATAAAATGATATAGTTTTATCTGTTTGTTTCTTGTATAACATCTGTGTAACCCTCCTACTAGGAAGAAAGCCCCACATGAGCAGGAAACATTCCAGTCTTCCTCACCTCTGTGAGGCAAAAGGGATGAACAGATGAATGAAAAGACAGGGCACGGGCTTTGCAGTAAGACAAACCGGCGTCCAAATCTGCTAACTGGGTGATGTTGAGAGAGTTGCTGAATTTCTCTCACCCTCAATTTTCTTATTGTTGAAATGCAAATAATAATTCCTGCCCCAGGGTTATTGGAGAGCTGAAAACAAATGCAATTAGGACTTATAAAGTGCATGACACTCAATAAATAATTGAAGCTCTCATTTCAATCCTGAGGAGATATGCAGTTGGCCAAAGGAAAGAGATATCAAAGTGGGACTTTGTGCCCTCCTGTCTGAAAGCAGGCTCTGCAGCGGTTCCTGAAGAGCACATGCGAGAGTGGGTTTGATGTAACAGCTCCGATGCAGCCCGGCTGCCTCGCCAGTTCCTTGCCCTTTCTCTTCTTTGGACGACTGGGACTCCATCTGTGGTCCTTCCAGCAGCGTGCCATGTCTTGGGGGCGGTATGAGAAGGGACTTGTCATTTTGGGACATCTGCTGTGAGCATCCTGGCCAAGCTTCTGCCACCCCTGGGAATCAGCACCCCCAGACTGTTTGGCCTTCCTACCCATGATGAGCCAGCATCGCAGGCCAGGCAAGAAGACGATGCCACCTGCATTTCTTCAGATTTGTTTTCCAAAGGGATACGGACAGGGATTGAAGGGAGCAGGGCCCCACAGTCTTGCTCACTGGCTTTTTCCTTGCTGAATACCTCACCCAATGTACATGGATGGGGGGCAGGGGGGGGCAGAATTCTAACTCAGGTGCGACTCCTTCCAAGACCTCTAGTCCTTGGCCATACCGTGCTGTTTCTCATAATGGATAAACACATGCATTCTGGCATGTCGTGTGGGTGCAGTGAATGCCTAACGGTGAGAAATGATTAATGGATACATGGGTAGATGGATGGATGGAAAAAAGGATGGGAGAGAAAGAAGAAGAGAGGGAGTGACAATGGGAAGTATTAGAAATATCTGGGCTGAAGAGCTGAAAAAAATATTGAGACCTCACACAGAATCAGGATGTTTCCTTAGGACTGAGGTGTGGTGTGGGAGTCCAGAATGGCTATATCTTAGACAACTGCGTCAACAGAAGGGCTAGGGAGACTTCATGATTTGTAACCAGCCAGCTGCATTTTTAGAAATCTCTTTCTCCCGTGTCAGTCCTGCCTCCTGCACTAAGCAAGGTTTCCCTGACGCCCAGTCGCTAACATCTCTTTGGCTTACTCTCCTTTCGCCCCTTCAGTTCCAAGAATGCTCCAAGCCCCCACCTACAGCAGATGTTCGCTAAATATGTAGTTTATTGTACAGGTATTTTCCTCTTCTTATGGTTCTTTCAAGGTCCTTATAAATGACCAAATTTTGAAGTGAGACATGAGGTAAATACTTTCCCAGGGGTCCTAGGTGTGTCCCTTAAAGAATTCTCTTTCTTTTCCTTTTTAACTTGAGGAAGAATTCATCAGGGCAGTTTGTTAATGAATTGGCTCTAATTGGCTTGTTGACAATAACACATGGAGAGAAATTGAGTTATACTCTTCCCTGTGCTGCCCTTTTTCAGGAGGCCAACTGGAAATAAGGTGATGCCGCACAGTCCCCAGAGTCCCCTGCCTGGTCAGGCAGCAGTGACAGGTGGAGGGAGGAGGACAGTGGAAAGGAGCAGACACATGCTTCACTCCAGATCTGTGGATGAACAGATGTGCCTGACCTGTTCTCTTCAGGGTTGCCCCAGCGGCCATGAGGATTCAAAGAGATAATCTCAGTGATTCCGGAGATGTGAATAGTGAGGCCTGGGAATTGGGAGCCCTGCATACCCAGTGCTGCGTGGCCTTGAGTAAGTCACTTCTTTAGTCTAAGACTCAGTTGCCATTTATCAAAACTAAATAGTCTTCTAAGGTTGCTTTCAGCTCTTGACTCTTGTTATGCACCGATTGCTCTTTGAACTTTCCTGTGACCATTATCAATCCTGGGATGGGGAGAAGTGGCAGGGAGCACACTGAATCTGCAATCTGCAGCTCAGGTGAGGTCTAGCTCTTTTGAGGTTCTTCTGCCCCTGTAGGCTTGGTTCTGTGCCAGGACAGAGGCCAACAGACTCTTATCCACACATGGCAGCTGCTGGCTTAATCTGGCTGCCACAGGGATGACCCATTCAATGGAAGTCCAAGCCCCAAAACTCACCACACGGGGCCCTCCTTGGTCCTTCCTTTTCCTGCTCCACTGGGCTTATCTCTTAGTCATTCTATCTTGCCCTTTACACTAGGTAACAACTGAACTTCAGGATATACACATGCCCTGTGCTCTCTGCTTGTCCCCAGTATTGGTTCATTTGACTTTCTCTGCCAAGGATATCTTCCCTCTTTCTTTCCCCAGCCAGTGCCTACTCAACCACTAAGACTCTGCTCACATGCGCCACCTCCTTCTGTCATCCCTCTGTTCAGACTAGACTAAATGCCTGTCTCCACTGGAGTTTAGCTGCAAGAAACAGCTACGTATTTTTAGAAGAAATCAGATTGTTCTTAGAGAATCCTTAGAAGTGTTAGAGGAGCAAGCTCCAGGCTCCATGATGTCACCACCACCAAACTGGCCTTCCAGGGCAGCTGCCACCTCTGCCATGTTGGGAAGGTGATAAGTCAGGAGACCACCACTGGAATTGAGCTCAGGAACATACCCCCAGAGCTTCCGTTTTAAGATCAGAAAGCCACTGCTGCCTCAACTTCCTTTCCGTACCCATGCAGCTAGTGGCTGAACGTTGAGATGCATTCACTGCAGGATGGCACTTCCATGACCACGTAGGCCAGCAGCAACGAGTAGAGCAGGAAGAAGCTGGCATCACCTCCCTTCTGTCCTCCAAATTCTCATGCCAGAGGACCCTACTTGCAAGGGAGTCTGGAAACACAGCTTTAGCTTTCCAGCCTCAGCAGCTCACAGGAATAGCACAGGTGAGACGGAGCAGGGACCCCTCTTAGGGGCCTGCCGCCCTCCCTGCCAAGCATGGAAATAAAGGAGAAATCTTGAATCTCGGCAAGAGAAATTCCAGGCACCTAGCTAGCCTTGAGAAGTAAACCAGTAATCAAATAAGAAAATCATAGTCTTCCAAGAAAATCAGAGTCCCAAGGTGTTTTGATTCCCTACAAAAACTAAAATTAACATCTTAACATATGTTCTTGAGTTATTTTTCGGCAACCCGGACCCCCACCAGATGGAAAATGCCACTGTCACAATAGACCTCAGATAAAGGGGAAATGAGGGCTGAACTCCGACCTCCGTTCTTTGTTCTAAATTTCCCCCTGAGGGGCTGAGAGACAGAGTTGGGCCCACAGACCAAACCTTAACATTTCTTTCCGCTGATTCCAAGTTTTCAGACAAGGCCTTGCTTCCTTAATTGCTAATCAAAGAATCTCCGAATCCACCTATGACTTGTAAGCCCCCCCTTCAAGATATCCCACCTTTTGGGGCCAAACCAATGTATAACCTCCATAATATTGATTTACAATTTTGCTTGTAATTCTGCTTTCCTCAAACATACCGCTGCCTTTAAAAACCCTGGCTTGTAAGCCATCGGGGAGTTCAGCTCTTAAGCATTTGCTGCCCGTTTGTGTTCTCCGAAAAGATGTGTCCAAGTCCTAGCCCCCAATGCCTGTGAATGTGACCTTATTTACAAATAGGGTCTTCGCAGATGTCATTAGTTAAGGATCTCGAGATGAAATCATAAAGGATTTAGAGTGGCCCTAAATCCAATGCCTGATATCCTTATAAGAGAAAAGAGAAAGAGTTGTGGTGCACAGAGACAGAGAAGGAACATGAAGACCCGGCACATGGAGGCAGCAACTGGAATGACACTGCCATCAGTCTAGGAATGCCAGGAGCCATCAGCAGCTGGGAGAGAAACAGGAAGATTCTCTCCAAGAGCCTTCAGAGGGCGTGTGGTTTTGCAGATAACTCAACCTCAGACTTCTGGCCTCCAGAACTGCAGGAGCATCATTTTCTGTTGTTTTAAGCCACAGGCTTATGGTATTTTGTTACAGGAGCCCGAGGAAACCAATATAGGGAATGAAACTCACTGGGAGGAAAAGCAGGTAGAAGTTGCATTATCAACTGGCCACAAATGAGGGCAACTGATGTGTGGTTTCCACTGGCCTCCATCCTCCCTTCAGGGTGGGTGACCCCATGAGGTGTCACTGCCCCTGCACTCTGGACTGCTCATGTGAGAGCTTGAGCAGGTTGCCATGGGAATCCCAGAGAAGTCCCAGGACAGGAAGCCAGAGGAAGAAGCCAAAGCCTGAGGCAAGGCACTGCCAGGTGCACCTGCTTGGACTGCAGCTGGCGGGAGCTTGCACAGCGTATCAACGGGGATGGGGGGAGAGGCTGAGATGGTTAGAAGTGGTGCACAGGCTCTGTCCAATACACCCTAGAACTCCAGAGCTGCAGTTTATTTATGTTCCATGAGATTTCCCATCATAGCAGCCTTATGAAGTGAGCATCCGTCCCCCTATACAGAGGAAGAAACTGGAACCCTTGGCCAGCCACACTGCTTGTTAGTGGCATAGCTGGGATTTAAATCCAGTTGCTGGGACTGCAAAACCTGTGCTCTTCCCACTACACCACCCTGCCCCACTGGCTCTGGGACAGAGATAGGTCCTAGGGTGAGGCTTCACCCTCCACTGCTGGTCACCAGAGCTTCTGCTTGCTCCAGTCCTTCCTTTTCCAGCACAGATTCGGTATCCAGCCCCACCTGCAGATCAGGCGGCTGCTCTAATGACCTCACTCCCAGCCTTCAGGGGCTCTATAGACCTGGAGGAACCACAGCTCCTCACATAGTTTAAAAGAAACAAAATCCTTATATTGATTGAGTATTCTTCTTGTCTCTGAGCTAGGGGATAAACACGGTGAACAAGACAGGTACATGCAAACCGCCTTGTGGAGTTCACAGATGAGTGGGGACAAATAATTAACTCTGCAGTAAGAATCGTTCATCTGCTCATAACCCTCGGTGGCTCCCATCACACCCTTCCTAAGGCACGTCTCCAGTGACGGCACTTCTGTGCTCAGAACCTTCAGTGACTCTCGCCGTCCTAGCTGAGGTTCTCAAACTCAAATGGGCGTCAGAATCAGCTGGAGGGTCGGGGAAGATTCAGGCTGCTGGCCCCACCCCCAGAGATTCAGATGCAGTGGCCTGGGCTGGGCCCAAGGAATTGCTTCTAACCAGCCCCAAAGGATGCTGATACCACTACTTCAGGGTCTATGCTCTGAGTACCCCAGCTCCATAGATTAACAAATGAACTTGGGAGCCCTTGGAGGTCATTGATAAGCAAGGCTCACCCAGTCTCATCTTACCCGCCTCCAGCCACACCCAATATGCCTCCTCCTGGGCTCACCTCCCCCCACCCCTCAGTCTTCCTGCCTTTTTCCTAACCCAGCTCTTTCTGCTCTGCTTGGCAAACTTCCAGCGATCATTTAAGATCCAGCTAAATGCCACCTCCTCTGAGAAGCCTCCTCCTCTCCACAAGCAGAGTTAGACACCCTCCTCTGTGTCTTGCCTCCCATTTGACTGACTACAGCTTATAGCACATGTTCTGTACTAAAGTGGCGTTTGCATCTGTCTCCGATGCTTAAAGGGAGGATCGTAGCTGCACTTTTTCAATACGCCATGCCTTACGTCGTTAGGGTATTTGATGCACACAGAAGCCCCAAAGTTGGACATTATTATCGTCCCTCTTTTAAAGATGCTAAAACTGAAGCACAGAGAGGTTAAGTCATGTCCCAAAGGTCACCAAGCCAGTCAGTGGTGGACCTGAGATCCACCCCACACAGGTGGGTTCACCCTGTGGCCTCTTCCTTCTGAGCCTGCGCTGTCCCAGTGTAGCGGCCACTGGCCACATGTGGCCATTGAGCCCTTGAAATGTGGCTGGTGCAACAGAGGAGCGACATTTTTTCTTTTAATTATTTTAAATGTAATTTTAAAACCAATACTCAAGTCAACTATTGGAAAAATTTTTAAGTATGTTTGACAACCCGGGTTGTTGTGCATCTACTTTTTCTGCTGTCAATTTTATGAAATTCAGTACCAATCAAGTAATTCCAAAGAAAAGTTAGAGTCCAAATAGAGATGCGCTGAATGCATAAAATATACACCAGATTTCAGGCCGGACACAGTGGCTCATGCCTGTAATCTTAGCACTCTGGGAGGCCGAGGTGAGCCGATCGTTTGAGTTCAGGAGTTCGAGACCAGCCTGAGCAAGAGCGAGACCCCATCTCTACTAAAAATAGAAAGAAATTATATGGACAGCTAAAAACATATATAGAAAAATTAGCCGGGCATGGTGGTGCATGCCTGTAGTCCCAGCTACTCGGGAGCCTGAGGCAGGAGGATTGCTTGAGCCCAGGAGTTTGAGGTTGCTGTGAGCTAGGCTAACGCCACGACACTCTAGCCTGAGCAACAGAGTGAGACTCTGTCTCAATATATATATATATATATATATATATACACACACCAGATTTCAAAGACAACAGCATAAAAAAGGAATGTAAACTATCTCATACTTATATATTGACTCGAAGTTAAAATGCTAATAGTTTGGCTAGAGTAGATTAAATAACATACATTATTAAAATTAGTTTTGACTGGTTCTTTTTAATTTGTTTTAATGTGGATGCTAGAAAAGTTAGAATTACATCCGTGATTTGCATCGTATTTGTATTGTGTTTATATTGGACCGCGCTGCTCTCTGCTATGAGATCCTGAAAAGCCCGAGCTTGTCCTGTGCAAACGTGTCTCCCCCGTGCCCAGCTGGGTGGGCTGGTACTGAGAAGGGGTTCCGGGGAGGCTCGCTGTGGCTTCCTCCAAGCCCCGAAGTTGCGGGTCAGCTTCTCACTCCCAGAATCCCCTGGCAGCATTAAATCTTCCCTGGAATAATGCAAGTGCAGGGCTTTGCCAGCCAGCAGCTCACTCACTACCTGGAAGGCACTGTTATTTATAGATGGATGATGCCATCCGTGGGAAGTAATAGTCCCTCTGAATTCTCAGAAGAGTTTGTCTTTCGATTAGGGCCCAGCCTGGTTAGGAAACTGAAGACCAATTTGTGGGTATTTTTAGGCCATCCGATATATAGTCAAGAATGCTGAAATTCAGATCTGTTTTCCCCCAGGAGGGTGAACACAGCTGCAAAATCAAAAGTGAGCTTTTGCACAAGGAAAAATAATTAGCTTCCCTATAAGCAGGCTCCATGGAGGAAGTCTGTCTGTCTGGAGGAGCGGGCTGACACAAGCGCTGAGGACGGATCTCTCAGAAGTTGATAGAAGCCACCCTTCCCGGGGAGTTCAGTGTGAGCTGCTTGGAGTGATGAGATTGCGTTTTCAGCTCATTCTCTTATTCTCTCATTGGGGATTTCTGAACATTGCTTAGTGCCAATTGGGAAAAACTACAAAAGTAAAAGCCATCTTTGAGAGCCCCCTTCCCACAAATGGCAATTCTCTTGGTTCAGAGACATTGATTTATAATCCTGGGTTTCCATGCAAAGACTCAGAGAGAGGTGGCGTCCTGTCTTTTCCTTTTCATAAAAACTGTGTTCAGTGTGTTTCAGGCAAAGAAGCAACTTGGCAGGAAGGGACTCATCTTCCACTGTGATCATAAAAGGCTACATCTTCCTCTGTCAAAGGAGAAAGCGCCTACTGCTAGTCTGGAGACTCTGGTGCCAATTACTGTTTTGGGGCACAAAGGTCTGGGTTTCCACATCTGGAAAATGCAACATTTTTAGGACAGGCGGAATTTCCTGGCATCTCTGAGAGAACGTCATGTGGATGCTTCTCCTTCTCATTTTGTCTTTCAGGCTACGTAACAGGCTCACAGCAGCCATGCACATCCACACATACTTTATTATTTATAAAGTCCTTTACAGTTTGTATAATGCTTGTCACACGAGTCATTGCTATAGTATCTGCCAATGTCATCCCTATTCTCAGATGAAGAAACTGAGGCTCAGAGAGGTTCCTTGACTTGTTTGAGTCACACAAAGAGAGAGAGAGAGAGAGAGAGAGGTAATCAGGACTAAATGCAGGCCATCTAACATGCAGGCTTGCGATTTCTTTCTCATTTAAAAGTTTTTCTTCAACAGTCATTTAACAAACACCAGTTGAGTGTCTACAACTACTAATGACTCTGTGCCTGCCATGTGCTCTGTGTCTCCCACACGTTAGCGCGTTGACTTCTCAAGCAACTGTGTAAAGCATATGAATCTCAGGAAAGTCAAGCAGCTTCCAGTTAATAACAGAGGCTTGAAACAAATCTTTGTCTTCTCTCTATCCTAAGACTTCGCTAAAATAATAATGATGAATGATATTTTTGAAAGGTTACTGTGAGTCACCTTACTACGTGTCATATTTTAATTTATTTACCTGAATTTCCTCATTTAATGTTCACAAAATTCTATAAGGCAAGTCTTATTATAACGCCCATTTTACAGATGAAAAACTGAGGCAGCAAGATGTTAATAGCTTGCCCAAAGGTACGCATCTAAAAAGTAGTGGCACTTTCCAGGCACTGTGTCTTCAGACCTTGTATTCTTAACCCCAATGATTGTAAAGGGGTAAGAAGTATTTGGATTCACAATGAAGATAGTACCTACAGAAAGTCCATTAGCAGTTAAAATATTTGACCAAAGTTCTAGTAAACAACACAGGGAATGGTAGCAGATGTCGCAGAGTAGATGGAGCCTCAGATCTGTGTGTTGGCAGAGTGAGGTGCACATGGGAAAGTTACATCTTGTAGCACAAAACTCTGGAGAACTCTAGGACTTGGAAGTGCTGAGTGGGACCGAGAACACCACCAATACAGGGGGCTGGGACCAGGGGAATTAGCTGAAAAACTGGACCCAAAATAGCTTTTCTTCTTCCCCATTTATACCCCTAGTGAGCAGAGCAGTCAGCCAGGTATGTAATTTGCCTTCTTAACCACACACCTCCACTGCAGGCAGAACATCCAAGATCTTCTCTTTAACTGAAATCATTGCTGCCCCCTCCACACACACACAAAGCATCTCTAGTTCGGAATTTGGGATTCCCAAGCACAATAGCTAAAAACATAAAAAGGTGAAAACTATGAAAGAAAAGACAAGAGATATAGAAAAGTAGCCTCATATTTTACTAACAGGTTATCACACTTTAAAACGCCACAATAAAGAAAAGTTCCTAAAAACTTTTCAAGAATGACTTTTTGTTTTAAGATGTCAGAGTAAATACATTTCTGCTACCTTCTCCTTGCAAAAACAAGAAGCACTAGGGAAAAAAAAAAAAAGCCATGCATTTCGTCTTCAGTAAAACTAAGAGACATTTTAATACACTATATGGGAAGGGGACTATAGAAGGGGGAGAGCAAATGACTTAGTAGAGGGAATGTTTCTCCCCTAAGTGCCTTGTGTGGAGAGGAATCAGCCCAATTCGCCCCTCCAGCAACAGAGAAAGTTTCTAACTCTCATTAGAAACTGAGAGTACTAGGTACCACAGCAGGCAGCGGGAGGAGGGAGTGAAAACCTGCACACAGAAGAGTGGTTGCAAAGTTTGAATAACACAATTTAGACCCCCCCCCCCCCCCCCCCCCGCCGCCAGGATCTCACCCTGACCCAGAGCATCACAGATTTATTCTCGTGGAATACCAACTTGAGCAGTGAATCCACACTACATTGAAAACACAGTGAAAGTCTAGACCTGTAAGTAGGTGGCGGCGGGGGGTGGGGGGGGAGGAGGATCCACTGCCCCTTGACTTGAGGATCTTTCCGGAGAACAACAGACCTGCACCAGGAAAAGCCCCACAGACCTCCGATGAAACTGTCCTCTTCCCACTCCCACCCCACAGTGCAGCCCACCCGTGCACGCGGAGCTTACACCTTACTCATTAGTATGAACAGACAACTGAGGATGACTAAAAATTGGGGAAATCATCCTACTTGAGAGACGAGACCTGAGCAAAGAGCAAAGAAGACAGAAGCGGCAGAATTAATGCAGAGAACATTAAAAAAACTTCAAAGAAACTATAATTAATATCCTCAGAGAAATAAAGGGAGATGTTATAATCCATAAAACAAGAAAAATGCATTCATTAAAAAGTACATTTAGAGAACAAGTGAGAGTTCTTGGAAATTAAAAATATGATGACTCAATTTCTTAAAAAAAATTCAAAATAAGTGCTTAACAATAAAGTCAAGAAAATTTCCCTGAAAGTAGAATAAAAAGATAAGCAATGAACAATAGAAGAGGAAAGACAAGAAAATTAGAAGATCAATCCAGGAGGTTGAACATGCTACTAATAAGCATTTCCAGAGACATCACAGAAAATAGAGGGGAGGACATTATCACAGAACAAAAAGAAAGCAAGAATATTTCCTAGAATGGACATACGCAAGCGTTCTCTGAGTAGTAAGTAAAAAAGAAATTTAGAAAGTCCCAACTTCCAAACCAAAGCACAATCACTGTGAAATTTCAGAGCAAAAGAAGATTCTAAATGCTTCTGTAGGGGGAAAAAAATTACATAAACAGGTATGGGAATAGGAATGGCTTGGGCCTTTCAACAGGAACATAGGGAGCTAAGAAAATGGACCAATCACTTCAAAATTTGAAGGGAAAATGATTTATACCTTAGACTTCTATAGCCACCCAGATTGTAAATCAAGTGTGAGCATAAAGCAAACATGTTTTAACAAGCCAAGTCTCAAAAATACAATCACCACTCACTTCACCTTTAATCAAGATGCCACTGGAACAGGTGTTCCAACAAAACATGGGGATAAACCAAGGAACAGAGAACCCACTGCAGGGATCTGGGGAAGGGAGCTCAATAATGGCCCATGGATGTCTGGGGCCACACCTGAGGAGCACATTTAGAAAGCAATCAGTCCCATATAGGAACAGGAGGATGGAGGCACCATGTAGCTCTAGGAGAAAATTAGAATGAGTAGAGTATTTGATAGGTTCCCTTGCATGACATTGTCTCAGACCAGGAGGCATACTGTGTGGCCAAGGACATACAGTGCTCCCATGACATGGAATCCACTGGATCTGCTGTGGACAGTATACCACACCATCTGGAAACTGCAGGCCTGAAAGTCCAGTGGAATGGCCTCTTGAAGGAGCAGCTAAGGTACTAGCTTGAAGATGACACCCTGTGGGAATGGGGTGATACTCTTAAACCAGTGGCCATTGCACAGGCATGTGCCCACCAATAGTGAAAATGTATGAGTCTGGGGACCAAGTGGAGCAAGTAGGGTTGGCCCATCAGCATCACTCTCAGTGACTCACTTGTGAAATTTGGACTTCTGATTCTTACACCTTTGGGCCCTGTGGGACTAGAGACCTTGGCTCCTAAAATGAAGGAGGGGATGCACCTATGTGAGAACAGAGTAGGACACCCTCTAAATTGAAAGGTATGACTGTTGCCAGATCAGTTTGAGCACCTTGTAATACTAGCCCAGTGGCCCAGTATGGCTTTAACATGCTAATGGGGTCACTGGTCCTCACCAGCATGAGGATGAGGTAGCCCTGCTGCTGGGAGGGATATGGATGGATGTCACTCAGGTGAGCCACTTGGCATCTCTTGCCTCTCCCATCATAATGACCAGGGATTCAGCCCCCTTGAGAATAAGGGTCTGGATCAGCCCACCCAGGAAGCCACTTAGCCCAGCAGGTGTGCTACCTGAGTGAGGGGGAATCTAGAATAGGAGGGGGGAAGGTGATGAGTAATACATAATGGATCCAATTGCAGCAGGGCGGGGTGTGGTTCATCCCATCCACCCTCCTCATCAAAGTTTCCCCAGAATCATGACCTATCAGAATCCAGGAAAATCTGTGTATGGCTGAAGTGAATTTATTATAAAAGCCAATATACCCAGGCAGAGGAAGAGGGAACTACAGTAGATGCTGGTGGTGCTCTGCCCAGATCCTCGTTACTGGGCAGCACACCCCTGCCCCAGCTGCTAATGGCTTATAGCTGCACCCGTCTGTGTAAAGAAAATTGCCTTCAGCTGGCAAGAGCTGCCAATAGCTGGGAGATTATGCCCTGTCCCACCCCCCACCCCCACACACCTGGGCAGGTCCCAGTCAAGGACTGACTGATGCAGAGATGCTCTCTCCAGGAGGGACAGCTCTCTGGGCACTCTGAGCTCTCCCTGGGACCAGGCTGAGTGCATCTGCCTGGCTCCTTCCCTCACTTCCTGGCAGGTTTCTCTGGAGGCCACTTTTTCAGTAAATCACTGGCATAAAAATCCTGTTCTCAAGCTCTGCTTCTAGAGAGTTCTAGGAAATTTTAATCAAGGACTATTTGACTTTTGAAACTGTCTATATGTAATACTTCTGTTACAATAATACATTTTTAAGATAATAAAACTTCCAGAGAACTGGGGGGAAAATGTTTCTGTATTGGTTTAGTTGCCTATGGCTGCCACAACAAAATAGAACAAACTGGGTGACTCAAAACAACGAAAATTTTTATTCTCTCACAGTTCTGGAGGCTAGAAGTCCAAGATCAAGGTGTGGGCAGAGCTCTGCTCCCTCCAAAACCTCTAGGGAAAGATCCTTTTTTGCCTCCTCCAGCTTCTTGGCTCCAGGCATCCCTTGGCTTATGGTAGTATAACTCAATCTCCATCTCCCTCTTCTCATGTGCCTGTGTCCAAATTTCCCTCTTCTTCGAATGACACCAGTTATATTGGATTAAATGCCCACCCTATTTCAGCATGATCTCATCATAACAAATTATATCTGCAGCGACTCCATTCCCAAATAAAGTCCATTCTGAGATACCTACCAGTGGTTAGGAGTTCAACGTATCTTTTTGGGGGCTGCAATTTAATCTATAAGAGAGTCCTATAAGGAATGATAATCGGGATGGTGGTGGATGTCTTGCCATGAACACTAAATGCTAGAAGGCCAGGGAGCATGTTCTAAATACTGAAGTCAAATCATTTCCAGCCTTTACCTAGCTCAGTTAGGAAATAACTTCATATTCAGACATGCAAGGGCTCTGAAAATTTGCCTACCTTTTAAGGAAGCAAAGGAAGATGTGCTCTTACAAAATAATGTAGTAACCTAAGAAAGGAGAGAATGTGGAATACAGGAAACACAGGCCACAGCCAGATGAGGGCACGAGGAATGTCCAGGATGATGGCCATGCATCCCAGAATGGAAAAGGTTTAGCCTGGGAAGGAACTTTAATAAAAGATGCCCAGTAAAATATTTGATTGGCCAGAGCTCTGGGGGAAAAATATGGAGGAAAATTATAAAGAAGATATTTCAATAAGGAAAAAAAAAGAATGGTAAACAGAAATTTTAGGAAAAATGAAAAGAGATGCAAAAACTATAGAAGAAAGGAAATAAAATCATAATGCACCACCTGGCTCTAGAGCAAACTTTAAAAAGTCATAATACTGAAAACCTTATTTAAAAAGTTAAATAAACGTTGCATTGTAAATGTGTTAAGAGACTGTGGGGATATTTAAAAGGGATATTTATTAAAGGAGTTAAATCCTAATAAATTATAGTAATATGTCAATAGATACTATCAAATGTGTAAAGCAAAAAGAATAATTGAAGCGTTTTACTTAGAGATATGGAGATTACCACCAGAATAGTTCAAAGAGTTAAAAGTGGTTGCCTCTAAGAAGCAGGACAGAGGAGAAGAGAACAAGGAATGGTTGCTCTTTTCATTATAAAAATGTTTTATTCTATTTAATTTTTTTAAGCCATGTGCTCTATATACTTTATTAGACAAGGCCTAGGTAATTCACACCCAATGACACAATCACTACGTGTCAATACTGAGATTTGACCCTAGAAATACTTTATGCTTAAGCCTGGGCTTTTTCCTGTATACTTTGGTACCTACTAATTAATAAGCACTGTGGCTTACCCAAGACACAGAAGTGAAAAAGACTGTCCCTGCCCCAAAGGACCTCCCAGTCTGTGTGGGAGCGTGGAGATAAGATACGCACAATATAATCAATATATGTTGCAAGAAAGGCCAAAACAAAGATATGTATAAAGTGATAGGATTTTAGAAATAACCTTGACTATAACTTCAGAGACTTTCATGACTTTCCAGAAGGACATATTGCTTGGGGCGGGTGGGCAGTTCTGCAGGATCAGGCAAATGAATTCCTGTCTCCTAAAATTGTTTACCCCCAAGGGGGCTCTTCGGACATAGATTCAGGTAATTCTGCAGCTTCAGATTCTTCATAAATGAAAAGACCAAAGGTCCAGAGCCCAGAGCACAATGGAATCCGAGGTGTAGGCTGTGGCCAAGGAAACGGCTTAGCACTGTCCTGAGACTTGCTGTGTTGGGTGTTGCTAAGACACAGCGTAGTGTAATGTATGTCATAAAACAAACAGAAGCGAGCTTGCTGAGTGAGGCTGCTCCCACACTGAGTTCTGTTTCTTCAGGAGCAAGTTAGGAAGGAGAGGAGATGGAGCTGTCAAGCCTCTGTACGTAAATTCACAAGGATGAGCAAAGGCTGGCAGAATGATGGATAATTTTCTGCGACAGGTACACATATTCTCACGCAAGAAAACCACCACTGCAGCAAAGTAAAATGTGGAATATAGAACAGTGGTCAACAAATAGAACTAGGTCAGTGAAAGACCATCCAGCAGAACAGGGCTAAGATGGCAAATAGATTTTGCCCCGTCCCAGAGCTCATCATTTGGTCTTGGTTCACTGTCTGGAACAAAGCCTTGGGAAAGATTGTAAAGTCACTATGGTCTAGGCAGGAAGGAGCTCTGGTTAGCAATACTGCTACAGCCCACAAAGGGGGAAATGTTGACACAATTGCCTTATATTGTCCACCCTGGCTTTAGACATTCCCAGCAAATGGATTCACACTTTCTCAAGGGATCAGCATTCTACAGTGTTGGGAAGTGTGTGCTTTGTTAAGACAAGAAAACTAGCAACCCTATTATATTATTTTCACATGTCCAAAGTGCATACTTATGTTACCTTTACAAAATGAATGGATCTCAATGAAATGATACTTCTCATTAAAAACAAAAACAAAAATAGAAAATCTTGTTGGCATGTGGGTCAATTTCCATCCAGTTTATCTATATGACTTTCAAATATAGGATCATGTTTAGGTTAGAAAACAGAGTACATCGTTTTCAATCCAGTTTGGGTGTCGTGAGTTTCAATGCAGTTTAGAATTTTCTGTTATTTATAACCTGCATAATGGGGAGTATTGGGCACCTGTTGCATTTCTGCCTGACCCCACTCTCCCTTCCTGCCACTCCCACCCCACAGGGGTTTACAGTAGTCCTGTGTTTTGTTCTAATATCTTTTCTCCCCAGCTGAAGCTCATCAGTCCCTTTTCTGAATATTTTTAATTGAAATTAAGAGAAAGCTTTTGAGTGACATAAAGTCAGGATAGACTTTATGCAGCATGGAACAGAGTGATATAAAGTCAGGATAGATATGTTGCTACTGTGTTTGTTTTTAGTGGGTTTGGGGGCAACAGAGACCAAACCCACCAGCTTTGCAGGCTGTGGCTCAAGGATCTCCCTGAAGTTTGCTAATTCTTGCTCTTGGGTTGCATGAGACACTCTTTTATCTTGATAATAACCCCCTTACACACACATTTTCTAGGGTTTAAATTACTTTGACCTTATTTCTACTACATGTATGCAAAGGAGATAAAGCTAATGCAAGGGATTAATAACTTCCTTCCCAGATTCTTTGAGGAGTCAGTGAGAAGAAATACTTGAAGTGGCTCCTAGTGAGCTCTCGGGGAGGGACAGTTATTATCTCTGTGACATTCCATTACGCATCTCCACCCGCTGCTACCCCTTTTCATGCCCGAGGACCAAAGAGGAAATAGCTCTAAGAGGTGAGAGACTATAGTAACAGCAGAACAGACTGTGGGTAAGAAACCCAGGACCCTTGCAAAAAGACAGGTGGGATGTGTGGCAAAGCCCATGATGAAGAAGCTGTTAATGAGCCTCACAGTATTATTAGATAGGAGGTGCCAAACCTTTGAAACTATCCTCATTTCACTTTCTAGAGGAAGAACAAGGGAGTGTGACAACACAGCCCTTAGAGTCACACTGAACCTAAGATGAATTTCGGTTTTGATGCTTATCAGTTCTGCCACCCCTAGCATCCTGGCTTAGTTTACTCATTTAATGAACTGCCAAATTCCTACCCAGCTTCAAAATCATGGTAAATGGACAATATATCCCTTTATGGTGAAGAAACAATGTATCTCCAAGTATAAAACACAAAGTAAGTGCCCAAGAAAGGTTACTTTCCTTCCTTCCTTCCTTTCTTTCCTCCTTCCTCCTGTTCTGTGTTGCAGAAAATGGTTTGGGATGATCACTTACAGGAGAGAGCAGTGACGGGGGCTCCCTCTGCTATCTCTGCCTCAGTAAGCAGCTTTCAGAACAGGGTGAGAACGATGGCCACACCCACTCTTCTCCATGGGGCCACCCAGGGTGCTCCCTGTGCTCTGACACCCTTCGCCTGGCTTTCGCATGGATGGCTCTCCTTCTTCTTCATGCTGTAGCTCGAACTTAACTTCCTCTGTGAAGCTCCCCCTTCTTGTTCATAGACCGTATCATGATTTGTAATTACAGATTGATTTGTTTGCTCACTTGTTTAATTTGTGCATCTCCTGCCTCCCGCACATCTGTTCGTACATTTCTCTGATTCCTTTCCCCTCTCAGCCCCCAGCGATGCATTTTATGCTCTGCTTCCTCATTTTCCCTGTTGGCCCCTAAGTCTGGCTTACTTCCTCTCACTCCCCAGCCGTGGCTGGGCCCAAGTTCCAATGTGCCTCACAGGTGCACCTGTCTGCTGTGACAGGGGCACCTGTCTGCTGTGACAGGTGCACCTGTCTGCTATGACAGGGGTAGAAGGAGGGATGGGAAGGTGACCAGATTTCTCCCCAGACCCTGCCACCTTCACTCTGGCTTTCACCATCCAGAGTCTCTTCTCAGCTCATGTTGTCCCGTGTCCATGCCAAGACCTTAGTCCCTGAGATGGTTTGTCCCAGAGCTGCCACCTAAGAGCAGAGAGACTTATCTCATCGTACCAAAGGCTCACTGGACACTTCCTCTCTATTGCTCAGAACTCAGCAACACTAGGTCAACTCTTTGGAGGAGGATGCCTCAATGTTCATACTGTGGTCCAAAGAGCCTAAGCGAGAAGCTTAAGATGACCCAGTCAGATGGGAATGAAGCATAGGGGCACAGCCCATGGCCAAGCTCCCTCCCCTGTATGGTCTTTCTTCTGCACTGTGTTGCCTCTCACTCAGATTATGCCTTGGACCAAAATCAAGACACCACAGGTATGGGGCAGAGTACTGGCCAGCATTAACAATAGCCTATGTGGTCAGATTTTAGGGTGTCTTTATTTGGATTCTCATACAGGCAGACCCTCAAACAAGGATTTGAGGGCAATTAGTTTCTTTGGAAAGTAGAAGAAAAACATGTATCAGAATAAGGAAGTGATGTGGGGGGAAGAAAAGGTGTTACCAAGCAATGGACTCCCTCTTTGATGTTCATAGACGCCAATACTATGGCATCAACTTTTGAGATAAGAAAAAGTCTACTGGCAAGGAGACAGGGGCAACACTCAAATATGCCCCCCCACCCCCAGCCTGGGGTCTGGGGCAGGTTTTATAGGCAGAGAGTAACTATGAGATAAACAGGTAAATGCAATGATGTGTAGTCTGATTGGGTCATACAAAGAGGTGACATCAGGTTCTCGGCTCTTAAGTCCATACTGCAATGAAGCAGGACACCCCTTGCTTCTTAATTTGGTCCCCGTTTCTCAATCCAAGCCCTTAGGTTTTGCATGTGGTTGACTTTTTTGTTTTGACTGGCTCTGGAGTCATTATTGGGCACACTTGGTCACTTGGTTCATCTGGGCATGCTCAGGTTATGTCACCTGCAACTTTGGGGGCCTTTGCAATGAAAAACAATTCATATTTTGTTACTGATAAAGTTGAGCCTATAGTGGACTGGTTCTGCAGTTACAAAGTAACCAATACATGGTGTGTTATTAACAACGTGGATGAGTAGCTCTTGGAGTAGGCATGAGGTGGGGGCTTACTCCTCCCAGGAAATTCTGGGAAATGGTACAAATTACGTGCTCAGAAGAACCACATCTGAGGGGAAAGGGAATGGGGTACTGATGCACCAGCCATGGTAGGCAAGGTTGAGGCTGCTCTTGGGGAGTGGGGATGCCCTGGCACTTCTGGTCTTTGTGGGCAGAGGAGATTTTCAGGGTTCCTGAAACAAATATCCCTCAGGCATGGAGATGAGGTCCTGGAAGTGGACATTGGAGGGAGTGCATAGCTTAAGGGATACGAGAGGCACTGAGAGAATCATCTACTCTCCTCAAAATTAGAGATGATGGCCTTAAAATACACATTGCCTGTAATCAATGTCTGATGTTCCTCCATTAGAACACAAACCCTTTGGCATAAAAAATGTTTTTTCCCAAATATTTTCAATCTCCGATTGGTTGAATCTACAGTTGCGGAACACACAGATACAGACAGAGGGCCAATGGCACATTGGACTCACTTCAATAACCTGAAATAATCTTCCCATCTCAAGATACTTAATCGCATCTGCCAAGAGTCGCTTTTGCCTTGTAAGGTCCTATATTCACAGGTTCTGGGGATTAGGATATGGACACCTTTAAGGGACCATTCTATTGCCTACCACACCCAACTTACAGATGAGAAAATGGAGTCTTGGCCATCACTTCACTGCTGACATCTAGACAGGTCTAGAACACAAGTGTTTCCATTTTAAGTCTAGATTCTCATCACCACTGGCTGCTTCCTAGAGTTCACAGAACATATTTCTCACTGTAACTCTGCCAACCATTGTAGGAGGGACAAACATGAGCTACACCCAGCCATTTATACTTTACTGTGCAATGGCTTTGAATCCATCTTGAAGTGTACTTTTCCTATAGGTACCTGCTGTGGGGAAAGTGGGAGGCGGGGAGGGGGAGATAACCTTATAAAAGGGTACAAGGAAGGTGTCGGTGAAGCAGGCTGGGAGTGGGGCCACCTACCCACCTCCATCCTCCTTTATCTGATTTCCTAAGAAGCATTTACTGAGCACTTAAAATATACCCTGCACGATGGGCCCAGCCCTGTGCCAGGAGATAAGGGGAGAATTCAAGTTTAGACCATCTCAAGCTCAGATAGGAAGTTAATAAAGGGTTGTGTTAAGAATGAATGCACTAGTTTTCAGTCCCACCGGCAGTGTATGAGTGTTCCTATCTCTCTGCATCCACACCAACATTATTGTTTTGGGACTTTTTGATAAAGACCATTCTCACTGGAGATAAGTGATATCTCATTGTGGTTTTGATTTGCATTTCCCTGATGATTAGAGATGTCGAGCATTTTTTCATATGTTTTTGGCCATTATTCTGTCTTCTTTTGAAAAGTTTCTGTTCATGTCCTTTGCCCACTTTTTGATAGGGTTGTTTGATTTTTTCATGCTGATTTTTCTGAGTTCTAAATAGATTCTAGTTATCAGCCCTTTATTGGATGTGTAGCATGCAAATATTCTCTCCCATTCTGTAGGTTGTCTGTTTGCTCTCGTGATAGCTTATGGCAGCACAATTCACAATTGCAAAGATGTGGAAACAACCCAAGTGCCCATCAATACATGAATGGATTAATAAAATGTGGTATATGTATACCATGAAGTACTATTCAGCTATAAGAAACAATGGTGATATAGCACGTCTTCTATTTTCCTGGATAGAGCTGGAACCCATTGTGTTAAGTGAAGTATCCCAAGAATGGAAAAATAAGCAACACAGGTACTCACCATCAAATTGGTTTCACTGATCAACAACTAAGTGCACATATAGGAATAATATTTATCAGGCATCAGGCAGATGGGGGGGGGAAGGGGATAGGTGTATACATGCATAATGAGTGTGATGCACACTGTCTGGGGGATGGACATGCTTGAAGCTCTGACTCAGGGGGAAGGGGGACCAAAGGCAATGTATGTAATCTAATCATTTGTAACCCCATAATAAGCTGAAATAAAATATTAAAAAAAAAGAATG
The DNA here is from genome assembly GCF_041146395.1 of Eulemur rufifrons. Classification (NCBI taxonomy): domain Eukaryota; kingdom Metazoa; phylum Chordata; class Mammalia; order Primates; family Lemuridae; genus Eulemur; species Eulemur rufifrons. Next base: position 31,573,651 of record NC_090985.1, read on the forward strand.
AATGAACTTACCAACTTTCTACTATAGTCCAAGAACTTTTATATGCCAGGTACTCAGCTTCCTAAAATTGAGTGGCCTCAGGTTCAATCCAGAGAGTATCTCCAGTTCCCTGCCAGCAACCTGGGCATAAGCATGTTATAGCTCTGACTTGAAGTAGAAGTTTTTTGTTTTCCTTTATGTGTTGTTGTTGTTGTTGTTGTTGTTTTTAACAGATTGCTTTCTCCTGGGGTACAGATGTCTGTAGAAAGGAAAAAGTCAGGAAGATATTCTTAACTCAGAGACAAGAGTGAGCGGCCCCTCTCCCAGCACAATCATCTCTCCACTTACCCTCTCACTTGCTTTGCTTCACCTGCAAAGGGAGGGAAAAAAAAAACTCTTTGTGGAAAACCATCTTGCCTCTAAAAATGTCATCTCCCTTATTTCCTTGTTGTCTTAGTCCAACACCTGGGTATCAGGAGAAAGAAAATCTTTTGGATGATTTTAGGGAAACACTGAGAAGGGGGTAGATGAGGATAAATGACATTGGACCAGAAGCCGGAGCCTCATTCCAGCCCAGGTTCTGCCCCTCCCGCCGTATAGCCGTGGGCAAGTTATTTAATTTTTGGATCCTCACTTTTCTCATCTATAAAATGATTAAATGAATCCTTCCCTTTGGAATGCTGCAAAGCTCCCTCGTCCAGCCTCTCCTTGTACCTTGTTCACATGAAATTGTGAGCCCAGAATCACTTGTAGGGCCTCCATAAAAATGTGTCGAATGAAAAGAAAGGATGCCCACGAACACATAATATCTGAGGTCTGAATTCAAAAGGTTTAGGAAGCACTGAAGTTCAGACACTGACTGATTAGAAGTGTGAGTCATGACACTCAGCCAAATGTCGGCCCTGGGCATAACTGGTAACAGAGTCGCTGCTGTTGTTTTTGCTGTTGTGACTATTTTATCAAATATTATTATTTTCCAAGTGCTTATGCTCTTCAAAGTGTTCACCCCCATAATCACCTGCTGGGTTTGGCCATAGCCATTTGGCTTTTCCCCTTTCTACATATAAGGGGCCCAAATCCCAGAGGGCTGAGAAACTTCCTTGAGCTCACTCTGACAGTGAGCAACCCAGCAGAGATGACCACTATTCTCTAGGGTTTGCAGACTCCTGCATTGGGGCTCTCACCATCACCCCACACCACACCTCCATTCATCCAGGCCTCTTAGGAGGGGAGACCGAGGCAGCTGGGAATCCTAAAGAGTGATTCTCCACCAAGGTCCTCAATGGCTGTGAGTGACCAATCGTTCAGTTCCAAGACTGTGCAAAGCCAGCCACCACCTCTCCGCTGGAATCATGAGTTCTCAAACACGGTGCACAACTGGCCACTTACAAGGAGCAAGGACCTTGCAGGCAGATAAGTGTCCAATCTGATGCCCTTGAGGGAGGAGCTAGACTGTTTCCTGGCAAAGCACAACAACATCCAATCCATGGAGCAGCAGGATAAAAAAGCAAAAAAAAAAAAAAAAAGAAAGAAAAAGAAATTTAAAAAAAAGAAAAAAGAAAAGCACAATAACAGCGTAGAATTGACAACATTCAACCCTATCGTTTAGACTAGCAAAGGGGGGATTGTCATTCTCTTTCTCTCCTTCTCCCTTTCTTTCTGTCTCTTTCCCTTCCTCTCTCTCTCTCTCTCACACACACACACAAACACAGAATCTTTGGGGCAAATTATTTCAGATACTACTCATCTTTCAAAGTAGAGGCAGATACTCATAGTCCGCTGAGAGGACTATGAAATGCAAAAGTGACATAATATTTTTTAACATGCAATTACCTAAATTACCACTTGGATCAAGCAGGCTGAATGGGGGCAAGCCTCTGTCACGAAGAGGCAGAGAATTAACAACCACTGTTGGTTGAATGCCTCTATGTGCTGGAGCTTTCATTGGCACTTTCTCCCTCAATCCACATAGGAGTCATAGAAGACAGGCATTACAAGCCCCATTTACAGATGAGGAAACGGAGGCTTAGAGAAGCCAAGTTCATCAGTCAAGGCTACATAGCTAGTAAGAGCAGAGAAGGATTCAAACTCGGGCTGTTCTGATTCCCAAGCCTATGGTGTCCCCACTTCAATATGCAGTGAATATAGAAAAATCCTCATTAGATCTGGCAAAGGTTAGATAAAAGCACTCACTCACCCACCTTTTCAAGCTCCAGAGTGAAAACCTGATCCATCTCCTTCATTCTACAAATATGTATGGGCATCCATTCTGTGTTTGGGCCACAAAGTTAAGAAGACTGTGTTCTCCAGGAGCAAATTAGTGGAGGAAGAAACAGGTCTATAAAGAGATATAGAAAGTGATGATGGCTGCCCAAAGGGGTCTGGGGGCACAGTGGGGCAGCTCACCCACAGAAGGACTGATACACTGTGTATTAAAGAATGAACAGAAATGGGTCCAACAGTCAAGGAGAGACAGAATTTTGTGGGGGACACAACTCCAGTAAAGTCAGGGTGACAGATGAATATGGCAACTTCTGGAAGCTGCATGTAGTTTGGTATTGAGAGAGAGTGATGTTGATAATGGGCCGGCTCAGTGGCCCATGCCTGTAATCCTAGTACTCTGGGAGGAAAGTGTCAGGGTGGCAGTCTGCTCTCTGTTCTTGGTGTGCTCTTGGCCGAAGAATGGCCAGATGCACCAAAGTGTCAGGTCCAGCCTCTTGGCTGATTGTTATCCTAGTTCTTTGGCTCCTTGCTTGGGGAAAAAAATCACAAGCAGGGCCAGTGTGATGGAGTGACCACAAGCAGGAAGCAGTTTCACACGAGTAGCTTTTTATTATAAAAGGAAACAGACCTGTCTCCATGAATGGAGAGAGACAGACTGACTCATTGACTGACTGACTGACTCTCCCTCAAGCGGGAGGATCGCTTGAGGCAAGGGGTTCCAGAAAGAGTGATGTGAAATAAGGGTAGCTGAATTAGTCATTATAGCTGACTCTACAGAAAACCTTTTATCCCAGGAGGTCAATCCAAACAGGTTCTCTGATTGGCATCAGAATCACCACTTTAGTTAATAGCCGTGCAGATTTGGGAGGGAGCCCATGCCCAGAACTTCTGATTTCATAGTTCTTGGCTGGAGCCTGAGAATCTGAATTTTTAGTCAGCTCCCAGGTGATGCTGATGCTTCTGGTCCATCTAACTTTCAAGTAGAACTGACCTAAGCCTTCCTGGCCCCTCCATCCTGACCCTTGCCAGAAAGTGGTCCAGGGACGAGCATATGATCCAAATCTGGCCATTGAGAAATGAAGGAGTCTATTGGGAAGGTTTTTGGGAAAGCTTTCTCCTTTCATAGGAGAGAACCACAGGAACAATATTTCTTCTTCCTGTAAACAATCTCTTGTCAGGATGTGACATCTAAAACTTCTGCGAGCCATCTTGTTCCTGCTGTGAGCATGAGGCCAGCAGTGAGGAACAGCAGGCAGAGAGATGGTGAATACCTGGGCCTTTGAAGGCTTCACCAAGTCACTAAATCATCAACAGAGCCCACCTTAATGAGAGGGGATTCTCTGCATCTGACTAGTCAGGCAGGAGAGGGAACAGCATTTCAACCACGAATGGAGACACAGAGCTATGAAGGAGTCTAGTGGGCCCTGGGAGAAAGAGGAGGCAGCCTTGGGTGCCTCGAGCAAAAGAGTGGGGGAAACAAGGTGACTATGGAGGAAGCTGGCTGGTCACAGAGTGCCCTGAAAGCCACCGCAAGAAGAAGGTCCTGACAAGTAAGGGAAGAAGTGCCAGCCAAGGCTGTGGATTGGGCAGCAGGCATGCCAAAATGTATTCAGGATGATTGTTTGCTAGAGTTGTTTCCTCCCCTGGGGGAAATGGTGGAGAAAGAAGTGATAGAATAATGATTATAGTGACATCTGACAATGACCTGTGGTGTCAGGCAATATGCTATAAACTCCAACTCAGCATCATCCTACTGGTGAAGGGCAGTGTGTCCTTTTGGAGGGGGACACAGAAAGCAAGTGTGCTCTGTACCACAAAGCATGGCTGGGCTGTGTCAGAGAGAAGAATGAGGCCCAGAGAAAATACCATGGGGGGAGGGGTCAGTTCTGGGGTGGGAGGAAGTGCCAGAAAAGGAAAGTTTTAGTAGAGAAGGGTACCTTGCCCTGAATCTTGAAAGATAGGTAAATGTCAGCCAGGTAAAATAGAGTAAGAAACTGGGGGGCAGGGGGCACTCCCGGCAGAGGGCACTGCCTAAGAAACGGCATGAAGATGTGAGATATCATGATGTCTGGAACCACCAGAAGCTCTAGAGAGGATGAGGGTGGGAGTAGGAGTGAGGCAGGCCGGGTGGGCCCTGCTGTCCAACGCAGGCTTTCTCCTCTGGCCTGGGAGACCCAGCAGGGATTCTCAGCCTTTTTTGTTCCATCAACCCATTTGGCAGTCTACAGAATCCTACAGACCCCCTTCTCAGAATACTATTTTTAAAAGAATAAAGTTTAAGCATACAGAGGAAACCAATTACATTAAAATTTAGGTATCAAAATATTAAAAATTGAAATGGTGGTATAGTATTATATGTGCATCTTTATTAACACATTAAATAATGAGACTGAGCAGCTGTCTCGTATCAACTTTAATTTCAATGTAATGAATGTAAGTGATATTTTGAGCTCTCTGTAACAACTGCAATGTGATAGGAAAATATATGCAATTTCTGTTGGTGGTGAAGTCACAGGCACAACTGATAATACTGCAGTGTGTTGCTACATTCATAATAGTAGTGGATTCATAATAGTAGTGGATACATAATAGTAGTGGATAACATTTTGGACAGTTTTCAGAGTGTGTTCAGACAACATCAGCATCATCTGGAAACCACCTGAAAAGAAAATTCTCAAACTCCACCTCGGACTGACTGAGTCAGAGACTCTGGGGTTGAGGGTAGGGCAACCAACTAATCCTGATTTGCCCAGGATGCTCCTAATTTTAGCACTGAAAGTGCCACATCCTGGAAGCCCCTCAGTTGCAGGAAACTGGGATGATTATTCACCCTAGTGGAGGCCCATCAGTCTGTGTTTGAGGAAGCCCTCCAGGTAATCTGAACATTTGGAAACCACTAACTTAGAAGTTAGTGAAAATAAAGATGTCAGTTTCCCATCCAAGTTAATGAAGCTCTGAATTCCATAGATCCAGGATAAGAACCCCAATTTAGACAATATCCCCTGCTCTCAAGGAGCAAGCACACTTTTCAAAAGAGAAGGAAATGATTAGGCAGACAACTGCAACTCAGTGTGAGAAGAGCCTAGAAGCATAAGCCCAGGGGGTCCTGGGAGCTTGGAGCAAGGGCATCTTTCCAATAAGATGCCTCTGTCTAGGGAGCACAGGTAGAATGTAGAAGGAGGGAAATGACTAGAGGAGGAGTAAGTGGAGGAGGAGAAAATTAGCTTATAAAACAAATCTGTTCCAGGCTCTGTTCTTAGTGCTTTATGTTTTTATTTAATCCTCACAACCATAGAAGGTAGGAGCCATTATTATCCCCCTTTAACAGGGAAGCAAACTGAGGCACAGAGCAGTTAAGAAACTTGCCAAAGGTCACACAGCAATCAAGGGGAATAGCAAGCATCTGAAGCCAAGTCAGCTGACTCCAGACCTCTCACTATTAACTATCATGTGAATTCAATGGTTCTTTGGGTACTTGATCACTGTGAAGCTATTATAAAGGCCACACAGGAGTCCTCTTCCTCCCCTTCTCTGAAAATAAGCACTAACTTGGTTGAAATTTATAAACACAACAAATTCAAAGGATGCAGAGCTCACTCAGAAAGTCATTGCACTATTTCAGTTTGGGACACTGGGGCCCATGGGTGCGGCTTATGATGTCAGCTCCCACGGCTGCTGGTTGGGGCAAGAGCTGGGTGCAGAAGAGAGGAAATCTAAAAATAAGCACAGGGATCAGGTTTATTTTTAGGACAGGATAAGGAATTGCCGAGGCTTGACTTCATGTGACCCTTCCAGAGAAGGAAGGAAGGTATATTGGGAAGGGGATCATGGTTGTAGCCTCAGACCTGCTTGGATACAAATCCTGTCTTGACAATCGGCAAATCTTGTGACTTTGGTCAATTTATTCAACCTTCTGCTCTGGTGCTCAATGTCCTCATCTGTTCAGTGGGGATAATGATATTCATGTCATCCTTATCTTCTTAGTAATAAAAGAGCTTGGACATAGTAGGTCAATAAGAAATCATGTGTCCCTTCCCTTTCTGGCCAGTTTCTGGAAGGAAGTGGCATCCCCACTCCAAGACAAACCCTGAGCCAGGGCTGGGGACGGAGAGATGGCCCAGAGCAGAGTTCTTAATCATTATTTTTTATTAGCCCCTTTGGCAGTGTAGGGAAGCCAATGGACGTTTTCTCAGCTCTACCTTCTGGCTCTAGCCGGAGAATCACAGTTGACAATGCATCACACACAAATTTCCCCCTGAACTCCCATATGCCCAGGAACTCTGATGTTATGTACTCACTCAAATATAAATGCCCAAACATTGTTAGGACTCAGGATGGCTGCTTGACAGAAACCCTCTTATTATTCCCCATAAAATGTCATCTACCTGTCGGGAGACAGACTTTTTCTCCACCACTCCCTACCTGCCTTTGAAGGAGCCAGGAATCAGGTGGCAGAAACTACAGACTCTCTCTCTCTCTCTTTGGCTGAAATGATTTTTTTTTTCTTTGCTAACTAGTTGGAGGCAGTTGGATATTTCTGCACAGCAGAAAGAACAGATTGAGGATGAAGGCAAAATTATAGAGGAGGAAGAGGGACAATAGCCAAAGGGAACAGGGGAAAGGACCTTCAAGATGAATAAGCAAGAAATCATTTTTGTACTGTTAGGCAATTTCTGGGCCAGGCTCTGTGTTGGAAATTCACATATTTCCAACAGAACTCACATCTATGTTAATAACCCCTTCAGTAGTTTCCTGTGACATTCAGGATCCAGTGGCCAAAAGGGCCATACATGAGCCACCCCCTGCCACCTCTGCACCAGCGTCCCCACCTGGAGCCACTTGTACCCTCCAATCGTACACTCCAGGCCCACGTAACTCTTTGCAGGTCCCTGTTGGTGCCACCCTGTCTCTGGACAGTCTTGGAGCATCCTCTGCCCTCTGCCTGGACTGACTTTCGTTTTTACACCCTCTGTCATCACCTTACATCCACACACATGCTCTTTGCCTGGCCAATATCTTCCCAATTTTCAGGTCTTACCTTAAACACCACTTCCTCCAGGAAGTCTTCCATAGCCCTCCAAGATAGATCCAGGCACTATTCCCTTATTGCCTGAAGCCATCTATGCTTTGCCTACTACTGGATGTGCCTCGCCATGTTGAATTTACCTTCACACCCACCTGACACCACGACCAAGCCATGAGCACCTGGCCTGTGGGTTTCCCCAAAACAGCCCGAGACAAAGACAACAGGTGCAGGTAGTTTGTTTGGGAGATGATTCTTGAAAGGAAGAGTGTGGGATCAGGGAGAATAAGATGGGGATGGGGAAAAGCCAATACCAGAGTGCATTTCAAGGTTGCTGCTATGACAAATAGGAGCTTGATTCGATGTGTTTGGGACACCTTCCAGAGCTGTCCTCTGAAGAACAGGAGTGGAGCGGGAGTTTTTACCCACCAGTTCCTTTCTCCTGTTGGTTGTGGGACCTCCCAGGGAGTTAATGCCCCTGCACTGCCAGGCTCACAAGGTGAGTCTGAAAGCTCAGAACTGCCCGACACTGCTGGAGCTGGAGTCAGAGGTGGACAAAGGGGCTGTGTGCAGGACACCCAGCTTGTCTGGACAGGACCATAGCCCTGGCTCCCAGCACAGGGCCCTGTGGTCAATGTTGAATTCAGCCCTCACAGGCTCTCTTGTTAGCAAACCCCTGCAGAGAGGAAAAATCTGAAGGTCAAAGAAGTCAAGGCACTGACCAAAGTCATACAGCAGTGGCAGGGCTACGGCTCAGGCCCAGACCCGGTGGACTCGCTGCCCTGCTTGTTTCTCTACGTCCAACCTGCTCCCTGACCGACTCACCTGCATCAGAATGAGGAAGATCCTTCCACAGGGAAAAGATTGCAGCAGAGCCACTGAGGACAGGTGCTCGTGAAGGACCTGACCAGCGGCCCCAGGAAGGCTCCCAAGTGTAAAACTCCCTGAAGACGCTGCATGAGAAACCTCAGTCTATTCATCTGTGAAACGGGCTAAGCGCAGCTCCCTGCTGACTGCACTGACGTTCCGAGTGCAGTGAATGGCACCCTCTGGGAAACTGGCCTGGATGAGGAGAAGCTGCTGCCCCTTTGTGGATGTTCACAACCAAGAAGACTCCCATTTCCCTACAGTCAGAAGAAGTCACTTTTTGGGCATGTCTGAACCCAAAGTCGAATGTCTTGAGTGTCTGTGGTCACCAGCTCAGATGCTTGGAGAGGATTAGGCCCTGGGGAACAAGTACCCCGGAAAAGGGCAAAGTGTGTGGTACAGAAGGAGTATTTTTTTTCCTTCAATCTTTCATCATTTCAGTTATGTCTACATTCATCTACGTCCCCATCCATCTGTCTGTTAATACCTATCTGTGCATCTCACGTGCCAGTTTCCTGAGAAGCAGGGCTAGGGGTAAAAGCTGTGCAAAGGAATTGTACCTGAGACAGGAATGAGGGGGAGGCAGGGTGGGCAGAAGGGGCAGCCGCCTGTCAATGTCTTGCCAATCATGGGGGCAGTTATAGAGTGACCATGGCCCACCTGAGTTACCCTGCATCAGGCCAAACTGCCTGGACCTTCATAGCCCTGCCCCATCAGTCACAGACGTGGACTGCCCAGGAAGTGCACGACCAGGGTGAGGCAGCTCTTTGCAGCTGGGGCAGACTCTGAAGGAGCAGACAGCTGGGGGCTGTCCGCTAACCTCACAGCCTCCAGCTGGGCATCAAGTCCCCTCTTAGAGAAGACCAGTGTCCCACAGAGGGACACATGAGGCAGAGCTATCTGGCCACTGCAGTCTGAAGCAGAGCTGCCGTATGAAAAACTAACAGCTTGTGCAGTTCACAGCACACAAATGCAAAGAGAAATGCCCTTTGCCCTTGAGGGATCTGATCCAGCAGAGGGTGATGCATCATTAGCCACTGGGTTCACTAGTCTACAGATTCTTGCCTCTCTCTCCTGTACCTCCTGGTAGATGGTTTCTTTGTTCCTAATATTTGCTGCTCCTCCCTGCACGAGAATTATACTTCCCGCCACATTAAGGCCAGGTGGCTTCCTTTAGCCAACGGTGTATAAATGGTGCTGCTTCTAAAAAACAGAAGCCATCCAAGGACCATTTTGTCATTCCGTTATTTCTCTTGGCCTCTGCCATGAGCCTGCACAGGGCTTTGCCTTCAACCTCAGTTCCAGAAGCAAGACCACGTGGATCAGAGATGCAGTTGACCGGCAAATGGACATCAATTGATCCAGAAATAAATCTTTGTCGTCAGACAACCTTAAAATCTGGATTTGTTTGTTACTGCAGCATAACATAGTCTAAGTCCTGCTTTTTCTAACTCCTCAATATCTCTTGAGTCTAATCTCTCCTCTCAATTCCAGCCTCCATTTCCTCAGTTCAGACCTTCATCCCTCCCCACTCGGACTCTCACACTGACTTCCTAACTGCGTTGACACTGCGTCATGATGCCCCTGAAGCTCACCCTCCACACTTCTGCTGGCCTGGCCCTCTAAATCACATGCCTGGTGGTGTCATCCCTGCTTGAAGTCCTTCTGTGATTCCCCAAAGCTTTCAGGAAGCCGTACACTCTGGCTGAGCATAGGAGGGAGGCATTGCTTGATGCAGCCTCAAGCTGCTACACAGCCCTCTCTAGGGCTCCTTCTCTCCAGCCAGGCAGAGCAAACCGCCTTTCCTCTCCTGTGCCCTGTCACAGCCACTCTGCACCCCTGCACGTGCCTGGCCCTTCCTCCAGGAAAGCCCTTCACCCAGACCACCTTGTATCCTTTCTGCCCACTGCCAGGGATCAGCTCAAGCTCCATCTTCTCTGAGAATCATTTCCACATGCCTCTGCCCAATGTTGTACTCAAGGTTTTCTGAAAAACAAAATCTCCTGAGGAGCTTTAAAAAAAAAAAAATTACTGATGCTCAGGTCCTACCACCATAGACACTGAATTGATTGGTCTGGGATGGGACCTGAACAACAGTATTTTTTAAAAGCTCTCCAAGTGATTTTAATATGCAGCCCAGGCTGAGAACTATTTGCATTCTTCTGTTTTAATTGCACCTCCCTGGAGTTCCCATGCTCCCCCTGTTCCCTTGCTTAGCACTCTGTGTTGTCATGCTCTGTGCATTTCTCTGAGTCCCCAACTCATCTGAGGGCTCTTCAGGGCCCACACTCGCATCCCTTCCATCTCCTACCCCCCTGAGCTTGGCTCACAGCACGCGTGTGTTGACAGCTGCAGTTCCCCAAGTCCAGTAGCTTCTCTCCTCACCCCACCCGCCTCTGTTCCCTGAAGCCTCATTTCCCAGCCACCCCTAAATGCAGTGCTTCACTCAATGGTGCTGAGATTACCCGGTCACTTGGCTACATCTTTCTCCAGCTTTTTCCCTTCCATCTCTGCTTTCTGGGGTTTTGACACGTGGGTTCTCCAGTGCTTGCAGTATCAGTGTCAACAGCCACTGCTTTGCCTAAAAGCACTTCAGTGAAGGGCTGCAAAATCCCTGGAAATGGCTGTCGCCAAGCCTCCCACCAAGCCCACTGCACTGAAGAGGAGAGGACTCTGGGGAGGGGCTGCTGCTGTCCCTCTCCCAAACAGGGACACTGCAGACCCTGGAGACCACGGGCCCCAGGACTCCTTCCAAGCATATCCCAACCTCTGTGTCGACCTCCCTCCACCAGTCCAAGGCATCTCTCACTTTTGCTTCCACATTTGATTTAACCTTAAGCAGGGGAGGGAATTGTCCTCCTCACGTTACAGATAAATAAAGGTCAGAGAACCTGGCATCTCAGCCTGGCCCTTCTGGAGTCCTCTTATATTCTGGATTCCTGCTGACCATCCTAGGACATGCCCTGGGCCCCCAGCTGGTGCCCTCACCCTGCACACTCCACACGTCCTTCATTCCATTCCGGTGCTGCTCCCACGTCCCCCAAGGGCCAGCAGCCGACCCTCCGAATGGCACTCAGGAAGTCCTCCCTCCCTCACCTGATGTATAGGGGGAAGCCTGCCTGCCTGCCCCACGCGGAGGAACCTGCCCGGTGCTGCACACTCTGTAAAGAGAACCCTGCCTTCCAGCCCCTCCTGACCAGACACCCAGCTGAATTTCCAGCCTCTGAGGGGAGGGATGGGTGAGGGCCTTTGGACTGATATGGGGGCCACACCTTAGCAAGTTCTTCTTGGGTTATCCATCATCATAGACCACTTAATACCACTTGTTCTCAACCTCGGAGGCTCAGCCAAATTTTAAGTAACTACAACAAAAAAAACATTTACCTTCTCCTTAGGTTAGCCATTATTTTGCTGTCCCCAAGAAGAATGAACCCCTGTTCAAGCCCCAGGACTCTCATCACCCTGTCCCTTCTCTGACCCCCAGCCTAGTGCAGCCTGATCTCCCGCTATGCGTTTATCTTCCCTCCAGACTGTGAGCTGCTGGAGGGCAAGCCTGTGCCTCCTCCCTGTGCGTGCTCAGCACCCAGGACATCGCAGGCGGCCAGGACACCTTTCTTCAGTGAATGGTCCAATACCTTAAATGACATTGCTCATTTGGCAATCAGATACCAGGTCTCACTGACATGGAATGAATGTCTATAGGTGGTGCAAACTGTAACAATAAATTGATATGGCACTAGATCAGAAAACTCCATAATGATAAATAATTGTTCCAATGACTACCATTTATTGAGCCAGTTGATCTACTGTAGCTTACATACCTATACATTCCGTCTTCACAATGAGTGGGATGGGTATCATTGTTTCCCATTTTACAGATAAGGAAACCATGGAACATGGGGCTTAAGTATGAGCTAAGAACTCTAGGAATTACAGAAACAAAAGCTGAGCAGATTTCAGAGAAGAGTTTAGAAATGCAAGGGATCTCCCCGCCTGGAAATGTTCATGCATGAAGCTGGAAGGGTGAGTCTGAGTCCCTTAGCAGACCTGGGGCAGGAAGCCCACCGGGTGGTGAACCAGCAAGCACCACAGCAGAAAGTGCACTCCAGGACCAACGAGAAGTCCATACTGTCCAGGACGTGAGGGATGTGAGAATTAAGGTGGTGCAGGAGTGTGGATTTTGTCAGAGGCAATGGGGAACCACTGAGGATTTTGAGTAATCAGAGCTGTTTTCTGGAAGATTAATCTGACAGTGCATGTTTCCCAAACTGACAGACAGAGACTGGAGAAGGCAACTAATTAGGAGATACTTTAATTATTCAGCAGAGACTCATTGACTAGAAAGCGCTAGCAGAAAACACTGTTTGTAACTCTGCCTTGCACACTAGACTGAGTTCTCTGCGGGCAAATCAGTTTTATATTCGGCTACATTTTCCAGAGCTGAGCACAGCACCTGGTGAGAAGGTAGCGATGAGTTCGCTCAGAGTGAATAGGTGAGAGAACAAACGAGTGAGCGGCATCTCCCTTTGGCGAGTCAGAACTCAGGATCAGCGCTGAGCGAAGGGAGCGGACGGGAGCAAGAGATGATGGGACAGAACTTAAAGGTGCTCGGTTGTACCCAGAAAAGAGGAAGAAGCCTCTCCGGGCCTCAGTTTCTCCATCTGTCCAGTAGTGAGAGGCAGAGAAGGGTTGGACAAGATGACCCCTAAGTCCCTTCTGGCTCTACAATCCTGGGATTTGATGAGAACACAGACTCTCTGCTCTCCACTCGTGCTGCTCTCCTGCAATGCCAAAAGGACCCAGTAGGCATGAAGTCTCTGCTGGCAGAAGGAGCCAGAAGCACAGCCCTGCAGGCCAGACGCCGACTTCTCCACCTGCCTCCAAAGGCAGCCTCACCAGGGTTATTCCGGGCCAGCATCATGGCACCAGGCTCGCTTTCTTCTCCCCATATCAGGCTTTTATGAACATCCCTAACGAGCCTTGTGCCATTATGCATTTCAGAAATCTCATCTAATAGGGGTTCATGAAGTATAAATTAACCCCAAGGAGCAGAGTTGCATTAATCCCTGTGGTGATTATGCATTAGCCAAAGAATTTCTTTGCCTATTTTAAGCAGCTGTACCCAGACTGTCTGGGGTGCTTTTCTACTTTCTCTCTGCTGCCAGCCTTTCATTTAGATCATCCCACTGGATGTGTCCTCTCTCCCTCCCCCGACCCCCACTCACCCCAGCCGCGCAGGCCTGAGAGGCCCTGTGCTGCAGAGGAAGGGGCCCAATCTCTGTGTCCATCAGATCCTGGCCCGCAGGCCAATCTCCCACTGCCCACACGATCTTGGCCAAGATACTCCACTGCCCTCAGTCTGGCCACTTGACTTGAATCAGTGATAATAGTAGTGGAAACTTTCCAGGGTGCCTAAGAATCTAAAATACAGCATCTGCAGAGCACCACACGTATAGCAGACCCTCACCTCCCACTCACCCTCCTCCCTCCCGCTGTTATCACCTCGCCTGTGTTAATAGGACCGAATTTGAGAATGGCTGATAAAGAAAGTCACTTGGGGTGGGAAAGAGCCAGAAAAGTTTCAGCTTCAGGTTCATGCTCCATGGCTGAAAATAGAATTAATTAATATTCTGAATGCATTAATGAGGGCTTTGAAATCAGGGAAAGGAAAAACTCTACTGTACCTTCATCAAAGGTGTGTTGTACCTAGCAGAGGACTTTCTGGGAAAGAAACCAAGGTGTACCAACCCACATCGTCCTCCACGTTAAGCTTGAGTCATGCTATTTTCTAAATCAAAATCATAATTATAGACTTGTCTTGAAAGCAGGCAGAGCCTTTCTCCCAAGAAATTAGAAGGCATTGCTATATCGGGGACAGAGCTCATGAGAAACAATCTCACCCGGACCCCCAGCCTATCGGAGAACAGACCCCCATTTCTCACAGCAAATATGGAAAATCTGAGTCACAAAAGACACTGATTGTAGCCTAACCCCCCAACTCAGCACCCAATATGATGAAAGGTCACACTTCACAGCTTTTACTGTCCACAAAACCCTCTTACAGATTTTTATCTCCTTTAAAAGTCACAATTCTAAGGGCCAGGCTGAGAGGAGAAAGAACATCATGCCCCCTTGACAACTGAGAGAGAATCCCCTGAGATCTCAGAGCCGAAGACTGAACCAAAACCCAGTCCTGTGTTCTCTGCCCCACCTCAGACAGCCATGGTCAAATGTGGTCTTGTGTGTTGTCTCCGGATAGTATAGTCCTTGATCGTACAGGATGCTTCTGGAAGACCTGGATCTTTTTCACTGTATTTAACAGAGAAGAATCTTGAGTATAGTCCATGCTGATACTTGGTAATTGCTTAGCAATCATATGTCAATAAATAAGTTATCATTAGCTTATCACATTCCTTACTTATTCCTGCCAATGAACCTGAATTAAGCACTATTGTTACCCCCATTCTACAGATGAGGAAACTGAATCTCAGGAAGGGTAAGTTACTCGAACCCAGAACTCAGGTACAAGCAGCAAAACTGATACTCAGCGCTAGGAGTGACTCCAGCCCCTCCTATTCAGTGTGTATGCTTATTTATGCATTCACGCCACACGCACTTGTGTGCCAAGCCCAAAGCAACCTCAGGTGGGCAGACGTGTGGCTGTGGGACTCTGTAGCCCCTCCAGCCATCACTCATCTGGTCCAAACGCCGCTGTGCAGATGTAGCTGCACGAAGCAAAACAGATGTGTCTTGCTTGAGCAGCAAGTGCGCAATGCCCAGAAGACAACTTGGTTCCTGATATTTGTGAATATTCCTTTCCTTTGTCTTTGGTTCTTTTTTAGTGAAAAGGGTGTCCCCACACCTTTGCAGGCAGCTTCTCTGGAGACCAGCACCCACACGTAGGTAAGGAGGCTCTGTGTGGGACAATCCAGTGAAAACCTGGATTAATATTTCTATTTTACAAGACCAAACACACAAATCCTTTTGGAAAATCAAGAATCAATTTTTTTTACTGATTTTTTTATTGTGGTAGTATGGACACAACATAAAACTTAACCATTTTTAAGTGTACACTTTTGTGGCATTAAGTACATTTACAGTGTTGTGCAACCATCACCCCCATCCATTTCCGTAATTTTTCATCTTCCCAAACTGAAACTCTGTCCCCATTAAACAATAACTCCCATCCCCCCTCCCCAGCACCTGGTAACCATGATTCTATGTTCCGTCTCTATGAATTTGACTACTCTAGGTACTTCACAGAAGTGGAATCAGGCAATGTGTGCACTGTTTTGTCTGGCTTATTTCACTTAGCATAACTAAGAATCTCTTTTGAATGCAAAGATCAGCTCATCATGCCAGCCCCACACATTGGATAGAGCTCTAGAGATGACAGGAGTTTTCATATGCCTTACCTCCCCTGTGTCTCACAACTTTGGACATTATCGCCACTTAACCAATAAGGAGAATGAGAAAAGGCAAGTTTGAGTAATTTGGTCAAAGCCACTCAAAGAGTGGCAAAGTCCAATCTTCTGTCCATAGATCTGCTGAATCAAGTTCAGGGCTCTCTCTCTATAATCACTCCTGAGACTTGAAATGGTGAGAAAACCTTGGTTAACCAGAGCCTCTGCTGGGAACCCCCAGTTAACTGGACAATCTCCTCCCCTCCCCCAGCTGCACCCACCCCCACCCCAACCATGCACACATTAACAAAGGACCCTGCCATGGTTGCTTTAATTTCTAGTCAAGGGACACTGGCAGGCAGGGAAAAATGCTATCCATCTCAGCATCAAAAGCAATAAATGCCCAACCCCACCCCTGTCACCCACCCACCCACCCATTCATTCCTCTGAAGATACAGTTCCCACCACCGACTTCCTGGAAGATGAACCAAGTCACTGAGGCCCCCATACTCCAGTGTCCCCATCGCTGAAGGAGGTGGAATAAAACTTGCTTCACCTGCATCTTTGAAGACCAGGCGAGCCTGTGACTGTTAGAGCCATTAGAAATTACAGGCAGTTGTTGCCTGGCTTGGTGTTACAGAGAGAACATGGGCAGTGAGTCTTAGCCAGGCACCTCCAGGCTGCTGACCTCTCTGGGCTGCACGCTCTTCCAATGTTGACTGAGCCCCTGTCTGAGCCAAGCACAGTGCTAGGTGCCAGAGTGCCAGGGTGTAAGGAAGGTACACCTTCACCCTCACAGCGATGCAAACCTTACATGCTGATGGGAAGACTCAAGACAACACAGGGCAAGCACCCAGTACAACATGCAGTGGACGGTTAGTGCCCCATTTTTCAACGTTTTGTATTATGTATTCATTCCACAAACATCAATGGAGTAGCTACCATGAGTGTAACTGAGTTTCCCAACTTTGTGGTAGGGGCTGTCCTGTACATTATAGGATGTCTAGCAGCATCCCTGACCTCTACCCACTAGATGCCAGTAGCACCTCCCAAGTTCTGACACCAAAAGTGCTATTAGACATTGTTTAATGTCCCATGGGGGCACAATCACCTCTAGTTGAAAACTACTGGTTTAACACTGTGCCAGGGACTAGGAGATAGAGATGAATGGCTTTTTCCCCAGGAACCCCCAGTCTAAGGGACAGACATGAGGCAGGTATGAGAGCAGAGAGAGTTGTTGGTATTTGGGAGGATCTGCCATTAGAGTTGCTTTGGCTGCAGTGGGATGGATAAGCCAGACGGGGCAGTGGGGGAATGAAGTTTGGAGGCAACCACGATTAGGGGCGGAATGGGCAGGAACTGGGGTGACAGGCTGGAGGGAGGCAGCAGAGGCTGGAGACCACCCCCACAGGAGTGGCGGGTGAGGCTGTAGCTGTAATTAGTACAATGTGAAAAGGGTCTGAGTAGGGCCAGCTTTTCTCCTCTGTGAATCACGTGATCTCCCAAGTCCCTTTCCGCTCTGATGTGCAGTGACTGGAACATTCCAGGGGCAGGAGCTCAGGTACTGACATGCAGCTCTTCTTCCTCCCACTCTCCTGCTCCTTCCTCTCCCTTCCCTTGTTCCACAGGTCTCTCTAAAGAGCAGAAAAGAAAAGGCAAAGTTCCTCCTGGGTCCCAGGAAGCTTAGGCCTGGGGCCCTGCCTGCTCTTAGTCCTCCCACCAGGGAGGCTTGCAGAGCCTCCTCCAGCTCCAGGGTGTGGGGGATGCTGAGCGGGACCTGGGTGACTCACACTGAGCAGATAATGAGCTCTGGTGACAAGGGACTGAGCATCAGAGGGAGATATGCCACCTCTCCCAGGACTGGGGCCTGGGCCCACAGGGCTCTGTAGGATGGAGGCTTAGTGAGCTTGACAGTTTCCCAGGCATCATCCCATCCTCCCTCCCCCAGCACCACCGCCCCCTCCAGGAACCGCTGGGAAATCTTGCTCTTTTAAATGGTGCATTTTGCAGTTAAAACAGGAGGGCCCTTGAGGCTTGAAACCGGAGGCTCCATCCTTGACTTGGACTGTCTAGCTTTTCCTTTAAGCACAAGTTTTAGTTCTTTCCCAACAACTAAACTATCAAAAAGCGTGTTTTCTCCTTCCACCTGGTCACTGATCCTCTCAGCTCAGTCAACTCACTCCCATCACAGACCCTGCCCGACCATTAGAAGTCAGCCACGACTTACTGCACATGTCCCAGTCATTATAACACAGTGAGCAGCGTATTCTCTAAACGTGGTGGCCTTGTAGCTATGTCATTTAAAGTACCATAGTGTTAAGGCTGCAATGTTGTAGTCTACAGTGTTGTTAAGATCACCATGAAAAGATGGTAGATTAAGTGATAAGAAAGCAAGGCCCTGAGATGGAGAGAATGTAGCCAAAGGATGGCATACTTTTTACCTGCCCTGAAATAACCCTGAACCAATGATGAGGGCATCATTCAGGGTCCTATCAGAGAAGCAATGGCCCATGCAAGCTGGATGTGTGAGAGCTTAATAATGGAACCATGTGCAGGAAGGAAATCAATAGGAGATGTTGCAGGACCCAAGAGCTACAAAAAGTGGGGAGCAGTTACCATCCCCAAGTCCAAAGAGGCAAAGGAGTGGAGGGAGAAGTTACAGAATCCACAGATAGTAGGTGCATGGAGAGGGTGTCCCAGTGAGAGTTGGGGTCTTTGATAAAAAAGTGCTGTCCAGCAGGGAGGGGGCCAGAAGGGAAAGTGCCCCCACCTCACTCTCCTCCTTCCCTTGAGTTTCCTCCCTGAGGTCCCTACTGACCAAATGCAGCTCTAAGTCAGGGCACAGGTGAATTTATTGATGCAGTGCATATACTCAGCCTTCCCTGACTTCTCGTAAAGTTATGGTCTGGACCTCACTGGCAGTTCTTTACTGCAGACAGACAGGGAGGAAAGAGAAAGGGGTTGCAGGGAGAGAAAAGGCAGTGAGTCCTCCCCTCCATACACCAACCAGGTGTTTAGAGATGAAGAGATACTGTTAACATCTTCAGCAGAAACTTCTTGGTGGTCTCCTCAGCATCTAGTTTCCCCTCACTTTTTTATGACAGCTCCTAAGAAGCTCACCCCAGCTGCAGGTGTGGAAGATGCAGGCCTAGATAAGCCAATCAGAACATTCCATTCCCCTGGATGATAGAATGGGCATTGGCCTCAGCCAATCCAATGTGACTATATGACTTTTCCTTGGAATTCTGGAAAATGATAACCCAGCTTTTCTGCTAGATGTAAATCAGGAAGAACGAAAGCCCTAGGAGGTGGGTGAAGACCTCTTAGGGCCATAAACAGAGCCAGTATGAGGATGGAGTAGAAACCATCAGAGGCAGAGTGGAGAGAAAGTGTGAGATCAAGTACTTGGTGGCATCACTGAGCTACTGAACAGCCATCTTGGTCAGAAGCCCTGCCTCTGTGCTTTTCAGCTAAGTGCCAACGAATTCTCAGTATGAATTGGGTCTTCCCTTACTTACAACCAGAAATGCTTCAGTTGATACATCCTCCAAAAGTTAAACAAAGTAAACACACAGTAGGAAGAAACAATGTATCTATCAAGTTCACTAGGAAATATTTATTGATGGTTTGGTCAGCAATGTTTAAGCATCTTACTTCATCATGGAAAATGGGACAGGAGGCTATCTTTAGCTGGGCATACCTAACACTGTCCAAGACAGAGACACCCATGACTGGGGACAAGGCCATTCTTGTGACTAGAGAGGCCTGAATGATATGCACTTGGGCAAGTGAGCTCAAAGGCAATGAAACTCTAAGAATTGACAAGAACCAAAGACTCTTAATTCTCAGCCCCGCCGCAACTGTGCAGTGCTGATGGGATCCATAGAGGGAAGAGTCCACAAGTGGTTTTAGATTATGGGGGCACATCTCAGAATATAAGAAGCCACAAGTTTCCAGGCAGAGGACGTTCATATTTCTCACTGAAATGGAATAGCCCTCTTTGTAAGCAGGTGTTTGGATAATTGGCTTGATATATAAAGGTGCGTGCATGTGTGTGTGTGTGTGTGTGTGTGCATGTGCGTGCATGCATATATGTATGTGTTTGATTCATGTTAGTCCATCCTTGAAACTTTCCTCTGTTGTGCTTAGAAACTCTCATTCAAGAACCTGCAGAAGCCCTTGTTGGGGTTAGGTCCACTCATGAGGCCTTCTGGTGAGTGACCACTCAGCCTCCTCCTGGCAGCATCACCCCACCACCGGGCCCCCTCTCCCCCCTGGATTGAGGAACAAGAGAAGCCACCATAACTAGGGGAAGGGAAATGGGTGAGAAGACCTCAAGGTTTAAAATATAGGCTTTTCAACCCATGTATTTTGAGAAACTTCAAGAAGGGAGGCTTGATAAGTCAACCTGGGTACCATAGCTTAATATCATGGAGATGTTACCTTTGGACATCAACCCTTATGAGACCCATTGAAAATTAGTTTCCTGGGGGCAGGTTGCAATGGATCAGCACCTTGACAGCTAGTGGTGCTCTCAGCCCATCTCAACACTTAGCCACTCCATGCTGCTGAGCTGGGCAGGTAGAAGCAGAAAGGGGATGTCAGGAGGGCCTCAACCTTGAGCAGGAGTAGAAAGGACGATAAGGATCCTGAGCCTTTTCATTTATTTATTTAACAAACATTTACTTTTGTGCATCTCTTATATGCATTAATCTATACCAGCTAAAGAATTACTTCATTCAATAAACATTTATGGGACACACACTTTCCAGGTACTGTATGATCTAAACATGAATAAGCCAGAAATCTAGGCCATTCTGTTGTTCCCATGGCAGAGTGTTCCTAAATATGTGGGGGGTTACCATAAGTGGGCACACATGATCTCAAACTTTTAAAATGCTACGTAAAGAATTTTTGTTTATGCACAGATAGGACATTAAATATTTGAATTACATAGCGTGAAAGTCATTCCCTTTTTCATTTTTTCCAAACCCCCAGTTACTTTGAGAATAAAGCTTCAGCCTTATGCCGTATAGCATTAACATCTTTTAAAACTTGATGATTTTCTTTTGAGAGAGAGGAAAAGAGAGAGGGAGAGAGAACTTGTCTTAGGCTCAGAGCCTTCAAAAACCAATTATTTTCATATGCACTTATGTTTTATTAGTATTGGTTGGCTTTTATGTGACACTTGACTTTTTGTTATTTTATTTTTTATTGATATATAGTATTTATCAAGTGAAATAAGCCAGGTAGCCAGGCACAGAAAGACCAATACTGAATGTTCCCACTCATATGCAGGAGCTAAAAGAGTTGATCTCATGGAGGTAGAGAGTAGAATGACAGTTACGAGAGGCTGGGTAGGGTGTGTGTGAAGAGAGGTCAGTTAATTGGTACAGACATACAGTTAGGTAGAAGGAGTAAGTTCCAATGTTCAATAGCACAGCAGGGTGACTACAGTTAACAGAAATGTATTGTATATTTCAAAATAGCTGGAAGAGAGGACTTGAAATACTCCCAACACACAGAAATGATAAATGCTCAGGGTGATGGATATCCTAAATACCATAACTTGATCATTACACATTCTATGTACGTAACAAAATATCACATGTACTCCAGGGAGAATTTAATATCATTGTTTTGTTATCCCTGGTTTTTTCTTTTAGGGTAACCTCTTTAAGTAATGATGGTTTTTAAAGAAAAATGACAAGTCATGCTAAGTCAGCTGGTACAAAATTATGGTGAACTTGTAAAAGTGGGGGCATAAGTGATTTAATTTTAGAAAAATAACATGGTATTGTACTACTCCTTACAAAATTTTTAGTTTTCTCTTCCCCAAGGTTCCTCACTCTATGGGAAAATTATACCGCCTTACCATGATGAACTCAGTAGTGGTCATGTGACTTTTTAGCCAATGAAATATGGGTAGAAGTAGCATATATTATTTCCAGGAAGAAACTTTAAGAGCCTTTGTATAGTTTGCCATGCCTCCTTTCCTTCTTCCATGAGACAAGCCTTGCTATATAGAGAGCCAGCCCTATCCGGCTGCATCCTGGACTGAAGATGGCATGGAATGGGGAAAACCAAGCCGTTATGAACATGAAGCATGAGTGAGAAATACACTCTTGTTGTTGTAAGCCACCGAGCCCTAGGAGTTGGTTGTTAATGCAGCATTACATAGCCCATCCTGACTTATACGAAGAGCCACAGCAGGATCTGGTGAAGAGATGCAATTGCCTAAGAACAGTCCACCCCAACTCCTGGAAAACAACTCAGAATTTTGGCCCTAATGCTGGATGACTCATAATATTAAGCATCTATTTAGGAAGAGCATTGGCAAGAGGCAGCCACTGAGAGGTCAATGGTCTTCATGCATGAATCACAAGAGGTCAATTTCATTGGCAATGTGGACCAAATAACTGGATGTCTTGAAGTCATTAGAGCACGGTGAGAGAGCAAAGGGAAGTCACATTTTTAAAGCACTACTATACATTAGAGGCAAAATGCCAGGCACTTTCTACATTTTCTCTCACTGGATCTTCTGAGGAGCAGATATTATCTCCCATTTTGTAGGTGAAACAACTAAGGCTCATCACACAAAGTCACCCAGCCAGTAACTGATGGAGCCAGGACTCAAATCCAAAGTCTCTTGCACTAAATCCAGTCCTTTCTGTTGTGGCTTTTCTATAAGACACTGGCAACATAGGACTGGAAAAATGCCACCAGCTGTATGCATTTTCATCATACTGTGTCGATATTTATTGGAAGTGTGGAATATGAAGGCTTCAGTTAATGAAATTAGATTCATCCCCACATTCATCATCTTTTCCGCATCTGCAACATCCAAATCGAATCTGGGGTGGAGATGGCAGAATTTATCAGGACTGGGATAATTCAATGAATGCTACAGTGGGGTTTCTCAACAGTCCATGCAGACTGAGTGTCTCAGTGATTGGGGAATGTACAATAATCTTTCTAAAGCTGGAAATTAAATCTTTTTAACCATGACTATATGGCCTAACACTCAGCTAAACCCAGTGATGTGGCAAGTGACTGTTAATCGTAAGCAATGCCCCTAGAACTCCTCCTCCCTTTTCTTCTCCTCTCCCTCCTTGCTTCTTTGCTTCCCTATTTCTGAGCCTCCATTCTTAACCTGGGAATAAGTATAGTATTTAATCCATTCACCACTGAGTGGCTGAAATAAGCAAAGAGGAAGGAAGAAGAAAAGGTGGATAGAGAGGAAGAAATTATGAGAATTAATACTGAATGATTCCATTTTCTTAAATTTCAAAACTGGCAAAGCTTATCTAAGGTGATAGAAGTCAGAACAGTGGTCTTTGTTGGGGTCAGTGAGGTGGGGAGATATTAGTTATGGAGAAGAGAACTTCTGAAATATTTTAATGCTTTATGTCTTGACCTGAGTAGTGGTTACACACGTTTCCTTTGTGAAAAATCGTCAAACTATTATATGTACTTATATAAGTACTTTGCTGTATGAATACATACTTCAACAAATCAAATTGGTACTAACTGATCAACACTATGGTGCTCACACGGTAGTAATATTCTCCAGGGATTAGGGGGTTGGGGGGTGGTAAACTCACAACTAATGGTCACAGACACGGTGAGCATTGTAGAGAGGATGGGCAGGCCTCTAAACCTCGCTTGGGTGAGGTAAAGACATAAAATGTAATCAGAAGATATTTGCACTTAAGTGTTTATTGCAGCATTATTCACAATGGCTAAAGTGTGGAATCAGCTTAAGTGTTTATCAAGGGACGAATGGATAAAAAAGATGTGGTGTATGTACACAATTGAATATTATTTAGCCATGAAAAAGAAGCAAATTTTGTCATTTGTAGAAACATGGATGGATCTGGAGGAAATTATTTTAAGTGAAATAAACCAGGCACAGAAGGACAAATATTGTATTTTCACACTCATATATGGGACCTAAAAAAAAAATTGATCTCAAGGAGGTAGCAAATAGAATGGTGGCTACTAGAGATTAGTAAGGGTAGTGGGAAAGGGTAATGAAGAGGTGTTGGTGAAGGGGTAATTCTGTTAAATAGAAGGAAAAATTCTAGGGTTCAATAATGCAATGGGGCAACTATAGTTAACAATAATTTATTATATTTCAGAATAACTAGAAGTTTTCAAATGTTCCCAACATAAAGCAATGATAAATGTTTCAGGTGAATCATGTCCCAATTACCCTGATTTGATCATTATATGTTATATGCTTGTATGAAAATATAACATGTACTCCATGAATATGTACAATTATGTATCAATAAAAAATTTTTTAAAAATCAAACACAAAAAAATAAATAAATTAAATAAGTGGAAAAAATGGCTTGGTGCTTTTAAATGGTAGAAAAAAAGAGAGATAGAGTTGAACCAAAGAAAATCTGAGGCTTCTTGAGCTCCAAAATTCTATGCAGACCCATTGGATGTCATGCAGAGGCCACCTTATTAATTCAAACCTACAGAAGAAATTCTCCTATGTATAGCATCATTTACCATTTGCGGGAACGACTGAGCAGAACTCAAGCTGTTCAAGTTCCCTTCTCCTTGGCCAAGCACGACTTCATTGCAGAACTCTTGGGTGAGATTTTTTTTAAGTTTCCAAAGAGGTTTTAAAAACTTTTTGGACATTTATCTGTACTTGTATAACATATGGTTTGAATTTAGTAGGAAGAGAAGTCAAGAACAGACAGAATGAGCCACTGTTCCAAGCACCCAGTAATTTAGAAAGTTTCCAGAAAATGGATTGTTCAAAAATGACCAAAAAAATAAAATAAAATAAAATTGGGGGCAGAATGGACATATTCAAGGAGGCAGAGGAGAAGGAATATTCTAAAAGTCTGGTGTATCAGTTTTGTTTGTTTGTTTTTTTTGTTTTTTTTTTTGCAAAATAAACTACCCCAAAACTTAGTGACTTAAATCAACAACTAGTTATTTAGCTCACTATTCTGTGGGTCAGCAATTTGGGTCAGGGTACCTGAATGGTTTTACTGGTCTTGACTTGACTCTCATCTCCAGAGTTTGGCTACAATAGGTCATCCTGGCTTTACAGGACCCTATGATGAGCCACAGTTCAGGATGGTTCATATGTGGGTGTCAAGAATCCTAAGACCAGGTGCTTCTCAAGTCTGGTGGTTGCTGCCATCCCATTGGCCAAACAAACCACAGGGCCACTCTAGTTTCAAGGGGTGGAGAAAGCTCCTCTTCTTGATGGGAAGAGCTTTAACAGTTACATGCACTTGAAGAAATGGGGAGGAGAACAGTTTGTGTTCGGATTTACAATCTACCACACTGAGACACGTGGGAATTCATTTAAATTTGCTACAATTTCACCTTGGAAAGTGAAGACTGGAGGGCGGGGGGAGGTTGAAAGAAGTAGGAAGTTAGTAAAACATAACCATTTTTTCAAATATTTAAAGAGATCTCGTGGATAAGAAGAAGGACATACGTTCTGAATGAGTTCAGGCAGAAGTATTATGGTTAGTGGGCATGAGCCACATGAGAAAAGGAAGAACACCTGCACCATCAGAGCTGCCCGTAATAGGTGAGGAAGAAGGGTGCAGATATTTATTTAGCACCTATCATGAATCAGGTAATATGACCTTTTCCCATTTAATGCTCTCAGCAATGCATTAACTCCCATATTTCAGAGATGAGCCTCAAAGGGGTTAAGTGACCTCAATCGAGTTCACAGAGCTAAGAATTGACAGTTATGGGATTTGAACCCAAATCTCTGCAATACCAGAATCCATGCTGTTTTGGAAATCTCATGCTGCTTTTAAGCTCCTTCAGCGTGAAAGGAACAGAGACACACTTAGGTTCAGTGTGAAAATAGACATTGTTGTAGGGATGGACAGGGCAGTGCTGCCACTTTGGGAAATGTCTCAGCAGCTCTTCACACCTCCTAACCCCTCTCCTGCCTCTATTTTTAGCCCACTGGCTAGTTCCCTTTGCCCTTCTACCCCCAGAAATCAGGGACATAATCTCTACTAAGGTACACTGCTTTATGGCTTGCAAATTGCACCAAGTTCAGTTATAAGGCTAGGCCTTTCTCTGAAATGTTGGCATTTTAAAGAATTTAAATATTATGGATTTCCAAGATATGAGAGTTACCATTTTCTTAGCACTTTGTATGCCACCTGATCCGCACCAAAAACCACTGTCATTACAATTATTACCTAAAAGGTCATAATTCAAAATCAAGCCTACCTAAAAAATCAAAATCATTGTAAGTGACTAAACCTTCAAATTTATGTCTAGTATAAAGAAAAGGCTTCAGAAAACATGTTTACATTTTTTGTAAAAGAACTACCCAAAATACCACAAAACCAAAATCTAAAACATATGCAAAGAAAAAGATCTGGAAGGATATAAAATACTCAAGATGTTAAAGTAGTTATATCTGTATGAGGGAGTAACTGGTAATTTTTCTATAATGAATATGTATTTCTTGTGTAATTCAAAACCTCATATATATTCAAAATAAAAAATTAAAAAAAACCCAAATCAATACTTTTCCCATCACACTGTGCTCCCTCTTGGGAGCCCACCAGGCCATATGAAAGTGGGTGGTAGGGAGAGATTTTTTATTAAGGGGGCTTTCCTTGAATTATACCACTTCCTACCAAAGCTGATGCATGAGTAATTCTGGTCCTTCACAAATGTGTTAGACCCGATCAATCATTCTTGCCATTAACTGTAAAGGCTTTAGAAGATTTTTTTTTTAAACCTTCTTTATTATAGAAAATTTCCAACATATACAAAGTAGAGCAAATAGCACAATGAACCCCCATGTACCCATCACCTGGCTTTAATCATTTTTAACATATGGTCAATGTTGCTTCTTGGAAGATTTTAAGAGATGATTCCCAAACCTATGATTGCTAATGTGCTGTTTTTGTGATCCACAATTTAACAGCCAAGGAGTGTTGTAGCAGGAAGGCCCTCCTAGCATTATCTTGGATGAACCCCTCATTTTTAAGGAAGAAGGCTGTGGCCCAGAGACAGAGCTGGCTTTGCTCAAGGTCAAACTTTGAGGTAGTGTAAAAGGAAAGATTAGAACCAGGGCCTCTGTCTCCCTAGACCAGCCACCTCTGAGGAACCAGAGTGCTCATGCGGTGGCCCCACCCTAAGCAGCCACTGCCACCTCCAGAGGGGAAAGAGGAGGTCAGCGTGGATCAGAATTGGCCTCCGTCCAGCAGGCGCAATGGACTTTGTCAGCCATGCCCTCCCTGACCTCCCTGCTCTTTCAAGGGTAATTAATCAGCCAAATGGGCTCCCTCTGCTGAGACTTGGTGCCCAAATAATCACTCACACCCCCAACTGCTGGTGACCAAATCACCCCGTGTGGTCCCACCCAGCCTCCAATGTCACATCCTGCATTAACTCAGCCTTCATTATTTGAAAATGTGGTGTCTCAAAAAAATCACAGTCCTCTGAAGAGGCAACAGACTCTGCCTATTGGTTCCAATGGCATATTCCCTAGTGGGAAATGACCTGCTCCCTGGAGTGAGAGGAAGATAATAACTAGGCAGTTATATAGTGTTTAGACATGGCGTAGAATGAGCTGTCTCAAAGTGGGGACCCCTGGAGATACCTGGTGCCTTTCTAGGGGGTCCTGGAAGCCATGGGATAAGCATCTTCTAGAGGAGAAATCCATTTTAACAATAACCACCAAATCTTGAGAGTTTCTGGAGCATGAACTGTGTGATGGGTGCTATGCAGAGTGTGAATGACATGCATTGATTCATTTAATCCTCACCATAACCCGATGAGGTAAGTGCTATTGTCATTCCTATTGTGAAGCACAGAGAGATTATGTAACTTCTTGAAAGACGCACAGCTATTAAGTGCAGGGGGTATTAATTGGAATCATATGGCTTAAAACGCCACATAAACTTTAGAAAGAAGTTATCACATGTGTAAGGTTATTGATAAAGCCAAAAATATGAGAGGTGAGCAGGGATGAATGTGAGGAAGAATGTATTTAAGTCCTCAACTCAGTGGTCCAGATGGTAGATGCCAACGGAATTTAGGAAAGTAAAAAGAGCAATAAAACTTATGGGAGAGGACTTGAGGGTGGGACAGAATATTTGGAGAGGAGCTACATTTACAAAATCTCTTCTAGGCTCCTGTCACTTGATCTTAACAGTAGCTCCTAACGGGGGGATTATCATAACCCCCATTTTACAGATCAAGAAACCAGGCCTCACAGAGGATCAGTGGCCTGCCAAGTACCTAACCAGTTATCAGGACTGACTCCAAATCCTGAGTCTTTTGCAGTCTATCCCAATGATACGGGAAAGTAGAGCTTCAAACTGGGGTCTGGCCTGAAGGCCAAGTGGGTTCTTGGCTTTGCACAGGTAAGAATTCAAGAGTGAGCTGACAGTAAAGCAAAAGCAAGTTAATTATAAAGCAAAAGCAAGTTAATTAAAGTAGCAAAGAAACAGAAGCCTTGCTCCACAGGCAGAGCAGCAGCTCTCTCAGGGCAACAGAGAGCACTCTGTGAGTTTCCGGGGTCTTATTTTATACTTCTTATTAATTTTATATTAAGTAGAGGGAGGATTATTCATAAGATTTCTGGGAAAGGGGTGGGGAGTTCCTGGAACTGAGGGTTCCTCTCCCTTTTAAACTATATAGGGTAACTTCCAGGAGTTGCCATGGCATTTGTAAACTGTCCCAGCACTGGTGGAAGTTTCTCTGCGCCTGCTAATGCAGTATAACTAGCATATAATGAGCAGCAAGGGTAACCGGAGGTGGTTTCTTCGTGGCCATCTTGGTTCTAGCTGGTTTTGGCCAGCCTCTCTACCCCATCCTGTTTTATCAGAGACCTGGGTTCTGTCTTATCAAGCATGGCCTGCCGAGTCCCTGTCTCCCCAGCAGAGCTGATTTCTAATCTGAGGTTACATTCCTGCTTCTCAACAGCGTGTCTCAGCTCTGGCCCCAGGGAAGCCCACAATGAATCCGGTGAACCATAAGTCCTGCTTTGTTCAGGAGAGCCCTAGTTTATATTTGTTGTCCTAGTGTAATTTTTAATAACGCCCAATTTAACTTTCAGAAGTGTTGTTGTTTGAAAGAGAAATTATAAAGCCACATTAACTCTGAGCAACGCTTTCCCAGTGCCTGTATCTGCAACGTGGAACAATAAGTCTCCGCAACCTCCCTCCCTCCCAGGAACATCCTTGGGGAGCTCTTACTGAGGGGTGAGAGCTACAGATGAGACTAAATTTAGGATAACATGTGTAGAAAAATTTTCCAGTTTATTCCACCCACTCTCATCTCCAGCCCCAACTAACTGTGGTAGAAGTGGCTATTCTCTGGATGAAAGGTTCAGGAAGAAAGAAAACAAGAAAGGCAGAGAAAAGAAAAGCAGAATGAGCTGTTTGCCCTTCCCTGGATAAACACCTGAATTCACTACACATTTGGGAGTTAAGATCCTTGCAGCAAATCACCTGGCCCCTTCTCTATTACTAAGGTGACTCAGATTCCTTCAACTTTTAGGCCATTTCACAAGCCAGTGCCAATATCGTTCTGAAAACCAATGGCAACTTTTCTGAAATGTCTTTCCCACCACCCATCCCTTTCTCAGGTAGACAGTGCTAAGAAAACTGGCGAAAGCAACCCAAAATTACTTTGAAGCCCTAGGATAGCCATTGTAAGAAACAAATCCTCATTTCTCATGGCCCAGGCTGGCAAAAGTCCAGTGCAGTGGAGTGAAAGAGCAAAGGCTTGGAGCCAGGCAGACCTGGAGTTGAATCCCAGCCCTATCCCAAGCTGGAGGAGTGTGCTCCAATATTATTTTTTTATTTTTATTTATTATTTTTTATTTTTTCTGCCCAAGAAGACCAAACTGACCCCTGCTGAGACTGGAGGCTGTGGCTGTAGGAGGTCTCATGCTCGAGTCTAACAGTTTATCTGATCAAAAGCTCAGGTGGTCATTTAGTTCACCTCAGTAGCATCCTGAGGAATGAGCAGTGGTCAGTAATAACGTCTTCCCATTTACAACTTGCAGAAGGCATTGCAGATTCAAAGTTCTCTGGTCCTGTGAGCAGAATTCAGACAACTCCTCCGTACCTCTTTATGGGAGAGAGACAGGAATAAATCAGTTACTTTTCGCCCTTCCTTCTTTGAGATATGCCAGGTGAGGTCGGTCCAAAGCTATGTTTAGAGAGGCTTAATAATACAAGGCTTTGGAACCAGGTGGGTTGGTACCCCAACAGGTGGCTGTGGGGCAGGCTAATTATTTTAAGCTCTCTTTGCCTCAGTTTCCTTGTCTATAAATTGGAGACAATGCCCACTTCATAGAGGTGTTGTAAATCTTAGGTAATATGGTTATTTCAAAGATGAGGGAAGAGCAAACACAGGTGCTGCCCATCCAAACTCCCACTAATCGTCCACTCTTTGTCCCCTGCCATCCTCTGCCCTGAATGCTCAGAGCTACCTTGAGATCTTTCAGCCTGGATCCACACGCGTTCTACCAGCTGAACTTCATGTGAGCAGGAAATGAGTGTTCACTTTTGTTGAACCACTGAGATTTGGGAGTTTATTTATTATAGTACGTGTCAGCTATTTCTATGAAACAAGCCACTTTGAGACTTAGTGACTTCTCTAAACTAAATGCTGGTGTCCCTTCAGAATTCATATGTTGAAACATGATGATATTTGAAGGTGACACCTTTGGGAGGTAATTAGTTCCTGAGAGTAGCGTCCTCATGATGGGATGAGTGCCCTTATAGAAAGAGACAGGAGAGAGTTGCTTTCTGTCCCTGCTTCCTGCCATGGGAGGACACAGCAAGAAGGAAGTGAGCCGAGAAGAGAGCCCTCACCAGAAGCTGACACCTTAATCTTGCACTCCTCAGCCTATAGAACTGCAAGAAAAAAAATTCAAACAAATGTGGTTTAAGCCACCCAGCCTATGGTGTCTTGTTATAGAAAGCCAAATGACTAGGACAGTGGCTTAAAACAAACACCATTGATTACATCCCGCAAATCGATGAGCCATGTGGGCAGTTTTGCTTCTCTGGACTTGGTGTTATTTGACCTCAATTGGGCTCACTCATCCATCTGAGGTCACTGCTAGGTTGGCTGTGGGCTAGCTGGTCTAGAATGGCTTGGCCAGGATTTGTCCACTTCGCTCTGTGTGGTCTCCCATGCTTCAGCAGGTTAACCCATGCTGGTGTGCATGACAGTGGCAAGAGTCCAAAAGACACAGTGACACATGCATGGCCTCGTGATAGCTAGGCTTGGATTTGACCAGCGTCACTTCTCCCACACCCTATTTGCCAATGCAAGTCACAAGGCCAGCCATATTTAAGGAGTGAGGAAAGAGAGTCCACTCTTTTTTTAATGTCCTTTTTTTTAAAATTCAGAATATTACAGGGGTAACAACGCTTTGGTTACATATATTGCCTTTGCACCGCCCAAGACAGAGCTACAAGCGTGCCCAACCCCCAGACATCGGGTGCCATACCCATTAGGTATGAATTTACCCATCCCCTCTGCCCCCACCACCTGCCCAACACCCTATGAATATTACTTCCATATGTGCACATAAGTGTTGATCAATTAGTACCAATTCAATGATGAGTACACGTGGTGCTTGTTTTTCCACTCTTGTGATACTTCACTTAGAAGAATGGGCTCCAGGAACAGCAAGATCACGTTGTGAGAGGTCGAGAATTGGATCATTTTCTCAATCAACCCACTACCCAGCAGCTAGTGTCACCGTAACTAGTACTGTCACACACAGCTGGTGATTATGAGGCAGAATTCAACTCCAGACCTGACTAATGTCAAAACTGAAGCCCTTCGTGGATACTATGTTACTGCCTTAAGTAAAACAAAAAGAGATTTGATGAAGATAAGAAGAACATCTTTATGCAAAGTTCCCGAAGCTGCACATAGATGGAAAATTTTTCCTCTTCTCCCTCATTATCCAAGGCACCTTCGAGGCTGCTGAAGAGGTGGAAATAACTTTATTTCTCTACTTTCCAAGTTCTGTTCTTCAGACATTGGGGTCCCCTCCCTAATTAGTTCTAATTAGTTGCATGGTTCATATTAGGTCACAACAAACCCAAAAGTTGAGTAATTTAAAAAGGATCCATGAGTGAGTTGCAATAAAGCCGGCTTCGTGTTTACCTGGGTAATGGCTGTTCTGTCTCCACCTGAGTCATCAGGTAGCTGCCTGAATTCCAAATGTGGGCTGTTCTTAACAGAAAGGTGCAAATCTTCATGTCTTCAGGGGACCTCAGGCCTTTTCATGGAGGGGACTGTTATTTCCTTCACTTTCTGGGAGTGTGTCACCCAGGCTGGCTTTAAAAGAACCAGGTTCCTCCACTTTTCCAGCCAGATGGGCCTCTTCTGAAGTTTCAGGCATCCCTTACAATTCTCACCTTTGCCCTTCCGAGACTCACTGTCAGAGAGCATCTGACTTAGAATGACCTGCTAAATCATCTTATCAAGTTCCACCATTTGACAGAAGGAAGCGTTGAAGTCCTAGGAAGAAAGACTACTTATGGAGGTTGTGTAGCTAGTGAGCAGCAGAGCCCAGACTGGAATCTGGATGGAGGAACCGTGGTACGTAACAGAGGAGGCAGGCATGGTCTTTAGATTCAGCCTAATCTAAATTCCAGTCTCAGCTCTCCCAGTCACAGCTGTGTGACCTGAGGCAAGGACCCAACCTCTCTGTGCCTTAGTTTACTCATCCTTAAAAAAGGCATAATTTACCTTCCCGTAGGGTCATTATGGTATAGTGACATAGCACATACAAAGCACCTACTAGCCTTCCTTGCACACAGTAGGTGCTCAAGAGGAGATAACTATTATACTCTTCCTGTAGCCAGAGTGGGAATGGAAGTAGTGGTGGGAAAAAGGCAGGAGCTGTGGTTATTTTCTAAGTAGTGATGTAAAAGAATGACTTTTCCTGAAATCCATGAGTCTCCTCGATCAAATGTGAGTTCCACAGAGAGCAGGAACTTGGTCTGTTTTGTTCACTGCTGTATTCTCAGAGCCTGAACCTGGAGGACAATAATCATTTGTAGAATGAATAGACAGATTACTCTTAGATCACTGGAGTAATGGATTATGTAAGTGTGATTCTTTCCTCTCCAGGCATAGAAGTTCAAAAGTTATGCTATCGGTAAAGCTCCCTCTCCCTCCTCCATCACATGAACACATAAGGAAGGCAGACAGGGCAGTTCAGATGCTAAGCATAAGGGCCTAGGACCAGAGAATGCTGGATTGGAACCCCAGCTCTGTCATCCATGTGCAGCATGACCTTAAATGTGTTATTTAACCTCTTGGAGCCTCCATTTTCCATTTGTATGATAACAGTGATAAAATTCTCTTTCAAAGGGATGGTGTGACAAAGGACAACAAGGAGGCTTGTTTAGCTCAGTGCCTGACACAGAGTGGGGGCTCCAGCAACGGGAGCTGCAACACACAAAAATAAACACAACCCATACCCTCATCTCCTTCTTGGTGGGAGGTGAGGTTGGCTTCTCTGCTAGGTGTCCTTGGCGGGCTATGTTAAGAAACCAGGTCACAAACAGCCCACAGGGACTCCTCCAAGGCCCCCTGCCTCACTGTGTGTCTACCCAGCTCTGAGCCACAGAAACCTGGTCTAGTACAGACAGGCCAGTGGCCACGGGTATGTACAAGCCAGGGAGGGGAAAGGGAGGAAAACTTATCACGAATGGGCACCAGTTCTGTGCCAGCCTCCTTCTTACATACTGTGCCCCCTCTGGAATTAAGGATGAAAGGAACCCACCATTGAGGACGCTTCTCGTTTGCATTGGCCGACAGGAGGCAAATAGCCCGAATTGCAGCCTAATTGTAGTGACTACTTGAGATCTCTAGGTTTGCATATCATGTCCTTTCTGTCTTTCAACCTAATCTCACTTCTTTATGTTTTCTCTTCCTGTTTTACTATATAAATTCTGATGGAATAACTCAAATACTTGGTGAAGTAAAAATAGATATTACTCAATCATTTCATTATCCTTTCAACAACTCTAGAAAAAAGGCATCATTACATCCATTTCATATGTGCAGTAAATAGTCTCAGGGTGGTTCAGTGACCTGCCCAAGATCTCACAGGGATCATCAGTGACAGTGAAACTTCGAGCCTTGTCAGTCTGACCCCAAGACCTACTCCCTTTCCACTGCACCAGGACCCTCTCACCTGGGTCTCAGGGTTCTCTACTCTCCTTGACCCTTGGCCTCCTCCTCCTCTTTCTATGGAAAACCACTTCTGAGCCTAGAACTATCTCCTGGGGGTAAATTCTCAGAAAGAGAGCTATGTGGAGTCAAAGGCTGTGAACATATTTATAGCTCTTGCCCAAACGCTGTGTAAAGACAGGCCACCGCACTCCCGAGGCCTGGGAAGGACATGATCTGCAAGACCACAGAGCCTGTTAGTGCTGGGACCAAAACTGCAGCCAGACTCAGAGCCTCTCACTTTTTCTAAAACCCAGCGATGCCTCCCACATGCTCAGTGTTTGAAGGACACTGCAGTAGCTCCCCTCCCTTTCCTGAAAACCTGCCGCCTATGTGATGGCATTGTGTGCAGTGGCAGCTGTCCTTCAGAGTGGCAGCATGAATAAAGACAAGGAATGACCACCAGCACATTGGCTGGAAAAGGCTCATCACAGATGTGTCGGAGAAGTTGCGCTCTGGAAAACCGAGCACAGGGATGGGGTGAGGTAGAGCCATCATGTTTCTTCCAAGGACTCTGCTTAGCACTAAGCACAATAGTCCCCTCTGATAATGAGGCAAGTTATGCAGACAACAAGCACGAGATGTTCACACAGGCAACTGTGTCTGGGCCCGTGCTTCTACGTCCTCAGTCTGCTTTAACTTGGCTCGGCCCCAGGCACAGCTGTTGTGAGGATTAAATGAAATAACCCAGGTAAAATGCTGTTGCCGTGCCAAGCACATTACCAAGGTTAATAAATGGGATTTAGACGTATTAATCGAATTTGTAGTGGTTTTCAATTTACAATGGGTCTTCATGTTTATGTCAGTTACAATAGTTTCAATGACAAACAGATCTTGATGGCTAAAACTAATCCCAGATGCGGCATAAGAAGGAAGAATAAAGACACCAAGACTGACTCCGGCTGTCACTCTGCTCTCCCTCCACCTCGGTTCTACGGTGACCAGAGGACCTGTTTGCCAGGCGCAGTCCTGGTTTACCTGTTGTGTAGCTCCGCCTTCACTCCCGTGAGTGCTCTGGTCGGTACGGCAAGCTCTATAGTCACCCTACTGATGGGTGGCCCTATGTTCATTGTATTGATGAAGAGTCACAGAATCAGAGAGTGGTCAAAAGCTTGGATTCTGTATTCTGAGTTTTTCATTTAGTTGCTGGGTGACCCTGGGCAAATTATTTAACCTCTATGAATCTCAGGTTCCTCATCTATAAAGTAAGGACAACTTAGGACCCACCTTATAGGGCTGTGATGAAGGGGAAAGGAGAGATGCGCATGAAAATGGGTGCCCGGCACGGAGAGAACCTGCAGTAATTATTAGCCAATGATGTTCTTTCTTTTGCAAAAATAATTACTTACTCAGAAACCTCTGGAGTTACATTTTGGTAGTCTTAACCCATCAAAAAGTTCAAAAGGTAAAGGACCCAACAGTCTCATGCATAATAGCCACACGTACAGTCAGCAGGGGCTTTGGGCATTTCTTAGTCGTTACAGATGCCAACTAAGAATGTCGACACCACTGAAATCTTGCCCTTGGCTTCCTTCACAGCGTCACTGCTGATGATTGCTGGTGATCGGTGGCTGTGGGAAGTGTTAAATATTTGCAGTTGGTCAGCACTGGATGGAAGTCCTGGGTGGCTATATTTAACTTGGACTGTAACAACACCAGCAGGAGTGAAGTTGCCCATGACCTTGGCTATTCATTACCCTCTGTGACTCTCTCCTGGTGAGCCTGCTTCTCCTCCGGGCCACTTCATTCCCTGGACATGCAGAACAGGGACACAGGCAGGGGCTAAGGAAGGATGGCTTTGCATTTGCATAAAGCCCTGGGGCTCTAGAATGGCAGAGCTGCAAAGGGTTCTGCCTGGAGACCACTCTCATTTCACACATGGGGAATCGGGGCCCAGAGAGGTTCACAAATGTTCTTGAGGTTACAAAGCAAGTTAATAGAAGAGTGGGACCTGGGACTTGTGGCTTGCAGCCGTTCCTCCAGCTACAGCAAACTTTGTGTTCTGTTCACATGGGTCCTTAAAGGCATACTGGGTCCTCCTCAAGTCTCTTCTCCCATTAGCTAAGCCATGGTTTGCCTTTAGGACAATCACCCGGCACCAATCACATTCTTGGAGATCAAAGAGAAGATTTCCATAGAGAGAGAGCTTGTGGGCTTCTCACCAGCTTCACAACAGTGGTCATATAGTCAGCACATACCCCTGGCTTGACCAGCTGAGCTCTCTGCAACTGTGGCCCCCCATGTTGTGTGGCATGACCCCACAGTGCCCTGTTGCATGTCTTATGCCCCCTCCCAGACTCTTGACTCACGTGCAGGCCTTTTCTGCCAACACTAAGGAGCAAGACACTGGACAGCGTCTTTACTTGCTGGCTGGCTTACCCAGCCAGGCCCACCGGGATGTGGGCTGGCAGGGCATGCTGTCAGCTCACACCCAGCGTTGCCACCGCTGTGATGGGGGCTTGCTTTCCATACACTCAGGTAACACAGCCCAGCAACCTGGGAGAATTAATTCCTACTGGTGACCTGTGACTACTGGGAGATGGCAGCCAGGGAAGAGCAAGCAATAAATTCCTTCCCCTTCCTTTTCTGGATGGATTCTTCCAAGACACAGTGTTTCCACGTGGCCCCTTCAAAGATGTCCTGCGTGACCCAGCAAGTGGCAGCGTTTCTTGTGAAGCTGTGGGCAGCTCTGTGTCACACCTTATATTTGCTTTCCCTCCTTCTCTGCCTCAGTTTCCCTTTTACCCCAGTCTTTTTTTCTCTGAGATCTTACTCACCAGTAAAGTCTCCGTGTATGTGTTTGCCTCAGACTCTATTTTCTAAGAAACCCATGTTAAGACAAAGGTAAGTTCCAGTGAAAAATCACATCAAGGCCTTGGGTCACAGCAAGGCTGGCAAAGCCCAAATAATGATAGTTGGGCACACAGGGCAGGGATGCTGTCTGTTTCATTCTCAGATCTAACCCAAGCTTCTAGAACAGTGTCTGGGGACAGCAGTACTCAATAAATAAATACCTGTAGAATGGACAAATTCATACTGTGAATTTTACAGGGCTTTAGAGTTAAAAAATGTTTCCACATACGTGATGATCACATGATGCCCAGAGCACTGCTATGAAGGATGAGTAAGAGGCTTGGTACCATTTTTTCCCATCCAAGTACTAACTGGGCCCGACCCTACTTAGCTTCCGAGATCAGACAAGATTGGGTAACTTCAGGGTGGTATGGCCGTAGATGGTACTGTTTTTTTATATGAAGAAAGTGAACCTCAGACAGCTAATCCAAGGTCCCACAACCAGCTAGTAGTACAGCCTAAACTTGCAAACTTGAACAAAAGCCTTTGGAGTATTGTTTTGGAATATTTTTCATTCTACTAGTTATCGGGTCTGAGAACAAGAAAGTATTTAGGAGAAATTCATTCAACAAAGCAGATATTAAAGATTGAGCAATTACTAGAGTCTGGAGTTGACAGAATGTTTGAAATCCCATTAGATGGAGAAGTCAGATTCGGGCATCAAAGGGAGGAGTAATAATGTCACCCAGCATCTGTGGTTGCCTGTGTCCAGAGATGCTCTCTGCATTGAGGAAGAGGGGAATACAAGACCACTGATGTAAGGAGGGACACTTGAAAGGAGGGAGAGAATGGTGAAGGTTACGAAGCACTCACACATATTATTTAATTTAATATTCACAACCATCAAAGAAGCAAGAGTGTATTAGTTAGCTTTTGCTGCATAAAAAAATCATTCCAAAACTTAATGGCTGAAAAGCACTATCTATTTAGCTCACGATTCTGCAGAGTGGCAGTTTAGATTGGACTTAGCTGAGTGGCTCATCTGATTGTGTTAAATTCACTCAATACCTGGTCTGAGAAGTCAGCTGGGGTGTAGCTGGTCAAGGGTAGCTCCATGTGGGGCTCGGCTCCACATGGGCTCTCGTGCTCCAGCAGTGTGGCACAGGCTTAGTCTCACAGAGCAGACAAGGGTCCAAGAGAGCTCACAGAAGCATGCAAGGCTTCTTGAGTTTGAGGCCCCAAACTGGCACCCTGTTATTTCCACTGCATTCTATTAACAAAAGCAAGTCAAAAGGCTGCTCCTACTCAAAGGGTGGGAAAACAGACTTCAACTTTGAAGGGAAAAGTTGCACAGTCAGATTTGGAAGAATATGAAAATGCGGAAATGTGAACAATAGTGACTATTTTACATTCCACCACAATGTCGTTATCCTAGCTTTACAGCTGAGGAAATTAGAGCTCTCAGAGGTGAGTGATTTGCCCAAAGTCACAGAGCACAAAAGCAGAAGGGCTGGAACAGAAATCTGGGACTCTTCCTTCTAAATCCAGAGTAGCTAATATGGCAAAATATCCTGTTCAGCTCTGAGGAGGACCCCCAAGACCAAGAAGATAGGCTCCTGCCTGAAGACATTCAAGATTAAGTAGAGGAGAAAACTCAAGCAGAAAACTGAGGTCCAATGTGCTAAAGGCCTGGAGTGAAACACCAACACTCACTGGGGTTGGAAGAGACAAAAAGATTGCAAAAAACTCAGATTTATAACAGGAAATGGAGTGTTATCCACTTAAAGAACCACATCCTCACAGAAGGCCCCTTTGTGCTTGAGGGTCCAAGACTGCATTGTGGAACAGCCTTGAGCAAGTGGGATGAAATCATGGGAGAGAAAGAAGTCCCATCCTTAAAGTCATGTCTATGTTAACTCAAAGGGGCCCCATGGAAACTGGACAGAAGTTGCTGTTATTATTGCTGTTATGCTTGTTGCTGTATGATTTGGTTTTTCTTCTGGATTTTGAGGCTATCAAAATTGCCATTTTGAAGTTTAGAAGTGATTTCTGCCTTCCAGGTTGCGGAGCTGTCTTTCTTCAGGGACAAGCTGCCCACCCTTGTTCTGGAAGGATCTTCATAGATTTGCAAGTTTTGGTAGGTATCCATCCACTGTCCTTGGGAAAACAACCTTTAGGCCTCTTAGGGGCCCAGGAGTCATTGGGTTGGCCTCTGAGATGCAGAGAGGCCTGGAGGTCCTGAGAAGAGTTTGGTTGGAGGTTTGGAGTTGCTTTCCCCTCTCTTACAGGGCAAGGCAGAGTCAGGTGGGAAGATAGCAGCTGGATAAGGGACCATGAGATGGGGTTTAGGGCTCTAGACTCTGAGGACAGTAGCCTGCAGCAGCAATAGAAATGACCCAGGGAAGAGAGGTGTGACCTCCTTTATCAATGCCAAGATGGGTATATATGCCGATTAGTCTGGGAAGAGCACTGTGCCCTAAGGAGAGGCAATGTCCTGTGGATCTTTGTCTTAGACATCAGTCAGACAAGGAAGGATGAGGAGCTTATGGAGTAATTTGGTTATAACAGAGAATATCATAGCATTCTGTAGTCAGAGATTGTGAGAGCTAGGGCAGACTTGATATACATGGCTCTAGCAGAGCACCAGAAACATAATTGGTGCTCCATAGAAGTTTGTTTCATTAATTAATCAGGTGAAAGCAATACATGAAAATATTATGAGGTCATTGAGAGGAGAGAAATCCCTTTTCTTAAAGGGAAGTGATGATCCTGGCGATTTGACTATGCTAGTTATAATCTCTTTCTTCTAGCTTCCACTGGCTTCTTCCTCAGCAGGCCCCTCCTTCCTGGGGGCAAGATGGCCAGAGCAACATCAACATCCTCTTCCAGCATCCCAGCAGCATCTTGATGCATCTCCCTGGCTCTGATTAGTCCACATATTCATTTTTGAACCAATCACTGTGCCCTGACTCTGATTGGACCACATATTCATTTTTGAACCCATCACTGTGCCCTGACTCTGATTGGTCCACATGTTCATTCTTGGAACCTATCATTGTGGCCACTGTTGTAGGTCATGAGACCTGAAACACACACAAATTCTAGGTGCATTTAGTTCCACAAACAACAACAACAGCAGCAAGGAGACTGCATCTTCAAACAAAAATCAGAGGTTCTTGCAGGTAGAAGAGGGTACGGATGCTGGAAGGAAAAGCATAAATGTCCACTATCCAAAACACATGACCCTGTGGTACTGAATTAGCCTCATTTAAACTCAGTTTGCTTGTGGACAAAAAGGTAGATTACAAATAAAACCTTGCAGAGTTTTGTGTGTGTGCATACCTAAAAACGCCAAAGCCAGTTTCTGGCAGAAAGCAGGAATCAAGAAAGTCACATCAAATATAATTTATTTTCTTTAGTCTAGATAAGTATCATTAGACTTAATTTCATTTTTATTATACAGGAATTTACTCCCTTTTCTTTAAATAAACTTATCAGTGATATCTTTATTAGGACACAAATGTGCCTTCTTCTGAATAAAACAAATGTGTTATCCCCGGCCAAGCTCCGAGGCCTCCAAGGTTAGCGATGTTCTTCAGCAAGGGCCATGAGGGAGGGCATATCGCAGAGCTGGGGAATTTTCCACAGGCCTTGAAGAGCAGTCTAAGTTATAAAAAGAATGTTGATGTTTAAAAATTAAATGTTTAGTTTAAATATTTAAATGTTCCATTTTTCCCCCTGTCTGGTTGTTAATTCAGTATTAAAACAGAAAAAGGGTTGATTTACAACCCTTGACATTGGCCTCCAGGGCTTCCTGAGTAGCAGCTCTGAATTCTTTCTTCAGAGTAATAATAATTTTAATAGTGCACCATTTTATGTGCATCTCCTCTATTCCAGTCATCGGGATGGGTACTGTACATTTGTCAACTCATTTCCTCTGCACCTTAGCTCCACAAAGAAACCATTATCCCCATTTCACAGGTTAGAAGACTAAGGCTCAGAGAGGATGAGTTTGTCTGAGATGACCCAGCTAGTCTGTGACAGAGATGGGATATGGAAAATTAATCCAGGTCTGTCTGACACTAAGGTCGATGTCATTTTATCTGCATTACACTGAAAATCATAGGTCAGGAAGTCAGATGTCAAACCTGTCAGGATGTGGGATGGAATCATCCCCGGGATACCCCTTCGGCTTCCTTGCCAGTTGCTCTAGGGGAGTTATAGAAAATTGATTAAGGTCCAACAAAGTGCTTGTAAAGGATGAAAGATTGCAAGATTAGAATGAGTCCTTGTTATAAATCAAGCACAGCAAAGACAGGCATTTTGAAGTAGCACTTAAAGACACATCATCAGCAAAGTAATGAGATATTTATTGTTTTCAAGATTTACTGGCGCTCTAATAAATGCCAGAATTGACATCCGTCGGTGTGGGTGTGGGATTCTGACAGAAGGATACGCTTGAGCATTTCTCTTGGTATTTAGGAGGAAAACAGGAGTGCAGGTTGTGGCTCACAGGAGGTGCCCTTTCTGGTCATCTGTGGGTCCTTACATCTTCCGCCCACTTCAGAGCTTTCAATGTGAGATCAGAAAGGGGCGTGAGAGCTTTACTCAGCCAGCCATCTATTGCATAGAGGGTAAAATTAGGACCAGAGAAGGGAAGTAAGTTGCTCAAGGCCACACAGCATGTTGGTGGTGAACTGCGAGCTCTAAGCCAAGACTCCTAACTTCCTATGCAGAACTCTGCCATTGGCTTCTGGAAGATGCATTTCTTACTACCTATGCCTTAAACGCCTTCTATGTTTGGTTTAATTTTTCCAATTGTGGGTTGTTTTTTTTCCTAAACCCTTCAAAAATGGCAGAAAGTAATTTCTAGTAAACCCTGATTGGCAAGAAACTGCAAGTGGATGCTACGACAAAGGCCAGAGAAGAAGGGGTAAGAATGAGGAGGTCTCTTCACTAGCCAGAGAGAAGTAATAGACAGAGCTAGTCATTCACTTTGGTAAAGGGCAGGCTGCAGGCCACACCTGTGCAGTCACAGCAGCCTCAGGGGGTGTCGGTAGCTCCAGGAACCCACAGAGGAGACAGACGACTATCTAGTTGTTGTGATGACCACATAGGCACGGAGGAGAAGTAGCAACCAAAGTCTTCCCAAGTAGGAGTCTAAAGATGGCAGAAGGTTTCACATATAAATTCACACGAAAATGCCCTAGAGCCATGGGTGGCATGACCTGCATCACACACACGTGCATATGTACATGAACCATACATACACTTATATACACATACACACTCACGTGCCAAACTAAAAGTCTGAAAATGAGGAAATTATATTCAAGCCTGAATTAAAGTCCCTAAAGCAGGGTTTCTCAAGCTCAGCCAGATAATTCTCTGAGGAAGGGGAGGGCTGTCCTGTGCATTGAGGGATGTGTAGCAGCATCCCTGATCTCTACCTGCTAGATACTCTCACCCCTGCACCCTGCCCAGGTGTGACAGCCACAACTGCCTCGGGCTTTGCCCAAAGCACCCCCTAACTCCACTGAGAACCACTGGTGTAATGTGAGAATCGATGACATTTCATGGGTTCAGGCTCAATATTTATTTAAATGTTGTTTTGATCGCATCCTCTTTTTGAATGGAATAATAATGATACTCTATGTTTACCTTTAGTCCCCTAAATAAGGAACTATAGATATATACACACACACTTCTTGTTTAAACTATTATATTGTAAAGCAAAAGCAAACCACCTCCACGGTGAATAATGCTTCTGAGCAGTTCAGCAGTTTGGACCATCTGGTTACCACTGAGGTACATCCATCTGCCTGGTGCTAATACACATGTTGTTTGGAAGCAAAAGCAAATGGACAACAATTCAAAGATGCCCAAGGACTGCTTCAAGAAATTCCATCCTGTCCTCTCAATGATTAAAATATTAGGCTTATTATCAGAATCTCCTGTAAAAGTTTTATAAAGGTACACTTTTGTAGGCCCTTTCTGGGCCGTCCAAGGGTTGAGGCCCTGGAATCTATATTTAACAAAATTAATCTCCCTAGGAGATTGTGATGTTTAGACAGGTGAGGGAATCACTGTCATCTGCGATTGACATTCTTTGTTCTTACCAAGATCAAAATGACCGTGTTCTTACCATCCCATTACTGCAGCAATGGGTAATTCATGGACGCATAGATTAACACGGGCATTTTTGTAATAATTAACAATATCCAGATTTATTCACCTACCAAGAACCATGTTATAAACACAACTTGAGAGCCAAGTTGTGTAAGTCTGTGTTGATCAGAAGAAACTGGCCAGCAATTCCTCCCAACACGGTGAATTATGAGGTCCTAAGTGGCGGGGAAGTGCCCAGCCCTGACCCCTTACTCGGGGACTATTTGAAGCTCTCCCAGACGTGTCTGTCAAGGAGGGTTGCCAACCAGGAGGTCGGGAGATCTGCCTTGCAACCCTGCCCCAGCGCTCATGAGCTGTGGCCCATGGTGATGTCACTTCGCTTCTCTGGGTCTCGACTTCCTCATCTGGAAAATCAGATTAAATAACAACAGCTAATTAAACAAAATCAAGCCTCAGGTGAATGGCATAATTGCCCAAAGGTACAGCCAGATAGGAGCAGGACTGGGGCTGAAACTCAGACCCTGCTTTGTCCGCCGTCCTCCCTACGGGGAGAGTGGGGTTAGCCTTGCCGCATAGATGGAGCAACCTGCCGGGATTGCAACCTCTTTACGTTGTTTCTTTAAAAAAATGAAGAGCTCTTGACGACTGCTGTCTGCCCCTGAATCAAGACAAGACCTCAGATATTTCCTTCTCATTATGTACTTTATTTTCTTCACTTGCTAAATGAGTGGGTTTGACTAAACAAGCAAGGAAGAAGCCACGGGGCCCTGAGCTCTCCGGCGGCAGCAGGCACACTGTCCAGTGCTGTCCGGAACCCGCCCCCCCTCCACCTTGTTCCTTGCTAACCGACCCACGTTTTGTCCTCCACGGCCATATGCCAGGCCCGGGTGATGACTCAAGGCGACTCCCAGGCCCCTTTCTGATACTGGCTTTCTGAGACTCCCTTGCACCCAGTGGGTGGCCGTGGAATCCTGTTCTGACAACGGAAACATAAACAAAGTCTGAGGAGGAATTTCAGGGAACACTTTTGATTTCCTGTTGACAGCAACAGACAGGAGAAAAGCGCTTGCTGACTCTGCCACTTTGCCCTGCCTCCAATGCACTCGAGCTTTCTGGCGCAGCTGCAGACATCGTAGGAAAACCAGGAGGCGAGAAGCATGCCGAGAACGCTGGGATGGCAGGGGAGAAAGGGAGAAGCCAGAATCCTTCAGGACATGGTCAAGCTTCCTGACCAACCCCCCAAAATGCCTCCCTGGGGGCCTCTTGTTAAATAAACATTAAACGTCCTTTTGGTTGCAGCATGTGTTAGTTAAAGATCTGTAAAGCTGCACAAATGCACACATCTGTTGGCTTTGCTTGGGGCTGGAATTATATCCATCGATGTGGTCATGGTGATTATCTCCTGCTGATCAGAACCTCTTATCAGTGGCTACATGTGTCTGAGTAAGAAGGAACAGTCAACTGCACTGCTTTATCATAAATGCAGTTTGTTTGGTAGACAGAAATATTTTTAAATATGGAGCCCCTGAGGGAAGAAGAGAAATATTATAAGGGGGACTTTGGTGGTGGCAAGAAAGGAGGCTGACATCCGGGTGCCAGGCACCCTGTTTGTTGGTCGTATGCGTTAGTCCTTGAGTTTCCACTCTGTGCTAGACACTGTGCAGGGTGGTGGGGACCACAGTGAACAAGACAGGCAAGGGCTCGCCTCTCAGAAGTCACAGGAGAGCGGTGTCACAGACAACACAAGAAGGGGTTACAGACGAGATGAAGATTACAAAGGAGGGAGCTCTACTAGGAGACGGAACTAACTCATCAAGGACAGGAAGGGCCTCTCTGAGGAAGTGACATTTCAGCTGACATCTTAAGAGCACACAAGAGTTAGCCTGGTGTGGATAAAAGAATAGAAAGATCCAGAGTGCGGGAAGAATTGCAATGGATCTTCAGGACAATCCTATGCTATCTACACAAAGAGAACTAGTGCTTTGTGTGTATCAGTCAGGATAGGCTAGGTTGTGCTGTGATAACAAACAGCTCAGAAATCTGTAAAGGTTTAAAGCAAAAAAAAGTCTACTTCTCACTCGTGCTTACGTATTCATCACAGGTCGGCAGAGAGTTCTGCACATTGTAATTCCTCAGGGCCCCAGGCTGATGGAGGCTCTGTCTAGATCCACACT
Source organism: Eulemur rufifrons (assembly GCF_041146395.1). Taxonomy (NCBI): domain Eukaryota; kingdom Metazoa; phylum Chordata; class Mammalia; order Primates; family Lemuridae; genus Eulemur; species Eulemur rufifrons. Next base: position 31,618,485 of record NC_090985.1, read on the forward strand.
TCCACAGTCCCAGAGACGAGGAAAAGAAAACATGGGAAAGCCATGTGCTGACTCTTCAAAGCTTTTGCCAGAAGTGTCACATGTCACTTTTGCCAGAAGTTTTGCATGTCATTCTTGCACGTTTCATTGGTCAAAACAAATCATGTGTTCACAAGGATAATCCCCCTGCAGGAGGGGATATATGATGTAGGTGATCAGTGATAGATTTATCTACTACCCCAGTATACAAATGAAAAAGCAGAGTTTTTAAGAAGTTACATGATTCATCCAAGGTCACCCAGCTAGAAGGTGGAAGAACAGAGGTTTGAAATCAGGATTTCAAACTTTACGTCCAAGTCACCTTCGACTGTGACCTGAAGTGACCATCTTGCTTGGAGATGCCATTGCAACCACCCATGGAGACCCCCACACTTCTGTGGACACTGGTTTCTGAAGGGCTGGCCACCCCAGGAAAACTGCTAACATAGTTCCTGTTCAGAGACATTTGCATCTCAGCAGCTTGGCTCGCAAAAGAGGCATTCTGGGCTCCTCAGTCCTGCCCTTCCTGTTCTGAGCCACACACCCCTTCTTACATCTGCTGCTTTGAAACTTGAAGACATCTGTGGGTCTGTGCTGCCAAGACTGCACGTCCCCCTCCACAGGCACCTTCTTAGAGAACAACGGGTTCCTGGTATTCCCAGATCAGAAGGCTCTGTCACCACCTCAGCCTGTTCCCAGTGTTGTTTCCGGCTTCTCACCTCTTCAGAGACGAGCCGCCGCTTTGGTTTCCTAGATCTCGGCAGCGTCTTCTTGGTCACTGTCTCAGACCCAAGTCCAGGACCGGGCAGTAGTCACAGACACTTCAGACATTCGTGAGGATGGCAAGCCAAGACCCCCGCCTGTTCCCATTCGTTGTGGCAAATTATTTCTTCCTCCAAATGCAGTAACACACAATCAAAATATTTAGGAGACCCGTTTAGACCCCTAAGGATCCTTTTCGGATAGCATAATGGACATTTTAAAAACTACTTAAATAAGTCCTGTCACTGAAGTAAACTCAACCTTGCCCACCACATCCAACCAGCCAGGGGGTTCTGGCGGCCCTGCCTGCAAAGCACACGCCCAGTCTGACCACTTCTCAGCACCCACCAGCCCACTGGTCCGGGCCCCCGTCCCCTCTCTCGTAGGTGCCTGCAACAGCCTCCAACCTGGTCTCCCTGTTCCTTCCTGTCTTTGCCCCGCTTTGGTTGATTCTCAACTTGCCAGAGTGATTCTTTCAAAACACAGGTCAGACCAAGGCATTTTTCTGCTGCAAACTTCCCAGCGGCCTCCCATGTCCCCCAAGCCAAAGGCAGCAGAATAGCTGACTGGCCTCATCTGCCTTGTCCTTGTGGCCCCTATGTGATCCCCTCCTGACACCGTCCCTCAGTCCCTCACTCCAGCCACACTGACCTGCTGGCTGTCCCTCAACACTCAGGCATTGCCATTCCTCTTTCCAGCACATTCTATCCAGCCTCACCTCTGACCCTTTGCACACATGTCCCGTTCTCTGTGGGGGGCCCCTGTGCCCCCCTTGTTTAAAACTGAACCACTGCCCCGCTAACCACCCGCGCCCTGCACCCCCCATCCTTCCCCTGCTGCACTTTCCCCCACAGCACTTAGCACCACTGTCCGACACAGAACATGTCTATTGTTTGTGTTGCTTGTCGCCTGCTCCACCCACTTGAACAAAAGCTCTGTAAGGACAGAGTTATTTGTCCTTTCGTGTTCACTGCTGTGATGACTGTCCATGGAACGGTGCCTGGCATGTGTAGGTGCTCACTCTGTATTTACTGCATATGGGAATTCCATGACATCCTAAGAGCAGTTGCCTTAACCATGAACCTTCCTGAGCCTGAAAAGAAGCCACGGTGAAGCACAGGCTTTAGAGCGAAGCTGAGCTGGGTTCAAATCCTGGCCCTGCCACGTACTGGCTGAGACTCTGGGAAAGTTACCTAACACCTGCAAGCTTCCTTTTCTCTGCAAAAGGAGACACTTTCCATTTCGCCAGGTTTTTGTCAGGAATAAGTGAGCTAATGCATGTGGTGTGTGTAACACAGAATGCAGTCTTGAGCACTGGTAGCAGCCGTTCTTAATTACTACACGGTGACGTGCGGATGCTACGTGGCCACAGCGTGGTGAGGGGGCTGCCCGAGGCTTGCTCGCCAGCCCAGTGCTGGCCCTGCCAAGCCAGTCTCGCGGCCCTTGAAATTCAAACTTTGCCTCAACAAAGTTACAAATTACCATACGATGTGGATCTTCAGAGACTCTTGCAAATAGTCAAAATCACAAGGTTAAGCTTCAAACACCAAGGTTTCCTGAAATATTAATTAACATTGGAAAAAGAAGCAACATGGTGGGAAATGACGAGAAAAACTTGGAGAAGAGTTGTGAAATTACAGAATTTCAACTAGCAGGAACCTTGCAGAATGTCTACACTTAACCCTGTTGTACAGATGACCCCAATAGTCCTGGACAAGGTGAGCCCTGGGAGGTGCCTGACACTGAGGGGGAGCACCCCTTAAATGGGCCACCCTTGGTACTTCACTTGCCTCTCATTCTGGCCCTACAGTCCAGTCTGGGTAGGAAATCACAAGTGGGATGGAGCAGGGAGCTATAACCTTGACTCCTGTGATGCCCCCAGTGTGGATGGTAAAATACAGAGGATTTAGCCAATCTCTCCCTTTCTTTTTCCTATTTAAGTCTGGACTACTCTTAGGGTGCAAGGATCCCAGGTTACATCCCGGGTCACAGGGTACGCCTGCATTTGCAGTGACTGCTCTCCTTCCAACTGGCAATGTTTGCAAAACCTGCCCGGGCCCAGGGCAGACGGGGAGCAGAGGGCCCAGCCTGAGCTGCCATCCTGTGCTGCTCCCAGCGCCACAGATCTTGTCTCTTGTTCTCCTCTCCCTTGAGCAGCAGCCACACACGTAAATTGCAACGTCCCTTGTGTCCTTCTTCCCTGTGGCCCAGCACCCGCACAGCAAAGCTGTGTCTCTTCTGCCACCGCCATGTCAGAGGTCTTCAGAGACCGCCTGAGGCCATCGGATCAGCACTCGGGTCAGGTGTGAGACCCACGGGAAGGTGCATGGGCTGTGGGACCAGATGGATGAGTCACTGGCTCTATCCTCACTAGCTCTGTGTTCTAGACAAACCTAGCAGCCGCCACTTCCTCACGAGGAAACAGGAGTATCAAACACAGTGTTCAGGGCTGTTATGAAGAACAGAGATGGTGCAGGAAAGGGCCTGGTTCCAAGCAGGCCACCGAGGAGTCACAATGTTTGTTTCTGTTATCTTCTAGAATATCTCGTGGTTTTCTCCCCATCTCCATCTCATGCCTGGACCATTGCAGAATCACCTGATAGGGAGACCCCTGTCCATAGCCTTGGCCTTGTCATCTTTCCTCCAATGCATCCAAAGAGATGTTGTTTAAAATCCAGACACAGTCATGCCACTTCTTTGCTTAAATCCCCATAATAGTTCCCAAGAGCCCCAGAGTCCACTGTGCTGGTGAATCTGAAGAGATGGGCCCAACGGAGCTGAGGGGACTTAGTCTTCTAAATACCGTCCAAGGACTCACCCCAGAGGGCTGCACCAGAACCTGCCACAATCATCTCTTCTTACGTAGATGCTTTGATTCAACACACATCCATGGAGCGCTTACCCACGGGAAGTACTGCATTCGGTGCTGAGCAGACAGAAGCGGAAAAGGCAAGGTCCCTGTCATCGTGGGTGACAGTCCACTCAGAGAGGCCCACAGGTAAATGTCCAGGAGCCCTGAAGTATTATATCTGTCCAGCGCAGAATAGGAGAACAGAGGAGGGGGCAGCTGGGTCCATCCCGGGAAGCGGTCGGGAAGGCTTCTTAGGATAAGCCATACCTTACGATTACGGGATAACATAAACCCCCTCCTTGAGAGAGCCAATGATTCAGTGGAAAAGGGAGTCTTCCTCTAAGAAGAGAATCAGCTTTTAATTAAAGGGACCCTATGAGGCAAATCACTTGGATTAAAAGTACTCTGTTATTCAAATGCTGCTCTGTAAAATATTTCAGGATATGCTGATAAGGAAACAACCAAACAAAGCTTCTGCCCTAAACACGGATTAATTGAGCTGAAGGGAAGGTCTCAAGAAGGATTTAACTGTGTTCTGCTATTGATCCTAAGTAGAAAATTTCCTCTATGGTTTTTCCTTTTCTTTTATTATGAAGAGATATCACTGTCAGAGCTCTTAGTTGCAAGCAACAGAAGCTGACTCTGACTAATAAAGCAGGAAGAAAGATACTGAAAGGATTGTGGATGCATAATAATTACAAAGGGGGAACTGGTACCTTTCCAGTGGAGAAACCTGGCTGACGCCACTTTAATCGAGTGATCAAAGAAGCATCACGCGCGATGGGACAAATCAAATCACGAGCCTCGCGATAGGATACACAGCGAAGAACACAACATCGCTTCAGTGGTGTCCCTGCCAAAAATGCATAATATGACTTTAATCATGAAGAAATAACACACACACCCAAACTGAGGAAACTTCTACAAAATAAAATGCCTATCTTTCCTCTTAACAAATGTCAAGGCCATTATAGAAAAAAAGAAATACTGAGGAATTATTTCAGACTGAAGGAGACTAAAGATTTATGACAAATATAGCATGTAATCCTGCATTGAATTCCAGATCAGAAAGTAATATTTCCTTTTTCTTTTGCACTATAGGACAATAGTGATTCAGCTGGTAAAATTCAATCAAAGTCTGTAGGTTAGGGTGATAGAACCATGGCAATATGAATTTCCTGATTCGGATCGTTGCAATAAGGGTTACATTAGACAAAGTGGGGTGCAGCGGGGCTGGCTGAGCAACTTGCAAGGGGAGCTGGTCAGTCAGCTTTGAACGTGAGCTTCCAGGAACAACAGTCCCAGTGGCTGGCAAGGAAACCACCACTGCAGCTGCCACTGCCCATAGGAGGGACCCGCGTTTGTACACTGCTAGGAACCAACAGCCTCCAGCACGGGAACTGGATCTGCTCTCAAGACTCTCCCAAACCTGAATGCTTCTGCCACCACCTTCAAAACCAGCCACCGGGAGTCAGACTTCTATGGCTCACTTTCAAATCACATCTTGTGCAGGTGCTAATGATCAGTGGGACTTGTTAAAGGTACAAATGATCTGGGTCTGAGCTGTAAGGGAGGCTGTCAAATGGTTTGCTCATTCTATATTGATGATATGAAACTCATAAAGCCAGAAATTCCCCCAAATATAGAAAGAACACTGGTCCATCAGAAAACAGGGCTGATGTCCACTGGAAAGACAAGGGCTCTTTTGCAGTCAAATTATTTTATCACAGAGTCAGTCTTTACTCACCCAACTTGTAAATCTTTATGTTTGTAGCGTTGTCAAAGTTTGTAAGATATGTTTTAGCTTACTTTGGAAAGTCATAAAATATGGCTAAGGTAGGAGATAATGATAGTTCATAAATTCTACTTACTGTTATTCATTTCAGGCACAGCTGAACTCAAAATTGCTCAGTTTAAAATATTTTTTTTCTTCCTCTGTAGATGTCTGCTCTCCAACCACTATAAAATCTGTTAGGTTTTGAGATGGACATTACAATTCATTGTCTTCTTTCTCCAGAAGTTTACAACAAGCTCAAATCAAATAAAAATGCTTTTGGCCATTTCCAAACCTAAAGCAACAGGAAGCCCTGTTTATTTCGCCGTGCCGAGCTGAGAAGACAGAGATGAATAGGCGTGCCCACACAGAGAGAACAGGGTGCCCAGGGTTCTAACACCCTGGTGTCGCTATCACCCATCATATTTGCCAAAATCCAGATTCTTGAGCTCCAGGCCCCCAGAGAGTGATTCAGCAGCAACGTGCTGGGTGTGGGTTCTGCACTTTTCGCAAAATCCCTGTTTTTCCCAGGCAAATGATGCGAGGATCACACTTTGAGAAGCTCTGGAGGAAGGGCTGGGGGAGAGCCATCCAGGCAGCCGACACAGTACGAATAAAAGCAAGAGGGTGAGGATCACTCTGGCACTTTCACAGAATTGCAGGCAGTGCAGAGTGGAGTGGCCAGGGAGATGAAATCAGAGGCCACGGCTGGGAGGAACTGGGCTGGGCCACATGATGGACAAAAATGACCTTCTGCAGAACAAAGACAGAAGAAAAGATCCTTCTAAACTCAACTCTGGCCAGTGCTGCTAAGTCAGCCCATAAAAACCACATCAGCTGGCTTCCTGAGGGTCTCTTTTTAAAAATTTATTTATTTATTCATGTATTTATTTTTGCCACCTTTAGTACTGACTGTATACCCCCCAGGGCTCATCCCCCAGCAACACAGACTGAGTTCCTCACTCTAACATGCTCTTTGCTCCTGTCGTGCTTTTTTTCCTAGAAAGAAAACAATGTGCTTCTGCCCGGGGTTCAGAGGCAGCCTCCCCTTCTGCCCCCCCGCATGCTGTCCCTCTCCCCCTGCAGAGTTCAGATCCCAGGTCCGGAGCTGTTTCTTTCTCACTCCTCAGTCCCCACCTTGTGACAGAAATGTATGTGGTTTATTCTGAATCAAAAGCTTCTTTCTTTTCCACCCCTCCGCAACTCGCCTTCCCTGGATCGATGGGATTAGAAATGGCTGATTTAATTAGTCCAGTTGCAGCCTCGCTTTATTACTTTCTCATTTAGAACGAAATAATGGGGAACAAACGAAAGGGATTTGTCACTATCTACAGGTCCAATGAGGCTGGCGAGGATGCCAATTTCTGGAATCAGCTGCAGCCCACACCTCGAGGCAGACAAGGGAAATCACTGCTTTTTGAAGAAACTCAGGATTTGCGATGATTTGTGGAGTCTAGCAGGCAGCTCCACTGCCCATCAAGGCAGCTGAGACCAATAGCTTTGGACCTCGTTATTCCTAACCATCACCCCAGGGACCTGAGTGGGACATCCACTTCTGCCACTTTCTGTGTGACCATGGACAGGTCCCTGAACCTCACTGACCTCCAGGCTTAAATCTGCATTTGAATCACCCCTGGAGAATTTCTACGTGATAAATTTCTACGTGTGAGACCCAGGCACCACACGGTGATTATGAGTACTTGGGTCTGGGTGGAGCCTGGGAATTCACCTGTTTAGATGATGTCCCGGTGATTCTGATGCCTGCTGGAGCTGGAACCCTGACTGTACATACACAGCCCTGGGTCTCAGTGGACCACACTGCCTCATTCCTGGCACACTCACTCATGCACACCCTAAGGGAACACTGCCCACTCCTTACTGTACACGCTGTTCCCTCCGCCTAGCATTTCCTGTTTCTTCTCCACCCTCACTCCTTCCTCCAACTGGCAAACTCTTCCTATTATAAAAGGCCCGGAACAAGTATTAGGACCTTCGTGAGGCTTGCCTTGGTTCTCAGAGGCAGAAGCTGTCACTCTCTCCTCCGTGTGCACAAAACTCTTCTTCAGAGAACACATTTAATTACATGTTTTTCAAATCTTTCCCCCAACTAAGCAATGAGATCTTTGGACTTGTATTCTGTTCATCTCAGTATCTCCAGAACCCAGAAAGTACCTGGCACATTAGTGGACATTTATAACGTGCAGGCTGGACGAAAGAATGAATCAGTGAATCAGTCAATCAATCAATCGATTTTGAGCCAATCTCATTGTCTATTATGCCCCGGCGCTCAGCTTAGGAATGATAAAATATACAGTTGTCTGAGTGATGTGATTTCAGAGAGATCAATAGCTCTCGTTGTTGCCTCAGAATAGCTTCCCTCAAATCCCCTTATGTTGCATGAAATTCTCACTGTTAGCTTACTGATTTAATTCAACAAATATTGATTGTGACAAGAACTCTACAAGATACACCTGCAATTGTGGTTGGATCCGGCCTAGCCTGCCCATCTGAGCAAAGCATTAGAAGGAACTATTCTTCATATAGAAGGAAATACTCAACCATGGAAGGTCTTTAGGAAGAGTCTCTAGCATTTGGGGAATTTGTGGTCTCATTCTCTGAGGAAAGGAACAAACACAGGAGAAGGAGCAGATGGAGTGGATGGAAAGAGATAATGAGTTCACGTGGGGGCATGCTGAGTTGGGAGCCCATGGCTTGCCACAAGGGAGGTGGCCAGTAAGTGATCGATACCAGCATCTGGAGCTCAGAGGAGAAGTGTCGTGGGAGATTATGATTAGGAAGTCACCCAAGCATAGGCAGGTCCAGGCCGTGTGGTGAAGTAGATGGCATCACACAAGGAGAGTTTGCAGCCACAGAGGGGAGAAACAGCCAAGAACCAAATACAGGGAAAATCTCTTAGGGAGAAGTCAAGGCACCTGCCATTTAGCTAAGCTCTTCAGCTGATTCTCCCAGTATGCCCAGCACTGTGCCTGCCCCACCACCTCACTCGATTAACACTTGTTGAATGAATGAATGAATGGATTTTGTGTTATAAGCACTATTATTATTTTCATTTTCTTAGTAATGCAACTAGAGCATAGAGAGCAAAATAACTTCACCAGAATTACAATTAGTTAGAGGTAGAGCCAAAATTCAAATTCAGTTTTGTCTGATTTAGGGGTCAAACTTGGCCATCCTTCTCATTATGCCATTTGAGGTGAGAGCTGCTGGCAGCCAGAAGGTGACAGTGGCATGCTGGAGGTGGCACATCCCAGCTCCTGAAGCTGACTGTGCACATCTCACCCCAATCCTGTAGTCAAGTGACTGCATGGTGGTAGCTTGAAACTGGCCATTGTTGGAAGTATTTACACTACAGAAATTGTCAAATGCTACAAACCAGAGCTTTTGTTTCTCTTTTGTTTTTCTAACTTGTTTGTCTGCTTTCGGAGAGCCAGTTTTTAAATATTTACCACTGAAGGGAAGCCAGAGCACATTACTCCCATTTTACAGAAGAAACAAACTCAGATAGTTAAAATACTCATTTATATTGCATGTGACAAAATTGAAGCCCCCAAAATTAAATGACTCAGGCCAGGCGAAGTAATATTGCTAGTGAGTGGCATATTGCTATATGTAGCTGGTATTCATTTATTTTCTGTGCTATAACGTGTCATGGTGGGAGGCAGAGGAGGAGGGATGAGCCCTCCTTAGTTGCAGGTAATAAGGGGTGTGTCACCTGTAGAGAATTTAAAACCAACAGTAAAGTTGACAAAATGTCTGTCTGCTGTTTATTGTTACCATGTTCTGGCAAATCTGAACAATGTCGGTAAGAAATTCTCCTCCCCACTAGGGTGGATTGCACTGATATTTTTAAAATAAATCTGTCTATTATAGGTTTTCAGATCTATTGCCATAAGTTGTTCATAATATCCTCTTTCTATCTTTTTAATATAAGTTGTAAATTTAATTACTAATATATATATTTATCATATATTTTAATCTCTTTTTTTTCCTCAATCACCCATGCCACGGATTTGTCCATTTTGTTAGTCTTTCCAAAGAACCAGCATTTGGATGTGCTGATATTGGCTATTTTTTGTTTATTTTTAATGTTATAAACTTCTGTTTCTATCATTATTATTTCTCCATTTTGCTTCTCTGATTTATTCTGTTGTTCTTTCTCTAACTTCTTAAGTTGGAATCTTAGCAAATTTGGGGCTTTTATCTTTTTCTAATACAAAAATTTATGCCTATATAATTTACTTCTCAGTAACCATTTTGATGCATATCACATGTTTTCAAATGAAATATTTTTATTTCCTCCTAAATATTCCTTCTTTGACCCAGGAGTTGTATAGAATCAGAAGTCTACTTGCCAAACATACGGGGATTTTAATTAATTGTTTGTTAATGATTTCTAGTTAATCCCATCAAAGTCAGAGAACCTGGTCTTTATGATACCAAATATCTGAATGTTTTGTCTTGTTTTGTGGCCCACTACATGTCAGTAGTACTATAAATGTTCCTTTTATAATTGAAAAACTGCTGTTCTCTGCAGTTGTTAGATAAAATACTCTAGGTGTATCTTTTAACTCAGAGTTAATAATTTCATTGTCCAAATCTTCCTTATTCTTACTGATTATTTGATTATTTACATTATCAATTGTTGAGAGAAAAATGTTAAAGAGCTCCTATGGTGCTGGAATGATCTATTTATCTTTCTAATTCTGTCACTCTTTGCTTCACATATATTAAGGATATGTATTTTGATGTGTAAAATTTTAATTGGTTATATCTCCCTAGGAATGGAAAGTTATTTCATTATATAGTGAATGTCTTTATCTTTAGCAAAGATTGTGCCTTCAATTAATTTTTACCTAATATTAAAACAGTTGGACCACTTTGTTTAGCATTTGCTGAGAATTTAATTGTGAGCATTTTTCTGTTGAATTTTTCAAGTCCTTATGGTTCAGGGCCTTATGAATACCATAGTGACAGATTTTTTAAAAAACAAGTATGATAATGTTTGACTTTACTACACTTGCTGATATACTTGGGTTTAGCTTTGTTACCAGATTCTGTGCTATTTGCCCTGTATTTTATGTGTTTCATTTGCTCTTTTTTCTTATATTATTTTGCATGTTTTGAATTGATATTTATTTATCATTCCATATATTTCTATCTACTGATTGGGAAGTTATACCCTGTATTCCTATCCTATCCTAAAAATTTTAACCTATTTATTTAATACACTTAGCATTTTGGAATCTAAGATCTCGGAACATTTGTATTCCCTTCATTTCCTTCTGACCTTATATTCTATTTTGCTTGTGTATTTTAATTCTATTTAAACTCTACATTATTTTTTACTGTTTTATATAATTAAGACTTGTTTTGATTTATCCATACTTTTACTCCTTCCTTTATCACCATTTCTTCTTGAATCCCAGACTTCCCATCTGGGATTATTTTTTCCTGCCTAAAATACAGTATTTATAATTTCTTCACTGAGGGTTAGTTAGGGGTCAGTTCTTTCTTTTTTGTTTATCTAAAAACATCCTTCTTTCTTGGGCCCTCATTCTTGAAAGTTTGGTTTTGTTGAACAGTGAAATCTAAATTATCAGTTACTTTCTCATAGCATTTTGAAGTTATTATCCCATTCTTTTCTATATTCTATTGTTGCTACTGAGAAATCAGCTGTTGGTGTGTTTGCTGTTCCTTTGTGAATTATCTGTAATTTTTCTCTGCACCTTTATGATATTCTCTTTATCTTTGACATTCTGCAGTTTTATCAAGTTTTACCTAGATTATTTTAAATTTTATGTTATCCAGCCTGAGATTCACCAGATCTTCCACATTTGTGGACGTGTGCCTTTCATCAGTGCAGGAAAATCCTCTGTTCAAATATTGCCTCCACCCCATTCTCTCTCCTCTCCACTTGAAAGTACAAATTGTTATGTTTTATAACTTATTTAAACACATAAATTGTTCTCTCTTTTTTCCCATCTTTTTGTCTCTTATTTGTATATCCTGGGTAATTTTTTTTTTTTTTAATGCCCTCATGGAGTCTACGTCCTTGCCCTATGTGACTTGCTTTGACAATGGAATACGAGTCTGAGTCGATGTTGCAAGAGCAAAGGTCTTATGTGTGTTTTTTATGAGTTTGGCTTGGCTCTTATGCTCTAGATCTGCCATGAGAAGAACATGCCCTGGATTCCTGCTGCACCGTTAGCCTTGGCCCCAGAATGAATACACATGAAGAAGACCTGAGCTCCACAGCCTGGATTCAAGCCATCTAATGCATCATGGAATCAGAGCTACCCAGACAAGCCCTATCTAGATTAACTGAACCTTAGGTGACCCGCAGACCTGTGAGTTTGAGAATAAATGCCTGTTGGTGCATACCACTGGGTAATTTCTTTAAATCTATCTTCCAGTAAATTGATTCTGTTTCCAGCTATGCATAATCTGCTATTAAATCTGTCTGGGTTTTTACTTTCAATTATAATATTTTTCATTCATAAAAATAGTTTGAGTTCTTTTTCAAACCTGCTTGGTCACATTTATTGTTCTTACTTTTTCCTCATTTTCAATTCTTCATTTAAATATAGAAACATCTTTATTTTGTATTTTGACTCTGATAACTACATTCTCACAGGGAGCCTGGCCCATAGAGGAATTCAATAATTTCTTGTTAGGGAAAAAGAAAGTGAGTGAATACACAATTACAATGTGGTGTGCTGGGCGCTGAGATGAGAAAAGCACAAGGTGCTGAAAGACCCCAAGGAAAGAGGGATCTAACTCAGACTCAGGTTCAACCTTCCTAGGACTCAAGAGATGAATAGGAGCTACTCTCTTAGAAAGGAGAGAATAACACACCAGGAGGATGGAACTAATGTAGTGTTTCCCAAAACAGAATGTGTGCCATGATGGAAGATTGTTTTATGCAGTGTCAGAAAAACCTTTATTTTTTATTTCCATGGTTATGAATTTATTTTCACACAAATTAGAAAAACAATTATGCACACATACATGCCTACATATACACAAAATATGCTTTTTAAGTAACAATCTTAAAAATAAATGTCAGCTGAGTAATGGTACAGGTAGTATATGAAAAATGGCAAAATCCTGAATGTGATATTTAAATGCCTGGAGTTTTGGAAGCACTGAGCTAAGGCAGAGAGATAGGAAAGAGCATGGGTAGGTGGATGCTATAGGCAATTCAAACTGGCAGAACTATAAGCTAGATGTGGAGACATCCAGACACAGCCTTGTTGGCTGGGAAGGGAACGTATCATGCGAGGCTTTAAATACTTGCCAAATAGCTTGGGATTTCATCCAAGGGAAGAGCATAAGGAAGAGGACAGAGTCAGGGAAACTGTCAGGATTTGGGTTGAGCAAATAGAATATTCAGTCCCACACTTTAAAACTCTTGAGCAAGAAGAGAATAATTAGAATGTCTCTAGCATAAAGAAAAGGTAAATATTTGAGGTGATGGGTATCCCAATTACCCCGATTTGATCTTTACACATTATATGAATATATCAAATTATCACGATTCCCAAAAATATGTACATCTATTACATATCAATAAAAAATAGATAAATAAAAAGATTTTCTTAAAGTCTTGAGAAATGCCTGCCAGCTCAAATAATTAGAGATGTGAGTCAAGATAAATGTATAAGAATATTCATGGTAGTATCATCTATGATGGTGAGAAACTACAAATCAGCTAAATATGGGACAAAAAGTTAAGTACGTAGCAGCAGATCCAGGCATGAAGGGTGCAGCCCTCTAAGTCATTTTTAAAAATATACAGTGACATGGGAGAAATGCTCACACATAAAGCTAAGTAAAAAAATCTGAGTACAAACATGTATATTCAGTAGGGTAGATATATTCATTACAGAAAAAATAAATTGGAAGCAAATATATGTATATATTAGTGTATTTATATTGTGGTTATATCTTGTGATAGGCTCACAATTTTTAAAAATACCCTCTGGCATTTTCTAAAATTTCTATCACAAATAATACTACTTTTTACTTATTTTTATAAAGTGAAAAAGTTATTTTTAAAAAGAAAAAGACATTTTCACAAAGATAGAACAAAAAGCAAAAAAATGAAGCCTTTACCTCTTCCAAAACTGAAGCCAAACAAAGACTTAAAAGGCCAAGAAGGCAGTTCTGAAAGGTACCAAAAACAAACAAACAAACAAACAAAAAACCTGCACATCACCCACATTTCAACAGAGTAAGATACCATGGTTCTCAAGGCAGCCCAAATATTCTAAGAGGACTGCCACCAGGAAAATATAGCTTGATCATTATTCCATCATCAAATTCCCCCGGGAATGGAGTTGGCTGTGAAGATCAAAGACAACAACACATTCATGTTCACTGTGGAGGTCAAGGCCAATAAACACCAACAGCTTCATAAGCTGTTGTGAAGCTCCGAGACCTTGACTGGCCAAGGTCAACACTTTGGTCAGGTCTGATGGAGTGAAGAGGAGGACATCTGACCAGCCCCTGACTAAGATGCTTTGGATGTTACCACCAAAATTGGGATCATTTAAACTGAGTCCAGCTGGCTAATCCTAAATACAATAAAATTTTTCACCAGCAAAACAAAGAAAATAAAAAAGGAAGTCTCTGAGGACTATTCATGGCTACCCCTGTAATAATCTCCCCAGAGAAAAGAACAAACCTTGTGACTAATTTTAAAAATCAGAGGATGTGTTCAAATTTCCTTTTATAGTCACTCCCTTTTGTCTCCTGCCCGCTGAGTGCTCACACAGGAGCTGGGCTTTTGTTCCCGTAACCCGGGCTTGTCTTCATCAATAATGGCTTGTCGGAACTACTCTGTGAATCAAAACTGGGGCTGTGGAACAGGAGGAGGAATTTTGACCAGCCCCCAGTGTTTGCCCTGAGCAAATGAACTTTCAAAGGGGGACAGAGGACAGCAAATCAAAGTGAAATGTTAGGGAAAAAAATAACAGTTTTCCTTATACTCATGCCAATTATTTTAACTTTCTGATCCTTTTTAGGCAATGAAGTAAGACAAAGTTTAGCTTGTTTTTTTTTTTTTTTTAACCTTTTTAATGCTATCCTTTCCCTTTTTATCCATTAGTTAAATCATAGACTCTCAGGGTTGGGAAGGGCCCACTTGGAACAATCTCTCTTTTTGTAGAAGGGAAACTGAGGCTAAATTCTAAGTTGACTCAGAATTTAGTAAAGGAAACAATATACGGATGAGAATGAAGAGGGAAAAGCTGGGGCATCATAAAAATTATGGTTTGAAAATTATTTGCAACATCCTAATATTTCTTAGCCCTGTAACCTTAAATAAATGTCTTATTGGCACTGAGGCTCAACTCTACAAATGTGAGTGGGGATAATATTCCCCACTGAGTGAATGTCTGGAAAATAAATAGCAAGCACGATGCACATGATCAGATCTCAACATCAGCCAAATATTGCACCAAGCGTGTGACACACACCTTATACGTCACTGCACGCTGGGCGTTCACACCAACCCCGTGAGGGCGGGAGTCACTATTATCATCCCTGCGTTAGGCACCATGAAGTCCAAGTTACAATGCTAGAAAGTGGCAGAGTCCAAATTCACACACAATTCACAAATTCAAGAATGGGAGCTGTTAAACGCTAAAAGCACCACAAGAATTACCAAAAGCTCAAAATGTAAAGATTTACTATTTTTTCTAAATATCCAAAGTGGCTGAGGTTTTCCTCAGATTCAAAATGGGTCTGAATCAGCAGTTTCATCTCTAGAATTTAAGGCAGGCTCATTCCTAGTGGTTTCTAAAGGCCATTTGGTTTTAGATCTGTGCACCTGATCTTTGAATTGCCTTAGTCTAGCCTCACGCAGGACTGTGTGTGAAATGGAAAATACGACTCTTAGAGATGACCACCAGGCAGGGACTCAGGAGCCCCATGTCCTGTTACTGTTTTCACCACTATGACCCTTATGGCCGTGGGCAGGTCACTGACCGTGCTGAACCTCAATTTCTGCATCCCTAATATGGGAACTTATATCAAGTAAGAACAAGATAGTGTTACCCCCACGTATCTTAGCCAGATACTGACATATGTAGACGGAAACTTGAAGATCCCATAGTCGAGGGTTCACAAACTGAATGCCTGTAGGGACTAGGCAGGTAACATAAATGAGTGAAACAAATTCAGTGTAAAACAGTAGGGAGTGGTGGAGACTGTGGTGAACTCACCTAAAGGACTGTTGTGTTCCAGCTCTGCATAGAAATACAGGCCTAGGACCTCTAGATTTCTCCGGTTACCAAAACAAGGCAAGGATTTGATGTTTTATGAAACCTGTTCTGAATTTTAAATGTTGACAATTAATTCAAATTTGTGGGGGGTACTATATAGGCCAAACAGACAGGTCTGAGGGCTAAATTTGGCCCTTGGACCGATGGTTTAAAACTTCTGATTCTAAGCCACTGCCCCCCTATTCTAGGCAAGGACACTGAGGTTCAGTGAGGTGAATGGAGTGGCCTCTCACCTCCAACACTGAAACCCAAGTGTCCTACGACCCAGGTCTGGACTTTTCCGTAGCCACTTACCGCTTCTCCTTCAAGTCTCTGGAGAGGACTGGAAAATGGAAAATTATAAATTTAACAGAGCCAGCAACAAACCTCAGACTCCCCTCTCAACTGGCAGCATAATCTGGCCAGAGTGCAAGGTACTTTCTCCCCTTCTGACGTGCCAAGAGGTGACCAATGGGAAGGAACGGACACAGCTCACATCACGGTCGCAGGGAAATTTTTCTGTTTCAGACACTGATGTATCTGCATATTCATAAAAGCCTCAATCATTATTCCAATAGTGCCCACAATTTCCTGTCTATTTTCTCATGTGTTACCTCTTTCTTATCTGCTGAGCAAAGAATACCCCCAAACGGCTGTGTTCCTTTCTCCCACAGAATGATACGCTGTTGCCAAGAGAACCAGCTTCAGAAGTCAGATCTATGAAGAATAGAAGGCATCGGGTCATGCAGGAACAATTATGCCCAAGACCGTAATTGGATTATCAGCAGCCCAAAATTCACCTTTAAGCAATTATTTATTCCATGCCCATGAAAAAATAAAGCACAAGTCCTTTCTTAGCTGTCCTTCCCGGCAAAGGGGAGGAAAAGGTTCTTCGTGTGGGAGAATTTCTATTAATGAGGCAGAAAACAAATCCTCAGAGGAAAAAAAGTATATACATCCACAACCTGTTGGTGGATTTTCTTCTTCCATTATAAAAAGACTTCTTTTTAAATTAAAGAGAGTAAGTAATTTAAGTCTCTATTCATAGACAGGTTATATTAATATTTCTGTACTGAGGCCTGCAAAAGATCAGGTAATTCTTTTCAAACTTCATAAAGTATTTCTTGTCTCCTGTGAATCCTCAGACCTTCGATTCAATGCAGCGTGGATGACAGACCTTCCACGTGCCAGCCCTGTGCTGGGCACGGTGGGATTCACTGGTGAGACTCCAAGTGCTCGGAGCCTGCTGAGCTCAGGACCAGCACCAGCGAGACCATCATAGAACAACGCAACTCACCTAAGTCTGGCAACCGACGCCCGTGCTGTAGAAGCAGAGGACGGAACACACAGCAGTGCCTGGGAAAGTCAGGGGACGCTACACAGAGATGACGCTAACAAACATTGAAGGATGAGTAGGAGTTCGCTGGACTGACAAGGTGGTAGATTGTCATTATGAGCAGAGAAGACAAGTAATATGGGGTTACGAGGTGTAAAAATAACGGGTGGTAAAGGGACCCTGTATAATTGACAACTGGGTCCCATGGTGCACAGGGTGGCAGGCAGCTCCTGTGATTTTGTGCAAAGTGTTTTCATCACCATTAACTCGTTTGATCTAAAACAGCCCAAAGCCCATGAGGCCAGTACTTGTACTGAGTGCTTGCCATATGCCAGGCATTTGGGTAAGTGTATGATTTCATTTACTCTTCCTATTAGGCATTTTCAGGAGATTTCCTTCCTATCCCCATCTTGCAGACCCAGAGTCTAAGGTAGCATGCCCTTAGTAACCTGTCCCAGGTCACAAAACAGAAGACAGCTAGAGCTGGGATTCGCACCTGGGCAGATGGACTCCGAGGCCACAATCTGCACCATGCATGTGCAGCCCACAGGACACAGAGCAAAGCACATTAGTGATTTTTGCTAACACGAAGACTGAAGCCCCAGGAGGTCGATGAGACAAACTGTCCCCATTGCTTATCTTCATAGATGCTTGTTAATGTGCCATCTGGGGAAGGGTGGGAATAGGTGGAAGCCAGGGCCAGTGGAGTCTGAAGCCAAGGAAATTGGCTCACAGAGTTAATGACTAGCTATAAAAGACACAAGACAATATAGTCCAGGCCTGAATTTGGGGTAGATCCCTATCTCCAATGTTCTAGCTCTTTCTACTTTACCGTGTGGCCCAAAGTGAGCAGATTCCAAAGCACCCCAAATATCACTCCAAAATAAAGTCTCTATGGCGAGCAGTTTAGGCAAACAGGCATCAGACAGCACCAGTCGCTGTGATGTTTCGAATCAGTGGCCTCTGTCTTCCCTGCACACAGGCCCAGGGATTGCCTGTGCCCCGGTGCAGCAGCTCCGGCGGAAACTCTCCTTGTCAGCTTATCAGAGCCGCCCTCAGAAGAGGCGCTGACACAGGGGTCTCCCTGGGACATTTTTATTTAATTATTTATCCCCAACTTTCTCCTTGTCTTTCCTCTTTACACACACCACCAATACTCCATCCCCAAACCTTTTAAAGTGTGGGAAGTGGGCCAATGCTGAAGCAGAGAGTGAATTTGAATCCTAACTCCACATTTTATTAACTTCTTGGGAGTGGAGGCCCCTCAGCTATAAAATGGGATTTATTCATTCAACACATATTTCCTGAGCACCTACAATGTGCCAGACACATAGAGTTCAAGGTTGGCAGAAATGAACCTAGTCCCTGCCTCCTTGCAGGGATGGGGAACCTGAGGCCTTGGGGCCACATGTGGCCTTCTGGATCCTTGAGTGTAGCCTTTTGACCAAACCCAAATTTTATAGAACAGATCCTTTTAATAAACACACCCAATGCGTGGGAGTATTTTCAAAGAAGTGTGGTCAGGACCAAGAGGCTGTGGAAAGATGATAGGCTTTAGATTCAGGCAAAACCAGGCACCACCATTTACTTATCTGTTAAATGGGTACATAAGCAAGACCTACCTTTCAGGTTTGTTTCCTCTTTTTTTTTTTTTTTTTTTTTGAGAATTCAATAAGATCATGTCTGTTCTGAATTTGGCACATAGTAGGCATTCAATCCGTACTCATCCCTGTCCTCTGTGTCCACAAACGCAGATGACAGACAGCACACTGCAAGGCTTGAGATGGGAGTAGCAAGGACGCGCAGTTACTGAGACAATCCTTCCTTTCTCAGTCAGTCCCCTGTAAGTGTGGTGAAACTGAGAATGTGCAGGAAGCCAGATGAGGCAAGAAAAAAGGCCTGACATGCAGAAAAAAATCTAGTTTTGGTCACAACTGGGTGACCAACTTCCTGTGTGGCCTTGGGCCTCTATGGTCTATTTTATTTTCACTTTTCAGCTGGGTAATACTGTTCATCCCGTGTTAATTGATGCTGTAAAGGTCAGAGTTTGACAAAACGGGTAAATTGCAAGGAATGGGAAAACATTGAGGTGGAAGTGATTAAAGCTCTTGTGACTGTTATTACAGCAGTCCCCTTTACCCTTGGGGACGCATTCCAAGGCCTCCAGTGGATGCCCGAAACCAGGGATAGTACTGAACCCTGCATATACCATGTTTTTCTCCTGTACATGCATACCTATTATAAGGTTTAATTTATAATTTAGGCATATTAAGAGATTAACAATAGCTAATAATAAAATAGAACAATTATAACAATATGCCAACATCACCACTCTTGCACGTTCGGGCCATTATTAAGTAAGACGTGGATGACTTGAACACAAGCACTGCGATTCCATGACAGTGGATCCGACAACCCAGACGGCTGCCGAGTGACCGCGGGCAGGTAGTGTCTGCAGCGCGGACATGCTGGACAAAGGGTGACTTGCGTGTTGGGGATGGAGCAAGACAGTGACAGATTTCATTGCAATACTTGGAGCGACACCCAATTTAAAACTTATGATTTATTTCTTAAATTTTCATTTAATATTTTTGAACTGCTATTGCTGAAACTGCAGAAAGCAAAACTGTGCATAAAGGGGAACAACTGTGCTGTTTTTGTTGCTCAGAAGCGGGGCCATGTTGGGGTTTTTTGTATTTTTTTATTGATAGTCATAGTTCTACATATTTTGGGGGTGCATGTGATATTTTGATACCTGTATACAATGTGTAATGATCAAATCAGGGTAATTGGGATATCCATCACCTCAAACATTTCTCCTTTCTCTGTTTTGAGAACATTACAGTTCTTTTCTTCCAGCTTGGGCCATGTTGTTAAGTGGAGTTTAAAATAAAGGATGGTGATGATGTGCTGATAAAAAAAAAAAGTCACTCTCAGTTCCCTTAGTGTGGGTGTAATAGAAAGACCGTGGTCATCATAGTCAGAAAGATTAGGATTAAAATCCCATCTCAGTCATTTTTGGCTGTGTGACCTTAGTGAAGTTAATTAACTTATCTGAGCCACCATTTCCTCATCTGCAAAATGGGGAAAAACAATACATTCTCCACAGCATAGTGATGGAAGGGGTGAAAGAGATAGCCCAGGCTGAATGCCTGAAATATCACAGGAGCTCGAAAATGGGTGAATCCTGGTGAGCAATAGTAGCCTTCCTGCCACACACCAGGGTGCCTGAGTCCCCGGCCTCTTAGAGAGCTCACATGGCCAAGCACTTCCTGACCCAGGAATCATGCTGATCTCTGGGGAGGTTGCTCTCTGAGATTCTGCAAGTGTCCCTACAGCTCTGCCCATCCACCCCTCCCGCAGTAGCCCCCTCACTCTTCTCCTGTGTCTCCAGCCTTCCTTTCCCATGTCAGATACAGGCATCTTTCCTCCTGCCTAAGACCAACCCCCAACCCACACCCTCAGCCCTGACTGGTCCCAACCTGTCCTAGGTTCGCTCTGGTCCCCTCCTCACACCCCAGTAAGGCTGCAGGCACCCTCCAAAGGGCCTCTCCCTCCGTTCAACAAGCCTCACATCATGTCTCCACCTCCCGCCGCCTTTCCAGCTCCTCTGTCAGGGCTGAGTCTTACTCGTTGCTAAACAGAACCCATTTGTTCTCAGGTTGACTCCTTGTGGCTTGCACCTCCAGGCTGTCTCTTTATGCCTCAATCCTTCACCCTGGCCATGATGCCCAAGTTCTTTTGGCTCCAGGAAGCAACAGGCCTCCCGTGACCACTGCCCAGCACACTCACCCCACAGAGCTGTGCCCCCAGCCTGGCAGCAGGGCTCTGACAGGTCATCCCGTGCTGTATCTAGACTCGGGCTCCATCACTAGGCTTCTGTCACTTACAACCTAAGGGTGCTGATTATTGTGTTCCTGATGCCTTAAAACCTGCCAGGTTAACTAAGAAGTCACCTAACTTTCCCTTTTGGAGGTCATCGGTGATGTCTGTCTGAAGCCTGAAACAAGGAGCTGACCTGGGCTTGGATGATTCCACGGGGCCCAGAGAAGGCAGGGAAGCGGCCTCTTGCTCAGAGCTGCAGGCAATGCTGACATCAACAGCAAATTTGGGGTCAAGCAGAGATGGGGGCCTGAGGCCTGTGAGCCCAAGATGGGTCTGGACAGCTTGCTAAGCTGCGGGCAGGGCCAGGAAGAGGAACCTGAGCTGGAATGTGAGGCCAGGGACTCCCGGAGCCCAAGTACAAAGAGACAAGCCAGGCAGCTGAATGCTGGGAGGGCTGGGGTGAGCCTGCTGCCCTTGTTCCTGCCGTGGTGCAGTGCCTGGGAAAGGAGGCTTCATTTAAGAGGCCAGAGATGAACCTGGACAACCTCCTCATTGCCAAACCCAGGGCCCACTTCCCAGGACTCTTCCTCCTCAAATGCCTACTGTTCGATCCTGTCCGCCACCCTTCCTGCCTGAAACCCTCCCCTCTTTGATGCCCTCCTCACTCTCGGTTTCTTTTCTGGATCCAATTTTCCTTCGATTCTTTCCTCTCCTTCCTCTAGGATTCCCTATGGCCAATAAAGTCACCGGGCTAGTAGGTGGAAGAGACAGGACTCGGGTCTTCCCCCTCCCAGTGACTCTGGTCATTCCATTCCTGACAGAGTATAGACAACAAGCAGCTAATGGAACAAAGAGCATCAGTTAAAAAAAAAAAAAAAAAAAAAAGAGTCATCAATTCAACCCCCAGTGGAACCAACAAGGGACAAAAAAGTCATCAAACACCTTGTATGGGCTGGACCTACACCAGGTGCAATGGAGAATTCCAATAGGAGTGGCCTCCAAGGAGCCTTAGATCAGAAGGTGGCTGATAAAGCTCTCCATCCCTAGGATCCAGAGTCTATTTTAGACTGCAGGCAAGGCCCCTCTCAACATCCTGATGAGGATTTGGTACCCAGCAATTGTTCCCACTTGCATTTGCACGGGAACTGGGCTTTTCTGTGGCTGCTGCATGCTGTATTTGCAAAACTATCGGCTTCCCCATCAATCCCCAAGCTTGTATGTTCTCTGAATTATTTAATGCTACATTCCAAGAGGCTGTGAATAATGAAATGGTGTGTAAATAATCTTATCTCTGTCTCTACATGCAGAGATTGTGAAGGGGCACCCAGAGAGGCTCTGTGCTGCCAGAATCTTACAACACCTGCACATGATTAAAAACCAAACCAAATGCCCCCTAGATAACTGCTATTCCCTAGTGGGTGGAAGAAACGAGCAAGTGCCTCATCATATTTCTCATGTGGAGAGAAGCAATTATATATCAGGTTTCAGGTTCAAATGCCTCTGGGATAATTACAGCACTGCCTTAGAGCTGTACAGAATCTGACAGATTACCCCATTCTTTCACCTGCCTGTGAGACGGGCAGGCTGGCTTTCCTAATTGACAGACAAGGACACTGAGCCCCAGAGAGATGGCCTGGCTTATACAAACAGCTAGAATGAGGAAGCAACAAGCCCGGGCCCAGCCTCCTGACGGCTCCGCCAGCATCCTTTCTTCCCACGAGGTGGCTGTCTGGGCTTCACACGAACGTACATTTGTCTCCCAGCCAATGCGCAGTGGGAATGTGACCTGCTCACATAGCAGGTTCACCTTAGTTTGGGGCACATTTTTGTGTGGTTGTGGGGAAGGGAATCCTGTTTTCCTTAAGTCCCGCACAAAGAGGGACAGACACTTGACCTACATAAGTGACATGAGCCATTGAGGTAAAGGCAAGAGAATACCTAGGGAATGGGGTGCTTTATCAATGAGCAGACCCTAGTGCACTAGACTGTGGTGGAAACAACCTTGGGACTAAGAATCAGGAATTCTAAGGAGAAGAATTCTGCCATTACCAGGTATATCATCTTAGAGATGTCTCTTATCATGCTGAGCATCCAATTTCTTATACAATAAAATGGGATAAATAATCATTTGCCCACAGTGTTGCTGTGTGGCTAAAATGGGAAGCATTTATATTAGTGGGAGCGTCATTCCATCTATTAGCTTATGTCCCGAGGATAGCAGGGGCGATGCAAGGAGACAAACATGCATCAGGCTACAGGAATTTGGTAGAATTTTCCATCCTCCCAGTGGCAAGGGGCTGCCCAGACACAGAAGTATGATTCACAGAAATAGTCCAGGCTGATCAAAAGTCTCCCATTTTCACCATTCCAAGTCCTCCCCCAATTGCAAAATCTCCCATCATAAAAACCCACCTCCTTTGATAAGGATGAAGGAGAACATGGTGAGAAATGATGGAAGGAATAAAGTCCCCCCGTAATCTTCACCAGCATTTCTGAAGTAGGTGTCCTCAAAGGTCCTCTTCATTCTCTTTGGAGCTCTGGGTCTCTTCTCATAACTCTCACATCACCTACCCATGCACCCTTAAAGGAGACCATTTGGATCTGGGTCCCCATAGACAAATGTCCACATCAATAGGACATCTGACTACCAACATCACATAGACATCAACCAGGAGATAGGTGAACAGCATTTTAAGTTAATCAAGGAAAGCGGGTTATTACTGGGAGGCTTTATTCAAAAAAGATCCGGAATGACAGAGAGATGAAACATTGCCTAATTGGGAGAACAACTGGGAAGAATTATTAACCAGAATAGACTCAATTCCAGACACCCCACGGCTTAAGTGTCAAGCCCGGAATAGCTCCCCCGAGACTGATCAATGATTCCACTTCCTCCTCGGCACCAGGAATGAGCTTCCAGGTAGGACGATAAAATATTACTCAAAATGGGAGGCTTGTTCCACCTATCCTCACCCTTTCTCCTCCTTTCCTCTTCCCAGTTTTATTGCACCATTGAATTGCGATTTTGTCTTTGATACTTCCGTGAGCATTCTAGAGGGAGAAAACATCTCTCGTTTTTCTTTATTTATTCAATAATTTGCTGAACATCTCCACACCACACAAGTGGTCCACAGACATCTTGAAAACAAAATATCTAAAAGTGAGTTCCTTCCCTGCCCCTCAGAGCAGTTCTTCCTCCTAACAGCCTGTCTTAATCGGTGACGCCACAAATCCCCCAATCACCAAGGGAGTCCGTCCAACTCCTCTGTGCCCTGCATCCATCAACCCTAAATCTTAGCAGTTTTTGTCTTAAGTCTTTGGTTAACTCCTCAATATTCGTAGCATTTCTTGTATGTGCCGTGCATTCTTCTAGCTCTAGGGAAATCTTGTGGACAAAATGGACATAACACCCACCCTCATGGGTTCAAATCTACCCCTACTAGCTTGGGAAAATTACTTAATCTCTGTATGCCTCATCTAATAAATGGAGATAAAAATAGTACCTATCTCATAGGATTGCTGTGAAGATAAACATGTAAGTTAATGTGTAAAGAAACCACTTGGAACATAGTAAGTGTGTCTGCTGTCGTATCAATCCCAATTATAATAAGTGATTCTAAAACTGTAGGCTCCTCCATGGTGTCCTGGTGACCTTATACATATCCACTTAAACCAGGCAGACAGAGCCTCAAGCCACAGCTGGTCTGAGTCTCACAGGACACTTCAGGATTCTTCCAGAACGTAAGAGGATGGGTGGCTTACAATGGGCTGCTCACGTCCACGTCTACTCACCTCCCCATCTCTCCAGGGGGCTGTCATGAGGCAGTTTCTGTGACCTCTCAGGTTCTGATGAGGTCTGAGGCTTCCTGCCCCTCCCCCGAGGGTATGGCTATGGCTACGAAACCACGTGGCTGCACTCAGCAGTGGGTATCCCTCTCTTGTGTGGCACGGCATCCAGCCCCAGTGGCTTGGGGGTTCTCCTTCTCGGTGTGTGGGACTCGGACCACAGGGAACAGACCCCTTGGGCTGATCTTCCTTTCACTATCTGTGTAAGTGATAAACTGTTCAACTCTGACCACGGTTTGTTGTATCTTTGCCAGAGAAATCTGTCAGGCCTTAGCTTTTGGTCTTTGCCTTGTGCTTAAGAAACAGGACAGTGTTTTGTGCAAGTAGCAGAACAATAGAGGGACCAGAAGAATTCCAAGGCTCTTCATCACACGGCCCCACATTTAATCTGTGAGCCCGCACTGTCATTTCTACCTTTAATGCATACCGTCCGGTCTCCCTGCCTCTACTCTGGCCCTCTCCTGTCTAGCTTCCTCAGAGGAATCAGGGAAACCTTTTAAAAACACAGAGAATCATGTCACTCCTCTGCTTCTCCGAATCTTCTTTAGAGACTTCCAATTATATCAAATAAGTGTAATTATTATCAATGGCCTACAAGAGCTGTGACGGCCTGACTTCTGCCAACATCTCCAACATCAGCTGAGACTCCCCCTCTCACCACCCAAGCTCTTGTCACCCAGACACTTTCTTGCCATGTTACCAAACATGACAAGATCCTCTGCACCTCAGAACCTTTGCATATGTTCCCCTTCCCTCCTTCTGAAATGGGGGAAGAAATGATGGAAGATGACAAAAGGACTCCAAAGAATAAGGGCGAAACACAACAAGAGACCGATGTTGAGCAGCGGAAGATGGGGGACAATCAATAACCGTGAGAGGGTGGCGTCGGGAAGGAGAGATCGATGCTCTCTGTGGCATGACAAGTGCTCATGAGACATGACCTCCCAGGTATTCAACAATCAGCACGGTGGGAGGTCACGGTGGCCTCACCAAGGCCAGTCCTGGCACAGTGCAGAGGGTGGGGGGTATAGGGGGTCAAAGCCAGCCCAGGATGACTCAGAGAGAATCAATGAAAACAGGAAGCAAGAGACAGGCTGAAAATGCAGGAGAAGAGGGGAAATCAACAGAGTGAAGTGGTGAGAAGGCCGGGGCTGGGGATGGATTTCAGAGTACAAGTGGAGGCGGTGGTCTTGACAGAGGAAGATGCTCTAGAAACAAGAGTGAAAGAGGAGAGAGGGTGCCTTAGAGACTTCGTCTGCCATTGTCTCCAACTTGACACGGACTTCCCACAATTCAACCAAATGCACCACACTGCTATCCTCTTCCGCAGGCTCTGTGCTGGTGCCTCTCTGTCAGGAATGTCCTTCCTCCCCCCTTTGCCTACTAACTCCCAGTGACTTTGTGTGCACACTTTGAAGACACCCTTTCCCCACCCAGGTCTTGTATTTCTCTTCTTACTTCCCCAAACCTACTGTGCATAACTCTGTCACTGCTCTTGCCAACTTGTTTTACACTCACAATCTTAGCTACCTATTTCCATCACGAGGGCATGAACACTATGTGGCTAGGACGGTAATCCTACTGATGTCTGCACTCTCAATGATGTCTTGACACAGAACTGGCACACAGCAAGCATTTGATGAATGACTGGAGTCAGAAGCCCTGGACTGAGTCACAGCTTTGTGATTTTTTTCCTCTGTGTAGTTTTAAACAAATCATTTCACCTTCCTGAGCCTCAGTTACTTAAACTATTTATAAGGAGATGAACCCAATTGGATATTGGAGGAATTATATGTGACATTGAGTAGGATAGTGCTGTAGAAATTAAAAAATAAATAAATAAAATGCTATATATTATCACCCATTGCCATTATGCCTTATGAAGAGCTGGTCCTTTAAACCTAATTGATTTCAACAGGAGTGCCCATAATGCTAACATGTTTTGACTTAGGGTTTTTGAGAAGTTGGAGAGATGGTGATGTGATAGAGTGAGGCCTGGAATTGGGACCGAGTCCCTAAATAGACTTGAGATATGAAGCAAACCACTTAGTTTACCGATTTCATTCATCACAAACATTTGCTGAGTGCCCACCATGCATCAGACACTGGGGATGCAACTGTGAGAAGAAGGTTCAGTTTCCACCTAGAGGGAGAGAGACTTGCAATCAGTGGCAAGAGTTCAATATCTCATAGCAACCGCTGCAATGCAGCTGGGGGGGAGAAATGCACCAGCCCTGCAAAAGGAGCAAGAGGCAGTCAAGAAGGCTGCGCAAGGGGGTGCATTTGAGCTGCAGTTTGGAGCATGGCTGGGGGTTTGCCACAGAGAACCAGGAGAGGAAACAGCACGGACAAGGGGTAGAAGTTTGCGGCAGACAGATGTGAAGGTGCCCTGTGATCCTCACTGCCTAGCGTCCGTGCCTTTGTGTGATCTTTCCTCTTGAATGTGGGCAGAACTTCTGTTAAACAGTAGACTGTGGCAAAGGGAAAGGGATGTCTTCCCTGTGCTTGCATTACATTACATAAGACTCTTTCTTTGTTTTTTATTCTAAAAAGATAAGTTTTATTTAGATATAATCAGCCATGGATTTAACATGTTTTTTTGACATCCAAAAATCAGACAGAAAATTGTTCCAAACACACTCTATTGTTACTGTCTTGACAGAAGTCCAGATTTGATTTTGTAAGTGCGAGGTACCTACTCTAATTACACCTAAGCCTTTATCTAAAACAGGGTATTTCAACCTCAGCACTATTGGCATTTTGGACCAGATAATTCTTTGTTGAGAGGTAGCAGTTTGGATGGGACTGGAAACCATTATCCTAAGTGAAGTATCTAAAGAATGGAAAAACAAGCACCACATGCACTCACTACTAAATTGGAACTAACTGATGAGAACACATGTGCACAGACGGAAGTAAAACTCAAGGGAAATCAATCAGGGAAGAGGAAGGAGGAGGAGATGGGTGAAAACCTATCTAACAGGTACAATGAACAGTATCTGGGTGACCAGCACTCTTATAACCACAACTCAAGCATTATAAAAGCAATTCATGCAACCAAAATTATGTGTACCCTATAATACTTTGAAATAAAAAATAAAGACTCTTGCTAGCAGATTCTTCCTAGGGTCGGTACTCCTTGCTGGAAGCAGCAAGTTACTGTGAATCCTGCAGCCGCAAGGAAATGAATTCTGCCAACAACTCAGAAAGCTTGGAAGTAGAACCTTCTCCTCTTGAGCCTCTAGAAGCAAATGCAGCCCAGCCAACCCCTTGATCGCACCATGGTGACATTCTGAAGCAGAGAACCAGCTAAACTATGCCCAGACTCCTGACTCACAGAAACTGTGAGTTAATATGTGTGTGTGATTTAAAGCTGCTAAGTTTGTGTTAATTTGTTATGCAGCAATAGAAAACTAATACAAAGTGTGAAGCAACAAAGAAACACTGTTAAGCTCAGAAGGGCCATGACCATCTCCTAAGGCTTGGTTTTCCCAAGTGTAAAGTTGAAACTGTAACAAGATCAGACATACCTACTTCCCAGGACCACTGGGAGACCCGGTAAGATATTAGCCAGGAAAGAGTTTGTAAATTGTCAAATGCTGTAAAACTGCCAGTTGGTCGCATTCTGTTTCCTTAAACACAAATTTAATCACAAAGTCCCCAGAGTGGGCCACTTTCCTATTTAGAAAGAGTAATACATGGAGGACTAATCAAGCTCTTTTTGCATCCCAGAAGCAATGCCCTTTCTTGCCTCTGAGCCTTTGACCGGGCTGTTCCTCCTACTGGAGCACTCTTCCCCCTAGCTCCTCCCACCACCCCTGCACCTGGCCAGCTCCTCCTCCTCATGCACAGTGCAGTTTAGACTCCAGCTCTCCCAGGCTGCCCGAGGCAAGGTGCCCCCTCATGCTCCCTCGGTGCTCCAGGGCACCCTGTACTCAACTGCGCCACCCTGTACTGTTTGTCTCCCCTCCAACCTGCTTGTGAGCTGTGACCTCCTTAAAGACAAGAATTAAGTCTTGTTCTCCTGCATGGCCCCAGTGTCTGGCACAATGCCCCGTGTGCAGCAGGTGGGATTACACTTACAGATAAAATATTGTATACATGCATAGTGTGGACAGGCTTCCCAGTGTAGACAGTGCTGATGTGAGCAGGGGAGCAGACTCCCCGAACAGTCCTCCCCCAGGGAAGTATAGCCAGTTATAATTGTATTCCTCTTCAGAGGAGGATGTGTGGGGGCTTGTTTAAACTTTTCTCTCAAAAACAAAAGCAATTGGAGAGTATTTGGTTTTCTCACAGATACAGGCAGCTCTCCTGCTCCAGGCCCCTCGGGCAGCTGCCAGAGAAAGTTTCCTGCTGCCTGAGTTGCCTTCTCTTCTGAGTTGTCAGCTTGACTGCTTTTGAGCCGTCTTCCTGAGAGGTGGGAGGAAGGGGAGATGGCTTTGCTAGTGTTTAGATCTAGAAAAGGAAGCCTTAATTAGGCAAGGACTGGGGCTGTTCCCACTAGCTCCAGGAAGGCACAGAGAGACCCAGTTGGAGTGAGGGGGAGGACGCATGCAAATCCCGCATCGGAGGCACCAGGCTCCGCAGACCGGAAGACAGGAAGGCAGAGCAACCACACTTCTGCCTTCCTCCTCCTCTGGGAGCTCCAGGACTGTCCTTGGATGAAGCCGTGAGGCTGAGCCAACCCATCCACCCCTCACTCCCACTTACAGGTAGGACTTTGCTACCATTCCAGCCTGGATTTGAAGCCAGGATCCACCACCTGTCGGCTGTGTGACCCAAGGTGATTCAACCACCTTGCAGAAACCCAGTTGCCCATCTAAAAGTGGAAATAGCAATCCCAGCCTTTCAGGGTTGTTAAAACAATTAAAATAGAGTATGCGTGAACATAATAGATAATTTTTAAATGTCAGCCCTGGGTCTCCCCGGCTACCTCCCCTCGGCACAGCAGCCACCTAGACCAAAAGGAAAATGCACTCTTGAAAGAAAACGAGGTACCGCATGGGAATAGTACTTTGAGGTGAGTAAAACACCAATGTGTAAAGTGTAATCACCATTATTACTATTGAAGAAAACAAAATGAAAAACAACAGGCATTACACGGAGGGAAATTGCAGTGCCCTGGGCGCCTGCTGTGTTAGTTGCCTGCGTGTGCACACAGGACCGCAGAGCATCCAAGCAGCTGTGCACATTCTGTCTCATCTGACCCTCCGGCAATATCAATATTTCAACATTTCCTCCTTCTCACTAAGGAGGAAACTGAGGCTCAAACATTGTAATGGCTTTCCCAGAGAGTGCCAGCTAGGACACAGGGGGGCTAGAAATCAATGCCACGTTTCTAGAATCCTCTGCTCTTTCCTCCCCAGCACATTCTGTCTGTGAGTATTCTTGATTGTTTCAGATGGGGGTGGGGGGTGTCCACACAGACCACCCAATCCCTCACCCTGTGTCCCCCCAATGGAGCATCGCACACATTCCCCCGTCTCTCCTGGCATTTCTAAATTATTAGAACAATTTTAGTCACACCTGATACAAACCCAGCTCAAGCAAGTTTGGACAGAAAGAGAACTGGTTGACTCCTATGCCTGAGATGTGCAAAGGTGGTTTGGGCTTTGGGCATAACTGGGTCCGGGTGCTCCATGGATGGTGTCAGGATGAAAATATAAGGATCACAGACTTCTGTGTTCTTGTTCCTTCTTTCCCCATCTCAAGCCGCTGCAACAGAGTCAGCACCTCCCCGTACCCTCCATGCTGAGCAAAGACAGTCTACATAGCACCCCGGCCAGTTCTTCACCCTTTGCGATGCCTTCTTTGGCCCCTCCTGGCCACAAGCTCCAGTCTTCCGATGTCTCAGAGGATGCTGGAGCAGGGTCTCTGATGGGGCAGACCTGGAGTTTTTACTTTTAAGTGAGAGAAGCTGTTACCCTTTGACAGTTGCCTGCTACTTTTTTCTATTTTTATGTACAGTACAACAAATCCTTAGATAAACCACTTTTACTGGCCCTTTTAATTGTAGGCATGTAAAGCAAGTAGGAATAGCACAGTGTAGGAAGGATACCCTGGGACTTTTTTAACTCCACCTAAGCTGTCATTCTCCTCTAAGAAAGACATGGGACTATTGGCCTAGGGACCCTAGAGCCTCTTGAGAAGAAAATGACTTAGATCCCAATCCTGAATCTTTGGCTGTTTAATATTGATAGGACTTGTCTGAATACCAAGGGGGCTTCGCTGGGGGTAGCCAGCAAGCAGGCCTGGTGGACGGAGCCCACGTGCCAGCCCCCCTCTTCCACGGCCCAGAGGGGGCTCTTTGGACTCCGTTCTAGCCCCTGAGTGGGTGGGAAGTCAGGGCTCATGTGCTCTGCAAGCCTGCTGTTCCTCAATCCAGGCAGGAGGGGTAGAAAGGTCTACTTTGGTCTCCAAAGCCATAGTCTCCAGCTCAGTTTAACAGAGGCCCTATATTTTAGAAATCATAAAATATTTGCCCAAAGTCATAAAATTGTACTTTCTCCTTTGACCTCTGGTTTTTATATATACACACCCTCAGTCTGAACCCCAAACACGAGAGAAGCAAAGACACATGTTTTATGGTGCCTTCGAGCTTTATCCCAGGCCTCCGTTTGGCTTTGTTTCATTTCTCCCACCGGGCTGGGGGCAGGAAGGACAAAACCCAGAAGATGAGTGAACTGCCCCAGCAGCCGGGCTGGACCCAGGGCTGCAGAGTAACCCAATGCTCAGGAGTCAGAAGACTTGCCGGGTCTGTGTCCTCCCTAAACCTAACATCCCCACACCTGGAGCTACGCAATCTCAATCACTCCTCAGCAACACTCTACATGTCTATTCAGGATGCCCAGTGTTTGGGATAAAGAAAGTGCACTGAGAGGAGCTAACAGCCAGCCCGAGGTCACACCGTCTGTGAGTGAACTTCAGGCCAGGTCTCCATGTCCAGCTCTAGTGTCTGGGGCAGCTTTTTATCCAGGAGATGAAAGTGACCTGTGACACCTGCTTCTACCATGTCATGCACTGGTCCTGTGCTCTCCATCAGCTGGTATACAATAAAAGAACAAGACATGCCTTTAAAAAATAATTTTAATATAACATTTGTCATCGATATTAAAGATATTAAATACACAAATCGACTTTTGTTATGTAGTTATTTTGTTATTGATCTTGTCAGTATTCTCCTTGGGTCTTCTAGACCCCTCCCCATAAGATAAACTGAAAGAAGGGTCTGAGGGGCAGGACTCTGCCCTGGGCTGGGGGAGCCTGCCCCCGCAGGACCTTCCCTACTGCGGACTAGCACCTGCTCACACCTCAACCCACGGTCCCACGGCCTCCGCGTCACCATTTCTCTCTGCTCATTTTTCCCTCTTTCTCCTTCCCTGTCTCCACCTCTCATCTCCCTCCCTGTTTCTCTGCATCTCTTTCATATGCACACATGTAGATTCATTTTATGTTTTATATGCCTAAGCTAGTTTCCTCAGTGGGAGACGGGGAGAAGACATGTCCGGAAAAAAATAAAATTTGGCCAGTATCACCAGGTGGTGATAGTTTTCCCTTAGGCCCTTAAGATCCCTTTTCCCCTCCTGTGTCAAGGTTGCCTGAAGGGCAGAAGCATCTGTTTGGTCCTAAATAACCGGGGAGGTTGCTGTACTGGACCCTGATCCTTCCTCCTGCAGCTTTCCTGGTCAGCTCACCCTGTGCCTGGGAGCCCCAGGCCCCACAGAGCTCTTGGGCCAGTGCCCCAAATGTCCTTGACAGATGTCAGCATGGCCAATGCCAGTCCTTCCCTGGGCTTCAGGACGGCTCCGCTGAGCTCCATGGCCCAAGGCAGCAGGGGCTCTGCCTATCAGACAGCCTCAGGTGCAGGAGGCTCTCCCAGGGTGAGGAGGCCAGCTGGGGGAGGGACACTGTCCTGCACTGAGGGCTGTCACCTCAAGGGTCAGCTCAGCCGTGCAGGGGCCTTCGTCTGCTGCAGCTGATGATGCTCACAGCTGGCTGACACTGGGTAAGCCCCAGGGAATTCCCGTCTCAGAATTCAGCAGCCTTTTGAGAAGGCTGTGACACGTGCAGGCCCTGAGTGACAGGCCATCTGTCTTCTCTCTTTTCCTCTGAAGGGTGATATTTTTTTCCTGCTGATGGCCGTCCAGCACAGCCTAGACCTGAGTCCCGCAACACCATGGAAAAATGCAGGCTTAAGGCGAGACTTGGGCTCCAATCCCAGCTCCACCACTTCTAGCCATGTGACTTGGGCCAATTACTTGGTTTCTGTGTCCCAGCAGGAAGCAGGTAGTGCACTCAAGCCGAGTGGCATGAGGAGAGTTTAACAGAGGACTATTTATAAGGTTAGGGCAGGACTCAAGGAAACCTAAAGCACCAGTGACAGGCAGGGGGGACTTGCCAGCTCAAGGCTTCAAGGGCCAAGGGGAGTGATTGCTGTTAGGGAACGGCTGCCCGACGGGAGCTGGGGCCCTCAGGAGCGTGACACGGCCAACCCACAGCATAAACACAACACGCGTGCTCTCCTTCCACTGGCAAACCTGGCGAGAAGCCAAAGAGCAAGGGACCCATGGAAGCCGTCCACGTGGGTCAGCTCTGGGAACACAGAACTCAGGATGTGGAGAGAGGGCAGGAGACAGCCAGCACACTCTGTCTAAGCTATAGTTTCTCTATCTATAAAATAGAGGTAATGATCACCATAGAATTATCGAGAATAGTCAACAAAATAATACATGAAAATCCCTTACCATGGCACCTGGCACACAGGAGCTGCTCTGAAACTTCTCTCACTAGAACCCAGAACCCTGTGCGTGCCTGTATCTGCCCCAACCCAAATCAGGACACATCCCAGCTCCTCTGGGTTTTGGCAAGAGTAGATCCCCACCCTCACAGCTCCTACTATAGCATCTCGGGATGTCTTTTGGTTTGGAAAGCACTGATACCTAAATAATTTATTGTATACTTCAAAATAGCTAGAAGAGAAGAACTGTAATGTTCCCAACACAAACATAAACGTGTAAGATGATGAATGCCCCAATTACCAGATTTGACCATTGTACATCATGTACAGGTATCAATATAACACATGTACCCCCCAAAAATGTACAACTATTATATATCAATTTAAAAATTTAAAAAAATAAAACATTGATATCTCACGTTTAAACAATGGCTTGCACAGCACTTAATCCAATCTAACACTCGCCACAGCCCTGAGTGGCAAATATGCGATTGTCCCATTTCACAGATGAGGAACTGAGGCTCAGATTCATTACTTTGCCCAAGATCTTTGAGTCGTGCATAAGAGAATCGAAACTCAAACACTAACCTTTACCTTTCAGGTCCATGTTTCTTTGCATTTATTCTACATTTCACACCTGCAAAGGGAGTGTGGTAGATCTTGTTTTTGGTTTTTTGCCCCACCCGAAGGAGAGGGGGTGGCATCTGTGGCAGGCATTGGTGTGTTCCACCCAAATCCCCTCAAAACTCTTTCCTGTACATCCTTCCCCAGGATTCCGTGTGTTTTTGGTTTGCAATTCCAAACCTGGAAGCTTTCATAAGAAGACTCCCTTCAGGGTACTGGAGCCACTTTGTCCTGTGCTCAAGGAAAGTGGGAAGTGCCCGGGAGTTCATGTCTTCCCGTGTGGAGGCCCTTAGCCAAGGACCATGGTGCCAGAGAATGACCACCCAACTCCCTTGCCTCAAGGGTGACCACTCTGAGGCTGAGAGCTCCAGAAGGCCTTTATGGGGTCAGGTCCAAGGTGCACACCTCAGGACTCTGCTGAAATCATACCCTTGGTTGGCCTCTTCCCCTCCCCCACTCCCTTATTGGCTTCTCCTAAGAGCATTTTCTTAATCACCTGACATGTGTCTTCATCTCAAGCTCTGTGACTGGGGACCTGACCCAAGACACCTTTTATTCTAAAGCCCCTTCATGGGAACTAGAAATATCCTCACACCAGAGTGATGGTCAGACTAGAATACCTCAAATCAGAGGCAACTTCTTTTCTGTTCCAGATCCTCAGGCTCTTGGTGAAATCACACACTATTCTAAAATTGCAAAAAGTCATTCTCCAGCAGAGCCCATAGGGACCCAGGAAAATCTTCGTGATTCTTGGCTAGGGCTCCACCTATGTGAACATAACATACAATGTCCTATACGATTTTTCTCAGAGACACATAAACAGTCCTAATTCCCCTCAAGTCCTATCTCCCCTGCAGGGTCAGTCCTGAAATTTCACTATCAGGGTTTTCATTGCTGCTCTGGCGAAACATCCTGGTTGGAGTCACACTTGAAGTTGTCATCTCAAAGCTGTTCCACTTTAATTTGAATTAAATATCAGTTTCTTCATTGATAAAACAAAGATAACGGCACAATATTGGGAGCATGGAGTGAAGATATAAGGGCTATAGAAAGCTGTTGAAGTTTAGGAAACCGCCCTTGTCACCATGACCATTTCACGGGGGAATTTCCAGGCTAAAGGTGGCTGTTTCTTCCCTCCCTTCCAGCGGGTGGAGAATGAGGCTGGGTGAGCCCAGCAGAGCAGGTACGATGCTTTCTAGCCAAGGACCCAGGATCTCCCCATATTTCCAGTGTGCCACCCTCAGCTGACAGCTTGTCCCTTGTCCTAGCTACCCTCATGGTCACAGGTGGCTCAACATCTCTAGTCATTAGGAAAATCCAAATTGATACCACAAGGAGATACTCCTACACCCTTACTCAAATGGAGAAGATTTTAAAAATTGACCACATCAGGGTTAGGGAGGATGTGAAGGAACTGAAACTTTTAGACACTGTTGGTGAGAATGTAAAATAGTACAGCCACTTTGGAAAACAGTTGCCAGTTTCTTAAAAAGTTAAATATATACCCACCATCTGATCTAGCCACTCTTAGATATTTACTCAAAAGAAATGAAAGCATGTGTTCATAAAAAAAAAAAAAAAACAACTTGTATAGGAATGTTCATAGCAGTTTTACCTGTTATAGCCAAAAACTGGAAACAACCCAAATGTTCATCAACAGGTGAATGGATAAATTTATTGAATACCACTCTTCAATGAACGCGAATGAGCTACTGGTACACTTATAACAGGGACCAATCTCAAAGTAATTACACTCTGTGAAAGAAGCCAGACAAGAAAAAAAAAAACATACTATATGATTTGTTTATATAAAAAACTATATAAAAATGTGGTTTATATAAAAAACATGCAAAGTAATGTACAGTGACAGAGAGCAAATCAGTGGTTGACAGGTAGAGGAGAGCAGGAGGGGGCAGGAGATAAAAATTGCAAAGAGACATGAAGAAACATTTGGGGGGTGATTAACGTGTTTGCTATCTTGATTGTGATGACAGTTTCACAGTATGCACATGTCTTTGTTTTTGCTGCTATAACAAAATACCCCAGGCTGGGTAATTTATAAAGAATAGAAATTTGCTTCTCACAGTTCTGGAGGCTGGGAAGTCCAAGATCAAGGCATGGGCAGGTTCTGTTGTCTGGTGAAGACCTGGTCTCTGCTTCCAAGATGGCACCTTGATGCTGTATCTTCTTCCAGAGGGGCCAACACTGTGTGCTCACACATCAGAATGGGCAGAAGGGCGAAAAGGGAACTAACTCCCTCATTCAAGCCCGTTTATAACAGCATCAATCCATTCATGAGGGTGGAGCCTGCTCTCATGACCTAAACACCTCCCAAAGGGCCCAAATTCCCAATGCTGTTACATTGTGGATTATGTTTCCAACACATAAATTTTAGGGGACACATTCAGACCATAGACACATATATGTCAAAATGTATCAAATTGTATGCTTTAAATACATGCAGTTTATTATATGTCAATTATGCCTCAATAAAGCTCTTAAAAAAAAGAAACACCTCTTCTTGAGCAGCATGGAACATGGACAACAACAAATATAGAATAGTTTGGAGGAGGCCAGTAATAGTTCACCTCCACTTAGGAAAACTCGATGAAATATTTGGTCACAGACCAGAAAACATCTCTTTAGTGACCAGAGGATTGTTTTCATTTGTGCATTTGTGCCCACAGACATATTTCCTGAGTGTCTACCATGAACCATTCATGTACTGTGTACTGGGGACACAACAATGAAGACCCTGCTCCCTGTAGTCCAAACTCCAGCAGAGAAAGCTGGCAAGGAACAGCAACAACAACACAATGGCACTCGCACTCACGCCCGAAAGCATCATGTCTCCTGGCCCTACCACTGACCAGTTTTGTTTGAATCATGGTCTTTCTTATGCTGACCATCCATCCCCATTTGGGAACACATCCTTTGCTTTAATGATTTTCTATCATTGGTTATGCTATAATCAAGTCACTGTCAGTGAAGATTATACCATTCTCTGTCCATATTATACATTGACTTTGAAGACACTCAACCATCATACCCTGGACTCATCAACCTCATCCTGTACTGTTCCCTTTTTGAATCCACCTTGCCTCCCATTCACAGACTCAGAGCAAGCATGCTACAGAAAAAGGAACATAGCCTTGGGTCTCAACCCATCTCACCACTACACTATCTATATAACTTTGGGAAGGTGATAAACCTCCCTGGGCCTCGATTTTTCTATCTGTATAATGGGGATAATATATAACCTCTAGAGTTAGTGGGAAGACAAAGGACAATGCATGCGAGAACCAAGCAGAATGCCTAACACATAGTAGGTGCTCAGTTAATTGAAACTATCACTATGACAATAATGATTCCCATTCAAGCTTCATGATTTCATTATCATTGTGTCCTTGGGGATTCATATTACCACTGTCACGTCATTTCTTCATTTGACATGTGAGGGTTACAATGCTTATTTCCCAGGCTGCATGTCAGGTTCACTGTGAGAGTCACATTAGAAATGTTATTACATAAGCATAGACTGAGCACTCGCTAATTGACAAGCAATGTGCTTGGTGTTGGTGCAAGAGAAATTAAAAAAAAAAAAAAAAGATATAGTCCCTGGCCTCTAGGAGCTTTGAAAGCGTAAGCAGCCAGGTTAAACTATAATGGAAGGAAGGACACAGGAGCATAGAGAGGCACTTGTGCCAGACTGGGGAACAAGAGAGAACAGAAATGGCTTTCTGGAGGGTATACAGATACTTATCTGGACAAGACTGAAAGAATCTGTAGGGCTTCTCCAAGGAGCAGGGAAGAAGAAATGCCCTCCAGGCAGATGGTTGGCAAGAGCTGGTCATATTAGAGAACTGCAAATGGTTGGGCCTGGTGCTGAGAGGTGGGGTCGTGTGCCCAGCATCCTGTCGGGCCACAGAAGGCACCCAGTGAAGGCTGGTCTCCTTCCCATCTCTTCCCCGTGCACTGCCTGCCTGACCTGCAGCTGGCACAGAACTGTCACTACTGCTGGACGAACCCCTGTGCAAGCATCCCCTGCAGATATGACAGCCCTCCTCCTGGCAGGCCCTCTGAAGTGACTCCCTGCCATGGGCACTGACACAGCCTGGTGACAATTACAGAGTGAGAGAGGCTCCTCGCCATGGAGCTTTCAGATCGGTGCTATTATCCTTATGTAACATTTATATTCCCCTTTGTCCCCTGTGGCCTTTATGACTTCCGGCTCATGATTAGTCACAGAGCATTATTTCTGCTGAAGAGTCTGGGACAGAGAAAAGACTCTGATGGCTTTATCCTGCTCCCTCTTCGGGCCCCTTTATTAAGCTGTTCCCTGTTTCCCACCCTACACCCCTGGACGGCTGATTACCTGTGACAAATTGGGAGCACGAGAAGAGAAGCAACCAACATTATAGAATACCTGCCAGGCACCATATGGCACCTCACAAATCCACGTGGTCATCTGTGAAATGGATGTCATCATCCCCACTTCACAGATGGGGAAACTGAGGCTTAGAGGGAGAAGGGGTTTGTCTGAATTACAGAGATCACAGTAACAGAGCTAGGATTTGAACTTTAGTGTGCTCGGCTCCAAAGTGCTCTTATAAAATGTCTTCTGAACCCCAAATATCAGGTGGAAACAGAAGGAATGTTCCTAGCTCCTATGAAAATCCTTGTAAAGATCACTGACTCTTGTGCCTCTCCTTCTAAGACTGATGAAGCGAGTGGTGATGATGTTGTAAAAAGAGCATCAAAGCATCAGAGAAGTTCTTAAGTAGGTGAATAATGGGATCTAATTTACATTTTTAACATATTAACTGCCATGTGAGTTGTATTTAACTCACCCTAGTTTTAAGCCCGGGGCCTCGTGAAGCATAGGAAGACTCAATTCTCCGAAACAAATTCAATAAGTATGTCATGAGTCACATACACCTCAATTGGCATGCAGTGTAAAACTGATTCTAGCACCGCATGAGTTTTATATAACTCACGCCCAGGAAACAAAAAATAACAAATTTTTCATCACATTAGAAAGGATTGTTTTGTTTTTGAAGTTTTTATTCTATTTTTGTAATAAAACGCTGTGGTCCCAGGGAAAAATTGTTTTTTCTAGTGTGGCAGTCAATGTGTTAAAAGAACACCCAGTCTGCTGTGTAGAGAATAGACTACAGAAGATGATTCAGGCAGCGTAGACTGGTTGGGGGTCTATGGTAAGAGTTGAAGGGAGGCATGGTGGACTTCGGGGCATTTTTGGCAGTGGGAGAAGAAGAGAAGCTGACAGATTCAGAATCTCTCTTAAGGATCACTCCCACAGGTCCCACTCATCCGTGGGCTGAATACAGGGGTGAAGTGGTGACATGAATTAAAGCAGATTCCTGGAACTTGGGCTTGAGTGATGTGGGGGATGGTGGTGACATTTCAAGACAGTAAACACTAAGGGTAGAACATCTCTGGAGGTGAGTAAGGTGGGAAAATTAAGACTTTTTTGGATGTATTAAGTTGAGATGCCCATTAGTCATCTAAGTGGAGATGTCAAGTAGCAGGATATAGGAGTCTGCGGCAGGGATGTCAGCGCTGCGGATATAAATTTGGAAGTCGTTATCATGAAGATGGTATTTAAAGCCATGGAAATGGATGAGGTCATCTAAGGAGAGTATCTAGGGAAAGAAAAAAACAAGAACCAGACTGAGCCCTGGAGTGGTCCAACATTCAGAGCCAGAGCAGGGGAGGGGGACCCAGCAGAGACGGCGAGTGAAAACAGCCCT
This sequence comes from Eulemur rufifrons, assembly GCF_041146395.1. Classification (NCBI taxonomy): domain Eukaryota; kingdom Metazoa; phylum Chordata; class Mammalia; order Primates; family Lemuridae; genus Eulemur; species Eulemur rufifrons. The sequence goes on from NC_090985.1 coordinate 31,658,315, forward strand.
GGAGGGACAAGCAGGACCTGGACAGTGCCGTGTGAGCGAAGCCAGAGTCCTCGTCCATGCGGAATGTTCTGAGGAAGCAAAGGTGATGACACAGAAGAGACCCTGGGGCTTGTCGGCTTGGAGGCCGATGCAGCCCTGACAAGGCGGTTTGCATAGAGTGGGCGTCAGATTCAGCCCCACAGGAGGAGGTGGGAGAGGACAGGAGAGATGAGGAAGCAAAAATGGCCTTAAAGAAGCAATTCTATTGCTGGTTGTGGTGGCTCACGCCTGTAATCCTAGAACTCTGGGAGGCTGAGGCAGGAGATTGCTTGAGGTCAGGAGTTCCAGACCAGCCTGAGCAAGAGCAAGACCCCGTCTCTACTAAAAATAGAATAATTTTAGCCGGGTGTGGTGGCATGCACCTGTAGTCCCAAGCTACTCAGGAGGCTGAGGCAGGAGGATTGCTTGAAGCCCAGGAGTTTGAGGTTGCAGTGAGCTGTGATGATGCCACTGCATTCTACCCTGGGCAACAGATTGAGACTCTGTCTCAAAAAAAAGAAAGAAGAAAGAAGAAGAAGAAGAAGAAGGAGGGGAGGAAAGAAGAAAGAAGAAGAAGACATTCTATGAAGGAGAGCAGAGAAAAGCAACAGAAGCTAGTGGGCTCTATGGTAAAGGTGAGCGATGTCAGAACATGTCATTATTCTGAAAGAATAATCCCGAGTGTAGGAGTAAAGTCCTGCAATCCAGACCACAAGTGGGAACGAGTTTGCCCTTTGATGGACGCTGGGACCATTCATTCACTGAACCGGGAGGGAAGGAAGGGAGCACAGAAGGAGACACCTGCAGTCGGCGTGGCCGGCGGTGGGAAGGGGAGAGCTCCCGGTCTGAGGCTCTTCATCAATGACACAAGTGAGTCCACCGTGGAGCGTGAAGATGGGGAAGGGCCAGTGGGGTACTGAGGGGAAAGAACTTTTCTGCATGTGACTAACATATCTAAGTGTTGCCAGCCACGGCTGACTGTCCATCTGAAATGAGCAGCCACACTCTCCGTGGGGGACGGTCTCAGGCTGTGTCTCCGGTCCCTTCAGTCACGGAGGACAGACAGGAAGTTGAATGCGCACCTGGGCATAGTCAAGGTTGAGGTGTGGCCAGGTCAGTCCAGCAGATGGAGGGCGCGCAGAGGTTGGGAGCACCTGCAAAGGGGGATGTTAATGATGGTCTTTAGGACCTAAAGTGCGCCATGGAGGAAGAGAGGGCATGAGGGGGTGAGAGATCATGAAAATGGGATGCAACCACTTGAGAGCTGGGGCCCTGAGTGTGGGATCTACAAGAGGGGGTGGCGACTGACTTGTGCTGCAAATGCCAGGGAATGGCCCTGGGGTGAGTGGCTGGAGACGGCCGGGAGGAACACAGGCCGTGGTTACAGGTACTTCTCCTGGATGGCACCAGTCTCCACCTGGAGGCCTCTGCCCAGAATACTTATCAGCTTCGAATTTCTCAGGCCCCAGCTCAGATGACCCTTTCTCAGAGGTACCCTCCCCTGCCCCTACTACCTGTGAAAGTGCGTCGCCTGCTCCGCCCTCCCCTCTGCTCTATGGCAACTCGTACATTGTTTCTCTCTTTCATTTCATTAGACAACGCTTGCAATTATTTTGTGTATGTGCTTAGTGTTTATCTGTTTCCTCGCCTTTTCCTCACTGGAATATAAGCTCTCTAAGGTTAAGACCTGTGTCTGGTTTTGCCCTGTACCCCAGCACATAATAGGCACCGAGAAATCTTTGCTACAGAAGGGAGAGTAAGTCTTGAAGTTCACAGCCAGCGCCTGGCACGTGTGAGTCGCCCTCACCTGTGGAGGCTCAGTGTCATCACTCTTCCTCACTCCCGCCCTCTGAGGTCGAGGCAGCTCTGAGGTGGGCACTTGAGCGTAAGTCGAAGTATGAAGCAGGCAGACACTGGGTGGGGAAGTCAGCAGGCCTGCGCTCACGGCTCAGGTCTGAACCCGATTCTCTGTTTGACCCTGTGGTGCCTCCCTCCTCACCCTCCCCACCTCCCACCTCCCCAGGCTGTGTGCTCTCACCTGTTAAAGGTGAGGACTGTGGTTTTCAAACCTTTCTTTTGGAGTCAGCAGAACCTCTTTGACAAAACTTTTAGAGCTGCTCTGAGATATAAAAGAGACAGACAGGGCTGGTCTAATTAAGCGGCTGGTGAGATTTAGCCACCCCAGCGTTCGGCCACCCTGGGCTCCTCCCCCACCCCTGTGCTGGTTGCTCAGGCCTCTCGCGGGGCCCTGTGGCTCCGACATGCACAGTGTGAAAGCTGCTAGTCTAGACCTGCTGGCTGTCTGTGATGGAGATGCCCTGCAGGTGCGGCCCCTGTGAGTCCCTCAGCCTCCCAAAGAGACTGTCTCCTGGTGATGGAGCTCAGCCCTAAGGCGCCTCTAGCTGGGATGTTGCTGTCTCGATGATCCTGATGGATGCTGACAGCAATTAGCAGAGAAAGAAATTTCCCTGTAGAAAGATGGGAACATTTATTAGGCACATCACGCCAGGAGCCAGAACACGGCACAAAATTCATTAGTATTTAGGGCGAGCAAGCTGTCCCATTCTCACCCAAAGGTTAAAGGGAAATCCAAACTCTATAAATAAGGACTACTAGGGCCTTTGAAGTCTTGGCTTGCACCAGATTGTAGTTTCCATCTCTTTAATTTGCAGTCTTATTCCCTGGCCGTGCCAGGGCTGATAGGAGTTTAGGGGGTTTTATTAAATCAAGCACCTGTCAGGTGGAAGTTTGTTTCATTGTCAATGACATGCCACCAGCGGGTGTCCAACAGGAACCTTGACTGTGGAGTTTCTCAGTGGCTGCCTCCTTTGGCACTCTGAAGGCTTGACTTTAACAAATCACCTTAGGGGTTCTGAGCATATCAAGACACTGGCACTTTCCTCTCTCCTTCCCGCTCACACGTGTGCTTGTGAGTCATTGCATGAACGTGTATTGAGCATCTGCTGTGTTGACACGGTGCTGGACCCTGGGGGTATAGAGCTATTTTATTCATATCTAAATGGTCCCTGTCCTCAAGGCAAGCTCAGTCTTGAGAGTGAGGATGAGGTGCCACAAAAGGAAACAGACCTCTGCTGCGGAGTATGATCGTGGGTGGGATGAGTGTCTGTTCTGCAAAGACAGAGGAGGGACGCTTAATCCAGTCTCAGAGAAGTCCAACAGCGTTTCCCAGCAGGGAAGTGCATTCCCAGGAGCAGGAACAGCATGTGCAAAGTCACAGAGGAGGAAGGAGCAGGATGGGCTTAGGGCACCAAGAGTGTGGAAAGGCTGGATAGTGGAGGACAAGAAGGTGCAGAGAGATGAGGCCAAAGAGTTCGGCAAGGCGAGGTCAGGAATTCTTAGAAGCTTAGCAAAAGAAGTTGAACTTAAGGCTGAAGAAACATGGGAATCATAAAAAGTTCTGACATGGTAGTTAACAATCAGCCTTCTTATATGGAAATAATAATGATTGCAACAGTTAAGTCTCTTTTAGTTGCAAACTACAGAAACTCGATCTAACTGGCTTAAACAGGAAATTCCAGAGACTTAGTTGAATTCAAGCACACTTGGATCCAGGTGCTCCAGTGATAATACCAGGACTCAGTCTCCCGTGTCTGGGATCTGTGCTGGCTTCGGTGTCAGACAGACCCTCTTCTCGTGGTACCCACTGGCAGTTCCAGGTTAACATTCATTATTGCCTACTCGGTCCTGACAGTATTCTAAATATGTTCTAAACATTCAGTCATTTAAAATTCAAAATAACTCCATAAAGTGACCAGGTTTTTAACCCCTTATCATACATGACAAAGTTGAGGCACTGAGAGGTAAAGTAATGTAGTAGTGCTGTGGTCTGAACGTGTTCCCCCAAAATTCACATGTTGAAACTTAATCACCACTGTGATAGTATTCAGTGGTGGGGACTTTCGCACATGATTCAGTCATGAGTGCAGAGCCTTCATGAATGAGATTAATTACTTTATAAAAGAGGTTCAAGGGAGCTTTGCCCTCCCCTCTCTTCTGCCATGTGAGGGCACAGCATTTGTCCCCTTCTGCCCCTTCCACCATGTGTGGACACCAAAAGAAAGCACCATCTATGAGGAACAAGCCCTTACCAGATGCCAAACCTGCCAGTGTCTTGATCTTAGACTTCCCACCTTCCAAAACTGTGAGAAATAACTATTTTAATTTATCCAGTCTAAAATATTTTTTCTAGCAGAAGAAACAAAGACAGCTAGAAAATGTCTGAGTTGGAACAAGAACCCAAGTTTAATGCCAGAGCCCACTCAACTAACCAGTACCTTGAGCCACACCCCTACAGGGTGGCCCTATTTCTGATTGTTTCAGTTTAGGATTATGTCATCAGACTGATTTGGGACCCACGTCCATCCCTAAACCAATTGCTAAACCCAGAGAAATAGAGTTTGATAATTGGCCAGACCTGGGTCTCTCCTGAATCCAGGAAAGTAGGGCGACCTAACCCAAATCTCATGAACTCAGAACAAGGAGGGGTGGTCTCCCAAAGGCAAGTCAGGGTGATGTCACTAAAAAGAAAGGGAAGGGGCTACTAGAGAGGAAAAAAATCAATAGCAACAGCAACAGTAATAATGACCTTCCATGCACCTCTCCTTACATTTTACGAAGCACTTTCTCATTGGGCACTTTGATCTCCATTACAGCTCTGTAAGAAAATAACAAGTAAGGGATTATTAGATCCCTGCTTCAAATAAAGAACCACAGTCAGAGCAGTAAAACAACCCTCCCAAGATCACAGTGAGGAGTCGAGGCCCCAGAGCCTCCTTCAGTCCTTTAGTCCTTCTCAGCCCTTCGGGACTCACTGTCACCTCCTGCTTCATCCTGGCAACACAGGGAGGAGAGAGGGTGTCAGTGACAGAAACTGGGCTTGAGACCTTGCTTTGTCATGTCAGCTTAATCTCCCCAACGACCTCAGGCAATAGGTACAATTGACTATCGTCCCTATTGGGACTGGAAAAAACTGATCTTCAGATTTCTGGCTCCGAAAGGTGGCTGCTAGGGTCACCCAGCAGGAGAAGACAAAGCACCACGCCACGCCCAGGCTATGCCCCGCCCAGAACATGTCCCACCCAGAACACACCAGCCCAGAACAGGCCCCACCAGAACACTTCCCACGTCCCATAAATGGGAGATCCTCCCCATCCAAACTCCCTTTCTGCTTTCCCTGTGTTTTCACGGATCCTCGGGCCTCACTCCACTGCTCCACACGGTACCATAGCTTGGCAAACCCTGCAAAGCTGAGTGTCGGAGAGGTGCGTGAACCCAAGGTGGTCCGAGGCTGGGAGAGAGGGGAAACCAAGGTCAGGTCTCAGAGAGAATGAGCAGCATTTGTAAAATAAAAATAAATATAATAAAAATAAAAACAAATGCCATCTGAAGTCTATTGCATGCCCAGCCCTGCGCAAAGCACATAAGCCCTTTGCACGCCCCATCCCATGTCATCACCATCGTGTGTGAGGGGCATATTAGTGTCCTGACTTAGCCAAAGTCATGGCAACCCCTGGGGACAGGCCCGGCTCTGAGCCCCTTGTACGTACACGCACATTTAATCCTCACAACAGCACAGGGAGGCCAGCACCATCCCTAGTAATTTGCAGAAGAGGCTCAGTGTGGTGAAGCCACTTTCCTAAGGTCATTCCACCAGTAAGGACAGAGCCAGCCCTGGAGACCCCAGAGCCCATGCTCTGGCCCCCTATTCAGTCTGTCCTTGAGTCAGAGGGACAAGGGACAGAGCCAAAAGCCAGAGGAGTCAGGGCAGCAGGGACAGCACTCCAGGTGCGGAACAGACAAGTGGCAACGATCGGGGCCGCAATCAGTGAGAGAAGACTGGAGGCCCCTTCAGTGCTGGTCAGAGCCAGCACAGGGCAAGGTGGCACTTAAAAGGTTTTTCCTGGACACCACACTCTTTCTGTCTCTCTGTGGACACCCGGGTTGTCCCCTGACTGTCACCCCCTGGAAGCCCCTCCCATCCTGCACTGCCTGGCTCAGCTGTCACCCTCACAGAAGGCGTCTGGCTTCTCCAGCCCTTCTGAGTCCCACTTTTTTGGAAGGCGTCCATATCCTTTGGTGTCCCCCACTACGGGGCAGCCCTTCATCACACTCTGTCACTCAGTGGTCATTCTGGTTTCACAGGCCATAGAACTGGGTAGTTCAGAGCTGGAGGGGGAATTCATTCATTCATTCATTCATTATACACAAATGCACCCAGCACCTCCTACATAGGGACACAGAAGTGGGTGAAACAAAGATGGTCCCTGTCACAGACACAGATGCTGTTGGTTTCCTGCTGTGACCCCCCCCCAGCCCACCTGGGGGCCCTGTCGACATTTCCCGTACATGCCAACAGCTCCCTACATCTCTCTACCTGAGGATGGACTTGTCCCAGAGCCTGGAAATCAACGTCCTGGGAGCAATTACGGACCAATGAGGTTGTGGGAGTCAGTGGATAAAGAAAGACTCCAGCTTCCTCTACCTGCAATAGGAAAGCACTGAGAGTCGTCTGAAACAGTCTCCTGGAGGTCCCCAGTCACCTGCCTGCAGCAGTGACCACTCGTCAGCACCCTCTTTGGGCTTTCCTCCCTCCCACGCCCCCTCCCACTCTCACTCCAGTGCCTCCTAATAAGCTAACTGCACCCAACCACTTGTCTCGGGGCCTGTTGTGGGGACCCCTGCCCTTGTAGAGCTCACATTCTAGTAAGAAGAAAACATCTACTAAAATCCTAACTCCTCATTTCATGTTTGAAGAAACTGAGACCCAGAAAAGAGAATATGCTTTCATGGTATATTCATTTTAACTCCATGCCTGCAGTAGGAAACTTCTGAGAAGCTGAGACAACACCTGTGTTACATTTCTTTGTTGTTACTCAGTGCTGGGCACATGGCTGGAGCCCAACAGATGCACGCTGAGTTGAACTGAATTATAAATGCCATAGACTTCCCCGGCCCTGACGGGGTCGAGAGGGCTGGTCCCCAGGTGCCGCTCCTTAGCTCCATCTGGGCACATGGACCTGAATTCAGTTCACTCTCACCATCTTGAGAGCCCAGAAATAAAAACATCCTGCTTATTCTTCTCAGCACAGTTGTACAGACCTGAGTTTGAAGTATGGTGCCTGACACTGAGCAAATGACTTCATGTGTTCATTCCACAAGGATAATATTTTCTGAGCACCTGTGTGCAGTGCCAGGCACTGTGCTAGCCACTGGGGACATGACCATAAATAAGGTAATTAAGGTCATCACCCCTTGGAGCTTATACTCTAATGCGGGACAAAAAAACACACAAGTAAATAAAAACGATCATTTCAGATTCCTCATCTCTAAAATGGGAAGGATGGACCCTCCTCATCACACTCCAGAGAAGAGCGAATGAGCCAAGCCAGGAGAAATGCGTGCACAGGACCAGTGTGTACGTAATAAGGACTTAGCACATTCGGGGCTTTCCCTTCCCGCAGCCCGGGTTTGACGCTAAGGATTTCTAAGGGAGGAGGTGGAGGCAGGAGTGGGGATGGGAACTAGTAACTCTGCTGTATTCCGGGTCCCCCTTTGCTCCTACCCTTTTCACTTCTCACATAGTAGGGGGATGCCAATCTGGGTGGCAGATTCCATGATACCAGGCCAATCTTGCCAGTGATGGAAATTTCAGAGAGTAGGGTTAAGAATTAGCTCTTGTTTCTCTTCCTTCTGAGAATGCAAGGTGGTAAGAGCGAGGGTCAGCCCCATTAGCCCTGAGCCAGGTGCTCATTGTCTCTTTCTCTCTCCCCCATGGTTTTCTCTTTCTCTGATTGGCAGCCCCAGCCAGCTCAGGGCTAGATACCAGGGCAGCATTCTCTCTCCCTCTCCCTCTCTCCTCCTCTCTCCTCCCTTCTCCCCCTCCCTGCCCCTGCCCCTCTCTCCCCTACTTTCTTTTCCTCTAGCTATTAGAGCTTCTCTCTATTCCAAGGTTTGCTCACTGAGACAACAAAGCAAAAAAGGTTAGAGAGATAAACCCGGGGGCCAAACTGCTAGCCTCAGCCACTTGCTGCTGTGTGACTCAGGAAGCAACTGAGCCTGTCACAGCCCAATTGTCTCATCTATCTAATGGGTGCAATAACAATGATTTTTATTTCAAAGGACAGTGGAGAGGCAGCACACAGAGTGCTGGGTACTCAGAAAGAACGCTGCAAGTGTTGACTATTTCTAGTAGAACAGAGGAAGGATGCCTCTTAGGCTAGTAAAGAGAGAGAAAGACACCCCATTTATCAGCATTCCGTGCTGGGCTTTGTGTCTAAGGCTCAGCCAACAATACCGGGCTATTTTGCCTTCCTTGTCCATGCTTGTGTGCGTCCCTCCCTCCACTGCTCTTGTCTTGGGCTCCATCTGGTTATCCCTGGGATAATATCATTAAAAAGCACCCCAGCCCCACCCCGATGTCTGACATAACCCCTTCTCTCTGTGATTGCAAAGGCTTGGTTGTGATTTTCCTTTCTGTTGAGAAGGCTCAGAATGCAGAGAAATGCTTTCTCTCTCCTGCATTTTTCCTGGTGTGCAGCAAGATGGAAAAACAACCCCTCACCCTTTCCAGACAAGGCCCCCAAATCTGTTAGGAGTTGCCTGTGCCCTCCCACCCCCAGCTCTTGCTCACACTCTTTTCCCCTCCAGGCTCTGGGGCGCTGGGGTGGGCGTGAAGGGCTCCAACTCCTACCCTCCTTGAACCGAGGCATTGACTGAGTTAATCAGAGAGGCAGACGACAGCCATTCAGCCTGAAGGCCACCTGTGTTCCAAATTTGAAAATCCATTCACTTGGGAAAAGCAGAGAGTCCCACAGAGAGTCAATGGATTTTAGTTCACCGAACATTGCTTTGGGCAAATAAGCAATTTTATTTCCTCTTCCCCACCCCCTTAAACACATCAATGAAGTGTTTTGTGGTGTTGCTGACAGCACATGTCACTTCGAAGCTGGAAATAAAATCTTGGAGCTATTTATAACTGACTGGCAGTGGAAGATAGTGGGAAGCGAATGAAGACGAAAGCAGAGGATCGTGGGGTGAGCCGAGAGCCAGCCCCCCAGCTCCCAGCTGGGGGGAGGAGGCTGGACCCCAGTCCTCCTCCGCAGAGGAGAATGGACGACCCCTGCCCGCCTAGGAAAGAGAGTACAAGTCGTGGGGTGTGGAAACAGTGAGGAAGGAGAAGCGGGCACGGGAAGTGGGAGAGGGACATGCACACGCTTTGCAAGGAAAGGGGGTGTTCTGCAGGAGCTGTAAAGTGCCCATGCAAGTGACATTTCAAAGACACTGAGGAATCTTTTGTTCAAAGTAGTTTTTTTTTGTTTTTTTTTTTAACCTGAAGTCCAGGGTTTAAAGAGCTTTCAGGGGTCTGGAAACCACCTGTAATTGTATGCAAATGTTTGAAGTGCAGGGTGCATCTCTCTGCAGAGAAGGTCCTTAACTTACACTAAAATCTCGAAGGAAATCGGGAGTTGTTGGTGAAAGGGTACAAAGTTTCAGTCATAAGATGCATAAGTTCTGGGGGAATCTAATGTACAAGATGCCCACTGTAGTTAATAATACTCTGTTATTTACTTAAAATTTGCTAAGGGAGCAGATAACATTAATAAGTGTCCTCACCCTCCCCTCCCCCACCACACACACATGCACACGCACTCACACACAACGGTAAGGAGTGTTAATTAACTTGATTGTGGTAACCATTATGCAATGTATACCTTGAATATACATCATTGCAATTTTTTAATTATATCTCAATAAAGCTGGGGGAAAAAAAAATCTCAAAAGTATCTAGAGAGTTTAAACCAGACATTCCAGGTGGGGAGGGAGGCTGCAAACTCAAATGCCCACTGCATCCAGGCAGGTAACCTGGGATGGGAGCTGCGAGAGTCCAAAAAACAAAGGGACCTGTGGGGACAGTAGCAACCTGGGAGCTGTGGCCCCAACAAAAGATTGTGACTGCCACTCAGCTCCAAGAGATTATTGACAATCAGGAATGTTGGCCCAGTGGTTCCTGATGGGGTGGGGCGGAGGGGTTGTTTGTTTTTAAGGAAAAAAAAAAAACAAAAATTTAGACTTTTACTTATAGTTCTCCACTTTTTTTTTCTTTCAGCTAATTCACAGCTTTAGAAATTGTTTGGGCTCAAAATCACATATCAGCAGGCTAGATTCAGCCTGAAGACCCCTCTTTGCAAACTTCATTCTAGAGTCACTCAGTGAGGTGTCCTCAGAGCTGCTCAGGGGGACCCAAGACCTTATCATGATTCCAAACCCGCATCACCGTGAGCTCCCTTTTGGGGCCACTGATGCGAGCATTTTCCACCCATTCACTTGTGCTGGGAACCTGCCCTCCCCACCAGCTCCTTCTTCCTGAGACTCCTGTTGGATCCATCTCCAGATCCCGTCCACGGACACTCATGGCCTTGATTCAACCCCTCTGCTCATCTCTGGACCCTGCCTGCTCTGTGCCTACCTCCCACCATCACCACCACGGCTGCTCTCTGGCTCCCGGCCACCGGCCTTTCCTCTCCTTGTGCATGAGGGGAATCAGGAGATTCCAGGCCAGCTGCCCTTCTGGTCTCTGCCACACTCAACAACACAGGGCCGAGTCACTTCACTTCCTTGAACCTCAATTCCCCAACAGGGTCCAACTCATACCAGGGGTTCTACCACTCAGTTCTTTCCCCGAATTCACTAACTGGATTCCTATCACTTTTCCCTCCCTGGGGAGGAATGAGTGGGTTGTGGGTGTGGAGAAATATGCCAGAAGTGCTCTTCCCAAACCTTCCCCTCTTGAGGGGTAGTATTTCTGTTGCCCCTACAGAAACACGAAGAGTTAGAGCAAAGAGTTCTTGCGAAATGCAGACATTTGTTATTTGCAGCAAGACGGAAAAAGAATTGCTTACCCTTTGAGGACAAGGCCCAAAAGCTGTTAAGAATATTACGAACACCCCTGCTGTTGTCTGCATGGTTTTTGCTAGACTTGAAGAAGAGAATGGATTAATAACTGTTTGTTTAATGCCCTCATTGTGTTAGATCCGGTTCCCCTTGGCCCCAGGAACAGAGAGGCAGAGTCACTGAGGCTGCAAAAAGGCAAAGGAGTTTATTAACTAGCCCCGGGCCAGGGTCCAAATTCCAGAGCACCAACGCAGTGGCCTCTCCAGGAATTGCCCCTGCTGGATCCTAAGCTTGGTGAGGGCAGGGTCTGTATTAGTCTTGAGAACACTTCAACCTCACTTCTCAGCAGAGGTCCTGGCATCTTGCTCAAGCTCAAGATATGCCTGCTGGTTGAACTGAATCAAATCTGATGACAGCAATACCTGACAAGCCAAGTTTCCCTTCCCCTGGCTAAATGTGCCTCCGGGTCTCCAACCCCAGGGAACAAGCCCCACCCAGATATAACACTCCAGGAAGGTCTGTGCAGTCAGGGGCTTCCTCCCTTGTGGACAGTCTCTGCCCTGAACACGGCTGGTGTTTCCGACGGCACCGTCACCCCACTGCCCTTGGGCCAGGAGGGCACTGCAAGGAAGAGGTGCCAGGGCAGCCTGCAAACTGCTAACAGAGCGATTCCTCTGCATGAACGGAGCCGCTGCCCCACAAACGTGTGACAGAGAAATAGATCTCTTCACAGATGAGTAGACAAAGGCCCGGAGAGAGACGTGTCATCTCAGGAAAGGGCTACGGAATAGATTGTAAGGAGAGGGAGTCCCCCAGAGGGATAAATGGCAAGCTGTAGTTGTTCATGCACTGTGGTTTGAAAACAGAAAGACCTCCAGAAGCAGAAAGACCAGACTAGAGCAAAGTGAGTCATTGGAGGTTTTCATTTTTTCTTTTTATAAACCGCTTTACTGAGGCATGACTGATGTGTAGAAAGCTGTACATAATGAATGTGCACAACTTGATGAGTTTGGAGATAAATCTATGCCCGTGAAACCATCACCACAATCAAGGCCGTAAACATAACCATCCCCTGCAAAGGTTTTCTCCCCCTTTTCTTGAATTTTTTCTTTTGTAGTAATTAATAATCCTACTCCGGAGTATATATCCAAAACAATTAAAATCTGGGTATCAAAGAAATGTCAGCACTCCTTTGTTCATTGTATTAATAGCATTATCTTCAATGGCTAAAATATAGAAATAGCCTAAATGTCCACAGATAGATGAATGAATAAAGAAAATGTGATACATATATTCAATGGAATATTATTCAGCCATAAAAAAGAAAGAGATTTTGCATTTGGGAGAACGTGGATGGCTGGAGGACAGTATGCTAACAACATAAGCCAGACACAGATGGACAAACACTGCTGGAGGTTTTCATGAGATCTGGCTTGGCAAGAGGGCAGGAAAATGAACAGAGAAGTAGCTTTGACTCAAAAGACTTATATTTAGGCCCTGTGAAATCTGTGGATGTAACTTCATTTCTCCAAGCCTCAGTTTCCTTCTCTGTAGTGGCAGATTGAATTGGATCCAGTTTCTCATACCCCAGTAACAGTACTCCGCACCCATCCCCCCTTGCCAGGCCTTAGCTCTGTCCTGCCCATGTGCCCTGCTCTAGCATATGGGATGTTTGCTGCCATGACAAGTAGAGAGACTGGAAATGAGATTAGGCTGCTTCCGGGCTTGCTTTTGTGCTCTGGTGATCTCTTTTGACCTGGTCTTCCTGGGGCAGCATCTATTCCTCCAGCCCATGACCCACACCTGAGCCAAAAATGGAGGCTGGAGCCGGGCTGAACCAGAGCTGCCCAGGTAAGCCCAGCCCAGATCAGCCTATCCACAGTCAACCAGAAAACCCTTCAGTGGGGGTATAAGTGCTCACTGCTTTGTGCCACTGAGATTCTGTGGCTGACTGCTATATAGCAAAAAAGACTGGAATACTGGTGAAATGAGGGCAGCACCAATGCTGATGCACTCTTTGCATCATTCTCTGAATCAGAAGTCATGAAAGCAGTGACAGTCTCTTGTACACTGTAACATATGCCTAATGTGGGTTGTTTATATTGTCATTGGGTAAATAATCCAAATGTGTCTCAAATGGAGTGAAAAGAGGGACATGATTACATGTAAACAAAAAAAGCAAAGTAAATTATATTACCTCATTCCCCACTTCAATCTTTTTTTTTTTTTTTTTTTTTGAGACAGAGTCTCACTCTGTTGCCCAGGCTAGAGTGAGTGCCGTGGCGTCAGCCTAGCTCACAGCAACCTCAAACTCCTGGGCTCAAGTGATCCTCCTGTCTCAGCCTCCCGAGTAGCTGGGACTACAGGCATGCGCCACTATGCCCGGCTAATTTTTTCTATATATATTTTTAGCTGTCCATATAATTTCTTTCTGTTTTTAGTAGAGGTGGGGTCTCGCTCTTGCTCAGGCTGGTCTCGAACTCCTGAGCTCAAAGGATCCGCCCACCTCGGCCTCCCAGAGTGCTAGGATTACAGGCGTGAGCCACCGCGCCCGGCCCCACTTCAATCTTTTTACAAAGATCTGATCATGCTCTTTCTCTACTTAAAACTCTATGTAAATTACAAGGTGTCATAGGAGCCTAGTGAGGCACTGGCGGCTTTTAAGGTGTGGCTGCCTCTCACCTCTCCTGCCTCCTTTCTGGCCCCTCACTCACCCAACTGACGGCTTACTGTAAATCCCATGAGCCAAAATCGAGCTAAACATGGTTCCCTAAGCACCCCAAAAGCTTTCACCCTCTGTGTATTTGGACAGCCCATTCCTATTTCCCAAATGCCACCTCCTCGGTGAAGCTGCTCCTGCCTTCCTCAGGCAGAGAGTCAGCCACTCTCTCCTCTAGTTCTCACAGCCCCCTGTCTGTAATTCTTCGGAGATGCACCGTATGCTACAGTAGACTTCTGCCTTAGCAACCCCTCAATGAACCACTTCTCCCAGTATTCATGTCTTGTGGTATTGTCTCACTCATAGATTATAACAAAAGTGTCATTGAGCCTGTTTCAGGACTAGTCCTGATGTAGCCTGGTGGCTTCTGCTTCCTCCCTCTTAGAAGTAAGTTCCTTCTAGAAACCCAGCCACCACGTCATGACGCCACCCAGACAGCCATGTGGAGAGGACCACATAAATGAGAACTGAGACAATCTCACCTAAGCTTTAGTCGAACCTCTCAATGATTCCAGCCTTCTAGAAACTCCTGAAGTTCCAGCCCCAGCTGAACTCCCACTTGAGTTTCCAGATGACGGCAGCCTTCCCAGTACCCCAGCAAGGAAATGTGGAGAATAAAAGTTGCCCAGCAAACCCACAAAATCATGAAAAGTAATAACTTGTTTTAAGCTACTAAATTTGAGAGTGGTTTGTTATGCAACAAAAGATAACTGAAACACCTCTATCTGTCAGGGTTCTTGGTTGCAAACAACAGAATCCATTCAGTCTTTTATTAAAAGAAGTTTGGAAGGTAGAGGAATATCAGTGAGGGCCATAAAATCAGGCTTGAAGGCTACATATCCATTAGCAAAACCTTAATTAATGCACTGACTGCTCTGATGGAGACCCCAACGCTGCTGAGCTGAGCATGCGCATCTTGGCTCACACCACATATGCTACAGATAAGATGCCCACCCCTGCCTTCCTGGAAGGCTGAATGTCTCTCCATCTGCATCATCACTGGAATGGATTCCAAGCTTTATCTTCTTCTTCATGTCCCACTTTTAAATCCAAGTTTGGTGTCATTACTGTCGACAAATAGAATCTGTATCATGTTTTATGTCCCAGCTTTAAAGGAAACATGAATTGTAAATGTATTATTTTCCTATTGCTGCCATAATAATCACACACTTGGTACAAATTTATTATCTTACAGTGTGAAAGTCGGAAGTCTTGCTGGGCTAAAATCAAGGTATTGGCAGGTCTGTGTTCCCTCTGGAAGCCCTAGGGGAGAATCTGTAACTTGTCTCTTCCAGCTTCTAGAGGCTGCCTGCATGCCTTGGCCTGTGGCCCCCTTCACATCACCTGACCTCAGCTTCCATCCTCACGTCTCCTCTGAATCTGCTTCTCCTCCTCCCTCTTTCCTTATAAGGACCCTTTGGGACCACCCAGATAATCCAAGATAATCTCCACATCTAAAGATCATTAACTTAATCAAACACTCAATGTCTCTTCTGCCACAGAATTTTACATATCCACAAGTTCTAGGGATTAGGATATGGACATCTATGGGTGGCCATTATTTTGCACATCATGGTGAATTTCTGACTTCCATCTCAGAAAGGTAAAATTCAGAAAGTAGAAAATTCCCCCAAAACAAGAAAGGATTCGGTGACTGTTAGTGCTGCTCACACATATATTATGGTTCTTTCTCATCCAGCCACACAGTGGCTACTTCCTTGTCCCCACTGAAAACAGTCATGTCCATGCGACTTGCTTTGGCCATTGAAGTACAAGGAGGATTGTGATACTTCTGGATAACAGTCTTACTTTTAGCAGCATGAGATTCATCATGTCTTTCTCCTTTCCTCTACCATGATCACTGGTAAATGGCAGCCTCTCTACCAGCCTGAGTCCCAGAGTGAAACAGAACCCCCAGATGACCCATGATGGACATGCAATACGAATAAGAAATCAATTTTTTTGTGTTAAACCACTAAAATGTGAAAGCCTAAACTAGCCCATCCTGGTGTTCAAAATGTTCAGGCAGCCAAAAGAATATTCACTACAACACTATTTTATAATGATATGTATCCAAGCATATCTTTATGAACTCCTATCCACTGGTCCCAATTGAGCTATCTTGGTCAAGATCCAACAACAATTAAAGAATCAAGAGATCAGGGATCAAGCTAAAACCTTCTAAATCCAACTTGGTATATCCTTCCTCAACTCCTGAATGCATGCGTGTGCACATACATGCACACACAGAACAAAGCTCTCTATTCTCACAGAGAAGCTGCCCCTTCAGTGCCTTCTTCTAGGTTCCCAGTTGCCTGCACAACCGCAGGCCAGGAAAGCCAGTGGATGCAGTTGGGAAATGACAACACTGATTCTAACTCTATAGGCAGCTCGGATGCCTAAATGGGGATGAAGAGCTAAGTCCACTGACAGGGAGGAGAGATGCCTGGCTGAACAAATAGACTTGACAAGCTGGTTATAACCATGTCTTCCACAACTCCTCGGCTCCAAAAAATGTAAGAAGACAGAAATCCGGACAGCTTGAGTCCTGATGAGGCAAGCTAAGGTCCAGGAAAATCCTCCCCCACATATGTACTCACTAGAAAGGTCTTCACTGGGGATGGCTGTTTACCAGAAAGCCAGGCCTGGGAGACAGCCTGAAAGGAAAAAGGAGAAAACTTGTGTGCGGGGTTGTGTTGTGGGGGCCTGTGTATGTCAGTGTGGGAGTCGGGGTGGGTAGGGAAAACAGAATGCAATTTGTGCAAGAAATAAGTCCAGGACCATTCCTCCAATGGTGTATTTAGCATAGAGATAATTCTCAGGGAGTGTGGCAGGGAGGACTTCTGTAATTTGGGGGTCACCCAATGATGAGCATGGTTTTGGAATCAGACACACAGATTTAAATTCTAACCATTAAAAGTATACAGGGAGCTAAAAAGGGAGATAAAAATTTAATCTTCATGTACTTCACATATCTTATTAATCGTTTTTCTTGCATTCAGTACCATGCTGAACTAGATGTCATTCCTCTATTAATCATGTATTCATTCATTCCCTTTCTTTTAAGAAACATGAGTGGAGCAGCCACCCTGTAATCATGGGAGAAATACGTAAGGCATAATCTCAGCCCTTAAAGAACGTGCAGTAATGTAGGAATATAAAAAGTTGACCATAGACCACTCATCTCCAAAGTGAGAGAAGGGGCACATTTACCAGCAGTACCCAAGACAACCATTTGGATAAAAAAAATATTTGAACTTCTATTTCTATTTATTTTTGCTCATATTTTCTAAATTTCATTTTATGTATGTTTTATAACTTATAGAACAATACAGTGGCACTTGTAAATAATAAACAAATGAAGAAGCATGCAGAAAAACATATTTTGGAAATATATGCTCAAAAATATGAACTAACGAAATGGATAATCAAAATCCTAGCATGTTTAGATTTCCTGGTTAAGAGGACAGCAAGATAATAGCACCTGGTTCATTCTCATCCACCTTCCCATTAAAATACTAAGATTCGTGAGAATTAAAGGTGCAATAATACTGAAAACCAAAAATAATGTCCAGTTATCTACCCTGGCCCAAGGGGAATTTCCATTAAGTGGGCAATGAGTGGGGCTATGAAGCAGAACAATAATGCCAGCGGGAAGAAGACAGATTGCAGAACATCTTCATTGCATGCACCTACCTCACAGAGCACAGCCTCTTTACCAAAAGGAAGGACAGCAGGAGAACTGTATTAAGTATGTAGTGCTGTGTAACAAATAATCCAACACTTAATGGCTTAAACAATGATGATCATTTTACTGTCTCTCCCAGTTCAGCAGATCAGAAACATAAGAGCCATTTGGTTGGGCAATTCTGACTTGGGGTCTGTCAGGTGACTGCTGTCAGTTTCAGCTGGCATTCCAGTCATCTATAATAATGAACTGAGGCTAGAAGACCCATATCCAAGGAAGCTCACTCACATGGCCAACAAGTTGGAACTGAGAAGTTGGTTTCTCTTCCCATGGGCTCTCCACAGAGATGCTTGAATGTCCTTCTAACATGGCAACTGGCTTCTTGCAGAGAAAATGATCTAAGAGGCCATGGTGGAAGCTTCAATGTATTTTATGATCTAACCTTGGGAATCACACACTGTTATCCCCATCATATTCTATTAGCCACACAGGCCAGCCCTGACTCGATGTGGAAAAGCACTACACAGGGCACAGATACTAGAAGGAGGGATCGCTGAGACCATAGCAGAGGCTGACTACCACAAAAGCCAATTCACTGACATGGCCAGGGCCCTTCTTCTGTCTCTGTGACTTTCTGCCTGACTCTCTTTGTCTCCATCTCTTCCTCTCTCACATGTAACTCCTCCTTTAGTTTTTATCTGCCTATAGATTTTCAAGGACTACAATATCCATTTGTAAAAGAAGGAAAAATTTTTATTGATCTTACAACTAGCACCAATGGAGGAGATATATATTAATCTATGAAGGAGATATATATATGTAATATATATATTTATATATCTCCCTAACCGGTTGCTTAGGCTAGAAGAAAAAATCCTGAGGGCATAGATATCAGCATGAGCCAAGGCAACAAAGAAGATGGGCAGACCCCTGCCTGAGACAAGGAAGAAAACCTGATTTTATTTTTATTTTTTTTTTATATTTTTTATATATATTTTTTCAGCTCATTATGGGGGTACAAAAGTTCAGGTTATATATATTGCCCATGCCTCCCCATCCCCCCAAGTCTGAGCTTCAAGTGTGTTCATTCCCTAGACAGTGCACATCGCACTCATTATGTAGGTATGCACCCATCCCCTCCCCCCACCCCATCCCCCTGAGTCAGAACTTCAAGCGTGTCCATTCCCCAGGCAGTGTGCACAGCACTCATCAAGTAGGTATACACCCATCCCTTCCCCCAGCCCCCACCTCTGTCCGATACCCAATTGGTGTTATTCCCAAATGTGCACTCAGGGAAACCAGTTTGCTGGTGAGTACATGTGGTGCTTATTTTTCCATTCTTGGGATACTTCACTTAATAGAATAGGTTCCAACTCTCTCCGGGAGAACCAAAGAGATGCCATATCACCATTATTTCTAATAGCTGAGTAATATTCCATGGTATACATATACCACATTTTGCTAATCCATTCATGAATTGATGGGCATTTGGGTTGTTTCCACATCTTTGCAATTGTGAATTGTGTTGCTATAAACATTCGGGTGCAGGTGTCTTTTTTCTAGAATGACTTTTGTTCTTCTGGGTAGACACCCAATAATGGGATTGCTGGATCGAATGGTAGGTCTACTTGAATCTGTTTAAGGTATCTCCACATTGCTTTCCACAGGGGTTGCACTAGTTTACAATCCCACCAGCAGTGTATGAGTGTACCTGTCTCTCCGCATCCACGCCAACATGTATTGTTTTGGGACTTTTTGATAAAGGCCATTCTCACTGTAGTTAAGTGATATCTCATTGTGGTTTTGATTTGCATTTCCCTGATGATTAGAGATGTTGAACATTTTTTCATATGTTTGTTAGCCATTTTTATATCTTCTTTTGAAAAATTTCTATTCATGTCCTTTGCCCACTTTTTGATAGGGTTGTTCGATTTTTTCTTACTGATTTTCCTGAGTTTTAAATAGATTCTTGTTAGCAGTCCTTTATCTGATGTGTAGTATGGGAAAATTTTTTCCCATTCTGTAGGTTGTCTGTTTACTCTCGTGACTGTTTCTTTGGCTGTGCAGAAGCTTTTATTTTTGAAACAATTTTTCCTATCATTTCCCTTAATTCTGCAGCCTTTATTGGCAGAGGTCAGTATCCCAAGGATCACAAAAAGAGTGACTAACAGGGGACACTTACATGGATTTGCCAACACAAAAGAGAAGACACATTTTCTATCTGGCAGTGGGTGGATTCTCCCCTGCTGGCACCTGACGACCTCTACTAAGCCACTTCCATAGAGAGGACAAGGTTCTGTAACTTCTAGAAATCACTCCAGGTATAATTCCTATACCAGGGAGGTGCAGTCTCTCCATCAGGGAGGGTTTTTAGCTACAAATGACATAATTCATTCTGCCTAATATAATAACCATGGAAAGAACATAAGAAAGGCTGTAAGATAGCTCAAAACATCACTGAGAAGAGGCTCAAAACACGTCTGAGAAGCGCAAAGAACTGGCTCTGAATCTAGCAAGTCCCAACACACATATGGGGGTTCTCTAACAAAAACATCACAACCATCACTACACAGCAGCTATGATGATCAGGACTGAATGACAGAACTCCTACCACTGCTGTCCCCAAAGAATCAAATATCTTCACCACTTGTAGCACAAGAATCTTCTCTTTCCAGACTGAAGCGTCATATTGCTCATTTCTGATTCCAAGTTCACCTGACCATAGGGACCTAGGTCTCCTGCCTTTATCCTAGCTGAAAGTAACCTTGGCATGCAAATTATCTGGATTCTACTTTGAGAATGCAAAAGTCATAATGTGAAAAATAATTAAGATGGGGAGAGGCTATTCAAAGGACACTGGGCAGCCATAGGGACATATGTCGACTGAAGAGACAAAATGAGCACAATGAATATAAATTAGTGAGGAGAGAGAAGGTGTTTTCCCCCACGGCCAACCACCCACTTTCCAGAACAATACCAGGACAGATATGGGTATTGTTAGCATTGTTGTTAATTGTTCTTAGAAACACAAACACATACTTAGTGCTGTAAATAATGTTTCCATCCACTATTTCACTGGATCTCATGAAATTCCAGTGAAGTAAACTGACTCGGGATTATGAAGCTCAGAGAGAAGACAGATCAGATAAGACAGACATCATGGGACTTCCCACTAAACAACTAGAGATAAGAAACACGTGAATTTCCCTCAGCACCTGTCTGCATCACTACACAGGATTCCTCATGTACTTATGTTGGACCCAGAGGTAGAAAACCTCAGCCTAGGAGACTGGAAATGTGCCCGTCTTCATCCACAAGCAGCCTGTTATAGTATCTTTCACGTGACTCTAGGAACACAGATGTTTTCATATATCAAAATGCATGTGTAAATTTGTTTTCCATTCCCTTTCACCCAAGCCACCCAGAGCCACCAGGCAGAGCTCCAGGTAAGCACAACAGAACCGGAGTTGCTAAGTACAGTGGTCCTTTGTCATTTTTTGGCTACCCAGAATCCAAATTTCCCTCCTCCTTGGCAGTAATCCCCAAACTATGTTATAGTGCTGGTGATGAGCAGAGTCCATAGAAACCTAAGGAGCCCAAGTGACTGCTCTCCCCACCACTCAGCAGCCGGGCGGTCACATGATTTGGGCTTTTCAACTGGACACTCTCATCTGGAACATGGACACTCACCTGTATCCTCGGCTGTCTTCCCTCATGCAATGTTCATCATTTTTGTGAGACTGGTGTTCAGCCTTTTCATCAGTCCTCTGTCTCCCCAGCGTACTTCCCAAAGGCTATTTTCCTGCTTAAGTTATGCAGAGTCAGTTATACAGAGTCAAAGAGCCCATGAGCCATACAGCTTTAATGTAATGCTAATCACTAAAGAATTCAAGGTTTTGTTAGCCTACCTGGCTTCCTCAGAGTCAAAGAACAGTTTTGTTGAACTTTCCCAAAGGCTTTCATGTTTCAACAAACATCATTGTTTGCACCTTCTGTACCAAGCACTGTCCTAGATAATGGAAACTCAGAGATGAATAGGCAACAATCATTTCTCTCTAGGAGTTTTCAGTTGGAAGACGTCCAGAGCTGTTTTAAAGCCTCCCACGCCCATCACTGTCTTTTCAAATACCTAGGAATCAGGTTAGAAACCACTAGTCTAACCACTTCTTTTATACATAAAAAGAAAGAAAGAAGGAAAACCTAAGAACCAGAGAAATAAAGAGATTTCTCCAACGTCTTGCAATTTTCAAACAAAGCTAGGACCAGAACTCAACTTGCGGAATCTCAGGCCAAAGCTCTTTCCACTTCATCACCCAGCCTGCATGGGATCTAAGCAGCAGACGTCATCTGCCCTTGTGTTGATTCTGCCAACTAGCCGACACTGAGATGCTGGCAAGCAGACTTGTGAATGCCCAGTTAAGCCCAGCTGGGGTCCCCTGCAAAACGGAACACTACCTGAGAAGGAAAGCAGTCTCATGGAGGCCTGCGGAGAGATGGTGGAGGACAGGTTTTGAGCCAGCAAGTCGAAATGAGAAATGGGACCGGAGGCAGACATAGGAGCACACCATCTACCTTGCCAGCACACCAGCCCCAGGAGCATATGGCCCGTAATTAGCCACCCAGGAGATGGTGATTGAGCCACAAATGGAGAATTACAGTTTCAAGTGAGAAACTGCAGCAGGAAGCCCAGCCCTCAGATGCCTGAGAAAACCCTGTTTTCATACAGATACCTTCAGTCAGTCATCATAAATGAAAGGAGACAAGAAGGGACCTATGGACGCTGTGGCTCTGTCAGATGCATATCTGGAAGGTCTTCAGGCCCTGCACAGTGTTCCTGGCATTCTTCATGGGCTGGAGCCCCACCCGATTTACTGCAGGGCTGCAGCCCGGCAACCCTTAGGGACACAGCTGAGCTTGTGGTTCTAAGCACTCCTGCTTTTCGCGGTGAGGGAGATCCACTTTACACGTGAGAATTGCTCAAAGTTCCTCTGTACAGGGTTCATTAGCCCGTTTGCCTCCATTTCCTCCCATCTACGCTGCGAGGGGGTAGAGCGGAGGAGACTCAGGCGCCAGACTGCCCAGGGCTGACTCCCGTGGCCACCACTTCCTGGCTGTGCAACCTTAGGCTGTCACTTCCCTTCTCTGTTTCCCAGTTTCCTATCTGTAAAATGGGGGCAATGTTGTGTGGAAAACAGGAGCAACTACTTTGAAAGCTCTTAGAAGAGTGTCTGGCATATCACTCATGCTCAATTCGGATTAGAAATCCCTATTCACAGGCCACCTCACAGACGCCTTTAGCTCACTCCTGTCTAATTCGGCTCCACAGTCTCACCGCAATGCTCCTTCTCAGCTTCCCTCTCACCTTGCACATTCTCCCACAATTCACACGCCATTAACCCCCCACCTCTGTGTTTCTGATAACTTCACTTGGCGTTCCTGTTCGCCTCATTTCCACACATCTGTAAACCCACGTCTCCTTCCAGACTCGGGTCTAATGGTAGCTCTTCAGAAAGCATCCCTCGTAGCCATAGGCGGAAATAATGAACGTCTCTTTCAACTCTCAGGATGAATGCACCTCCCTTTTGGTTCTTGGCACTCTCTACCTTGTATATAGTCATTTGTGCCTGTTATCTCCTGTACTCCCCAACCATCTAGTGTGCTGAGCAGCAGGGACTCCGAATGAGGGAACCTCAGAATGAGCGAACAGGTGAGTAAAGCAATGTTTACTCTGCATAGCTTCCAGTTGCCTCTGACCGGCTCCCGCCATCCTCCACTCTGCCCGTACCTGCTTGCTCAGTGAGAAAGAAGCATGTGCACCCACCCTCCCGCAATCATCTTCAGATGTCTGCTTTCAGTGGGCCGCGTGCCAAGTCCTGGGAGGCAGGCTTCAGGGAAGTCGCAGCACTTCAGCTGGCCTTGGCAGAATAACACAGAGCAAAATGGGAAGAAAGGCAGAGCGGGGCAGAAGTGAAGGGTACGAGGAAACGTGCAGTGACGGGTCAGGGAGCTGCCGACTCAGGTGCAGACTGCAGATGTGGAGGAACGGAAGATAAGTCCAAATAGGTTGGCTGAGGTCAGACTACAAGGGTCTTGCTAAAGGAGGCAGATTTTGTTCTATTAACAGTCGGAAGTCACTGAAGATGCATATAAGATGATTCAAGACTGACATATATGCCTTTCCTGCCAGCAGGGTAAAAAAAAAAGAGGGGGAGGAAGACTTATGCATAGTGGGTGTTCAATAAATTTCAAATATTATCATCACTATTAATTTCATTGAAGTCTTAGGTCTAGGGAGGCAGCCGTTGGATGTTTCAAAATGAAAATATGTGGGTAATTGTACTCAAGTTCCACTTCTATTACCAACTCACTGTGTGGCCTTATGCAAGTTTCTGGACCTCTCCGAACCTCTTTGGGCCTCAGTTTCCTTAACTATAAAATGAGGGAGCAGCATGTGTTGATCTCTGGCTTTTTCTTGCAGCTTTAACAGTCCCCTGATCCTGAGACTCTGCTAACGGCTCCTGCTGCAGACCTCGCTGAGAGTTCCTCCTGTGAACACCACTTTCTAGGCTATGCCACCCAAGTCTGCGCTCTCTTGCATCCTTCCTCACCGCTCTGGTCCCCAGAGTTTCTGACCCACCCAGGTACCATGTTTTCATCAGATTTCCCCATCAGGACCTACCTAAGAACTGGGCACCTAGAAAACTCTTGATAGCTATTGATTTAGGAGGAGTCACAACATTGGGGAAACTGGGAATCAAAACTCAGCCTTGTCTTCATAAGGATAATGATAAAAAGGAGGAGGAGTAAAAGAAGAGAAGAAGAGAAAGAAGAGGAGGAGGAGGGGCAACTACACTGTGCGCTACATATGCTGGGGCAACACTAAGCATTTTAGAAACGTGGCAGACAGGACTGTCACTTCCAAGATCCATATGTTGAAGAAATACCATTCTCTGGCGACCACTTAGAGTCTGGCAGATGCATCCACACAACCTGGGCACGGGCAAACCTTTGACAACACCAGCACCACAGACCCAGGGCCCCATTTCCTACATCCTTTCTTGTTATTCTGCTCCTCCTTCTCTCCAGGTTCTGCCAAGAACAGGACCAGGGCTCGGAGCTCCTAGACCCGGAGATCTTCTCCTATCCCTCCCCTGCCCTGCCCCACCCTCTGCTGGGTAATCCCCTTCTCACCACCTCCTGCTCCAAAAAGTTACTCCTCCCTCAAGCCTGGTCTCTCTCTTGCTTTTGCATGATGGATGTTGATCACTCACTACATGAAGAGCCTAAATATTTTATGGGAAAAGAAAACTTCTCCTCTCCTAGAAGGCAAGAGCCCTTCTTCAGCTCAGGAAAGCCCAGCTTCAGGAAATGGGTGTGGTGCATCATTCCAGCATATCTTAGAGAGGGGAGAAGTACCCCAGCCAGAGTGCCCAGGAAGACTGTCTGACCCTGCAGTGTCCACAGCTCATCCCTGCTCCTTCAGGAGTGGCGACCGAGTTCAGAGCGCCATGCCTCTACGGCCAAGTGCAATGTTTGCAGGCAAGGGCCAAAGCTTTCCACACACTCTTCACCTGGACTTAATGCCTTAATGTCCAGCCTTCTCTCTTCCATTCCTCCAGAGACAAAGTGTGACACCTGCTCCCTAACACCATCACCCACCCAATATCAACCCACCTCACCCTGAACTCCTGCCAACATATCCACATGCACGCTCTGGTCCCACTGAAGTCTTGGTCCCATCTTACTGCCTCTCTGGCCATTCCCTACTGTGAGCTGGCTCCTACGTCCCCAGGCACCTGATTCCCTGTGTTCCCATACACTGGGCTCTACTGGCAACCCTCGAGCTAGCCCACCTGGGCTCTCCTATGCAGCTTCTCTGCATGGCAGTCCTGCCCCAAGATGCCACTGTGTACCACCAGCAGAAAAGGCTGACACTGCCCCAAGATCCACAGGCACGGGAGGCCTTGCTGTCTGTATTCAGTGCTATCCTCCTTTTGTCTTCTCTGGCAGGAGACTTTTGAGCAGGGGTCAGCAAGCTTTCTCTATAAAAGGCTGTATAGAAAACATTTTAGGCTTTGTGGGCCATATGGTCCCTGTCATGACTCAACTCTGCCACTGTAGTGCAAAAGCAGCCATAAGCAGTAAAGAAAGAAGTAGACATGGCTAGGTGCCAATAAAACTTTATTTATGGACACTAGAATCTTAATTTTATACAATTTTCAAATCCACAAAATATTATTCTTCTTTTGACATTCTTTGGACATTTAAAATATAAAAACAATCCAAAAAAAAAAAAAAAACCCAAACAAACCTTCCAGGAGGCAGCTAGCTAAACTCAGTGCCCCTGGGACATAGTTTGCCATCCCCTGGTGCAGAAGAACACACTGCACTTGAGACCACACGGCTCCATTCCATTCCTGCCTCTACCTCTTCCTGGTCTCAAGGCCTTGGACAAGATACTTAAGGTTTCTGGGTTTGTTTTCTCCTCAAGAGACTTGAAATATAATAGTGTCCTTCTCATAGGATTGTTGTCAGCTTTAGCTGAGATATAATGTAAAGTGATATTGGGCACAAATATCCCAAATGATAAAGTCTAAGTTAGAACAGCAGCAACTCTTTCTTATCATGGAAGAAAAATCTGGAATCTGGAAAGTATGAAACAGTGAGGGAGAAATCAGCTTTGGAATCAGAAATGCTCCAGTTTCCACCCCTGGCTTAGCCACTTGGAGCTGCATGACCTTGATGGAGTTTCTTGAACTCTCTGAACTACAGTTTCTTCGTCTATAAAATATTGTTAATATGCCCACCCACAGGCTTTTCAGAGTAATCCATGGCATAAAAAGTAAAATACTTGGCATATAGTGTACAAAAACATGGCAGCTGTTATTTATTCCAATGCCGTCTTGATCTTTCTTTCTTTAATCCCAAATTTCTTTTTTCAGAGAAGAAAGCATGTCTCCTCACTATCTCCAAAACATTTCTTTTAATGGTTCCCCTGTGCTCCAGCAACAAAACATGCTCTTTTCCTCCCCAGGGAAACCTTGTTGCTGAAAACTGGGGCAGCCCTTTGAACTGGCATTTTTTTCTCCATGCAGAGAAACAACATTGGGCAGCATGCTGGGAGTTTTTGTTTCCTATTTGTCATCCTTAGAGTTGTCCTTTCTGGGTCTGAGGCCAACAAGGTTCTGGCAGAGGGAGAGGCTGCCCACCAGCATGGCCTGGGGAGGGGTCATTGTCTGCCCAGGCCTCTCTGAGGCTGTGGGGGCTTCGGGTCCCTGTCGGCTTTTTGGGTCAGATTGTCTATTTGTTCCCAAGCAGCGTGTCTGTGATCTGACACAGACAGCCCTGGTACAGGCCTGGCTTCTCTTCCTGCTGAGAAAGTTTCTGGACATGTCACTTTGGTGAGGTCTGATCAGGGCTAGACGCTTGACATGGCTAAAGGTTCCATGGTGCTTTGGTGGAGGAGAGGACAGTGGAATAAATTCCTTCTGGTTTTTCTGTTTGTCCTGCCCCTCACAGGGGAGGACGGGCCGAGGGCTGCAGTTCACAGCCAAGACACTGGAACCAGGATTTAGGCCAGGAACAGGAAAAGCTGGGGTGACACAAGCCCAGAGAAAGCTGTGGCCAGGGAGAAAGCTGGGCTTGGGCACCAACCCTAATGATGAGCACAGAGCTAAGGTCAGAACAAAGTCCAGGAATTGGGTGTCTTCAGTCCATATATGTCAAGCATTTTCCTCCCCCAGATGCTGGTCCAGGTTCGGGGACTGGATGATGCATATGACATAATCCCAGCCACCTAAAGAACTTGCTTTCTAGGCAAAGATGTGTTTACACACAGGCACTGCTATGTTCACAAACCCATTTCACTACATTCATTGGCACACAACTAATCCACGTATCCTGGCTTCTTTGCCATGTGAGCCATATGACTGATATCTGGCCAATAGACATACGTGATGGGAAGGTGGCCAGTCCAGGCCCACAAAATGCTCCCACAGTCTCTTCCTTCATTGGTGGCCAAATGCAGAGAGTCTAAACCAACGGCCCCCAGGCTTAGGAGAAGGGCAGAGCCACAACATGGAAGGAGCCTGGGTCCCTGAATGACCATATAGAAGGCCATCTGATGGCCAGGAGCATCTGCAACAGACTTGGTGTAAGAAACAAACCTTTAACATGTTAAGTTACCAAGATTCAGGGATTGGCTTGTGACAGCAGTTAACCTATCCTGACTAATAAACATGTTCATAAAAGCCATGGCCAGGGTGCTATCAAACAAGATGATTGAACAGAATGAAATCTAACATCTCTTCCAGCCAGAGAGTTTAAGATTTTAACATCTTCCAGGCTCCAGTCAGAGATGTTCCAAGTCCAACCTGAGCTGTTGCTGGGGTTTTTCTCTGGGCCTCCCCATGGAGCCAGCCTTCTGTCCACTCCTGACTCATCCAGCCCCTGCTGATGCCTGCTGCTCCAGCAGCTTCCGGATGTCCCTGGCCTGTTGTTTCTCCAGGGTCTCTGACAGCTGCCCATGGTGATCTTCCCTAGCTGGAACTGGGCCCTCCTCACCAGGCTGCAAACTCCTTAAGGGTAAGGACCATCTGCTTCTCCAGTGTCCAGCAGAGAACAGAGAAGAAAGCAAGCCTTGGCTTTCTGCTTGAGGAACAAACAGATGGCAAGCTTCCGTGTCCTCCCAGAGTGGACCAGGTGGGTGACTGTCACCTTGACTGTTCTTCATATCCTGCCAATTGCCCTGTCTGTGCTGTAGTGGGTTGCAAAGTGGCCACATACTCCCTCCACCCCTGGGCACTGCTCCTTTGCAATGGGCCTTGGCCACTTTTTCTATTACAGTGGGATTTATTTCTCCACCCCTTGAATTTGGGTGTAGCCATGTGACTTGTGTTAGCCTACAGGCTATCAGCAAATGTGGTGCAAGCTATGACTTAAATAGCACATGTGCATTGGGTCCTGCTCTTCCTCACTCCTGAAAAACCTTCTGCCATCATGTGAACAAGCCTGGGCTAGCCTATTGGAGGGTGAGACACTACATGGAGAGAGTCCCTCCCATTGCCTTAGAGGTCATTGATAACTTGAATGAAGCCATTCTAGACCATCCAGCCACAGCCAGGCTGGCTTGGAACAGAATATCACCCAGTCAACCCACAGAATCACAAAAAATAGGAAATGAGTGGTGTCTTACCCAACTACATTCAGCATGGTTTGTTATGCAGCAAAAGTGCCCAGTCACCCAGGGAAGACCTTTCTGAGAGTTAAGGAACCCAAAGCCATCATCGACACACTCCAGACAATTTTCCCCTGCTCTTTCCTCTCTGTAATACAGCCTTCCCACCTCTGAGACTGGGAAAATGAAAAGGGAAAAGTAAATTGTTTCCTCTTTTTCCTCCTTGCGTGGAGGGCTGTAAGGTAAGGACTAGCCTGAGGGTCAGCTCTTTCCAGAACTTTCAGCACTGGCAAGGAAAGGAGGAAGAGATGTAACAGGTGGGCTTCCGTCTGCCCTGCACACACACACACGAACACACACGTATAAACGCACATAGTTTTTGCATCACTGGCAGTAGGCAAAACAACTTTAATTGATCCAGGATCTAGAAGGATCTAAGGCAGGCATCATAGGAGGAAAGTAAAATCAGAAGTGCGTTTGTCTTTAAAAGTCCACTTTCCTAGACCCTGACTAATGCACTGTTCAAACTGGAAAAGCAAACTTTAAAATTCAACACATTCTCCAAATTTGTCTTTCCCAGGCAAGAGTCTCTGTGCACCTGCAAATGCATGTTTGGTATTTCTATATATAATATTATAAAGTATAAATTAATAATACATTATAAATGTATATTATATTTAGCTTAATTACTTCATGTGTCAGAGCTGTGCTGGTGTCTGTACGTAGACAAATAAAACAAAAATAGTCCCTACCCAAAAGAGGTGATTACTTGGTAGCTCTGTAAAGTAGCTCTTAAATGTCCTGTTATTCCTATATGTGACCACTATTTATTAAACTTACACTATGTGCTACTCTTTGATGATATCGCAGAAGACAAGACAAAATTCCTGCTCTAAGTTTAGATCTAGTGAAGATCCATTGGACCTGAATGCCAGTGAGGAAGGCTGAGCTCAGAGAAGTGTAGTAAGTAACTTGTTATAAGACACACAGCTAAGATTTTAGCCCATGTTTCCTTCCTCCAACTGGGAGTGCTCATTCTACACATCTCACTGTGTTGACTCCAAAGGGAAGGATGGTTATCCCTGTATTCACTTGGAGCAGTTGACAGAGCTTCTCACTCTTTTGCTGTAAACACTGGTTGGTAAAATACAGCACTAATGGAAGCTCATCTGATTGTAACAGTGACGGTTCATTAGCATTTTAAATAAAAAGTTTAAAATAATGGTGCCAATTAGACTTTGTTGGTTGCAAGCAACAGAAAGTAGCTCTGGCTAACTGAAGCAAAAAATAAACTTGTAGAAGGATATGGAGTAGCTCCAAGCATCAACAGCAAAGCTGAACAGCCAGGCTTCAAAAAAGTCAGTAAGGAGAGCAGCTTCCAGGCTCTGGGAACCACTGGGAAAAGAAATCAGCTTCAGCCATTTATTGTTTCCAACTTCTGCTTCCTCTTTTTCATTTTGGATTTTCTGTTTCCCACAACTTCAGTCAAGACTAAAATCCTTGGGGGAGAGAACCTGACTGGCCAAGCAGGAAGCTCATGCCCACCTTCAACAGCCCCACTGAAACTTCACATCCGGGGGAGCGTCCCCCAAATGGGAATCAGGGTGCTGCTGGCAGGAGGAAGTAGAATGGCTGGTGGGCAGGCAACTGTAACCCTGTCCCCAGCGATAATCATTAGAGAATCTGTGGGTGTAGGAGCTGAGAGAAATTCAAATGGTAGAGTGGAAGGCGGTGTTTTCCAAAAATGGTTGCACCAAAATAAATCCTATCACATACACTTTTCTTATAGTGTGACACTCCTTCATCAAGAAGTAGGCTCTATGTTCTTTCCCCTTAAACCTACGAAGACTTTTGTAATTGCCCCAATAAATAAAATGTGGCAGAAATGATGCTGCATGATTTCCAAGACCAGAATATAAAAGACTCCTGCCTGGATCACTCGCTCTCTCTCAGGATGCGTGCCTTTTGGAGCCCTGAGCCGCCGTATTGGATAGGACATGTGGAAAGAGTAAACAGAGGTATAGAAGTCCAAAAAGTCTTCCCAGGCCAGGCCCCAGTCAGAAGACTTGAGATTGCCCTAACCTCAGCTACCTTCTGGCTACAACCTTATTTATCAGAGATCTCAAACCAGAACCACCCAGCTGAGCTGCTCCTGAATCCCTGACACACACACAAAGCCTAAGATATAAAGAATAATTGTTGTTTTTGCCACTTAGTTTTAAGGTGACTTGTTACCCCAGTGTGGTAACTGCAACAGGCAGAACTACTATTTTAACAGAGAGTTAGCAATCATGTTAGGTGGTAATCCATCCATTAGTCAAACACTCTACAGTTCATGAAGCACTTTCACGTGCATCCTCCCACTGGGTCCTCACAACACTGCACTCAGAAACATTGGTTTCCTCTCTGTCTTCTTCCAAATCCTCCTTCACCAACCATTCCCCTCCACATACATGTTCTAAGTGCTCCTAGACACCAGACCTGGGCCCTTGTTTCTCATCTCTACACTCATTCCCTCCAGAACTCAAAGGGCCCACATTCTAGCATGAGGTGACAGTGGCCTGAACCATAGTCATGGAAATGGGATGGAAAGATTCAGACCCATTCAACAGATAGGAAGAGCTAGACCCTCTCGGTATCTCCCACTGGGAATACTACTAATGATAAGGATGGGACTAGGCCACACATTAGGGAACATTCAGCATCCTTGACTCCTGCCCACCAATTGTTGGTTTCACTCCCCAGTTTTTGTGACAACCAGTGAAAGACCTTCCAAATGCTGCGTCCCTTGGGAGCACTGTTAGGATGATCAAGGCTTGGTAGATGATTGGGATTAAGAGCTGAAAATTGCTCCCAAGGTTCTGACTTGGGCACCTTGGCAGATGATGATGCTTCTCACTGAGAAAACACTGGGACGGTAACCATGTTTGGGATTGTGGTAGCTCATGCAGTCCTGGAATCCCCCGGTGTGGAGTTAGATGCCTGGATCTGAACCATGAACTGCTGACCCTGCTAGGCCCTGGGAAACAGGGCAGATAAGGCCCCTGTACTCCCAAGTTTACATCCCAGTGGGGGAGGCACCAAATAAGAGTGTGGCCAAATAAATCAGCAAGATCAGATTGTGCAAAGCACTACAGAGGAAATAAAGTTAGTGACAAAATAGAGCCTCCTTTCAATAGGGAGTTGGGGATGGCCCCTTGGGGAGACGCCAGTTAAGTTGAGACTTGAAAGATGGACCTGGCCATGGGAAAGGCTGGGAACCAGCAAATTCAGGGCCGCAGAGCCACGGATGTGGCTGAGAGCCGTGGGGAGAGTGCCTGGGACACGAAAAGAAGAGGTGCATGAAGGACTCTGGTAGCCGTGAAGACAGCAACACTGCAGGAGGGCGAGGAAGAGGAGTCCAAGTAAGATGGACTTGAGCAGCCAGGGTGACAGGATAAAAACCAGAATCACACAAAGTTACAGAAGCCAAAGGAAGAGAGCATCTTGAGAAGACACAGACAGTCCTGAGGGTCAAATGCTGCCTGCAGAGAGCCGAGGAAGAGGAGGGCTGCTGTGTCAATTGGATTTGGCCAATAGATGGGGGGACCTTGGCCCAGCCATCTCTGTGGAGTGGTGTAAAGAATTATGTGCAGGAAAATGGACCCTGGGTTCTCATCCTGGCTCTACCCCTAAGGGGTCTCTTTCCCTTTCCCAGGTCTGGACTGTCACACTGAAGATCTATTCTTACTGTGCTTTGACTCAAGCCTTTAACTTGCATTAACACATCTTTCATACAACAATTCTATTCATGTTCTCGGATGTTAGCTGTACAATAGGCCCTGTGATAGATGCTCTCTTGTACGTGTTTAATACTCATAACAACATGGTGAGGTAGGTGGCATTATTCCTCTCCTGCAGAAAAAGAAAAACTCTATCTTTCAGATTTTCTGATGGTTCTTTCTGTTCCCTAAAAGCACCCCAATTATGTTACCTAGTGGAGTCAGCTCAAGGTTGGTTTAGAAGACCAGGGATCAGGACCCAGATCCGCCCTGAAATCACTATGTGACCTTGACCCCTTCTGAGACCATTTAATCATCAAGAGGAAGAGCAAGCGCGGCTCTGAGACCTTGTAGGGGTGGAATGGGGTCAGATGTGTTTCCAGATATAAAAATGCTTTAAAGAGGGAAACCATCCAACCACTGTAACACTGTGCTTATCCTGTGTGCATCAGACCTTGCTGGGAGCAGAATTCTAAAACCATCTGAACTCCCTCAGCATTCAGAACTGTGGATAGGAAGAACAAGGTGTATAATTTTTTGTTGTCATTGCTTTAGAAGCTCAAAGAAGGATTGGGAAATCGTGACTTCCAAAGCTCACAGCTTTGTGTTTCTGCGGACAGCTGGGCCTAGAGATGATGTCATCTGGTATGAGTGAGAAAGCTTCCCTTTAGCAGAAAGTGATTTGCAGGAAGGGAGTTTCTGTACTCTGCGTGTGGGCAACGGACGACCAAATGTTCCCTGGCACTTGCGCTCAATTATCCATAACATGAGGCCCCATCCTCAACAGTCCATGAGGAGGGAGGAACATCAAGCCACAGGAGACCATGTCCACTCTACCCGCAAAACTGAGATCCTGCATGTGAACACATTTTGGAAAACAGAATAGAAGCGAATAATTTGAGACACACATGAAGATATACAGGCAGGCTTATCACATCACTGTTTACAGCATAAAATCTGAAACTTCACAAAAGGGAGTTGATTAAATCAAGTGTATGGTATATCCATGTATTAAAAAACTGTGCTGCTATTAAAAGGATATTTCCAAAGACTTTTTAATGACCTCAGGAAATGTTAATAATGTTGACAGTAACAACAGGGTACCAAGCTACCGAGCGTCACTGACTTTGCTCACTCATTTTTTCACAATTTTGGAATTTTCAAATGCAAAAAGGCCGTAAATTTCCAGCACAGTAAATAAGACCCACATGCTATTCACTAAGACATGCTATTATAAGACCCTAGCAACTTCCAGATAGAAAAAAACAAAAAAAAAGTCACATACAAAGAAACTGGAATCAGAATACCACCAGACTATTTTCAACCGAAGGATTAAGATAAAGGTATTTACAGATATTTGCAGTCAAAGTTATCTTCCACACACTCTTTCTTGGGAAGCTACTAGAGATAGATCGGGCTGCAGCAATACAAGTAAGTCAAGAGGAATGTGGGAAGTCTGACACGGGCAGAGGGGAGAGCTAGACAGTGCAGCATCCTGGCCCAGAGGGCCCCCACGCCACACTGGGTAAGGGGCCAGGGCCCTCCTGGAGGGAGTCTTCCTGGAAATAAAATGGACTGACGGCATTTGCAACATTAGGTCACTTAACAAAAAAAAAATAATGGATCCTCAGAAAACTAAATAAATGAAATACACAAAACAATTTTAATCATAGGAAAATACAGTACATTACTCAACTCAGAGTTGGAAAGTATCTACAAAGAACCATGACGTATGTGTTAGCTCCAGTTCTCTGAGAAGCAGATGCTGTAAGAGGTACGAGAGATTCATGGGGGAAACGCCTGTGAAGGGTAAAGGCGAGGGAGCCCTAAGACCACCATGCAGTTCTGACACTTGGAAGGGGAGAAAGTTAACTTACGAACATTTTGGCCAAGCAGGTGGGGAGTCCTCCAGAGATAGTTCCCCATTCAAGCAGTCCCACATCTAGCAGAAAGGGGCCTGAATTAGGACCCTCGCTGGGCTAAGTCACCAGCTGTGGGCAGCTGAAGAAAGCCTGAGGTGGGGTGGTTCCAAAGGGCAGCAGCTTGAGGCCTCAGCAAGAGACCTGAATGGGCCACCGCTGTGAAGATGCTGACTGATATAAACAACTACCGTTGAAGGACGCAGGAAGGGGAAATGGGAGCAGGTGGTGCTGCAGAGACAGAGAGCAATCGAGACTCCTCCAGGTGCCCCTACATTCCTCAGCCTCAGGAGAAGTTAGTTAAGGGCACTAACTGGTCCAGGGATAGGGATGGGCAGAAGTGAAGTCCGTCCCTTTCAAGAGGAAGAGATAAGAATCTGAGTGCTTTGTCCATCTCTCTCTTCCCGGGTCAGTGAATTTTGAAGCCGCATGTTGTGATGGTGGTGGCACAACATGGCATTAGCTTAGGTCCCTTGAGTCGCTAGAGAGAGGGTGCCCCTCACACCCAGACCCACGTCAATCCCACCTACCTGCCTCCCCCAGGAGGCAACTTGGCCTCTTACATGAAGGAGATCCCTGGCCACTGCCGTCCTTGTCTCCTGACACCAGCTCCTGTGCTCAGCAGCCTCCCCCAGGCCCTCGGCGGCAAGAGCCAGAGCAGCTCCTGCGCTCAGATCCAACCAGAACAGATCCAGGTTCCCGCTCTCCACCCACTTCTAGATGCAGGTGAAGAACTGTGCCGGGAGACGTGACATCTGGTTTCTCCTTCCCCCAAGCGACAGCCTATCACATCCAGAAAGTGCAGAGGAGTGACCCTCCTGGAGCAAACTCTGACCGATGACAGGCAGGAGAGGAGAAGGAGCCAGCAGCCATAATCTATGCCTTCTTCCCCGTGAGAGGTTGTTTGGAGGTGTGGCGCACTAAAGACTTTTTCCCCGCAGAAGTCACCAGTAAAACCTGTAACATGGAAAGAACACACAGACCCACATGCCAAGGCAGCAGAGAAGGGAGAAAGAAGCTGCAGGGACCATGTCCCCATCAACAGAAGGGGTGGGACAGTAGAGTGGAACACTGACTATGGGGTGCCGCAGCGTGACCAGGGCAGGACAGAGGCTGAGGTCCCGGCCTGCAGAAATGCCACACCTGCCAACAGTAATGACAAGAGCTGCGGCACCTACAAAGTGCCCCTCTAATACTCTGGTTCGAGAAATGTCATATTTCTGTGTATTTTTGAATCAAAATGAATCCATCTCAGCCTCATCAACCAAGATTGGCCATGAACACATTCTCAGATAACGAGTGGAGGGACTGGAGAGAGCTCTCATCTCCCTTGAGACTCTAAAATAATACAAATAATTAACATTTTATTGAGCATTTACTGTTGCTCTAAACATTTTATATGTATTAACTCAGCTAATCTTCATGACAACATTTTGGGTTAGATACTGTTAGCATTTCCGAGGGACTGATGAGGAAACTGACTTACTCACACAAGATCAAGGCAGTGATGGAGAAAGATTTCAACTCAACTACTGTGCCTCTAAACCCCATGTTATTAACCGATATACTATAATATGTATGATATACAGTGGCTTTTCCAGTCAAAAACATGAGGAAGGGTCTCTGGTCTTCCAACAGCTCCTAGTTGGAAGGAGCTATCACCACAGTGGTAGGACTAGTGAGCTATGGTGATACCTCCTAGTCCTCTTTGTCAGTGCGGTAGGGTCCATTCAAAGAAAAGGCGTTGTTGGAGGCCACACTCCCTCTCACCCTGGAGACCTTTACCATGCGACATCAGTCGTAGCCCACAACACGACAGATGGAGGCTCAGCCCATCTGCACCTGCCTACTGTTTCCCATCTCACGGTCTTGCTGCCTTGGCCTCTCCCTCCCTTCTTTTTGGTGGCTCAGGAATTTCCATTCTGCTTTTCCAGGATTGGGCCCATGTCCTTTTCCCCTCTGAAGAATCAGCCTCCACCCCGACGCCCACCAGGAAAGGACTGAGCCTGCTTCCACAGGTCAGCTCCACCCTGGCGCAAGGGAGGTCAGGCCCACGAGACTTGAAGTCTTCCCCTTCCTTACAGGAAAGGAAAAATACTTCTTTGTTTTTTCGGAAGAGATTCAGGATGACAGGTTTCACACTATATTTCTCCAGGAGGTATTGTTCATATTCACAGTCGTAACAGGTTTAAATATCAAAACCAACTCTAGAGGACTGAAATAAAGTACCTTAAGAAAGGTGGGGGGGGGGAAGACTTCTTAAATTCACAGCAAGATGTCTTGAAAGCTACAGGTGGGGCTGGGGGTGGGGCAATAGGGGAGTCAAAACACCATTAATTGCTCAATAACTCATCCAGTTGTTACTAAGGTAACATTACTGGATACCTCCTGTGTCTGTGCACGTTTCTAAGGAGTTTATGTTCATTACGTAAATCTTTAAAACAATCCTATGAAGTAGGCAACATTTTAACCACCATTTCACAGATGAGGAAACCAAGACAGTTATTTGTCCAAAGCTACACAGCTAATAAGCAGAGAACGTGTGGGGTGAATGCACGTCTGCCCGAGTTGCCAGCCCTCACTCTTAACCTCTACGGGTGACATTGGCGCACAAGGACTCAGCCTTGGGCAGGGAGCCATCGAAAGAGGCCTGTGACCACAAGATGCACACAATTTTTGCATGAAGCCACAGTCCTGAAATGTCTCTTTTCATGGAGTTTCACGACGCTGGGAAACTCCGCGTGGAGGGCTACACGTATGGAAATGTAATAAGAGGCCACCAAGTGCACCTCAAATTCTCTCCCCTGAGAAACTAGGACTGATGCTAATTGCCTTGCAGTGTGGGGAGGATTAAAAGATACATGCTATATAAAGTGCCTGGAACATTAATAAATGTGACTGTCTTTTCCCACTACCAGCTCTCTCCATTCTTAAATTCCCTATCATTGGGTCTCTAAGCAGCCTGCCTTTTCAGTTAAATTCCTGGAGTGAGCTTTTTAAAGAGAGACTTGAGCTGGGTTTTATTATCCGATGCAGATAACTTTTCTGATGTGTATCAATCATTTTCATTTGTAAGGTGGGAGGATTTTATGTATCTATATCTAGCTGCTGGGAGAAAAATCTTTAAAGCTTCAAGATGGGATTTTTAAAACATCTTTATAAAAAAAAAAAAGCAAAAGTTTAACCTTCAAGGAAAATAAAAGGGAACATGAAGTCTATACTTGAACACATACAATACAAAAAAAAAGGCTGAGCCTGAGATTGCAAATGTATGACCTTGACATCAATTGTTCGGACAGCATAAAAAGGATTATTTTAATCTACACTGATAGAGGAGGCAGCCCAGTGCACCATAGGATTCTACAGGATCCGTCCTCATCCACAACACTGCCGTGGAACTTGAAACCTCATTACTACAGATGCCTCATTCATTCATTCCTTTGTTTTTTCTTTCTTTCTCCCATCTACTCTCTTCATTCATTTATTCATCTAAAATCTCTTCTCAAGTGATACCGTGTGCCAGGCACTGTTAGCTGCTGAGAGTATGGAAATTATTGACAGTCCCATTACAGACATGTGCAGATAATCACAATATAAAGTAAGTTCTATCTATAACATGTTAGAACAACAAGAGCAGAAAAAAATATAAGGCTCCATTCAAAGACCAATGCATAAACAATGTAACTTTTGTGTCTGGAGGTGCAATGAGCAAACACAGAACCAAAAGAACTTCACATTGCCTGAGGGTATTAGAGAAGGCTTTGGGGAGAGGTCAGTCTCTGAGCTCCGCTAGGAACTCACCAGCAGACCAGGCAAAGAAGGTATCATGGCATTTGTGTCTCCTGGTGAAAGACGAAGTATGCTAGAGGAATAATTCAGGTCATTCTATTTGCCCATTCACATATTTTCTTCCACATTCTTTAGTTTACCTGATTATTTTCCAGGTCAAGGCTGTGAAGGTGTAGAACACAGTAGAGGTTGAAGTGCAAAATGGAAAAGACCTTAAGTGTTGCTATGGTTTGAATGTCTATGTTCCTCCAAATGCACATGTTGAAACTTAATCACCAATGGATAGTATTAAGTGGTGTTAATTAGGGGCTGATTAAGTCACAAGGGCAGAGCTCTCAACAATGGGATTAGTGACCTTATAAAAA
This sequence comes from Eulemur rufifrons, assembly GCF_041146395.1. Classification (NCBI taxonomy): domain Eukaryota; kingdom Metazoa; phylum Chordata; class Mammalia; order Primates; family Lemuridae; genus Eulemur; species Eulemur rufifrons. Next base: position 31,696,661 of record NC_090985.1, read on the forward strand.
AAGATTCCAGGGAGCTATTTGCCCCTGCTACTGTGTGAGGACACAGCAAGACGTCATGTATGAAGCAGAGAGCTTACACCAGACACCAAATCTGCTGGTGCCTCCATCTTGGATTTCCCAGCCTCCAGAACTGTGAGAAAGAGATGTCTGTTATTTATAAATTACCCAGTCTAAGGTATTTTGTTCTGACGGCCTGAATGTACTAAGACAAGCATCATCTGCTCCAACCTTGTCTTTTACAAACCAGTGATTTCAGGCCCAGAGAGGTTAAGAGATGTGCTCCAAAGCCACAAAGCAAAACAGATTTCCCAATTGCTGTAAAATGCCTCCCACTTGAAAAGTATATCACAGTATAGGAAGAGCCTTGACATACTCTGATAGTGGCTATTAACGTTCCCATTTTACAGAGAAGAAAAATAGAGGCCAAGGGACAGAAAACGACTTGTCTGAAATCACACAGTGGTAGTCCTAGGCAGAACCAACTCTAGCTAGAACCTCGATGCCCTCACCCGGGCTCCAGAGCGGTTTCTGTTACACCGCGCTGCCGCCTAGGGGCCGTCTAGAGCAAGGGATCCAGGGAAGGCCGGCTTTGTCTAGGCCGGTGGCAGGACCACAGCAGGGGAAGAGAGACACTGGGAGCAGCCTCGGAGGCAACTTTCATCTACTTCCAGCCTAGCCAGGGGCGGCCACAGTTCTGCCTCCTGCTGCTGCCCACACGCTTAAAACTTCCCGCACACCCCTCCAGGGAGACTTCTAAGTTACACAATCCGATGTTGCCAAACTAAAATTGAGACTGGAAATAGGTGCAGCTTGCGCCAGAGGGATCATTTTCCATCCGCCTCATGATGAAGCATATGGAGCGAGGAAGACATATCCCTTTGAAATAGTTGGCAGCAACCTGTGGGTTTTCACAATGAGTCTGTGAATCTTTGAGAGCGTAGGCAAGGAGGTGTTCGGTCCTGCAGGTACCATCCACGCAGAAACAAGTACAGGGGAGCAAGGATGCAGCAGACCGCTTGCCCCATGCCATGCCTTACGGATCATTCGTGTGTGGCATAATACACAGTAAGTCCACTGCTGGTAGCAACCACCCTTTTGAATAATGCATTGTCACGGAGCAGGTGGAGGCGACAGAGAGAGGCGACTGCAGACCAATAGCACACCCTAGTGGCAAACTCAGAGACAGCAACTCCATCTCCCCATCACAGGCTCACAGGATGCAGAAGGAACCCACTGGCGTTTTAGGTGGGAAGTCGAAATCTAGAGAAAGGCTCACTGCTACCCAAGCCCACCAGTACCACCCTCATGTTAGTAGTCCTGCCATGAGCCAGATGCTGAGCCAGCCCTCAGAGAACCTATGATGAATAGAACATAGCAAGGGCTGAGGCCCGGAGGATTTGAGCAGGATCTGATAGAGACTAGAAGAGAGAGAAGTCGCCGAGCCTGAGAGACTCAGCAGTTTGTAATCAGGTCAACACATTTTTAGCAACGCTGCCGTTTGGGGGGGGGGGGTCACATGTGCAAAATTATTTCCACTCTGTGGCAATTCTGAAGAGCAAATTATATACAGCAGGATAATCATTGATATAGTTTTAATTGTTCTTAGCTCTTCTGAAGTCACAAGCCCTCTGAGAGTCGGGGGAAATCTATGGACTCACTCCCCCCAAAATACATCTATGTTATATGCAGAAAATGTGGTGTGTAATTTCAAAAGTTTTTCAGACTCGATGATGCTCCTCCAAGCACTCAACTAAGAGTTCATGTTCTAGAGGGTCTTTCTCTCCCAATCACTTGGAAATGTGTGCTTTCAAGCAAAATGATAACACTTTCTACTCTAAAGAACTATGATATTGACTTAAAGATAAGTGCAATTCATTAGTGAAATAAGAGAAATTATCAAGTACCTACAACATACTTGAAGCTACTCAGCAAGTTGGCAAGGGACACAGAAGTATTACCTGTACCCGCTCCTGTAGAGTCTGGATAAGACAGATGTTTGGGGCCCAGGCTGTGGGATCACATTTGGGCTTCATCACCAGAACAATCCCTCACCCTCTCTGAGCCTTGGTTTTCTCATTTGCCAAATGATGGTGATGTTTATAAGCCCCTCACACTGCACTTGTGAGAATGAATGTAAATCACAGTACCTGGCAGATACTAAGCACCCAATCAATGTTTCTTTTTGTCAACATTACAATTAGGGTGAATTATTTAATCCATCTGATAACAATTTACCCATCACCCACTGTTTACCAGGTGACTAATACTAAGTATTGGGGATTGGCCGGGTGCCTGGTTGTGTAGCCAGAGCCTTGTTTCCAAAATTCAGTCCAAAGATAGGCAGCAAAGTGGTCACTCAGGAGCACAGTTAGATGTGCAGGATCTTGGGCCTCTCTCCAGACCTACTGTATTAGAACCCACTTTTTAACAAGATTCCTCAAGAAATTGGCAGTCACTTTAAAGTTTGAGAAGTCCTACTGTAGATCTTTTTTTTTTTACTTTTCAATTCAAATGTATAGTTTGCTTGGTTGAATGCTATTTAGAAGATAAAGCTATTGTCTCTTTGCTTGCTCCAAGTCAGGGTGGGCAAAACATCACATGTGAAGCTAGTTATCATAGGGGCTGTGATCTGGTATTTCCCAAGCTTCCAAATGCTCAGAAGTTTCAGATATTTTTTTTTTATTTCAGAGTATTATGAGGGTACAAATGCTTTGGTTACATAAGTTGTCTTTGCACCAATTGAAAAGCATACCCATCACCCAGACAGTGCACACCAAATCTGTTAGGTGTGGATTTACCCATCCCTTCTGCCTCCTCTCACCTGCCCAACACCCTAAGAATGTTACTTCCCATATATATGCACATTAGTATGGATCAATTAGTACCAATTTAATGGTGAATACATGTGGTGTTTGTTTTTCCATTCTTGTGATACTTCACTTAGAAGAATGGGCTCCAGCTCCATCCAGGATAATACAATAGATAGTTCATCATTTTTTATGGCTGAGTAGTACTCCATGGTATACATATACCACATTTTGTTAATCCACTTGTGTATTGATGGCCACTTGGGATGTTTCCACATCTTTGCAATTGTGAATTGTGCTGCTATAAACATTCTAGTGCAGATATCTTTTTGACAGAATGTCTTTTTTTTCCTTTGGGTAGATACCCGGTAGTGGAATTACTGGATCAAAGGGTAGTTCTACTTTTAGTTCTTTGAGGTATCTCCATACTACTTTCCATAGAGGTTGTAGTAGTCTCACATAATGCCACTGAATATTTCATTGACCAACACTTAATCACATGATGCAATAAACCTATCCCACACACAAAAAAGTTCATATTTTGACATTCTAATCCCCAACATGACGGTATTAGCAGATGGAGCGTTTGAGAGGTGATTAGGTCATGAAACAAAAAGCAGGCTCCTGCCAGACACCAAATCTTCTGGCACCTTGATCTTGGACTTCCCAGACTCCAGAACTGTGAGAAATAAATTTCTGTTGTTTATAAGCTATCCAGTTTATGGTATTCTGTTATAGCAGCCTAAACTGACTAAGACATGGCCATACCTAGAAAAAGGCTATGAAGTTATCTTCCCCCTTGATGCTCATGCACCCAGATAAAAACTGAGAATTCTATAACCAAGGACAAAGAGGAGAATAGACTTGTTTTCCATGGAAACCTATACCCAAAGCACAAGTTTTTTTAACAGCCAGTTTGGATTTGTGGTGGATGCGGTGATTAATTTCGGATGGTCACACATTTTCCTATTGCACTTCCAGTTCCCTTGGGAAACTTGAAATCCATTTGGTCATTATGAGACTCTCTCAGCTCCACAATCATGCAACCCAAATTGAACGGGCAGAAGTCACTGCCTTCACCAGAGTGGTCAGGTAAGGGATGGACATGTTACACAAGGACTCAAGTCAGGGACTTTACCAAGATCAATATCTGGGCCTTGGGAGAGAGAAGCTTTACATCTCCTTGGGCTGTGACGTTGAGAGGGTGTGAATTAAAGGCTGCCAGCAGTCACCTTGCCCAGTCTAATAGAATGAATAGTGTGTCCCCAAAATTCATGTCTACCTGGAACCTTGGAATGTGACCTTATTTGGGTCTTTGTAGATGTCATTAGTTAACTTAAGATGAAATCACACTGGATTAGGGTGGGTCCTAAATACAATGACTGGTGTCCTTATAAGAAAAGAATAGGACACACAGAGACACAGAGAAGAGGCCGTGCAAAGATGAAGGCAGAGGCTGAGTGATGCGTCTACAGGCCACGCGATGCTGAAGATTGTTGGGAGCCTCCAGAAGCTAGGAAAAGGCAAAGAAGGATCCTCCCCTAGACCCTTCAGAGGGAGTGTGGCCCTGCCCACACCTTGATTTAGGGCTTCTAGCCTCCAGAACTATGAGAGAATTAGCTTCTTTTGTTTTAAGCCATCTAGTTTGTAGTAACTTGTATGGCAGCCCCAGAAAACTAATATACTCAACATATAAAAAGAGACCACCTGCAGAACAAAGTCAAGGAAGGACTTGGAAAGAAAGACAGAGTTCTGTGGGGCCCATCTGAACTCCTGGATCTAACCATGCCTGAAGCCAAATCATCCTTGTACTTTGCAGTTACAGGAAATTCTCTGCTCCCTTTCTGCTTAAACTATTCTTAGTTAGTGATCTGTCACTGCAAGTCAAAGAGGCCCAATTACTCGTTCCTTTTGTCCTCCCACTAATGATGCTAATGGGAAGCTGAACGTACCATCGATTTGCCAAGTGGAGGAGCCAGTTTACCAAGCTTCGTGGCCAGCCACAAGAAGTTCCCACACTGACAATATTGAGGTCTTTTGAAAATATTATCTGAGTCAACTTCTGGTATATGCTTCATTCATTCATTCAATTTATGAAACAAACTTTACTATCTCTACAAAGGGTAGAAATAAATTTTCCTAAGCCCTTATGATTAAGGCTTGATTAAAATTTGTTGTACAACCAGATGCCACGAATGTTCTTTAGTAGGAATCGTAAGGAGAAGTTGTTAACCCAAATCCATTTGAGAACTTAAAGTGCTGGATTAACCTTTACCCTTTATTTAGAAAAAAAAATAAAGAAGAAAGTTTGCAAATATTTAGCAATTATCAGATTTAAGTTAAATTTATACTTTTTGTATAGCTAAGTCATCAGGTTACATTTCTATCTATATCTGTTTACCAAGGAATATTATTTCCAATATTATTTTAATGATTCCACAGTTCATTGACCTGTAACCTTGGGACTATAAATATTTTTTATAAGAAACTACATGTGCTATAATGTTTAACTGCAGAAAACCGTGTCCATTCACTTAAAGCTGTCATCTGTGTTTGCCATATATGAATGATTTTCTTGACCAACTTTGTGCTAATTAACCCACTGCCTATGACCTCAACTCTCTACATCTTATTATCTCAATAGTATAAACAAATACGATGCAGATTTTCTTAGAACTAGAAAATATCTATAGGAATTTCTTTTTCTAAAAGTTATTTTCAAGCAAGAGAAGATATAATCAGTGACCTGGAATGTTAACTTCCAAACAAGACAGAATCTGCAGGCAAGACTCGTCAATGAATGCTAAAACGCGTGGTGAAAGTCAAAGAGTAACAGGATATTTGCATAAGCTTCAAATAATCTCCCCAGAATAGTAACTTTGGAGTGGATGAACTTGGCAGAAACTGCCTTAACCAAGTGATCAAAGTTAACATCCCCAATTACGGAAGAAATCAACATCATGTGCCTGCTGGTATGAATCACAGTGAAGAATAAAACATCACTTCTGTGGGCTTTTCTTTCAAAAAGAAACCTGAATCTAACCACAAGGCAACATCAGAATTGAGGAAAATCTACAAAATAATCAGCTTGTACTCTTCAAAAGTGCCAGTGTCATAAAAGACTTAGGAACTATTCCAGATTAAAGGAAGCTAGAGAGACGTGACAACCTAATGCAATGCACGGTCTGGGATTGTACTTTGCCATTAAGGACGTTATTGAGACAGTTGGTCGAAGAGTACAACGATAGCATTGTATCAGTGTGAATTTTCTGACTTTGATGTTTACAATGTGGATTATATGAAAGACTGTTCTTGATTTTAGGAAATACAAACTGAGGTATTTAGGGATAAATGGGCATTGTATCTACAACTTACTCTCAAAATGGGTCAGAAAAAATATATAGGAGAGAGGGAGACACCAAGAGCTCTTCCTGCATGCAGGTATCCATCTCAGAGTTCAATTCCTGGATAACCTACACCTGTTGATGCGAGGCGTGGTCTAAGAAAGCAGACTCTGAAAAGGAATTTTGAATCTGCATCACCTGCTGGTCAGCATCATTGGTAACAAGTGGAGCGCTGACAGCTTCCTGCAAAGTAGCAGGTGCAACTGTGGGAACATTCACCGGGGGTGAGCTGGGATTGTAGGGAGCTGCACTGCCCAATGTGGTAGCCACTGGCCACATGTGGCTATTGAACACTTGAAATATGGCAGATGGCAGGAGAAGAGATCAAAAGTCTCATAGAAATGGACACTCTAGAGTATATATCAATATACTATTTAAGACTAGAAACCCACCAGACGACTGCATGGCGTGGGAGGGCCTGAAGGACTCTCCAGTAGAGGGACACCAGCATCCTTTAAAAGCCCAATGGTGGATCTCCTCTGTAGGCCTGAAGGTAAGGCTGGAGTAGGAAATGCTGTTGCATATCTAGGCTCCCTGGTAAAAATGGAAATGACAGGATCTTGAAATAACAGGGGCCAGGTGTGGCACTTTTCCATCAGGGGCTGTAACTAATATCACTAACCTCTTTTGTACAAATTTACCCCAGGAAAGAGGTCAATCAGAGTCCCAGAGGAGCTGCACAATTTAAGAGTGAATTTTATGGTGTGTGAATTGTATCTCAATTTTTTAAATATAAAAATAAATTATTTAGTATTTATCTCCCCAAATACTAGCCTCCTGCCACATTGCCTGACTTCTTTCCCCTCCTCTCTCTTTTTCCCCACTTCTATCTCTCTTCCACCCCCAGAAAAAACACCAAATAACTATTTTATTGGTCTGAGAAATTCACCTCTCTCCATCCCATACCCTGTGACTTAGCTCTGAGTGCATCCTTGCATCCCAAGGTCTCACCAGTATGCTCTGAAGTCATGACCCGTGTTCTTCATTCATATGAGCCAGAAAGGAGGGGCGAAGAAGGCAGTTCTGTAACCAGACACTGTGTGCAACGATTGGCTGGCTCATCTATTGGGCAAGCTCTTGACCTGTCTGCGCCTCAGTTTCTTCATCCCATGGTGGGGCTAATAACAGCACCCATCCCCGTGTTTTGTCAGAAGGAGTAAATGAGATGATAAACTTAACATCTACAATTTATTTTTCATGACAAATGCTATATAAATAATTTAATGCTTATTGAACTATTCCTACATGTCAGGCATTATCATAATTATCATAACATGATAGGTATTATTATTATCCCATAAACCATAGTTTATGGAATGGAAGAGCAAGATTCAAACCCAGGCTCCTTCTAACCACAACACATCACATGCAGTAACTCAGCTAACTCTTGTGTAGTTCTCTATGCAATAAGAACTATTATCTCCATTTGACAGATGAGCAAATTGAAGAGCAGAAAGGCTAAGCACGCAGGCCTAATAAGCACTCAGTAAATGTTGGCTATCCATCGCATCATGATTTCTTTTTCCTCTGCTGTAAATTGTGTCCCACATGCTCCTTTTGAAGGCACAAGTGGCCGGCCACCTTTGCCTTGGTCCTAATTAATGTTCTTTCTCCTCTATTAAACACAGAGGTAAATAAATCGGACTCTCTACCTTCCAGGAGCTCATAACGTGCCTAGGCAGGCAGATGTGTCCTCCCGGCTACAGCAAACGAAAGGCAGGTGCTGAAACATAATCACCGTGGGTCCAGCGCTTAATAGTTTCTCAGTAGGTAAGTGAAAGGTGAGTGGATGAGTAATAACAACTGAGCCGGCAGAAGTTATTTGTGGATGGGACTACAGGAGAATGTCATGGAAAGGATGATGTTTGCCAGATGTGCGGTGCACCGAGTGAAGCACAGTAAATACGTTTATTACTAGGTAAACTCAGAGTAGAGAACAAATGCAACATTTTGTTGAAGACCTGTGAGCTTGTCATTTCGCATTCAGCCACTAGAGGGAAGTCTAACACATGTTGGCATTTAGGAGAAGAAACTTGTTTCTGTTTTCGGTCTTGGGTTTTGATTTTGGTTGGTTTGGGTTTTTGCCAGGCCCAGTCTTCAACAAGGTCTTCTAAAATTGTAGCTGTTGGGGACTTGATTAGTTCTGAGCATTCCTACACCCCCGAACATAAAAGGGTCTTGACTGAAGTGTTAGGCTGTGACACTTGTAGGAAGGAATGACAAAGATTCTTTTTTCCAAGCTTGACCTGACTGCCCCTCCCCTCCCCCTCCCATGCTCCCAATAAGAGGCTCGTGGACACCTCCCGAACCCTGTTCTCACCGTGACTATCTTCTACTCATCTTCCAGGACCTCTCTCCCCGTGAAGCCCCCTGAGCAGACAAGCTTAATTGTTCCATTAATATTTATTACCTTGTGTTGTAATTATTTGTGTTGTTTTCATTAAGATTTCTCAATAGTCACAAAATTACTCTTAGTTTGGAATTTGTCTCAGTTGTGTTTCGCCAAAGGCCAGAGGACTGGGATTTGCCGGTGTCCTTTACCCAGGGGGGAAACCAGCTTTCACTTCTCCCCTGGCCAGCACTGGGCAATAGTTCCTTGTCTCCCCCATAGAACAGGAACTCCTGGAGGCCAGGGATGTATCCCAGACTACTTGGTATCCTCAGTGCCTAGCAGAGTGCCAGGGACATTTTCAGTGCCCGAAATCTGTTTGCTGGGTGAAGAACGAGAGAATGAATGGAAGAGCCATTCTGATCCCTGACCAGGGCTCTGTCAGGCCTCGCCGTCTCACGGTGAGGTTCACACACGCTGGAATGTCCAGCGCCAGAGTCAAGGGCCTAGAGTCCGTGGAATGGCAGCATGTCCTCAGATCATGTCCCTACCCTGCTCCCAGTCTCCATGGCTTCCTCATGCACTTGGAATAAAATCCTGACTCCTCCTCATGGCCCACAAGACCCTACGTGTTCATCAGCCTCCTCTCCTTCCTCATTTCCTACCACCTTCCCCACACTCCCCCAACTCCCCCCCCCGCCCCCCACCGCAAAGCTCCACCCGCCCATCCTGTCCCTACTGCAGGGCCTGGGCACATGCAGGTCCTTCTCCCGGGAGCATCCTTCCTTCCAGGTGTCCCATGGTTGGCTCCATTTTGATATGTGGATCTTAGTTTCAATATTCTTTTCTGTGAGGCCATACCTGGTCACCCAACCCCAGATAGACACCCATCACTCTCGATCACAGTATCCAGTTTCAGTGCTCTGTATAGCATCCACCTGGGTTTCCATGTGTTGGTTTGTTAATTTTCTGATGCCCTAACTGACAGCAGCATCCAGGAAAGAAGGGACCCTGCTGCTCTTGTCCACTGGTGTAGCCCAGGGTCCAGCACAGAGCCTGGCCCAGAGCGGCCGATATTTGCTGAAAAAATGCTCATGGGATGAAGACTGCAGCTTCCCCTGGACCAATGTCTCTGCCCTCCCAACCTGCACCCTACAGACGCCTGGCCTTGCCTTTCAGCCACACAGAGGGAGGGCAAAGTTTCCAAGAAGAAGTGAGAGTGGGGAAAATGTGTCAGGCTGGCCGAACAGGGAAGCTCTCAGAGTTCTCCGTGTTTACAGAGGTCAGCAAGATGCAACAAATGCTGGCACAGAGAGTAGCCGCGGCGGCCGGAGGGCTTGGGTTTGAGTCTCAGCTCCTCCATTCACCAGACGTGACCTGAGGCAAGTTACTTCACTGCCCCATGCCTCAGTTTCCTCATCTATAAAATGAGGATGATAATTATAATATCTACCTCACAAGGTTTCGGCAAACTTAAATTACTTGATGCTTTGACAGTACAAACACCAACAAATGCTAGCGGTGATTATTAACCCTTGCCCTAATATATCAAGAGGGATATTTGTGTGTGTGTGTGTGTCCCTAGCAGAACTTTCAACTCGAAAAGGACAGGGGTGGTGATGGTGCCTCATCCTTCCCGGGTGCCCAGCGCCTTCCACAGCACGTGGTGCGTCTCAGCTAAAAATGAAGAGTTCTGGAATTGTGGGGCCTGTGAGCTCTCTTCTACCTGGCAGGTTCTCTGTTCCTAATAAAACATGTTTCTTCTCTTCTCCTTTTAATTTATTTACCTTTAACAAGCCATGTGCAAGTTCCCTTGTTTTCCAAAAGGAGCCACTTCACAAGAGTGAGCTGGACCCATACGCCAGAAAATGCAGCTATGCAAAAAATTAAAATAGATGCTTTTCGTTTTAGGTTAATTCTGCTTCCCCCACCCTCTCTTGAACAGCATCACTCCGTCTCGAGGCCCCATGGACAAGCCCTCTCCAAGAGGAATGTAATGTATGTCCCACGGAACTGCCAATATTGCAGCTGATTTCCAAGGAAAATTGCCTCTATCCATCAAAGCAGCCCCGAGCCAATGTGCATTAGCAAGGAAGGCCAGAGCCAGAATCTCCCAAGGGTCTTCTCAAAGACAGTGGGAAGAAAGCCCATTGCTTGAACAAAATAAAATGAGACAAATAAGGAAGGAAAAGAAGAACCACCCAAAATCAATAAATATCTCCCCAGGTAGGCCTTTGGCCACTCAGGACAAACCCAGGGCCAGACAGTGTCTTGCAGTCCAGGCAAGCAGTTTTCCAGCCACCTCCTCCCAAGTGGAAAACAGAAGTGGTGAGACAAGCCGGGAGTCTGGAAGGCTACAGGACCGCAGCGGCGTGGGTGGCTGTCCCCGGCGCCCACGGGCTCAGGCAGGGCTGCCGTAGGGAGCCCGTCCAGGCTGCTGTTCCTCCCCTCACATCCATCAATTCCAGGCCCGCCGGAGAGGGGCAAAGCAGACGTCTCTCCAGAGAGATGAATGATGAACAACACGGCCGATAAACACATTCCTGCAGAATCCATTCAGGCGTTTCCTCTGGGGCAATAGGATAACCCACAGTTACTCTCAAAACTGCGAGACTCAGCTGGGAGAGGGACCTGAGCTGCTGTCACTCACAGGATGCTCTGACCTGCGTGAACAGTGACTGCAACCGGCACTGAGCTGACAGCTCTCCGACCTGCATCTTCCCATTGACCACGCAGCCTCTTACAGTCACATTTGCAAATGACTACACTGAGCTCAGAGAGGCTGACAGAAGTGTCCAAAGTCACGCAGTTTGAAACCAGGTCCTCTGTAACCGACCTGTTCCAATGCTCTGGCTCTTCTCTCCGGGCCTCGGTTTCTTTGTCTGTACGATGGAAAGAACATTGTCTCTGTCACAGGGTTTGCTGAAGATGATTCAGATCGTGTAGGGAGAGCATCCAGCAGCTGACACGAGGCCTCACACGGTGCGAGTTCAGAAAAGGGGTTGTCTTTGGTGCTCATGTCGGGCTACTCAGCCGCAGCACAGCACAGACAGCTCTGTCTTATGTTGCCCTTCCCCCTGCCTGGGCCAGACATCGTGCCCTCCCGGAGAGATGTCCGTCCTTGTCTTCTGTGTCGCTGCTCCTGACACAGGGCTTGGACACGATGTGTACATGATTAGTATTTCTAGAATTGAACTGAATTCACTGAACCTGCCATGAATAGGGAAAATGTTGAAGCCAAAATATTCTCTGGTGAGGCTTTTACTGAGCAATAAACCCCAAGTCTCCTTAACCTCGGCAGAAAAATGAAAAGATGAAGCCAAAATGATCCTGCTCCCCAAAGCAATCAGTGCATTCCAGCACTTGATCTGTTCGGGCTGCCCGGCCACAGTGGAGGACACATTTTCTCTCTTTTCTTTGGGAAAGAGAGCAGCAACGTGAGGCTTGGCTGGAATCAGGAACCTCTCCGTTTACATGGCTGTGTGGATGGAAAATTTGGATCAAAGCTGTAAGGCCCTTACAGGCCACCTCTTGAGCATGCTGAGAGCTGAAGTGATCAAATGACTTCCAGAGGTGATGTCCCCAGTTGGCAGAGGATGAAAGCCAAGTGCTTCCCGCGGTCACCCAGCAAAACTGCTGGAAGACAAGGAGTGGTATTCACGGCTCTCACATGCACAGCCTCAACTTCACTCAGGAAGCGTTTACAGGGCTGACTTCTAATACATTCAAAGCACTGGGCCAAGCACTGTGGGGAACCGAGAGGCTGGGATGACATAGCTGAAAGGGCGTGCACTTGGAGAGTCTGGGTTTGAATTTAGCCCTGACACCTTGCAGTTGCATGGCTTGGGGTAAGTCACTCCAACCCCTGGGGTCTAGTTCTCTATTCAGCAAAGTGTTGGATTCAAGGAGTGACAGTCACATAGCACATGTCATATCATCCCCCTGGAACAGACCGTAGTCAAATGATATCTGTTCTCAATTGTGTTCTGCAGATCAATCATGTTCTTGGAGGCAGCAGGTGAAACCAAGCAGGTTTGCTGGTATTGATTTTATATCATAGCATTCCGTCAAGAATTTTATGTATGAAAAAGAAGAACTTCTGCTCCACAGGGTGTTTGTTTCCCAATCTGCTTTCTCTGACCATTTGTCAGTTGCCTTCTCCTCGTTTAGGTTAACCATACCTGGTTCAGGTTAAATATACCTGGTTCTGATTAACTAAGGGGGCTCTTTCATTCAGGAATATTTAGTAATAAAGAAATCACTGAGAATGACAGGACATACGCTGCAATGAAACAGTTTGTAAAACGGTTTAAAAATATAGTTTGCAGAAGTATACTGTCAACATTTTGCAAATAATTGAGAATGCTTGTGGGATTCGCTCCAGGACCTTCTCCCTAGAGATGGCGAAAGCCTCAGCTAGGCAGGAAGATGGGAGACTGTCCTGTCCCCCTCCTGCCCAGCTGCTTTTCCTCACGCATTATGACCAGACAGATTATTCCCTGAGGGATGGAGCCTTCTCAGAGAACAGTGGTGAGGCAGCTACAGAGCATGAACGTTGCCAACTAGGGTCTAAATCCACATCACATCATCTAAGGTTATGTGGCTCAACTTGAACCACAGTTATCTCATCTATAAAATGGACATAATCCTACCTAGCTCATAGGGTTGTAGAGAGAATCCTAGGCAATAGAACTAAAGCACTCAACATATATAAGTTCTCCATCTATGGTCATTATTCTTACAGTCTCTTAGTGAAGAGGTCTTCCAAAGGTGTGTTAGTCTGTTCGGGCTGCTTTAACAAAAATACCATAGACTGTGTGGATTAAACATGTATTTCTTACAGTTCTGGAGGCTGAGGAATCCCAGATCAAGGCGCTGGCAGTTTCAATGTCTAGTGAGGGCTTTCTGGTTCATAAACGGGCCATCTTCTCCCTGTATCCTCACAAGGCAAAAAGAAGGTGAGCGAGCTCTCTGGGGTCTCTTTATAATTCCATTTATGAGGACTCCACCCTCATGACCTGTTCACCTTCCAAAGGCCACACCTTCTAATATCATCACATGGGGGGGGGTAGGAGTTCAACACATGGATTTAGGAGGGACACAAACATTCAGTCCATGACAAGGGGCAAAGTCTGATCAGCCTTGCAGAGTCAGAAATCTGATTTTGTCCTCCCAGGGATAGTTTAAACCACATATCCTGAAACCGAAACAAATCAAAATGCTAATTCATTCATTTACATCAAGAAATCACTGCCATGATGTATCCTACTGCCACTGTAGCAAATTACCGCAAACTTAGTGGCTTACAACACAAACGTATTATCTCACAGTTCAGTAGATCACAAGTCTGGCATGAGTCTCATGGCTAAAAACAAGGTGTTGGCAGGGCCGCACTCCTTCTGGAGGCTCAGGGGCGCATCTGCTTTCTTGCCTTTTCCAGCATCTACAGACTCTGCACTCCTTGGCTCGCAGCCCCTCCCCCATCTTCAAAGCCAGTAAGAGTGGGTTGGAGGCTTCTCAGGTCACGTCATTCTGACCTCACGCTTCTTCTGCCTCTCTTTGCCGCTTGTAAGGACCTTCGTCATTACATTGAGCCCACTCAGATAATTCAGGATAATCTCCCTAATTTAAGGTCAGCTGATTAGGAACCTTAAGACCATTTGCACATTTAAGTTGCCTTTGTCCTATAATATGACATATTCACAGGTTTGAGGGATTAGGACATGGACATCTTTGATTCTGCCTACCACACATGAGAACAAGAACACTTGCGTCCATATAACCATTACATTATTTCCCCGCGGGCAGGCCTGCCCAACAATCTCAGTGAGCGTGGAGCTGGAGCCACGATGGTGTCAGGCTTACACGTAGTCAAAGGTTTCTACCTCCATCAGGGGCATGGCTTGACCAAGGGACCCAGAAACCAGCAGGACCCCTCCCCTGATGAGAGCTTGGCTGGGTCCTGGCAATGTCTGCCTCTATGACCTCTCTTCCATCACTCCAAGACTGATACCACCACCGACACCACTAGCCAGTATTGCCTTCTGATGGACACACTACTTAGGCAGTGCTGTGGACTGAGTGTGTCCCTCGAAAATTTGATTTGTGGAACACTTGATAGTGGTATTTAGAGATGGGGCCTTTGGGACGTAATTAAGTCATGAGGGTGGAGCGCTCACCATGGGATTAGTGCCCTTATATGAAGAGACAGGAGAGTTTGCTTCCTCTCTCTCCACTCTCTGCCATATGAGGACACAGCAAGGCAGACATCTCAGCCAGGTGTGGTGGCTCATGCCTGTAATCCTAGTATTCTGGAAGGCCAAGTTGGGAGGATAGCTTGAGGCCAGGAGTTCGAGGCCAGCCTGAGCAACAAGTAAGACCCTATCTCTACAAAAACTAGAAAACATTAGCTGGCCAGGTGCCACCCCCCCCCCACCAGCTACTTGGGAGGCTGAGGCAGGAGGATCACTTGAGCCCAGGAGTTTGAGGTTGCAGTGAGCTATGATGATGCCACTGCACTTTAGCCAGGGTTACAGAGTGAGACTCTGTCTCAAAAAAAACAACAACAAAACAAAACAAAACAAACCAAAAAAAAAAACAGCCATCTCAAAACCAGAAAGAGAACTTACCAAAACTCAAACATGTTGTCACCCTGATCTTAAACTTCCCAGCCTCCAGAACTGTGAGTAATAACCTCTGTTGTTTAAGCCACACAGACTGCGGTACTGTGTTATAGCAGCCAGAGCCCACTAAGACGGATGACCTGAATGTCTTCATGCTTAAATGGCCACATTTTGCACCTCTCTTCTCTGATCCATTATGTGTAGGATTTAAAGTTGAATTCCTGATGTGTAAATTGATTTCCAAGTTCTTAAGAAACCTCTAACTATGCCCCTCAAGTCCCGAGAGCATCACTGATTCACTTCTGCACATCCCCATGAGAGCCTTCTTTGTGTCAAGTACAGGGATATGCTTCAGGGTGAATCAGACCAGCCCCAACCCTCAAAGAGCTCACCTGTTTTGAGCTATATAGGCTTGTGCAACACTGAGGATATGAGACATCACATACCACGCCCTTCAAGAGGAGCCATGGGCTTCAGGGAGACACTCTCATAAGCTAGGGGGAGCAGGGAACAGAAGCTAAGCCAGGGCATGGCCATTTCAACACTAATTGAGTCATTTGACTGTGGAAGGCTTTGTACCGTGACCCATTTTTATCATGCCCAGACTTTGATTGTGGGCAATTTTCCCTTAATTTTTAACACTAACCAAAAGGAAAAGAACAAGTGGTTTGTTCTTAGGATCACACAATAGGTATGAAACCATATGCTATGTTTCTCAGTTGCCAAGATTCTTAATTGTGTCCTTTATGTTCTGCATAATGATGAGTAACTATTGTGTTTTTTAGGATCACTAGGTAGGTGTTATCTTTTATCAGGTAGCAGCAACAGCTGACATTTACTGGGTATTTACTCCCTGCCAGCCACTGTGCCCAACATTTTACGTGTCTGCCATCACACAACAATGCCATGAGGTAGGTTCTGTTGTTATCTTGATTTTGCAAATGAAGCAATTGAGGCTCACAGAGATTAAGTAAGTTTCCCAAGATCACGTAGCCAGTCAATGGTAGAGTCCAGATTTGAATGCATGTAGTCCACGATCAGAGCCTACGGGCTTCAGGATTTTGCAAACTTCATGCGTCATTTACCCTTAAATGAAGGGTCTTACTAAAAAAAGGCAAACTGCAATATAGACCCACTAGCAGAGGTGGCTACTTGGAGGAAGCGGCTTAAACAACAGTAAGATTTTGACAGAAGAAATTTGCACTGCAAGCAGAGGAGATAATAATCCTAATCTTGTTTAAAAATTGTGTTTAAAATACATATAACATAAAATCAATCATCTTAACCATTTTTAAGTAAATTTACATTGTTGTACAACCATCACCACCATCCTTCCCCAGAACTCTTTTCATCTTGTAAAACTGGAACTGTACCCATTAAACAATAACACCCTGTCCCACTCACTCTGGCCTCTGGCAATCACCATTCTACCTTCTGTTTATATGAATTTTACTGCTCTAGATATCTCATACAGGTGGAATCATACAGTATACATACTTTTGTTACTGGCTTATTTCACTTAGTGTAATATCTTCAAGGTTCATCCATATTGTTGCATGTGTCAGAATTTTCTTTGTCTTCAAGTCTGAATAATATTCCACTGTATGTATATATATATATATATATATATATATACCATATTTCATTTATCCACTCATCTGGCAACAGACACTTTGGGTTGCTACCACCTTTTGGACATTGTGAACAATGCTGCTATGAATGTGTGGGCACAAATATCTCTTTGACACCCTGCTTTCAATTCTTTTGGGTATATACCCCGAAGTTAAATTGCTTGATCATATGGTAATTCTATTTTCTATTTTTTTGAGTAATTTCCATATTGTTTTCCATAGTAGTTGCACCATTTTACAATCTCACAAACAGTGCCCAAGGGTTCCAGTTTCTCCATATCCTCTCCAGTGTTTGTTATTTTCTGGGTTCACTCCAATGGGTATGAAGTAGAATCTCATTACTGTCTTGATTTACATTTTCCTAATGATTAGTGATGTTGAGCATCTTTTCTTGTGCTTGTTGGCCATTAGTAATCATAATCTTCATAGCCTCACCTATGGCAATAATGAAAATACTGACTAGACACAAGCCCTCCTGCAGGGCTGCTTTGAGAATTAAATGAGAAAATAAATGTGGAAAAACTAGTATGATACCTGGAAAAGAGTGGGTATGCAACAAATGCTAACTCTGTTATCAGCTGACACAACAGTGCTGCATAAAGACCGCCTGAACTCAGCAGCTTAAAACAACAAGCACTTATTGTTGTTCACAAACTCATGGGCTAGCTGATGACTCTGCCTTCCTGGGCTCAATCACATATCTACCACCAGCTGCTGGTTGCACAGGCAACTCTGATTTTGGCTGGACTCTTTCGCATTTTTTGGAGTGTGACTTGCTCTAAGCTGGTGTAGGCTTCAGCTGGGATGACCTGGGATGATTCAATCCTCCTTCACATCTCTCATGTTTCTAGAGTAGATTAGCCCAGGCGTGGCCTCAGGGAGGCCCTGTGGGGGGAACAGCAGGAACATGCAAACACATTTATGCTTGTTAAGTTTGCTGCTGTCCCACTGGCTAAAATAAGAGTGGTAGGTAGAATTCTAAGATGAGTCTCCAATGAGCCACATCCTTGTATAATCCCATACTCTTGGATACAGATGGGAATTATAACTTGCTTCTGGCCAAAAGAATATGGTATAGGTGATGGGATGGTCACTCTCATGATTTCATTATGTTATAGAAGGCTCCATCCTAACAGACTGGGGTGGGAGGTCCTCCTGCTGGCCTTGAAGTGAGCTGTCATGTTATGAGAGAACCATGTGGCAAGGAACAGCCAGCAACATCCAGGAGCTGAGAGTGATCCCCAGCTAACAGCCAATAAGAAAATGGAGCCTTCAGTGCTACAACACAAGGAAGTAAATTCTGCCAACAACCAAGTGAGCTTGGAAGAGGAACCTGAGCTACAGAGAGGAAGACAGCCTGGCTGCCACCTGGATTGCAGCCTTGTGAGACATTAAGGAAAGGACCTATTTAAGCCACGCCAAGATTTCTGACCAGCAGAAACTGCAACATAATAAATGTATGTTGTTGTAGGCTGCTAAAATGGTAGTAATTTGTTATGCAACATAGAAATTTAATACAGCGATTCATGTGGTCAATCTCAGAGTCAGCATGGGAGAGCATTGCCAAAGAGTAAAATAAGGAGAGGCGTGAATAATCGGGGCTATTAATGCGATCAATCCATCATACTCTCTTAGCACAGGCACAGGAGAGGGAACCACTTTGTCAAAGTAGCATTGCGCCACCTTGTTTGCATGCTCTACAAACTTGGATTAGCCTTTCTTTTTCTTATTTTTCAGCACTCCTATATAAACTGCCTATGCTGACAACTGCAGATTCAGAAAAAGAGTAGGCTTAGAAATGGTCAGTGTTCTGGATAAAAGCAAGAATTCTGGAGCCAGATACTGGGGGTTCAGGTCCTGGCACTAAGGCTTATCTGTGTGTGACCCTGGACAAGTAACTTCCACTCCCTGTGCCTTAATGATATCAGTGAAAAAGAAATTATCATATTCTACTATCCACTCTTAGGGTTGTTGTGAAAATTATATAAGTTAATATATGTGAAGCACTTAGAACATTGCGTGGCACATTGTAAATACTAGATAAGTGTTTGCCACATTATTTTAACTGTTTTAAAATGGTTAATCAATGTAAAAATTAACCAAATACTCAGCTAAGGAGAAACTCTATTCCTGATACTATAGCTAAACACACATATTCTTTATGCACTTCAAAACTCTTATAAAATAAGACATATAGAAAAACACACAAACTAAACTGCTTTCTATAAAACATAGAACCAATAAAATGTCTTATAGAGAAGAACAAAAAATAAACAAGAAACTACACCATTTTCACAGTAAATTCCCTTTAGTACTGCAAGTCTCATAGCATAATCCTATTTTATTGAGAATTCTGCTTCCTTGTGAAACTTATCATGAAGACTTACTAACAAATTCTAGTCCTTGGCTTTTTATTCCAAGGAATATATATTTTAAAGCATAGGTTTTATAATGCTTGTAACAGAGCATATAATAACCTCAACTTTACAAGTCAAGGCGGGAGTTCTCGATTTTTCCCTTGTAACGAGAACAAGCAGCCAGGATTTGGAAGGATGAAGTGTACCCCTGGAGTCAGGGGACCCGGAGTCATTCAGGCGTTACTACTTGCAACTTCAGGGACTTTGGAAATGTGGCTAAAGCTGCCTGAGCTTCAGTTTTCCTGATAACATTTATACACCCTGTTTCACGAGATGGGAACAAACAGCAGAGGAGAAAAAGGATGCAAAGGGACTTCTTAAACTGTATTTGAAGGAAAGGAGCAGTGTGCTGTCAGTCAGAGTCCCATCAGGAGACAGAATACCACCAGTTATTTTAACAGAGAGAAGTTAATACAAAGAATCATAAACCAGGGGCACAGAGGAATATAAAAGTAACAACTGTCCAAGCAGCTACCAACCTGAAGGCTGGGAAACAGAAGAAAAGGTTGGAATTATTAGAATTTAGAATTTCCAAGGAGGGAGCCCCTGTGGAGCTAGAACACAGACATCTGAGGAAGGGGCTCCAGCTGGAAAGTGCTGGGGCCCCTAATCGGGGTGCAGTGAGGCTGATAACCAGGAGTGTGGAATACCTGCACCCTGAAACCAAGTCTACTGTTGCTGCTGGTGTCATGCTTGGACACGGGAATCAGAGATGCACAAGACTTCCTTCTGCCTCTTGCACCTCTAACAGACTGCTTCTCACACCTCCTATCACAGAACCGAAACTCAGAGCAGTGGACAGAGTAGAAACGTGGTTTGCAGAGTCCCGGACCCAGCATTATAAGGCAGAGGAAAAACCAGTGGGTACGGAGCTCAGAGTCAATACTTAATGTCTAACACAGGAAGATAAAGAAAAGGGTATTAAACCTATAGTCAGAGCTGGGTATGGTGGTGTGAGCCTGTAGTCCCAGCTACTTGGGAGGCTGAGGCGAAAGGATCGTTTGAGCCCTGGAGTTTGGGGCTGTAGTGCGCCATGATCACACTTGTGAATAGCCACTGCACTCCAGCCTGGGCAATATAACAAGACCCTGTCTCTAAGAAAATTAAAAATAACCTGTAGTCAGGGTCAGCACTCTCCTGGCAACTGTGGCAAGCTCCTTCTCCTCCCTGGGCCACAATTTTACCTGTAAAATTGGAACACTAGACTTAGGCACTAGAGGATTCATTTCTAACATGGAAGTTTCTGAGAATATGTGACCCTTGTAAAGACTTCAGCGGGCTTCCAGCTTCCTTTTCTGGAAAGCAGCCTTTCCCTGGTTTGCTTTCCTCTGAAAAAGAAAGGAAAAGAAAAAAAAAGAAAGACATAAATGGGTTCCCTGAGCTTGTATTGAAGGAGTCCACAGGTTCCTTGGATCTCAGGAACCAGTGATGGATTCCATGATTTCCAAACGCTGGGATCACAAGTCAGCCTGGGGGTAATCCCTCAACCTGTATGTACCTGCCAGGCTCTGTCCAGGACTGACTTCCAAAGTCCTCCACGACTCACAGCTGGACCACCAGAAGCCACCTGCTGGGCTGGCCCACTCTGGCTTCCGACCCTGCCTCCAACCACTTCTCCTTCCCTCAGTCATCACAGTCCAGCTGTGCTGACCTCCTGCCTCTTCCTTGCACTCACCAAGCTCTTGCCTACCTCAGTGCCTTTGCACAACACTCCTTCCCTCTGATGCCCTCAGATCTTTGCCTATCTTGTAATTCAGGTCTCAGCTCAAATTTCTCTTTCTCTAAGAGATACCCACCTTCCACCTTTCTCTGACTCTCTGACATTTGACCCTGCTTCATCTCCTTTGTAGTATATATCACTGTTTGTTTGTTTGTTTGTGTGTTTGTTTAAAGACAGAGTCTTGCTATGTTGCTCAGGCTGTAGTGCAGTGTCTATTTACAGGCGCGATCCCACTACTAATTAGTTTTGACTTGCTCTGTTTCTGACCCAGGCTGGTTCACTACTCCTTACGCAACCTGGTGGTCCCCTAGTCCCAGGGGGTCACCATATAGATGCTGAACTTAGTGCGCACTACAGCCCAGAACTCTTGGACTCAAGCTATCCTCCTGCCCCAGGCTCCCTAGTACCTGGGACTACAGGTGATTCCACCATAACCAGCTATCACTGTTTATATTTATTTGTTCACTTGCTCACTCTCTATTTTCCCCACCTAGAATTAAGATGCCAAGAGCAGCAACCTTATCTAGCTTGTTGACAATTTGTCATGTATTTTGTTTACCACACCTAGCACAGCAACTGACCCATGACAGGTGCTCAAGAAATGTTTGTCGAGTGAATGGATGAATAAGTAAAATACTTCAGACTCCTTGAAAGTGGGCTCTGAGGCCTGATTTTCAAATGCCTGAGAGCAGGTAGCAAGGCACTGAGTACACACGTGGCACTTAATAAATTCCTGGTTAAAGAAAGCATTCCTTTCCTAACTCTCCCCTGGAGCCCCTGGAACTCTTTGATGCCTTCACAGCCTCAGCCCAGCCATTTACTTTGTGGATGGGGGTGGGGAACAGTGTGACCTAATCTGCAGGTTAGAGACGATACCTAACCGCCAATCCAGTGGTTCTCCCACCTGAGCTCATATCAGGGACACCTGAAGGGTTTGTTCAAGCAGAAATTGCTGGGTCCCTCCCTTGGGGTTTCTGATGCAGTAGATTTGGGCTGGGGCTTGAGTATTTGTGTTTTAAATAAGTGCCCAGGGATGCTGATGCTGCCAGTCTGGGGACCACACTTGGAGAACCACCGTTGTAAAGCTCACCAGTTAATTATAGGGACAGCCAAAGTTGAGAAACACTGCTGCGATTCATACCTCACAAAATGGTCATAAAGATCAAAAGCAATTATTAGGCAAAGTGCTGAGCACCGTGCCTGGGCTGTAGCTGGTGCCGAATGGTGTTATTTGCCTCCCGGTGCACCCTTACCTCACCTGGAAACCACACAGCCTCCCAGCCGTCTCTCCACCTTCTTTTTCCTTCATGCAACCAATTCCTGCACCTCCAGGAACATAGTCCTTAAATGCAAGTCTGATACAACTCTCTCTTCCAAACATCACAGTGCTTCCCTGATGCCTATAGAACTGAGTCTGTGAAATGCAAGGCTTTTCACAACTTGCTCCAATCTATTTATCTATTTTTCTAGTCTCATCTCTTTCTGAATAACCCTCCCCCAACCCACCCTGTTTTGTTGGGAGAAACCTGTCGTGGCATCATCCACTGGGCAGGCGGCGTGCAGAGAGCATGTGGTATGGGGGCAGGGGTGTGGGCTGTGTGGTCCCCTGGCTGTGACTCAAATTCTGGCTCTGCCACTTCCTAGCTGTGCGACCTGGGTAGGTTGCTTCATCTCTCCATCCTCAGTTTCTGCAGTCATGAAGGACAGATAAGAGCAGTCCCTTCTTCCATGGGCTATTTAGTGAAATAAGCTATGGGAAGCACTTAGTGTAGGACCTAGCATGCAGTAAGTATTCAGTAACGTGTTAGGAAGTGTCAGTAAGAGTAGCTAGGAATGGGAAAGATAAGAATGGCCACTGATCTTACCAGCAAAGTACAAAAGACTACAGATGGAGATGGGGGGACACGCCCCCTCTGAGGATAAGGGGACTTCATCTTCCTTCTCCCAGCCCCATTGTATACACCCCTGTCCCAGGGCATAGTACTCTTAGTATACTCTTCCTTGTAGATCTCTCTTCTCCACTAGACTGTGATCTCCTTGTGGACAGGGATTATGTCTTAATCACCCCACGGAAAGAAGTTTCAAAGAACTGTCATGGATGAGAGAGGGTATGTGTTCTTTGGCTCCAGAGAATAAAAATCAAGAGGGTGGTTGTTATGGGGGACAAACCTAAGAAGAGCCCTCTCCAGCAAGCCCGCTCTCCTCCTGCCCCAAGACTTGAGTGGTCTTTTCCCTATTAGTCATGCCTCCAAGGGCCCCCTGAAGATGAAAGTCCAGTGTGGAGCCTGAGGCAGGCTTGGCTCTATTCTCAGCCAGAATTTTCCCTGCTCCCTTCCTCTCTCAGTTCTCTCCATTGCATTTCTTATTTACAGATCTCCCTTCCTAGATTTTAGGCTCTATTAAGAGCTACTGAGATAATGTTATCCATCCTTATAACTATGCCATAAACAGAAATGAAACAAAAATCAGCACAGGAAAACACAAGAAGTATTGGTGCATAATTCAATATAAGGGCGAACTTGTAAACTGCGAAAGCTTTCAACAGAAGCAAGGGCCGCTGTGGGAGGGAGTGAGCCCCCGAATTGGAGGTGTGCAAGCAGAAGCTGCCACCACCTATCGGGAAAGCTCTGCAGCATTTTCTGCAGCTAAAGTCAGATGTGAATTTGGGCTAAGCACTGGATGGCTTCTCTGGGCTCTTCCCAGCAGGGCATTCCATGTACCAGGGTGAATAAATCCCTCTCCGATTTCCAGTCCCGTATGTCTACACAGAAAGGGGGAGAGAAGCCTGGAAAACAGCAATCCCAAGTTGGAGGTCCCCAGCCTTGACCTGGACATTGCACCCCCATAGACTCCTTGGCCTGGCTGACCCACACTCAGGACACACTCCTGGGGCCAGCTCCACAGAAATGCCAGGCATGCAATTTCTTTAATTGGATCCTTGGCAGAGAAGGAGGACGATGCATTGGCTCCACTGCCCAACCCTACATGTACGGAGGCAAGGGAGAAAAGGTCCTTGGCCAGAGCAAAGGATGCCAATTTCCACTCGGCAAGGTGGCAGACATTTCAGAGAGGACCACAAGACAACTCTAACCAGCTGTCACAAAGGCTGGGTATTGTTCTAACCCTTTGCCCCTGAGCAAAGCCTCCTCTCCACCCAAGCCAGTCTGCCTTGTCCTTGGAGAGGCTGTGCTTACTTCTGTGTCCACCCAGCACACCCTGTCCCCTCACCTTTGGTGCTAACAGCCCACCTACATGCTACCCGTCCTCCAAGTCCCAGCAAAAGCTCACCTCTTCCCTTCTGAAACCTCCTAGGTCCATCAGACCACAGGGTCTCAGCAAGTCCAGGACCCCCTCCTGCCTATTGTAATAATTACGACCACAGCTGCCATTTATTAAGCTCTTGCTGTGTGCCAGGCAACACGGTGGCCACTTTACACCCATTGTGCTAATTCTCAAAACAAACATGCAAGTCAGGAAGGATCACATTAAAGACAAAAAAACTGAGGCTTTACGCTTCCTGGCTCTAAATTCCTTATTCTTTCAACACAAAAATCAAATGTAATTTTTTGCTTATGAGCTCCCCTTGCCCTCAAGAAAAAGCATGAGCTCTCTGAAGTCTAGGACTATATCTTACAATCCTAAGTCTTCCAAAATGCTTAAAATAAGATATGAGTAAAACTTCGTCCTATACATTTTCCCTTGTAGCTGATCTATTTCAAATTGGATCTCTTGCCACTCAAAGAATCATAGCAAATACAGTTTGGAGACTTACTTCTTAGTAAGTACAGTCATGGATTCTGGAGACTCTGGAGCAAGAGTGGGCCTCAAAAGATCAGCTGGAGCAGGTAGTAAGGCTATAACCCGGGCACCTTCATGGGAGGCAATGGCCGAGTCTGTGTCTGTGCAAATGTCCAGCGCAGGCATTTGAATGATGGGGAGAAATATATAAAATTTTCCAAAACTCTTTCAGGTAAGGTGTCGAGATATATATTTAGAAAGATTGTTGTGCAAGAACTCCCAGGGCAGCCAGATCATGAGAGAACATTATATTAATGCTATTCCAACTGCGAGCCCATCCAGTTAGCCAGAGGATGTTGTTCCTCTCGCTGCTCCCCCTATTCTGCGCCATTCCCACCCTGTGCTGGCTCCATACCAAGCCTGTTCAGCATTTTAATCAAGAATCTTGGAATGTTGCCTCTGAGATACACGTAAACTGCCTAGCGCCACGCTTGACACATGGTGGGGCCCGGTTAGACAGACATATCTGCATTAGTATGAAAATACCTTGGAGAGCACCTAGAACGAGGTCCATAAACTCCAAGGTCTCCAGAGGCCTGGCAGATTATGTCAAAGAGCGAAAAACAACCATTCAAGCTCAGTGAGGACGGGGAGACGACTGCAGCCTCAGCATGAGGTAGACCACGCAGAGTAGCGGGGGCCTCGCGGCGGAGAACACAAGCGCGCTTTGCCTGTCTAAGCACGCGGCAGCTCCCCTGCCTGCCTGGTTGCTGCCAGATGAAGTCAGGCCCAGAGGTGTTAGTCTTTCCCAAATTTTCAGGAAAGCTCTCTCTCTCTCTCTCTCTCTCTCTCTATATATATATATTCTTTTTTTTTTTTTTGTAAAGTCTACCAATTTTTAATACTGGTAATTTATTTAAACTATTTTTAAAATGTTGCCTGCGTCAAACAAACCTGATTGTGGGCTGGATCCTGCCTGCAGATGGCTAGTTTATGAGCATCCCATAGAAGCAGGACCTGAGTCCAGAGAGAGGTGAAGCAGCCTGCCAGGGCACAGGGCTTGTGAGCGGCAGAGATAGCACAGGGACTCGACCTCCTGCAGCCAGGCCAGGTGCTTTCCACCCCAGGCCTTGCTCTGCAGCATCTCAGGGGGCACAGAGCCCAGCAGAGTTGCTCTGATGAGACACACCTGCAAGGTTGCTTTGAGCCCACACTTCTGCCGATGTCCCTGCACGTCACTGCCATTGTCACCTGTTTCACCCACAACTCTGCGATGATGCCCAATTGTTTTTTGGACTCATATCCAATCTTCTGGGCTGAACATAATAATGTTCTTTCCCTTCCATCACACTCCCTTCAAGGTCATTCTGGGAGCTTTAGATTTTGACTGATTCATTTGCCAAAATGTTGGGAGCAGCCACCGTCTGCCAGGCACTACATTCAGCCCCAGGAACAAAAAGGGAATCAGACCCAGGCTCTGCTTTGAGGAGCTCTGATGGTTCATTTTATGTGTCAACTTGTCTAACCTGTGGAACCCAGATGCTTGCTCAGACACTGGTCTAGATGTCACTATGAAGGTAATCTTTAGATAAGAGTCGCATTTAAATCAGCAGACTTTGAGTAAAGCAGATCACCTGCCACAATGTGGGTGGGCCTGACCCAATCTGATGAAGGCCTTAAGAAAAAAAACTCCCCCATGGGAGAGAAAATTCTCCCTCCAGACTATCTTTGGACTCAAGCTACAATATTAACTCTTCCCTGGGTTCCCAACCTGCTGGCCTTCCCTGCAGATTTCAGACTTGCCAGCCCCCAGAATTGCATGAGCAAATTTCTTGCAATAAATCAATCTCTCTCTCTCTCTCTCTCTCACCCCCGAGAACCCTAAAACAGGGGCTCATAGTCTAGTGGGAGACACACTGGTTACCACTTGTTCTCATCATAATAAATTTCTGTTTGATATGAAGGCACGGGAAAATGAGGGAAAGCATGATTCTCCCCCCAGAATTGTAAGCAAAATTTTGTGTATAGCTGTGCTGTGCAAATTTTTCTGAGAACAGTGTTAAAGTATTTTGAAACCCCAAAAAACTCAAGGACCACTAACTTTCCTAGTCTTGAACAACCCTTCTGGCTCTGCTAATCTGTAATTTGAGGGTACACAAAGTGTTTCTGTGGTCTGTTTTGGTCTCATCGGCCAGGGGCCTAGAAAGTCTTTGGTGTTCATTCCAGATGAAACCGCTGGGGAAGGACCGAAAGAGTCCCAAATGCAGAATCTGTCGTTGTGGGTCCAAACTCTGTCTCTGCCATTTACCAGCTCAATACCCCAGCGTTTATCATTTACCTGTTCTGAGCCTCAATTTCCTCATTTGTAAAATGGAAATAATACTACCCCACAGAGTTGCTGTGAACCTTAAATGAGATGGGAAATGTGACTCTGACCAGCATGGGACCTAACCAACAGAGGTGCCTGGTAAATGTCCACCCTTGCACTCTGACTGGGTTTGGTCTCAAAACCATAAGGAAAAAAACATAATCCATCTGCCCCTTCAAGTCCAGAACAAATTCTTTTCTCTTTTGTCTTGCTCTCCTTATCTGTCAATGGAGATCATCATACCTCCTCAAAGAACTGTTGCAATGCCAGGATGCAAGGTTCTTACAAATGCCTGTGTCTGTCCTTCCTCAAATCCAAAAGGCAGAGCGGCCCGGCAGCTTAGAGTCTGGTTCACAGGGAGACTGGCCTTGAGGGTGTGCCAGCAGCACCTGGCCTGCAGGCCCTGGTTTGTCCCTCTGTAAGACAAGTTAGAACCAGGCGCCTCAGAGTTTGCAAGGATTTAATCTGACAGATCATTCAAGGCTTCGGCCTCTGTCTAGTAGGGATTAGAGCAAATATTATTATTATTACCCTACTTTTTGCAGGGAAAGGTGGTCACTGGAGTGCTCACAAGTTTTTGTTGTAAATTTCCCTTTTGCCTCCTCTCTAATGAATCAGCATTCTATCACCTGCCACCAACAGAGCCCTGGCAAGTGCCTTTTGAAAACGTACTTCTCATTTTACATCTTGGATCACGGAGCTTGGCAGGCCACTAGCTCTCATCTCCAATTCCAGATGGGATATTTGAGGTCTGAGAGGTGAAGCCACTGCCCAGTGGGGCACGGCTAGGAGGCAGTGGAAGAGTCAACCCCCCTAGCCTGATTGTTTCTGCTTCATCTTACTGACTGCACGAGGGTCGGAAGGTTTACACAGCAGAGAAAAAACTTGGCAAGAGCTTCTTGGTCAGGGGGTCACAGAGCTGGAGAAAGCATGGGAATTCTATCCCTAATGATGTCCTGTTTAACTTGGCCCTCCCTATAGCCGGCAAAGCCAAACTGCCAGCAGAGGTCTTGCCCCTGGGTGGTGATCAGGAATTCTGACTTCTAATTCAGGCTGATTACTTTGGACAAGTTGCTCGATCTCTCTATTCCCATTTTCCCATTTATAAGTCTGGGATAATAATAGCTTCCTCTCTTTGGGGGAAAATTTCAATGGCCTTTTTTTTTTTTTTTTAAACAAGGTTACATCATTTGTTCCCCTTAATTTGCTTTGTTTGGGTAGGCAGGAAATGGTTTGCAGTCAGTAATCACTAATCACACTGACAGTTTGTAAAAAAATGAATAGCCAAATGCATTTCAAGACTAGACCTCCATTTCCTAACTAACCATTCCCCTGGGAGTGGGTTTTAGCCTATGCTCAGGCATTACACAGCTCTGGTAGAGGCTGGACTTGATAGAAAGAGCCCCTGAGACTGAGCATTAAGGAGCCCCAGATGAGGCTGGGAGAGCTTGGTGAGGTCACTTTACCAATCTGAGACTGTCTCTTCAACCACAAAATAAGAAGGTTGGACTAACAGATTCTAGGGTCTTCTTCAGTGACACTGCTCAGACTCAATAATGATAATCATTTAATAGAAGTAGTTCTCAGTGGCCCTGGCCCCTCCAAACCTTCACTGTTTCCAGCACCCTCCAAACAGCTACCAGCACAAATCTCATCATGCCACTCCTGGTTGAAACTCCTCTGCTAGTGCAAGAAGAGACATGAGAATTATGCAAATTATAATATGCAGTCGTTTAAAGTGACATATGAAGAAGAGATTTCAACAACATGGGAAATGGAGAACTTATGTTACGTGATAAAGTCAGGATACAGAATTATGCAGTAGTATTTCAATAATTAAAAATGTATAAAACAAAGGCAAGCAGGAAATACCAAAAGATGTTAACTGTGGTTAACTGATTTGGCCTACTGAGTGCCAGAGCTGGGGCTTGAACCCGGGTCCCTGGAGGTAGAGAATGTGGGTGGGTTATTGGAAAAATTGTATGAAATAATAAATGCACAATATTTTGAAGAGTTCAAAGGCAATGGAGTGTTGGGATTATGACATGGGTCGAGAGAAGCTATTTAGAGAAGTCATCACTGTTATGTGTTCAGGTACATTACCAAGGGTTATAATCAAATACAGTTAATGCATTTTTCCAGATCATTCTTTTTATTCCTTTTCTTCAACAGTATTTCTGCACACATTAAGAAGGCATTTTTTAATTCACCTTCAGACTCATCTTCCAAATATCTGTGGAAGTTGAGCAATAAATCTTTGGTACCTTAGGCAGTAAATCTTTTTATTCATTCCATTAGATCACCATTAGAGGTCTTTGATTAAATAGCTAAATTACTTGAGATTTCAGACAAAAATCATGTCCATTTTCTCTGGGCTGGACCACTGCCTTTGAAATTATACTCTCTTTAAAAAGACAGGTCATTTATTGTGGACTTAGCATTTCAGGAAACTCAAGATGCTCCAGGGCACCAACCCTAACAATCCCCTCTCCCACTAATCACCCCTCATTTTCTGGATGCAGCCCTAATTGTCACATTCACTGATTGCAGACAGATCTCCCCGGGCTGAGGCTCAAGTCCTAGATAACAGGGGCTAATATGAGCTAGGTAAGTATAGTTCCAAGAGGCAGGCAAAAAAACACTGAATGAATTATTTTCTTAAAATAAAAGGTTCAACTTTAAATAGAAACTACAAGGCCATTGACATTGGGAAAGCAATTCTACCTAAATAATCAAGACGGAACCATTCATTCAAGTTAAACAGTACTCCATGCGGCAGATCTCTCAAAATAGAAAAAAATACATGACAGGACATCGGGCAGTATTTTTATGGCAATGGCATTGTGCATGGAACTGGAAGGCTGATACTTGAATCCCAGCTCTTACTCGTCCTCTGTGATTTTTTGGCAAATTTCCAAGCCTCCCTAAGCTTCATTTTTGCAATCCAAACAAATGGGGTTAACAGAACTAGCCCATAATTGGCACTCCAGAAGTAAGTGGAATATAACATTAAACATAGAAGGAAAAGCAATAGCCCTTCTTACATAAAAATTTTAAAATATTATATACATATAAAACTTTCAGAAATAGGGTTTGTAAGCGCACCATGTTTATCCTTGTAGATTACTAGTGCTGAGAGAGACTCCAGAGCCCACAAAACGAGGCTTTTCAAACCTCAGCCCACTGTGCCTCTAGGGGGTCCACAGATGCACCATCTCCAAAGGCAAGATGGGGTCTGTGGTCTTTGCTTTCCCCATACCCATTTCTCTGTCTCATGGTAACAATACCCTAATTTTCTTTTAGGAACCACCCCTGTTCTGCTCTCCATGTGGCTCAAGTGGGACCCACCCATTGCATGTTACAGTTCAGGCCTGGGGCCAGCCGAGCTTCCAGCCCACCGTCCACAGGGGTTGTGTTGGGGCTGGGCCAGACTTCTACCAGAACCATGAGGAAAAGTTGTGCTCTTTCTACCCGGGTTGTTCAGCTGGTAGAATGTCAGCCTGTGCTGGTGATGGACCTCTTTGCCATCACTTAGGGAGACCCTTCATGCAAAGAAGTCAAGAACTGGGAGAGCAGCCCAAGAGACGGAGACAAGTTCCTCCCCTCATCCAGCAAGCCTAAAGCCACATCCACTCCAAGACTTCTGAGGACCATGAACCATTGTATTGCCTTTTTGTAGATGCCAGTTTGAGCTGGGTCCCTGTCACTCATGACCAAAAGAATCTTAACCAATACAAGATATTTCATTAATTTCTTGAAATAATATGCAAATTTTGCATAAATATGCATAGCTATATTTTCCTAGAGAGAGAATCAGTATTCCTAATGGGTTCCTGAATTAAAAAGATTAAAACTGCCTGTTTTAATCCAATGCCCTCATTTTACATATGAGAAAGTCAAGACCCAGGAGAGAGTAATTGCTCCAGGTCACACAGAAAGTGATGACAGACACGAACAGAGTTTAGTTCTACCTAGTTTCAACCTCACCAGTGGATCCCAACATGAGACCACCCAGCAGAAGCACTAGGCAGCCACTGACCCTCACAGGCTCAGGCTCCGCCCTAAACCAGGCAAGTCAGAACGTCCATGGAGGCAGATTTGAGCACTGGTATTTTCAAACCCTCCCTGGAAGATTCTAATGTGCTGTTAGGGTGAGAACCCCTTTCTTACAACATGAAAACAAAGATGAAAAAACACAACCCAACTGGTGCAATATTCACTAATAAACATTAAGTGGATACCTCACTATCATAAAATTAAGTATCTTACTCCACCCGTGCACTGGGCCAGGTGTGGGGGTGCAAAGTTGAAAAAGACACAGTACCCACCCTGAAAAATACTTCATCTTACATTTTCCTTTCTTATGAAAGAAAGTAAGCACCATCCATCAAAGAACGTGCTACATTTCATATGCAGCAGAATGGAATTCTTGGAAGCCCTGCCTTCAAACTCTCAGCCACCTGCCTCTATCTTTATCTCTCAAATTAAGTAAACAGTTCCTTTAGAAGATACAGTAGAGTGTTTGCATCTGTTCGAAACAGTCTCCTTTAGGGAATGTCAGGCATGTAAGTATATTTACAAAAATTCCTTTTAAGGAATGCAGTATACAGATAAGTCCACCCCTATATTTTGCTAAGGAGACCTACTAGCTGTTATAAGATATTTTTTTTACATATCCTCCAGGAATTGTCCCACCCTACTTCCCCTCCAGTCTCCACCCAATATAGGAGACGTATTATGTTATGACCTCAATCCAGTATTTACTAATCACCTCCACATCCCAAGTTCTATGCTACGTGTTTAGGGATGGAATGAACGAACTATGACACCAAAAGAAAAAACAAAGTTACTGCCCTCAAAGAGCTAACAGTCAAATAAGGGGGTGACAGATTGACATCTATTTCTAATGAAAGCGTGCTGTGATGGATGTACAATTATAGTTTCAATTCCACTTATTAAGTGTCTGCCATGTGCCAGGCACCTTGCCAAGCATTGTACACGCCTGTGACATTCCTTCTTACAATGCCACTGTTGGGTATCTGGCACTTCTCCACACCCCACAGGAAAGGAAACATAAGAGACTTGGACCCATCTGGTAATCTGCCTGGTCTCAGCTAGTTAGCAGCAGAGCCAGGATGGGCTCTTGAGTCTGCTTAATTTCAAACAGGTAGCAAATGCTCCAGCCAAAGTACAGAGTGCATCAGGAGCCCCACAGCGCATCTCTCCACGCTGGAAAACAGAGGGAAAGACGAGAAACAAGATTCCTGCTCTTGAGCTCACATCTAGAAGAGAGTCTCAAATGGTAATTTTAGAGAGTGTTAATCACTTTAAATAAAAGGTTGCTATCATGGAAAGTAACTAGTACTGGGGAAAGCATAAGAAATAGTATCTGGGGGAATTTTTGATATCAAAATTGGCAAAAGTGGATGAGGAAAATAAGGCAAGCGTGCTAGAAATTGGGAGGCGGGAATAGCTAATAATGCTGACACCTCACACCTACAGCCTTCTCCAGAGGAACGTCCTGGACGAATCAAAGTCATCTTACCCGGAGGTGCACTACGGCATGAGGACAAAAGTCACCCCACCCACTCAACCCAAATGCATGATTGAGTCCCATCAAGGTAAAGCAACTTGTTCAAGGTCACACAATCAGGAAGTAAGTGGTGGACCTGGAATTCAAACTCCCAAGCTGGGCCAGCACTCCTGGGATACCTTTGTCCCTCAGCCTGTCTTGTCCCATTGCATTTAATGAAGCCATACTTGAGATAGGGTGACATCATCGAGGCTATAGTCTAATCTGTGCTAGGAATTGGGTTGGGGTTACCAACGTAATTTCTGGGGCCCACAGGAATGCCAGGATCTTGCTCCCCCAATCACCCCTCCTGGCTGTGGAGGTCCTGAAAGACAGACCTGCAAGAAGAAGTGGCCATATAGGAAATAAAGCACCTTTTTATCATTTGCTGGGCCAGCAGCCGCACCTGAATTCAGTGTCCCCTGATAAAGATGAATTAAAACACACAGGTTACATCAGAGGCTAAATGCAGCCTCTGTCTCCCAAAAAACCCCAAATCCAAATTTTGACTCCTCTCACTCCGTCCATTTTAAGGGTCAAAAATGTGGGGCTGGAGCTATATTAGAAGTGGTTTACTTAATACTAATTCTCAGAATGGAAGCAGTAACATTTGTGAGTAAAGTTGCCTGCCGGCCTTTTCTATTTGACACAGCTGTGCTGTACAATACAGTAGCTATTAGCTACACGGGGTTAGTTACATTTACACTTAAATTAATTAAAATTAGATAAAATGGAAAGGTCAAATCTTCGGTCACACTAGCCACATTTCAAGTGTTCAAAAGCCACACGTGACCAGTGGCTACCATAGTGGACAGTGCAGATGTAGACAATTTCCATCACGGCAGACATTTCCACTGCACTGTGCTGACCACCGAGGAAGTAAGAGGATGTGAGAGAGGAGAGTGGCCTGTCTCAGAGGGCCAGGCAGGGCTTGGTTTACCCAACCAGCTCCCGTTGTGAAAGGGAGAGACTTGAGAACCGGTGTACACCCTTCAACACACAGTGAACCCAGCCGCAGGCACGAATCAACACAGCCTAATCTGCACGTCATGCTCTGACCAGCAAATGCACATTCCCTTCAGGGACAGACAGAGGTGGGGTGGGGGACAAAGGATCCTCTCTGCCATCAAAGTGTGCTTATGAGACTCCCATTAACCAAAACATCAAATTTTTAAAAAAATTATCTGCAGCCTGGAGTGAATCCAATTGCCACCCAGAATACGCATGAAATCCTGGAGAAGGACTGGTTGACCCAGCTGGGGTCAGGTGCCCACCCTCGGATCAGTCGCTCCGACGGGGGATGTGAGAACACGGCAGCCCAGGGCGTGGCTGTGTGACTGGAGCACGGCTGCTGCTGACGGGCGTGCACGACCACAGGCAGACACAGAGGCTACTGCACTGCTGCCAGCTCCCTCACTTCCCTTCTCACGTTTTTAAGCCAATCCTGGTTGGTTCGTCCCTGGCCTTTGAGAGTTTTGAGGGCAAGGATCTTGTTTCCTTCACTGTGCCCAGCATGGTGCCTGGCATACAGTTGCCTCTTGCTTTTTAATAAATGTTTAACTCCATGATAACAGATGGCACTTCCTGAGCCCTACCTTGGGCCAGGGACAATGCGATATATATACTCTATATGCATTAACTGATTTAATCAGTACAGCAATCTTATATGGTGAATTTTATTGACCCTGTTTTTCAGATAAAGAAACTGAGTCTTAACAAGGTGAAATAGCTTGCTCAAGGTCATACATCTAGTGAGTGGTGGACCTGAAATTCAAACTCCCACCTATATAACGTCTCATGATGCCAAATACTAAAACATGAACGAGTGAATGCTAGCATCATTGATTTGATGAAATACCAGAAACTACTCGCAAAAGAATTGTTTCAAATTTTATTCTACTAAAAATTGGATAAATGTGAGGAGGCCACATTTAGGCTAACTTTTGAGTACTGCAATCGATAACTGTTTTCTGTGAAGACAAAGACACAGTCACGCCACATTGGAGGAGCAGACATGTGGGCTGGCACTATACTAAACACAGCTTAATTAATAATGGTGTTCTAAATTGAAACAACAGAAGTATGAATGAAGCTGCCTGCCAGCCTTTTCTATTTGGCACAGCCAGCCTAGTCTGAGGCCCTTACCTATTTTTATTATGTAGTTGACCTCTGAATGTCAATGGCTTACAGTCTGTAATTGACATACAATTGGCATCCAGTGTTCCCTGCAGCTTATATTTCTTTGCTGGAGCCAGTAGCTAAAGAATAAAAACTAACTCTAACTTCCTCAATTCCTTTATTCCTAACTTGAACCTTGTCTCCTCCCAATACTCTTTGATATGTGGTCTATACTCCAGTTTGTCACTAGTTCTAGAACAGACTTAGTACGTTCCTTCCTCTACACCTTTGCTCCTGCTGCTCTAGCAGTGGTATTGCTTTCCCACCTCACTTAAGAATCATTCAGCCATATACTTTCTTCAAGGCTTAACAAAACCCATAAAAAAGTGAATGTGAATAGGTTTAAATATTCCTCTGCTACCACTGCCCTAGGGGATACTTAATAATTGACATAGAAAGTGCCACATGCTGCAAAATGGGTGCTTCATTTTTATTTTGGACTTTATGTCAGTCACCTTTCACTGTGTAACAAATAAGAACAAAAATCTTGGTGTCAAACGACAATAAGCTTACATGCCTATATGATAGCTGGAGTTCAGCTGATCTAGGCTGAACTCCTGTAAGTTCAGCTCCAAGTGCAAGTTGGGTCCAGGTATGCTCCACATGTTGTGCATCCTCCTTGGTCCAGGAGATACATAAAGTATGTTACTCTCGTGGTAGAAACCAAGGGCAGGTCCAACCATGCTAGCATATTTGAAGCCTCTGCCCACGACACATCTGCTAATATCCTATTGGCCAAAACTGGGGAGTGTAGGAAGTAGCTTCCTCTCATGGGATGGGGGGAAGAGAGTGAATATTTACTGAGCAATACTCTAATCTTTGTAGGCACTACCATATGTTTTCAATGTCCCTTCTTTTGCCACAGCAGGCTAGGGAATGCAACCCACATCCAGGCACTTAGATCTCAGGGAAATAGAGCAGAGCCACCTCACACACAGTCTCTCCCCGGGTATGGAGTGAAGCAGATGCAACACTTTGAGAGCAGGTCGAAAGGCAGCAAAGGCTCTCAGCAATAAGGTGGTATTGGCAGAGACTTAGACGGAACTCCAAGCTGGTGGCGTCATACACAGTTGATGGGAGCATAAGCAGATGAGAACATTTTATAGGGGAAGTTGACAAAACACATCACATATTGTAAATGCACATTCCCTTTGATCCAGCAGTCCCACTGCTAAGAATATGCTCTGTGGATAGAACCAAATGAACCAAATAAGTACACACAGATTATACCAATTTGTTTGCTATAGCAAGAGCATAAAAATAAGTAAAAGCAGAAAAGAAAGAAAAATTGTGTATCCATCTCTAAAGTTCTGGTTAAATGAATTATGGCACATCCATATAGCATATTATAATGTCATTAAGAATAAGTTAAATCTATACATGCTAATTCATTCATTCACAAAAAAATATTTACTGTGTTCCCATTTTATGCCAAATCCTGCCCTTGGCACTGGCAATGTAGCAGAAAATGAGAGATGCAGGGTCTTTCAGGGTAGTGGTAGATGATTAATAAGTCAGCAAGTAAATATGATAATCTCAGGAAATAATAAATGCCACGTGAAAATACAACGGGATGGTGTGCTAAAGAGAGCCCGGGAGAGGGACCACCTGTAACAGTGTCTGTAGAAGGCCTCTCTGGGCAAGTGATGTTTGCGCTGAGAACTACATGGCAAGAAGGGCAATCCCTTCTTGAAGGGCCTAAATATGTAAGGGAAGAATCTTGTACAGAGAGAAAACAGCAAGAGCAAAGGCCCTGAGGTGAGGATGAGCTCAGTTCATTTAAAGGAAGGAACAAAAGCTAGCGTGGCTGGAGCAGAATGGTGGAGGAAACAGTGGCACAAGATGAGGCTGGTGAAGGAAGAGGAGACCCATGTTTCTGTTCCACCACCACCATTTTTATCTTTAGTTTCTCCACCTGTAAAACAGAGTTACAAATCATTGAGAGCTTTTATCTGCTGGGATCTCTGCAAGAAGCTCTCTGAGACAGGTAGAGCAGGCATTATTGTTCCCATTTACAGATGAGGAAACTGAGACTCCAACAGCTCAGTAACTTTGCCCCAGTCTCACTTTTTATAGTCCACAGAATCAGGGTACAAATTCAGATCTCCCAATGGCCGTCACAATTCTCCTTCTGCTACACCACAACCTCTTCCACTTCGTTTGTGTATTTCAGCACACAGAGCTACCCTGAATTCTCTGGTGACACTTAACAATCTTTAATTCTTTTAAAGAAGGGTTTAACCCCAGTGTTGTGGATAAATTGAGTTTTTCAGTCCACAATTTAGAGCCTCCCATGGGTTTTATTTTCAATGTAGTTTGCTGTTTACATATTTCTCTCTCCTACCAAAATGTGAGAGGACAGCATGCTGGAACTGTTCTTGTGTAGAAGTTGGATGGATAGAGAAGACATGGGGTGGAATTAGGGAGAGGCACAATGCCTGCTCTGCACATAGCAGGTCACACAGCTTATAAATTGTGGGACTAGGATGTGAACTGATATCTATCCAAGTCAAAAGTATGTGCTCTTTCCAATCCTTGTGATGGTGCATACAAAAGACCTGATACATTAGTAACTGCTCAGTTAGCATTAGCTGTAGCTACTGTATTACATAGTGTGTTCTTAGAAGGTCTCTCTCCAGCCAGCAGCCATCCACTCCAATGGCAAAGAATCCACCCAAAGGATTCATGGGATTTAAAAGATCAGATTGTGAGGATTCCAGATGATTCTCATGCCATTAATCCTCCCTCCATAATTTGCACAAAAGCCTGGCAGTCTCGCTCCATTTCTTAGAACAGAATCTGCTGGGGACTGGGACATTAATCAGACTTCATTAATTCTGCAAAATAAACCGTGGCATGTTTACCTGTGCACTCAGAGGCATTATCATAAATCACCAAAATTAAAGCTCACTTGTCTAAGCAGAGGAGCAGCCTGCATTCAGGCCCTGTGAGCAGAAGGTCACAGCATCAATGGCTTCTCAATCGCTTCATTTCTTTCCATGGCCTTCCCGTGACCAGTGGGAACAGCTGCGCTGTTCTCTGGTTTGACCATTAACAGAGCCCTGAACACTAGCCCAACAATGTTGAAGGGGCTCTGTGTGCGTGTGTGTGTGTGTGTGTGTGTGTGTGTGTATTTTTGCATGGGATAAGTAAAGCCTAAGCTACATTCGGAGGAGATTAGAAGTTTGAGAGGCACTGATTTGTTTTTGTAAGCGATAGCTCCTAAAGTTAAAGGCTGAGTAGGCTTTAGAGATATCTAAGACAAACCTAAGGCCCAGCAAGGACTAGCAGTTTTTTCCTAACAACAAGTGGTTAATGGCAGGTCTGGGACCAGAACTCAGGACTCCTGATTCTCAATCTGGTGCTCTTTCCATTCCAAAGCATCTGCCTCAGGACTTGCGGCAGATAAGAATAAATTCAAAAATATTTACTCCCTCCTGGGAAGAGCGTACTGCGTAACTTTGGTCTTGAGCATGTAGCTTCCTTCAGTCGAGGGAATGGAGGCACACCCACTGCCAGCAGTGATGAAATGTGCTTCCCCTGCTTTTGGCATGAGAAGGCTGCACCCCAATGAGCTCACAGGTCCAAGGAAGATGAGAGAATCATGGAGCAGACCCAGATTCGACTACCACTTAAAGGCATCTAGTCCAGCCCAGCCTAGAGTAGCCGGTCTCCAGTTGACACCTAGACGTGGGAGTAAAATAAGCGTCTAGGTCTCTGAGACTTTTGTGGTTGCATATCATGTAACAGTAGTTGATTAATTCAAGGCTCCTCCTGCAAACAAATGTGCAATTCCTGTGATGCCGAATGACACGTGAAAAGGAGTTGGGGCTTTGGCAGAGTTGAGTTTGAATCTTAGTTTGGGCATTTAGCTACTGTAGGATCTCAAGAAAAGCACTAAAACTCGCTGAGACTCACTTTCCTGAACTCTGAAATGAAAGAAATAATACTTACC
The DNA here is from genome assembly GCF_041146395.1 of Eulemur rufifrons. NCBI lineage: Eukaryota > Metazoa > Chordata > Mammalia > Primates > Lemuridae > Eulemur > Eulemur rufifrons. The sequence continues at coordinate 31,735,403 of NC_090985.1, forward strand.
CATAAAGGGATGATCAGAATTTGAAATTCAGAATTTTATATTAATATTAACTGCCTAACACATAGTGGATTTTAGATCGCAGTCCTTTAGCTAGAGAGTTGGGAAAAGATTGGTTGTAACACATTAAAAATCAGTAATGTCAGAAATGCATTCTCCTTTTCCTTGGTCATAAAACCCTGATTTTTAGCTGAGTAGATGACACCCAAAATAAAATCTATATTTTCCAGATGTTTTTGCAGCTAGTTGATGTGTGAGAAAGTTTTGGCCAAGAAGATAGAAGTAGAGTGCCACATACAATTTCTGGGACATGTTCTTAAAAAGAGAGAAGACATCCTTTCCCCCTTCCTCTTTCTTACTGGTCTGAGTGTGGGTATGATCGCCGGAGATCAAATCACCATTTTGGACCATGAATAGGAAACCACATGCCATTTAGGACAGAAAGGAGAGAGAAAAAGCCTTGGTTCTGAAACCGCAGTATCAGGCCTGGACCACCTGCGTGTGGACTTCTTTAATATAAGAGAAAAACAAACTCTAACTTGATTAAGCCACTGTTATTTAGGGCAGCCCTAGTCAGCATCACTCGGGAGCCTGTTAGAAATGGGAATTCGCAGTGCCAGCTCCAGACCCACCGAGTCAGAATCACAGGTAAGCCCAGGACTCTGTGTGTTAACAAGCTTTCCAGGTAATTCTTCTGCTCACTTCAGTTTGAGAGACACTGATGTAGAGTGTTCCAGCATATACATCTACCCTGACAACTGATAGAGTGGTCCTAAATTGTAGGTTTTGTCAAGGACTTGGTGAAAGCTTAAAAGGCAGATGAAATAAAACCGGGAAGGATGGCAAAGCCAATAACTGACAGTGTCAAGATTTAAAATGATTTTGACAGGGTGGAACACTGGGGCCAAAGCCAAGCAGATGAAATTTAATGGGGACATATAAAAAGCAAATCAAAACGTTCTTTTTTTATTGAAGGAAATAGAAAATGTTCTACTCTTTGACTTCTTAAATTAAAAAGATGAAATGTAAAATTACATATTATAAAATACGGCAAATAAGGCTATAAATCAATCCCAATTATAGCTAGTTAAAGGAATGAGAGAAGAAAGATCAGGAAAGGGAAAGAGAGAAAATCCCAGAGTAATAAAGAGACATAGAGTCAAAGACAGAAAGAAAGAGGATTGGGAATCCAATTCCAAGTCAATCCGTAAATCCTGAGATGCTCTTCACACTTAGAGGTAACTGTAATTATGAGTCAGATTGTACTGAGACTTGCTCTGTGCCAGGCACTGCATTGTGTGCATTATGCAAACTTATCTTCTCGGGAACTTTGCTAGTATCACTGTTTTTCAGATGCAGAAACTGAAGCAGTGAGAGGTTGAGTAAGTTTCTCAGGGCCATGCAGCTAGCCAGCACAAGGTGGATGCAGGATATGAACCCACCTTTGTCACTGATCACTTTCTGTAGAAACTGGTTTCATAAAAATAAGGAAATCTATTACCTCACCTAACTGTAAGTCCAGAGGGAAGAAGGGATCCAGGTGCAGTATCATTATCAGCTCTCAGATGTTATCATAGACATGAGTTCCCTCTATTCCTGTGCTCTGCTGTCCTCAGCATCTGGCTTCATCCTAAGACTGGTCCCCCCATTATTCCAAGGTGGCAGCCAGTGGTCTTGAAGCTTTCTGCTACTTGTTCACTCCAGCAAGGGAGAGAAATCTTCACCCCATGCATGGAAAATACTGGAATATATGTCCTTTAATTCAGTCTTATTATATCAATTTAGGCAAATGAACATTCTTAAATAACAGGAGTCATTCATGGGAATGCTCTGAGCTGTCTGGGATAGATTGCTCAGGACCCTGATGCTGAAGTCAGACATGGGGTCACCACATCACAGCTCTCTGGTACCCAGGAGAGATGGGCTCCACTATAAGTTGTAATGAGTCTCTCTCTTTTTTCTTCCAAAGCAAATCAAGTTTCCTTACTTGTTGGAATCCTATCAAAATAATAAATAGTGAGAAAATCATAACACATTCATTAGAAATCTTTACAACTTTTCAACAGACTTACTGCACATTCAGAGGCATCATAGGGAAAGATATTTGGGGGCAGTAACCCTTGTGCTTTCCTTTGATAAATAAAATTCCATTCTGTAAGTGGTGCCAGCTGGCAGTAGTGGTGGTGGCAGATACTGGAGGACGGAGGCAGCCAGCATTTACTGAATGTCCAGGTGCCAAGAATGATGTGACATGCTTGATTGTTTATTTATTTTAATCATTACATATTATCTCCATTTTATAGATGAGGGAGCCAAGGCCAAGAACTGTCATCAGTTTGCTCAAGGTCATTCAGCTAGTCAAGTGGCAGAGCTGGATTTCAAACCCAACCCTGATTCCACACCCAAGTTCTATCCACCACTCCACACTGGCTCAATCCAGGGTCATTCCCATTTGCTGAGATTATGAGCGTTGAACTTTTTAACTGCGCTATCTTCACTGCTTCTTATCTGCTCTCTGGCTCATGTTAGTTACAAGAGCTATTCTCAGCTTATAAGAGACTTTATAAAAATTTATATTTATTGAACACTTACCATGTGCCAAGAAATTCTTTATGTATACAATCTCAATTTATCCTGCCAATAACCCTGTGATGCAGTTTATTACAGAGAATGTTTTTAGTTACAGGTGATTGAATCCCAAATCAAACTAGTTAAACCCAAAACAAAAGAGGAAAGGAGAATTTACTTCTCTGATAACTAAGAAAATGGGGAAACCAGGGTGCAATAACTTCAGGCATGGCTGGAAATAGGAATTCCAATGGAACTATCAGAGATGTCTCCTTCTGATCTCTCAGCTCTGCTTGTCTTAATTTGGCTCCATTTACATTGGATCTGGGAGCTCTTAGACTTCTATCAGGACTCTGTCTCTCTCGATTTTCTTTGGCTTCATTCTCCATGTGGATTCTCACCATGTGGTGGAGAAGACGGCTGCCAGAAATCCCAGCATCTCCCCTTCATAGCTGATCAACCCCAGAATGAGAGCCAGAGCCAGTTTTCAGCATTCTGTGCAGTTTGCAAATACTTAAATCCTAGGAAGGTTTGTTGTTGTTGTCATCATTGTTGTTGTCAGGACAATATAGTACGTCTATTTTAAAAAGATGTCTTGAACTCAACTACTCAATTTACATAAAAATGTGCAGGCTACAAATCTGGACAGGTGAGCAAGTCATCACGGGCAACCACATTGTATATTAGCAAGCTTCTGTGGCAAGAATAATTAGTTCAAAGATTTTACAGACAAGAAGAATATGGTTATGACAGCATTGAAATTAAGACAGGTCCCTTTACATTAGCGTCTTCAAATATTCATGATGAAAAATAACTGATAAATGCTTTTTTAAAACAAAATCTAGAGTTCAAAATTAATTTTTTAAAAATTGAGATCTGCCCCCTAATATAAAACAAACAAAAACTCAAGTTGTTCGGAAAGAGATCCCCACAGTTTTCAAACCAGAAATGGAACTGTTTTGAAGTTGAAGGAGTCAGAGTGAACTATTTGCACTTCGGTTATGCCTCTCACTGCCCCAGTCCCTCTAGGGTGAGAAACAGCTGCCTCAGCTGTGTGAAATTTTTCCCCAAAAGTATGCTCATGATTCACTGTTGTTTGAAACCCACCCTGGTTTGTAGAATTTATCCAAAATATTTGTAATTGGGACATCTCCCACCCCCTTTTTTCTAGTTTTCTTTTTATTCTCCAAAATCCCTAAAGATTCTAGATAGCATTTGCTGAGTACCCACCATATACCAGGCGCTGTCCTAGGTCCTGGGAATACAGATTCCTTAGCCTGTTTTGTGTCACTGTAACAGAATACTTAAGACTGGGTAATATAAAAAGAAAAGGAGCCTTATTTAGCTCACAGTCCTGCAGGTTGGGAAGTACAAGATCAGCAGCCCCTCTAGTGAAGGCCTTGAGCTGCTTCCATAATGGTGGAAAGTGGAAGGGGAAGCAGGAGTGACCAAGTCTCTCCAGAAAGACATTATCTATCTTAACGATCTAATTACCTCTTAAAGGCCCCAACTCCCAACACCATTACATTGGCAATTAAATTGCAACATGAGTTTTGGCAGGGAAAACTCACATCCAAACCATAGCAACGGATGAGGACAAAAAATGCAGTCATGTCCTGCAAGGTGCTCACCCTCCAGGGGGAAGAGAGGCAGCTAAATGAACAGGTCTAACCAATTGTGACAGAAGAACCCATAGGGTGTTGTGGGAGCAAAGAGGAGGGTGGTTCCCAGATGTATCCCCCAATGCTAGGGCTGACCCCGGTTGTCCCCCGTGGTGAGTGTGCCATCCCGGAGCTGGTCTCACTTGTAGGATACTGCCTCAGATTGGAACTAGTCATACCTCTGTGTAACAGGGTACCAGGTACCAGGGGGGTCCTGTTGTTGCCCCTTTAGGCCCAAAGCTGAGAACAACAGGTCCTCAGCACCCGACATTCTCAGCCCAGAGAACTGGTAGCAGAAAGGACCAGTTGCTTTCCTTTCTCCCTTTGCCCCCTGCCCTCCCACCCCTGCAGGCCTTGCTCAGTAGAGTCATTTCAGCAAAACCAGTGCCCCCGCCCTCACAGACACAGTAAGAGGAGGCTTGCGAGAAAGTAAGTGGTTACTTCTAGTGGGAGGTCTTTGAGGGGGTGGGTGGGTGCCACCCAAGGGATTTCTTCTCTAAAATCAAGAAAACAGCTTGTACAGCTTGGAGATCCTTCACCATCCCTCCTGCACCCACTCCGCACACACACTCCACTGACCCGGAGACTGGTGAGCAGTGGTCATCTTTTTGGAGTTAGAGAATGGAGTCAGGAGATAGCAAAAAGAGGTGATGAGGATGACAATGACCAGGAAAGGACTGCTCTCAAGTTGCAATTCCCAAGTCCTACAGGATTGGGATCCCCAGGGGATTTTTAGCCCTGAAGTTGAAGGGCTGGGAAATGGAGTATTGTTGGAGCAATGGTATCGCCAGGGACTGCAGTAGCATAGGGGTAAAGAGGACAACGTGTTGGAGGAATGTGCATGGTGCCTCCTGCTAGGGGATCCCAGAGTCAGCTCCTGGTCAAGGGGCCCACCGAAGGCACCCCTGCCCCCAAGGAGCTCAGCAAACAAGAACAGTAGTTATGGCCACCCAAGGAGATGACGGCGACTGTGCATGAACAGTGACATGAAGGAGCATGTGTATTTCCTTCTTTCCTCCTTTTGGGTATAGAGCCAAGTACAGACCAGGCCCACTCTGACACTTGAAGTTCTGGTGCCACAATTTCCACCTGTCCTGGCAGGAGTGGAGAGGGTCAAAATCTTAAACAGAGGAACCAGAGGCAACTGCTCTGCTTACCAAAAACAATAGAAAAGTTAAGGGATTGAAACCAAGGCTGCTATGGGGAATAAAACAAAGATAGCAGAAACTATTGGAAAAATAAAACCATTTCATCTGTATACCCCCAATTAACTAACACCCCTCAGTAAAAACCAGGGAAAGTGCTTCACTGCCTTTGTTAAATTTAAAATAGGTTCTTACCAGAGTTACTGATGAAAACACTTAGAACTGTATCTGGATCATAATAAGACCTCCGTAAATGTGAAGTATTAGTAGTGTCAGTATTAGTAGCAGTAGTAATAGTAGCAGGGTATTTTCATATTACAATGGTGTTTTAGTCAGTTTAGGCTGATATAACAAAATGTCATAAACTGGGTAGCTAATAAACAACAGGTTTGGAGGCTGGGAAGTCCAAGATCAAGGTGCTGGCAGCTTTGGTGTCTGGTAAGGGCCTGTTTCCTGACTCATGGTTGATGCCATCTCTTTGTGTCCTCACATGGTGGAAGGGGCAAGCTAGCTCTCTCTGGGACCCCTTTTATGAGGGCACTAATCCCAATCATGAGGGCTCTGATCTCATGATCTAATCACCTTCCAAAGGGCCCACCTCCAAACATCATCACACTGGTGATTAGGTTTCAACATATGGATTTTGGGAGTACCCAATCATTCAGACCATGGCAACTCCATAGAATTTTTATAACATATATAAAGAATTTCCATAACCTTTCTCTCATTGGATCTTCATGACAACCAAGTGGAGTAATGATGGGGTTATTATCCCTGCCCGGAGATAAGGAAATGGATGCTTCTAGAGATTATGTGATTGATTGATTGACTTTATAAAATCTCATACATTTGGACCTAGAATCTAAGGCTTCTGATTCCTACCCTATGTTCTTTCCTATGAACAGTTTTAGAAATCACAGAGAGAAGAAGAATGAGAAGGAAGGACAGGAGAGGAAAGAGTGAGGAAAGGGAGCCATTTGTTCTATTAACTCTGCACTGTAAGCCGGGGATTATCCTGGGATTTTCAGATACTCCTTTTTTAAATAGCTTTATTGAGATACAATTCACATACCATACAATTCACCCATTTGAAGTTTACAATTTCATGGTTTTTGGTATATTCACAGATATATGTAACCATCACTGAACTCAAATTTGGAACATTTTTATCAGCTCCAAGATAAACCCTTTTGGATGGTTTCTCCTCCCTACCTCTCCATTGCCCCCAGCCCCAACCACCACTATCAGCTCTCGGTCTCAAGAGATTTCCCTGTTCTAGACATTTCGTAAAAATGATATGTGGTCTTTTGTGACTGATTTCTTCCATTTAGTATAATGTTTTCAATGTTCATCCACATTGTAGCATATATCAGAACTTCACTTCTTTTTGTGACTGAATGATATTTCATTGTATGGATATATCATATTTTGTTTATCCCATTCTTCAGTTCACATATATTTGAGTTGTTCCTACCTATTAAGAATAATGCTGCTATAAACATTCATGTACAAGTTTCTGTGTAGACATACGTTTTCATTTTTCTTGAGTATATACTTAGGTGTGGAATCACTGGATCATATGGTAACTCTATGTTTAAAATTGTTTGAGGAACTACCAGACTGTTTTCCAAAGTAGTTTCACCATTTTACATTCTCACCAGCAGTAGATGAGGGTTCCAATTTCTCCACATCCTTGCCAACACTTGTTATTATCTGGCTTTTATTTTAGCCATCCTAGTGGATGTGAAGTGGCATCTCATTGTGGTTTTGATTTGTATTTCTCTAATGATGAATGATGTTGAACACATCTTCATTTAGCTTTCCCAACAGAAGAGCATAGGTTTTCAGTGAGGCAGACTGGGTCGGGACCCTGGTTCTGCCACTTTCTTCCTACTAAGCAACTTCTAGTCAGTTGTGTCACATCACCAGGCCTCACTTTTCTCATTTGTAAAATGAACATAAAAATACTTGCATCATTACATGTTGTGAGGCTTCAAGAAAATAATATGTGCAGAGCTAAGTATTTTGGCAAATAGTAGAGACTGCCTAAGCAGTGGCATTATCATTTTATTATTCATTGCAGATAAGAAAGCTCAGGCTCAGAGAGGTTAAGAAACTTGCCCAAAGTCATATAATAAGGATGGAGTTAGGATTGTTACCCAGGTCAGTTTGGCTCCAAACTACAGTGTTCCTGCAACATAACTCTACCTTTGAGTCAGAATGCCAGGTACATATTGAAGGGTTACATTTTCCTGTCGTTTACACATCTATAAGCATGCCATGTTGAATAAATGAATACATAAAACTACTCTGAATCTACAAATAAACAATGCTATGTATTATGATCAATGGTACAGAGAAAAGAAAATATATCACTTTCTTTGGACACTAACCCTAAGATTTAGGTGCATTTTTATTTGCTCCCAATATAAAAATTATCAATTTAAAATTTTGAGATTATAAGAAAAGCTTATTAAGAAATAAGAGAATAAATATTAAGAAAAAATAAATGATTTTAATAAAAACATATCATATTCCCACCCTAAATTTATGCTTTTTTAAAAACAGAACTTAAAACTTTTAAATCTCTCTTAAGTATGATTTTTATTGTCTCTGTGTTTTTTTCACTTAGAATGCGATTTAATTTTATGATGAAAGTCACCCAGATGCTAAAATCACATACATTTATATGTATCTATAGAAACTTGTTGTATCAGTCAGTTTAGATTAAAATATGCTGCAGTAAGAACCCCCAAAGCACTATAGCTTACAGAACTCATGGTTCATTTCTGGCTTGTGTTTATATCCTTTAAGGGCAGGTGCAGCTCTGCTCCGTGTTCTCTTGACTCCAGGATCTACTGAAGGAACAACCTTCGGGGGGGCATCACGGTAGAGGCACAAGAGAAATGTCAGAATCAGATGAAGGAGCTTGAAGTTTTTATCTGGAACCAGCAAATATCATTTTCACTCGCATCAATTTGACCAAATCCAGAAACATGGCTAAGCCCAATGTCAATGGGTCAGGAAGAACATCTTCTCAGAGGGAGGGCTACCAGGCAGGCGATACATAAGGAGAGGAAACAAATAGTTTTGAATAAATAGTACAATTGGCCAGAATTGTTCATCATGAGTTACTCACTTTCCTCTCTTTGTCAGCAAAATTCATCCACCCTTTTCCACTGGGATGCCAGACTAAATGCAGGGTGCCCAGTTAAATTGAATTTTGGATAAACAATAGATAATTTTTTTAGGATAAGTATGTCCAAAATATTGTACAGTGGGATATACTTATCTTTAAAAAATTCTCCATTGTTTATTTGAAATTCAATTTTAACTGGGCACCCTATATTTTTACTTACAAAATCTGGCAACACTACTCAAGGAAAACAACCTGAAGATTCCATTCAGTTACAGCATCAGTCTGGAATTCCATGATCTCATGGAATTCTCTTCATCAGGCCCAGACATTCATTCTATTGAGAGTAAAACCTAAGGTTCAAAAAGACAAGTTATCTGCCCCTCACATGCCCAACGTACCATGGCGAAGCAGGATAGCTAGAACAAACACTGCCATTCAGAGGGTGGAAGAATAGGAGGCACACAGAAGTCACTTATCCACAGCAATTCTGAAAGTCCACTGAGCAGATGTTTCGTGGCTACCTACCATAAGGATGGAAATGTTCCTTGATTAGGTCTTGATTCTGGACCCAGAACAGTAACACCCAACCTATTGTTCTGCTTAGCTCTTGGCTCTGTCCTCTCGGAGGACTTTCTTTTCCATTATCCTCCTAAGGCATTTTTTGTAAAGGACACTAAGTCCTCTTTGAGAGCTGGCCAGGCTTCTCTGCCTTCTTCTTACAGAAAGTTGAAAATCCAAAGGTCATTTCAAGTCTCAAAACAGTTATATCTATTTTAGTATGAGCTGGTGACTCTTTTGGCAATATCACTTTCTCCCATTCTTATCTTATATTTGATTCCAAACAGACTCATGTGCCAATGGCCACATCCACAATTCTTTTCTAGTTATGACTTTCCCTTTAGACCTAATTGCGGGTAACTTGAATTTATCTGGCTTCAGTGGGACAACTACACTTACAATCTCTTTTCCTGAAGCTATTTTGTCCAACTGAAAATGTTTAATTGATGCCACCTTAATCAATCAATTCAGAGGTTTTAACAGGGGAACTATACCTTCAATTGGTCTTAGCACAAGGCTGAATTTTAATCAGCCTTTGTCACTGAAAGAGACCTTCCCAGTTTTATCTTTTATTGTTTGAAAATCAGAATCAATTATACTCTCTGGTCCTCTGAGTCCTCAAATTTCTGGACCCTTTCTACTCCCTTTGATCTCCCCAAAGTGGACAATTCTTTCCTAAGCTTAACTCTCTCTTACAGTACTTCATTATATGCAGTCCATAGCAATTTAGGCATCCGAGTAGCTCATTTAGTGTATTATCTGTCTTCCCATGGATCATAGGTGACAGTTTTACTGAATATATTGCCACTAGATAACATGGGCTGCCATCTTTTTCCATTTTCCAATAACATATTTTTTGCTTCTCACTCCCAAGCCCCAGAATTAATGCCCCATAATTTAGGTTTCCTGCCATGGCAGCATCTCCAGAAGTCCCAATTGCTACATCAGTCAGCTTAGCCTAAGAAATGCCAGGGTAACAACAAACATATCTAAAACTTGTACAATAAGAAAGATTTATTTCTTGCTTATATCCATGTCCTTTATAGGTTGAATGTCATTCTGCAACATGTCCTCTTTATTCTAGGACTCGGATTAAAGAAGCAGACTCTATCTGGGACATGCTAGTTCATGGCAGAGGAAAAAGAAAAAAAAGGCAAATGTTCCTCTGCTTGGAAACATTCTATTGCCATATTCTATTGACCAAAGCAAGTCACATGGTCAAGACTGACTTCAATGGGTAAAAATATACTTCTCTCACAGGGAGGGGCAATGGGGAGTAGACCCACAGTAAATGACAGCAGATATTTTTAAGCAAATAATACAATCTACCCAGTAGTGTGTGGGTAAATATTTAACAACTGCCCCTGTGGGGAAAAAAAGCCCTGATTTGTAGCATTTGACAATTTCCATGGTGTAAATACTCCCATCGTGGCCAATTTCAAGCTACCAATGTGATGTCACCAAATGTGAAATTAGGAAGAGACGTACACAATCAGCGCTTGTGAGCCTGTAAGAGTGCACTACACCACACCATTAAATCAACCCTATTTTAAATCAATTATTTGCTAAATGTAAATTAACTTATACCTATCCCACAGTATGAAGCACACCTGCAGTGTTGCTGTGAACTATATAGTAAGGTAGGAGTCTATTATGTGACTCAGTATAAACCTGCCTTAAGGCTAAACGGAGGGTTTGCTTGTAGGGATGAGGACAACTAGACAACTCAAAATTAAGTCTTCATAATATCTGCTGTTTTAACATTATTTGGCAAATTCAAGTGGAGAGTAAGAATGTGAGGCTGAAAAAAAATAATCTTTGCCTCTATAAATAAGATTCAGCCCCAGGCTCCTCTTTTGCAGAAATTCTTATTAAGGACTTGGCTCTCCTCCAAGAAAAATAAGGGAGAAATCACTCAAAACCCTTTACTTTCAAATTATTCCTGATAGGAGCTGCTTGAGTATACCTCTCTGTATATGTTTACAATTTTCCAATAAAAGTATTATTTAAAATGTCTCTGAGCTTGGAAGTAGCTCTTACATATTTAAGTCATCTTTTTTCCCAAAGAATATTCTTTAAGTACAAAGATGTCATCACTGTGGTGACACTGGGCAAGTTCCTTATGTGCTCTAAATTTCTGTTTGCCCCTCTATAGGATGGAGTAATAACTTCTACCTTGCAAAGCTTTTAGTAATCTTAAATATCTGGTATACATAAAGCACCTAGCAAAGTACCTTGCACAGGGTGGTTACTCCATAAATAATTATCAGCATTCACTACCAAAGATACTGATTAGAACTACCATGATGATTGTTGAGGCATGAGACTACAGGTTTTGAGTAACTATTTAAAATAGTGCAAGGCTTTATTCCATAGCCTCAGAGCATCTGGCAGGAGTAATTTGTATGTTGATTTTGAGTGCATCTGACAGGAATGACTTTTGCAGCTCCCCTGGAAGCATGGATGTTATTGTAATTTAACAAAACTCACCTCTCTAGTTGTTAGCTTATTATGTTTATTGGCCTGGAGCTTGGCTTAAATTGTCAGGCCAATACTTTGCCTCCGGGCAAAACTGTGGCCTGCTGGGGGTGGACCCTGCATCCCATCCTCAGGGAGAACAGAAAGCTCACTCAGCCATGCTGCAGTCTTTCATACTGATTCTGACATAAGACATCAGGAGGAAATCTCACCTCGGACTCTGCAGTAATTGGGAGGAACTGGAGGCCATGCAAACACAGATGCCTGGCATGACACTGCCACTGCATGCCTCATGAGTCATAGGACAGACATCACAGACAGACAGCGGTGACCATGCATGAAGGAGAGCCCACCATCTTCTGGGGAAAACTGATTCATTCTTCCCGAGTTGCTACGAATAGTCAGGATTATTAGTTCAGATTTCAAGTTTCTTGACTTAAAATATAATGTTGAGAAAGATGTTGATGCTAATAATGATAATAGTGAAAATGGTGAGGGTTGCCTGGAACTCTGAATCCTACTATTCTGGTGTGTGTGTGTGTGTATGTGTGTGTGCATGTGTGTGTGTGACTCCGTATAGGTACGTGTATTTTGGTTTTTCCTAGGTGGCCCCCCCTTTTTTTTTTTAACTAAGTATATCAGCTTTTAGAACTGCACATAACAGTTTTATAGCAAGTGACACTCCTGCATAGCAAGGCCATCAAAGACTTGAAAGCCACATAATATAGTTGACCCTTAAACAACACGGGGGTTAAGGGAACCAACCTAGGCAAGCATAACTTTTGGTTCACCAAGAACTTAATTACCTACTGTTGACCTAAGACTTACTGATAACATAAACAGTTGATCAACACATATTCTGTATATGTATCAAACACTGTATTCTTAATATAGAGTAAGCTAGAGAAAAGAAAATGTTAAGAAAATCACAAGGAAGAGAAAATACATTATTAAGTGCAAGTGGATCATCATAAAGGTCTGCATCATCATGTCTTCACACTGAGTAGGCTGAGGAAGAGGAAAAGGAAGGGTTGGTTTTACTGTTTCAGGAGTGGCAAAGGCAGAAGTAAATCCATGTTTAAGTGGACCAGCGAAGTTCAAACCCATTTGTTCAAGGGTCACCTGTAAAGACTACTAGAGGCAAAGGCTCACTTAATTGAGTGTCCCAGAATTAAGAATTTAGTGTTACTAGTATGAGCAGCTCCACAAATTTGGGGTGCAGATATGATCATATTATTTACTTTTCCAATTAACCTATTGAGTAAAGCTTCCTGCTATAACAATAACAACAAACAAATTTTCAGTTATTTCTTGCTCATATAACAATCCAAATCAGATGTTTCTGGCTGGAGAGCAGCTTTCCTCTACAGGATGCCCCAGGGGTCCAAATGTGATTATACTCTCTCTCCTGGACAATGGAACTACGGTTCACTCTGCTAAGGGTAGTTTTCCCCAGTGCTCCCAGGAGTCCCCTAAAGAAGTCAACTTAACTTTCTGGCACCTCTTTCGATAGCACTAGGAGGAAAATGACATAAAAGCTTCATATTCACTGGAGCATCCTACCATATTAGATTGTTTGAAATGGATGAACCAAATGTCTTCTTCAGGTTTTAGCAGATGAGTATCTATAAAGAATAAATCCTCTGTATATGAACAGCTTCATATTATATTATAGAATGGCATAAAAAACTGAAAAAAGCATTAAAAAACTGAAAAAAGCATAAACTTGTGTTTTTGAAGGAATCTGTTAATAGCTTTCCTAAGATTTGTAGTTGGTGCTCAATACATCTGTTGAATCCAGACTTTTGAATCATGCCTGAAACTTGGCAGATACTCAATTGTTATTTTTTAGAATAAATAAATGAATGGTGGTGATATCAGTCTAATAAGCATTTTGAAATATGCACAAATCTTTAGATATAATTTTTTACATTATAATTCATTAAAGTGTTTGAGATGACAATTGGTACATACTCAGTAAGTACTTATTTATTTGTATTATCAAAGGTATAATTAGAATAATTTAAATTCCCAAAGTAGACAGAGACATGCTTTTTACATGTCACTCAGGACTGCTACATGTGTTTATGGAGGTTGAGCCCTGTATAGCCCCAGAGTATGTCATTCACATAGACTCCCATGCAAATACCTTTCCCTGCGTTTGTGCTGCACAGCGTGTGCACACAGCTGCCTAATTTTAACACATCAGTCTTAACAGGCTACGAGGGTAGAGCAGCTCTTTCGCCATGGTCATCACCAGAACTGATTGAGCTGGTCTAACTGGGTAGTGGGTTCTCACTTCACCACCTCCCCCTACAAGTTTATGTTCTGATAAAGATGTTGACCTTCCCTGATAGGGAAAAGTGCCCTCCAGTCCAGGGTGTGCTTATAACCCCAGTGAGAGCCCCATGCAAACTCCAGGGGTCTTTCAGTGATCCTGGAGCAAAGGTCCCTCAAGATGGGAACTGAATGTTCTTTCTCTCTTCTTAAGGACGTACTTAAAACACACACACACAATGGCTTCTTTTTTAAACCAAATGTTTGAGTATTGCCTCTTGTATACCAAGAGACACCTTAGCTCTCTGTTAACTAACAATATTGCTAATTTTAAAATGTTCTCATTTTTTAGCCTTCAAAAAAAGGCCTTAGCTGGGTCCTTCAGAGTCCAAATTTTAAACGTCTTATACTTCCGCACTCAGCAGTTATATTCTAAAACTTACAGTGTAAGTGCCAGTTCCTCTAGAGTCTGGGGTGTGGTGGAAGTAAGGCTGCAAAGGCCTAAGATGAGGCAAAAAGAGCAACTGGAAGGCTTTAGCAAGAGTCCAGATGATAGGAGAGCTCACACTAAGGCAGTGGCCAAGGGGGTGAAGAACAGTTCATGGCTACCACTGCCACTGAAGAGGAAGACTTTGGGGACTCAGAGACTGACAGCATGAAGATAGGGATAAGCTGAGAACGACTTCAGGGGCATCTGGTGGTGCCATTAGCGTGACACAGAATAAGAGGACTAGATTTGGTGAGGATTTAGAGACACACGGAGAGAGTTATACAGCATATCAAGAGAACAATAGTAGTTACAAAAATACCACTAGGCTTTAGATTATTGTGCCAAATTACACAAAGGGACAGATCCTACCAGTTCAGAGTAAGCAAATACTGTTTGATTTCAAGATTTCTCTTTGCATAATTTTCCTGCTTTTCTGGGGGCAACATCACTGATACACCTTGGAGTAATTTGTCTATTATCTCATCCTTAACAATATCTGCAAATCTCTCATCTTAGATCCGTAGTGGCAGCTGTTGAAAACATTATGACCTCTTCCTCATTGGTTTCCTACTTCTTGTTCTGCTCAGTATCTTGTGCGGCTTCCAAAGTCTTCTTTCATTGTATGAGTGCGGCCATGTAATTTCTGGTGCATTTTAGAGTAGTCCAAAGATTTACTGGGAACTTTTAACTTCCTAGAAAAGCCCTGATTCTGAGATATACATATAAACATGGTAAAGTTTGCCCCTATGAACTTTATAAAATAGGCAAGGAGCCCATTCAGCCAACAGTAGCTACTTGTTGAGTGAGGTTGTGGTACTGAGGAAGAGGCTGGAAATGCAAAGTGGAACTAGACATGGTTCCTGCCATTCATGCCTTTCATAGTCTGAAGGGGAAGGCAAATAAATGAAGCCATAAAAGAATGGGTAATAAGTGAAATATTGGACTTCAGGAACAGCCAACCCATACATTGATGTGAGAGAAGCTTTCCGTGGGTGACTATGTGCATAAATAGCAGAACACAAAGTCTACCAGGAACAGTGTCCAAAGCAAGTTATATACCAAGTGCTTTGAAAACAAACTAATTTATTCCAACTGAGCAGATTCAGCAAGCCTTTTTGGAAGACACTGCATTTAAGCTGAAACTTGGAAGGGTCAAGTGAATAATTCCCCAGAAGTGAGAAACCTCAGGGCTTGTTTGAGGAACTGGGTGTTGTCTTTTACCGAGATCAGGTATACGGTTAGGGCTATAAGACAGGGAGACAGAGACAAATATTTTGAAAAATTAACAGCAAATCTAAAGTTAAATAGTACTACAACATTAGATAAATACTGAGAGGCAGTAAATGATTTAAGAGCAAAGTTGGAGGAAAGGGCTGGAAGCTGAAGTTTGAGGAAATGGTGAGGTCACCAGTGTGTCCTCAGCTAGAGACTATGGAGGACCTGAAGTTCCCTTCTACTATTTACACTTTAATCAAAACTTTAGAAGAAATTTAGAGGCCCCAAGGGAATTGAGGAAAGCACCATTTTGGTGCTCTTTCAGGGGCAAATTCACAAGCTGAATTTCTAAAAGTTGCACGTTCTACAAGTTGCGCCAAGGCTATTCAGCCTTTATGTCCAGAGTTTTAAACCTTTGCCAGGAGGGGAGGGAGGTGGGGACTAGGAAACAATCCACAGATCACAAGGGATTTCTGATCCCTTTGAGAGGGTTTTCCTGGCATGTTTTATTTCCCCCTCCTTAAAGGAAGGCAATAGAGGACAATGATTATTGAACTTGAAGCGGGGTCTCTGCCACTACCTGACCTTGAACGAGTCACTTAATTTTTTAATATCTTTGAGACCTGTGTCCCCCCACTTGTAAAATATGGAGGATGTGGGCTCCGTAATAACTAGGTATTTAGGATCTACCATGTGCAACGTGAGACGTTTCCACGTTATCTCTTTTAGTCCTTAGGAACCACAGTGGTGGATTTTACTAACCAACCCCATTTTACCCGAGACATTCAGTTCAGTGTTTAAGTGACACGCCCAAGGTCACACAGAGAGATAGTGGCGGCGCTAGATGTCAATCCAAGGCTGCCTAACAGTACGCGGTCCCAGTTTGATATCACATAACCTCCAAATTTCCCTCAACTACCCTAATGCCTCCTTCTCCGTTAACTCGCATCCAATGCGCCCCTTTACCACCTGACATGCTCAGTCGCTCAGGAAGAGTTTTCGCTCTGCCTCGGGAAAATTTTCACGCCGCTCTGGGAGCTGAGCCCGCCCCGCCCACTGTTCCTCCTCATTGGATTGGTCGAATTCAGGGAGGCGGAGAGGAGAGAGAAGGGGAGCGAAGAGGAGGCCCAGATTACCTCCCAACCCCCCCAGCGCTCAGGGCGCGCGCGCTCCGAGTGTGCGTGCGTGCGTGCGAGTGAGCACGTGAGGCCCCGGAACGTGCACAGTGGGCGGGGACAGGAAATGGGAAACGAAGGGCGGGGACTGTCGTTGCCATGGCAGTGACGTCAGGCGTCGGAGAGCGAACCCGGCCCCTTCCCCGCGCGCACGCGCGCAGTCGCGCGCGCGCGCACACATACAGAGAAACATGCACACGCGCGCGCACAGTCGTTTTCCCTCAGACACAGTGGAGGGAAAGGTCAAATTAAAGGCGAGGGAGCGGAGAGACCGGAGGGAGCCGCGCCGCCGCCGCGCGCCATGACGGCCGCGGCCGGGGCTGCTTTCTCACTGCGGACGCCGCCGAGCCTCTGCTCTCGCCGCGCCCCCTGCCCCCGCCCCCACCTCACCCCGGCGCTCGCGCGTCCCCGCGTCCCCTCCCCCCGCCGCTCCGGGCGCGCGTCGGGCCCGGGGCGCGCGCCGGCCGGGAGCGGGGCGCGGGACGGAGGGTGGGGGCCGCGGCGGGCAGGCGGCTTCTTCGCTTGACCACCGACCCCCTCCTCGCCCAGCGCCTGGACGAGAGCCGGCCAGGTGAGTGCGGGGGGAGGAGAGGGTGTCCGGAGAGAAGAGGACACCGGGAGCTCAGCCCCCCGCCTGACCCCCTTCCGGGGGCGCTGACAGGCGCTCGGGACACGGCCTCTGGGGGGCGTCGTAGGGTCAGCCCGGGGTTGTGGGGGGCGTTTTCAGCTCCCCTGGCCGCCGGGGTCGGGCGCCCGAGTCGTGGGGGTCTAAGGACAGGGCAGTGGGCGCTGCTCTGCGAGCCCGGAGTGCGGCCGCTGGGGCAAGAGTTGGAAGGGCGACCCGGGCGTGGGGACGGGCGACGGGAGGCAGGTGGGCCCCTCTTTGGGGCTTGGTAAAGTGCGGGGACGGGGCGAGGGGTCCCGCGGGAAGGTTTCAGGAAATATTTGTTGGGCAGTTGCGAGAAACTCTGCCCTCAAGACGAGGCGCCTCTTGCTTTTGCTGGGGCCAGCGAAAGTGGCGGATTTCACGACAAAACTCGGGTGAAGCCAGGCTGGACCGGACGGAAGGGAGCGGGGCCGGGGGGACCGGTCTGGATAAGGACCAGAGACGAACAAATCCGCCTGTGGGTAGCACCAGGGCATGATGTGTGCACGTTGCCATGCCAGTGTTTAATGTTTGTTGCTTATGGTTATTTTAGGACTAAATGATAAAAAAAGTTACTTGGGAGAGAGGGAACTGCTTGAATTGTCATGAGTTCTCAGTGCATGCAGGAAATAGGTTAATCTTGCCCACACAACACACACAAAAATGAATTTATGCCCAGTGGACTTTAAAAATAATAAATACAAAACTCTAAAGCCCTGAAACAAGGTAATGTTTGTCTGACGAGTTTCAGGTGTCAGGCTTCGTGTTCCATGGGAGAAAAATAGGAGGACACCGAAGTACTTGATATGCCTGAGCAGTCATCTTTTTGTAATAAGCTTTGGAGCCCATCAAAGTGGAGTTTAGTTGTAACTGCCAGGGTTAAGTAATCGCATTGACCCAGTGCCACCCACCAGTTTGGAGCTTTCCTGAAAGTTACTTAAAAGACTGTTGCCAGCCCAGTACTGTGCTGATTGTGAATAACCAGTGCTTTTGGTGATTTCTTTCCTTTTTAATTTTCCACTCTCACAATGTATGTGTGTATGCTACCTGTTTACCAAATGCTAGAATGAATTACCCATAGTTAAACTCTTCACTTTGAAATTATCAGCCTCTAGCTCTGGCATGTCTTTTTTAATATTTGAAAGTTGTTTGGAAATTTCAAATATAATGATTGCAGACTGATAGAGATTTTTTTTGAATATAAGTCTAGCATAAAACATACCAAGTGGATAATGTGTTTTAAAATTTAAATCTCATCCAAGAAAACGTCCTGGTTTGTGAAAGGTGCAGGATCATGACAGCTGAGGAAATGGCAGAATGGCAAAGGGTAAGAAAACAACCTGTGAGTTTGATGGTACTGGCAGCCTCAGCATGTACAAACTTGCTCCGTACCCAAGCATTTCTGATATGTGGGTGCTTTTTCTGTTGGTTATGGATCTTTGGTTATTTGTCCTTTTCAAAGTTCTCTTAACAGAGGATCCTCACTTTGAAATCGGGTCATTGTGGCATGTAGCCAGGCAGGGTAGGAAAGGTTTTCAGTACAAGATGAAGGGAAAGATTGGTCAGTTTGGGATCTTGTTAATTCTCTACAGCTACTTTTGTAGTACCTGGTTTGTGTGCGTGAGGTCCCTTTTACATCTTGCTCTGATTGGCTATTGTTGACATGTGTCTGTATGCGATCCTATAATGGGGTACTTAATGGTTACAACCTGAAAACATTATTTCCTGTAATATATAAATAAAAGTTTGTTTTTATTTCTTCCTTCTCTCTTTTTAAAGGGAACTATAGAATTGGACAAATGGGCACTTACTCAGCATATCCTCCTCCTGTAGGTCTTGTTGACCTTGGTAGCTTCATGGAGGTCGTGTGTTCATGGAAAGGAACAGTTCTTGACAGTTTACTCCAGGTGATAAACACACATGGGAAAGTAATTTGAGATATCCATATAGTGATTTTCTTAAAGGTCATTTTATTGAGCTTTTATTGTGATCATTGTCAAAAATAAAATAATTCATTGACTTTTTTTGAAATACCGTACATACATTTCTATTTTACGTTGTTTAAAAATCACTTAATTTACATTTCAGTTTTTCTAGTATTGCTTGTATATTCTACCACAGATAAATAGCTCATTTTTTGGGTGACATTTTGAGAACTTGCTTGAGGGGAAACACAAGAGAAGGGTAGTAATGTTGGGGTGAATGTCTTAGCTTATGAAGGCAACTGTGCTCCACTTTAGGAAATTTGACATTTAAAAGTTTAAGATTACAAAGCAAATTAATTTGTATTTGGTTATATTATATGAGAATTTTGCAAAAGAGATTCACTGTAAGTTGCTTTCAAGTAATCCCTTTATATGGTACTTATCAAATGTGATTTGATTTATGAAAAATCAGTTAGTATACAACTGTCTAGGAACAGATTTTTGGCATATGTAAGGGTTATCAGTGTAGTGTGTTCCTTGAATTATCTCTGTCCCAAAAGTGTTTGGGGACAAAGTTATATTCAATGTTGTCCCACTTATACACCACCTATTAATGGTTTAACTGAGTGGAAAAATTGTCATCTGATTTATGCTGTACTATTTAAAGCTGCTGTCCCCAACCCCCACTCAGCAGGGTCCGAGGCTCGTTAGGGACAGTGCTGTAGAGCTTGTCCCCTAACCCCGTCTCCTGTCCATGAAAAAATTGTCTTCCACGGAACTGGTCCCTGATGCCAAAAAGGTTGGGGACTGCTGATAAGGAGTACATTGAAACCTAATTAAATACTTTTCACCATTGAGTAAAATGTTATGGTCAAGTTTGTCAAGAACCTTATCCAAAATAGTTTAGTTACTGAGGTATCAAAAGCACCTTGTTAGACGTTCTCACTAGGACAGTGGTCCTGCAGCAGAAGCCAACAAGTTAGTTACACGCAGACTTAAGCAAAATCAAAATAAATAGATTTGGTCTAAAGTCCACAAGCAGTAAAAATTGTTACCTTGAAATTTTCTCTAAGTGCAAATTATTCTTCAGAATTAAAGGCTTGATTTTTGTAAGCTGTAATTCTATTTGAGTCACTTGTGAAAAATGCTATTTTGATAAAGGAACGACTGTGTACTCTTTCAAGGGAGCTTTTTTCCCCTTTGTGTTAGTTGCACTTGAATTTATTTGAATCACAGGAGAGAGTGAGTGAAGTACTTGGGGAGTTTAATTCAGAAATCATTTTGCTTTGGTTATGTATTGTAGAAAAACAAAGAAATTTGAGTTAATATGGGTAGAACTTGTGGGTTAGTTCAAGCTTTATGTGGGGATAAGGAGGAAAGGGGGAAAGTGGCTACACACTTTATTAAGGATAATTAATCAAGTTTAGTTTGCTTTATATTATTTATACCTGGCTTGGATAAGAGTGACACCATTACCTTTCCCCAATTTTAGAGAAATTTTATCCTTAGATAAGGAATTTGAAGGATAAGAGCTAAGCATGTGGGCATATAAGTGGTAAAAGTATCTTTAGAGTGCTTAATAGTATTTTGTTTTGTTTTTACACATTAGACAGAAAGCAAGAAATTATTTTAATGCTGAATATGGGTCGAGAGCCCAGCTTTGGGATACTGGGCACAGTTTAGTTCCTTTTAGCATAATTGAATATTATAAAAATGGAAGGAACAGCTTGAATGATGCCATTGATTTTTTAGTACAGGCTCTTAGTTCTTCAATTGAACAAAGAGTAAAAATTAAGATTAAAGAAGATATATTAGACGAAATGTTTTCAATTTTTTTTTAATCCCAAGGGACTGTCTTAAAGGATTGGTAATTTCAGAGCATAGTGAGGTAAAAAGTATATTACATTAGATTTATGATTAATGAAGACACAAAATTTTAAAATATATGCAAAAAAAGGAAGTATACGGCTACATTTTAAAAAATATTTGTGCCAAGATATGTGGGGATAGAGGTAATGCTTAGAAATTGTATTTGGAAGTTACGGCTCCTGTATGTTCGCAATTTCATTAATTTAGTGTCACTTTTAAAATGTCACTTAATGTTTCTGTTTCCAGTGTTCTTTTCAATAAAATGCAGTCAATAATGCAACATACTTTATGTAAACTAGGATTTCAAAATAATATCTGCTAGATTTCTTAAGTGCAAAGTATTATCTAATACTAATATATATATGTAAGTACACTACATGGGATTTTAAAAAGTTTAGGCCCTGTTATCTGCAGAACTGTGGGCAACAGTTTTTAAAAATAAGAGAGGCTGAGTTCAGAGTTTTAGTCATAGATGACTCTGTAAATTGCATTTTCTTCTTTCTCCTTAAAGGGTTTTCTTTCACTCTTACATGCTTATATTTTCTAGTCTTCACTCATGCTAATATTAAGTGTTGAGTCATCTTACCTGTAGCATCAATAGAAAGTTCATTTGTTAAAACTGTCCTCTTTATTTTCTCCCAGCTGTTCCCTGTGGAAGATTGTTTGAATTTCAGTTATTGAATGTAGTTTAATCAGAAGTTATTCTAAATAGGTTATTGCAATTTGCACAAACTGGGGAAAATACAAATTTATCTTAAGATGATTTGTGAACATTTTTGTATTCCCATGGGGACAATTAAGCATAGTATGTATAATTTAATATTTCTATTAGCATTTGTTCTAAGTTAGCTTTATTTGATGTGTTGTTAAAATCAATGTAGTAGGTGCACAGTCTGCTTAAAAAAAAATCTATTTGTGGAATATTTTTCAAAAGGACCTAAAAAATTTTCCCTTAAGTTAACAAGATGGAAATTTTACTATAAAACCTTCTAATTGAATTAATTAGTTAAAAGTGTGGTATTGATATTGTTTTGATTGTTTTTATTGTACATGTGAGGATTTTTTATTTGTTTTTGTGGAATTGCTTTTAAGTATGTTTTTATTATGATTTATAAACAGAAACTTCTGTAAAAGAAAAATGTCATTTTGTTCTTAATGATTATATGGTAGTCCTCAGACTTTTTCTATTTGAAAGACGTGGAAATGAGTAATTTATTAAGCTGTTTGCTTAAAATGACTAATTTAGTTGGAATGTGTGATGTAATTCATTTTTACTATAATGTAGAGTTATCTTTATCCCAAACAAATTTATAGTGGAATCATTTGCTAGTTTTTGCAAATACAGGAAATCTGAAGTGTGCCCAGAAATGATCTATTGAAAGCTAAGTGTTAGACTGAGTAAATATTATATGGAAATGGCATTTTTCTTATAATGACATTTATATTGTTTCTATTAAGGACCATTTCTTAAATATGCCTATGAGTAAACATATTGTATATGTGGATCAAATGATGTATTGAAAGATTTAATTTATATCCTATGATTCTCTCCCCTCATTTTCCTTTTAATAATGGTTAATAGCCTCTAGTCACGTGATATGAGAGAACTTTTAATGCACGATAGATCCAGGGTGGTGGTGGTGGTGGTGGTGGTTTTCTAGTGTTTTATCTGATGGAGAAAAGAAATGACAACTATCTGAGATAGTTCTATAACTGTTAATATGTATTAAACATTGTTTTGAACATTTGTTTTCAATCTGCTACTTACAAGGCAAATGACACTTTAAAAATTCTTGAGACTATTTAAGTGATTATGTTCCCTGCAAATGTTAGTACTAGCAAGGAGGAGGGTACGGGTAGAGAGAAAAGTTGTAGGGATTAGTTTAGATTGTATAAAGTAAGTATAATAGTTTTGTTATAAAACATTAAATTAATCATTGTATGCCTTTTCTCTAGGATTATAGCCTTACTTTTTAGTTAGCCTTTCTCACTGTAGAGTCAAGAGTTGTGAATTGCCACGAGAGTCACATGTGTATCTCAAATCAGCTTTGCATGTTAATGGCTTAAAAATATTAGATGACTCTATAAGGAAGATAAACAGTGTTCACATTGATGATCATTTTAGTGATCATATTTAGAATTCCAAATTTTGTAAGGTAGGAGAACAGATGCTACAGTTACAGGTGGGGGAAAGATTTTTAGACAAAAAGTCATTGTTAAGAAAATTGAAGTTTATCAATCTTGGACAAAAAGTACATTATAACAGTTCCATTCTATGTCTTCCATCACTGTACCAGTTTTGAATATTCTGTGCCCATAAATACACTAGTATTTTTCCAACCAGGATTCCTGAATTTAGGTTAGAAGATGTGATTTTTTTTTTGATTATTTAAATTATAGTTTTAACTCGAGTGCAAAAGCTGATGGTTAATCTTTATCTTCCTTTTTCTATATTACAAATATTTGTCATTAATTTTGAAGACCTAGTACTGTATGCTTAGTTCTATATATGACTAGTTCTATAATTGATGAAAAACTACTAGAATGAGTTCTTGCACCTGAGAAGTTAGAGTCATGTCAGGAGAAGCATGAAGTAAGTGGAACATATTTGTGTAGAGGTATTAATTTTTCTTTCGAAAGCAGTGGTTTTGAAACTGTGTTCTGCAAAGCATTCTGGAAGAATTCAAGCAGTTTCATACCAGTTGCAATCAGTGCATTTTTACTTTGGTTAATTTTAAGTATGGAACTTTGCATAGGATTTCACTTGAGAGGATTCTGTTGTTTAAAAAAATATGATAACCATTATTGTTGGCATATTTGATCTTACCACTTTACTGCTGAAATCCTAGCAATGTTTTTCTTTTTTTTATGACTGATAAGATTTTCCTTTATCTAGCTCCAGCTTCATTCTTCATCTCTTAAATCACTTTCCCTTCCTTTCACTGTGAACCCTGCATTCTAGTCCTACTTAAATTGCTTGATATTCCCTGAGAGGAAAAATGTTATTTTTATATCTCTATACCTTTGCACGTGGAACTGCCACCGTTTTCAGTTGAGCTAGGCAGAACTCTGTTCCCTTGGAACCTTGGGTCATATCTCCATAAAAGCACTTGTTACATTGCTTTGTGACTGGCCTCCCTGGAGAGTAGAGACCATCTAATTTATCTTGTATCCATACTTCTTTGTGTTTATTCAGTGCTCAAATGTTTGTTGAATGATTGCATTTAGAATTTGAGAAGCAGTAAAATTTCTTTAATGCACACTCATGTGAATAAAACATCCCAGATCTAGTCTGTGCAAAGGATTTTCAGTGACAGTATCAGGCATTATGCTAAATATATAAAAGACACCCAGTTGCACTTATCGTGAAGTATAATAAAGCCAAAAGAGATATGGAAAAATTATTAGATTAGGTATTAGTGGCTTAAGTGATATCTTGGATTCAGTCATCAACTCCTAAAAGTTGATTGTAAAAGCATTTTAATGATAATTCTATATAGCCTTGGCTGCCTGTGAAAGTATTTCTTCGTATGTGATTAAAAGTAATGAACTTGGCCAGGCCCGTGGCTCACGCTTGTAATCCAAGCACTCTAGGAGGCCAAGGTGGGAGGATCGCTTGAGCTCAGGAGTTCAAGACCAGCTTGAGCATGAGGGAGACCCCGTCTCTACAAAAAAATAAATAAATAGAAGTAATGAACTCAAAAGGACCTTCGGGTGTCAAGGTATGTAATATTGCAATACACACCCATAAAGGTTAAAAAGTGGATCCTGGAGCTGTCTTGCCTAAATTCATATCACTCTCCTTCCTGCCTATCAATAGCTGTGTGATCTTGGACAAGTTACTTAACCATTCTGTACCTCCTTTTTTCCCATCCGTAAAATGAAGATAATGACAGTATTACTTTATGTGGCTGTGGTGAAGAGTATACCTGAGTTAATGCATGTTAAGCACTTAAAAGGATGCCTAACCTACAGAAAACAATACATGTTAGCTATAAATTGATTTGAAGTGGCTTCTTTAAGCAAATACTGTGCATCATTTTCATCTTTTAAAAATAATTGCTTTAGTACATGAGTATCTAATTTAAAAGAAAATTAACATTTTTAGTTATGTTTTTAAACTGGTAGCTGTTTCAGGACATCCAAAGTACTGTCTCTTTACTGACTCATTGTCCCATCTCCCAATGGAATATAGACTCGTCTGTAGGATGGGTTGACATGGGAGATTTCTCCTGATTTCTGAGCTTAGCAATGGGTTCCCATGACATGTGCAATTCTTAGTAGTGCCCACAACAGAGGAGAGAGAGAAATAGTGCAATAATCCGGTGACAAGTTCTTAAGCCTTAACCTGTACCAAGTCAGTCCTAAAGTTTCGTATTCCTTAATAGATGATAGGTGGTCAGCTTTTTTATTTTCTTTTTTACATTTTTCTTTCTTTTTCTTTTTCTTTTTCTTTTTTTTGGTCTTAGAAGAATAAATTTTAAAAAATCTGAATTTATATTTATTTCAGAAAGGCCTGTGCAGATTTCTAAGTTAACAAACCTGTTTCTTAAGCTCGTTTCTTTACGTACATACTTGCAGTGAGAGTAGTAAGTAGGCCTTTAGTAATTGTGTCAAGAACCATGTACTATGAAATCATGCTAAATGTACACGTTTAGGATATAAAGAAAAATTAAGGGAAGAAGAAATTGTTTTTCCAAGGTATTTTATAAAGAGTGATTATTCATTTCTTATAACAGATAATCCACAGTCTATCCTTACAGCCTACTTTGACTTTCTTGTTCTTGTGGTGTCATGTAACAATCAAAATATAATCAAAAGTTACTTGGGTAACTTTAAAAAAAATTCATTAAAGGAATGAATTTAACAAATTTTAGTGTTTAATTTTCTAGCTGTGAGTAAGTTGAAGATGAGGGGCTGGGATGTAAAGATAAATTAGCTATTTATCTTTATATGTGACTTATACCAGGGAGTCCAGAGTATGCAGAGAATATATGGGGATTTGGAAGCTGGGAATAAGACTGGAAAAGTGCTGGATTTTGAATAGCAGAAGGAAACAAAGACATTATCGAGGGATCATTTTTAATTGCCAGAGTTCATGCTGTGTAATAATCTGCCATGGGAAATTTCAGTGCTTATACAAATTGATTGATATGCTAGTATTGTCTTGTAATTAGAACACTAGTTCTTGATATTAACAATTTTTTTTCTCAACTGCCATTATAGAAACTTTTAAAATTTTTTTACTTTCTCTGAAAATGATGAGAGTTAGGTCATACTAGGAAAAACAAATTCTAGAATAAATACAATTTTGACCAAACCTATTTTCTCTGAAAAAATCCAAGACAGTATCTATGTTTAATGTCATCTAGCCTTGAATTTCATTTCCGTTTAACAGTATGCCTTTTTATGTTTGTTAGGCCAAAGAGCTTCTCATTTTACTTCGTACCTCTGTTACTGTTCCATGTTGTTGTTTAATTAGAAAAAAGAAATGCTGTTTGGGCATTTCCAAATGCCTTAAAAATGTTTGATTACATAGAGGAGTGAGTTATCAGTCCTTTTCTAGGACTCACACCCAATTTAGTCTTCTCAGTAGCATTTCTAACCGTGTTTTTATCTGCCCTTCTTTGTTTTAGAAGGTTTCTAATTGTTAGAAATAGCTTCTCATTGAACTAAATCTATTTCCTCACTAACTTTCACTTACTGGTCCTTGGCAATCTGGGGCTGTATATGTGAAACTTATTCTTCTTGTACACAATAACTCTTAAAGTATTTGAAAGTGGCTATTCTATCCTACTTGAGTCTTTTTTGCCAAGCTAAGGAAAAAAATCCCTGATTCTCAAGCCACATGCACATGACATGGTCTACAAACTATTCCCCATCCACGTTGCTAAACTCATGACAAAGTCTGTTTGTCAGTATACCTCTTAAAATACAGTGGCCAGAACTGAACTGTCTACTTCAGATGTGGTCTGACCATTGCTGAATACAATGAAGCTATTATCTGGATACTGTACTTCTATTAATGCAGCCTGAAATTTGCATTACATTTTTTTGGCAGCCACATTACCCTTTGATCACATTGAGCTTATGATCAACTAAAACCGTGTCTCTTTTTCATGTGAATTGCTTTAAGTTTAATCTTTCTCATTCTTGCCAGTTCATGCTTTGAAAGTAAATGCAGGATATTATGTATTGCATTACTATAAAAATTAAAATTAATTTATCAAATTTTATCCCATTTGACTATCTGGAGATATCAACTATCATTCGTATAAAACGACACAATTTTCATGGTGTTTTCACATCTATTTTTATTTAATCTTTACAACAACCATGTAAGAATCAAAAAACAACTTTTCACTAAGTCAGGAATTGGCAGGTGTCTACTTCATTGCAAGCTTTTTGATTCCAGATCCCATGCTCATTTTGTTACTGTTCATTACTTTGGTATGTATTTAGCAGGTCCGTTCCTTTGTGGTAAGCACTGTGTGGTGCTGGTGCATCAGTGGGCAAGGCAGATTACAGTCTCTATCCCTGTATTTATGGCCTGTCTTATAAATAATTACTGCCAATTACTGAGCACTTTTAAGACTGTATTCAAAGATATTTGTTGCCCCTCTCTATCAGGGTCCTCTCTGTGGTGGGATTATACTTCTTACTCTGTTGACATCAGGTTTGGCCCCTTGACTTTCCTTGACCAGTAAAATGTTAGAGGAAATGACATGTTCCATGTCTGAGCACACGTTTCTCCATCTTGGGGTTCTGTCAGTGGCCCTTATTTCTCTGTCATGGAGCCAGTATGCCTTAGCTGGGGCTGGTCCCAGAATGATAGAGTAGAACTGAAGCCCACCTGTGATAGACATGTAATGTAAGTAAGAGATAAATACTTAAGTTGTAAGGCACCATGATTTTTGGAGTCATTTGTTACCATAGCAGAATATAGCCCAAACAGTGATACTGACATCATTCAAGGTGCTACATGAAAATAAATAAGCCTTAGGCGTTGTCCCCAAGGAGCTTGCAGTCTTGGTGGATGCATTAAATTTCCACAGGTTATTGGGAGTTGGGGAAAAGGAGAGTATATTATGAAAGGGTCTTTGAAGTTGAGGATCTTTCCTGACCTTCATCTCATCCCTAGAGTGAATCAGTCAATATGCTTTAAATCTTGGGTCTGTGATCCAACTACTCCCTGTCACAACCTCTTATCATCTAAAATTTGATAAGCATGTTTTCTGTGCCCTCATTCAAATCACCTTTTTAAAACAAATGTTTAAGAGGATGGACTTCTACAGAATAGTTGTTAAAAGCATCCTTCATAAATCTATTGATCAGCATTTAGTAGGTAAGGTGAAAATCAACTCAGTTGAACTATTTCTCTAGCATTTACAGAAAAGTGTCATGAGGTCCTAGATTCTGTGCGAATTTTACTTATGAGCATTTAAATTTTCCATTGCCATGTCTGTGTGTGCCTCTCACTTTGCATGGGATTTTAGAGAGACAGTCTAGGCTGGCATTCGAAAGGAATCTGTTTTGTTGCCCTGAGAAGCTAAGGAATACATGACCAGGATTCAGGGGAGCTTTGAAACCTTTGAAATAATTACATGTAAAATTTTATGTAAATGTAGGTTGTTTTGGTCTCTAGCTTTCATCAAATTATTAAAAGGAATTGTAACTCCCCTGAAAGGTTATAGACACTGTTGTAGAATGAAACTAGAAGTAGAACAAGGATCTGGAGAGCACCAATGTTTAAGGGACAGGTGGAATAAGAGCCCACACAGAAGAAAAAGCATAATTAGAAAGGTTTGAGGACTGGGAGCAAATTTAATGTCAGAGAAGCCAGTTCCTTATTAATCAGGTTTTTTTATTTTGTTTTATTTTCTTTATGATTCCTTGGAAATTACCCAATTTGTAGACATATAATGTCTTGGGATATTATTTTTCTTGATCTATAAACATGAATTTAAAGTAATTCCTTCTTTTGCTGTCTCCTTCCTATCTTAGACTTTGATTTCTTTTTCTTTTTTTCCTTAATCCTTATTTATCCTTTCCAGATTAAAGATCATTCTTCTTTTTTAAAAAGACTGACTCAAGATAGGAATAAAACAATTGTTTACATTATCTGTTAACAGTCTTATCCAAAGTGAGTAACCTGGTCTTTGTTTTTCTTTTTGTTGAGAATGCATTAAGTCTTTTTATTTTCCTTAACATTTCTAGCAAGTCTATTTTTTAAAACAACTTTATTGACATATAATTTTTATACAGTAAATTGCATATATTGAAAAATGTACAATTTGATAGGCTTTGACATGTGTGTATACCCATGAAACCATCACCACAGTCAAGATACTGAACATACCACTCCAAAAGTTTGTTTTCTAGTTGATAATCTTCCTTTGCATTCCCCAGGCAACCACTGTCTGTTTTCCTTAACTTTATGTTTGCTTGCACGTCTTAGAACACTCTTCAGTATGTACTCTATTTTTGGTCTGACTTCTTTCCCCCCTCCTGCATGATGATTTTGAGATTCATCTGTTAGAGCATGTATCAATAGTTACTCCTTTTTATTGCTAAGTAGTATTCCTTTGTATGGATATACTACAGTTTGTGTATCAGGCATTTATTGGGTTTCTATTTTTGGCTTTTAAAAATAAAGCTTCTAAGAACATCTATGTGCATGTCTTTGTATGGACATGTACTTTTCATTTCTCTGTGTATGCTGCACGTAGGAGTGAAATGGCTGAATCATATGGTAGGTGTATGTTTAACTTCTTAAGTAACTGGCAAACTAAAATGGTTGTACCATTTTACATTCCTACCAGCATTATGCTAACAGTTGATGTGGTCAGTCTTTTTAATTATTGCTATTCTAATAGGTGTGTAGTGGTGGTTTTAATTTGCATTTCCTTAATGACTGTTGATGTTAGCATCTTTTCATGTGCTTATTTGCCATCCCCGTGTCTTTTGTGAAACATCTGTTCAAATCTTTTACCCATTTTTAAAAATCTGGTGGGTGGTTTTCTTATTGAGCTTTGAAGATTCTTTATGTAGTCTGGATAAAAGTTTTTTGTCAGATTTATTATGTGCAAATATTTTCCCCAGTCTGTGGTTTGTCTCTTCATTCTCTTAGCAGTGTCTTTCAAAGAGCAAGGGTTTTAATTTTGATATCTATTATAATTTATCAGTTTGTTCTTTTATGGCGATTGCTCTTGATACTGAATCTAAATTCTTTTGCTTAATCCAAGGTCACAAAATTTTCTCTTGTGTTTTCTTCCAGAAGTTTTGTAGTTTAGGTGTTATAGTTAGGTCAGCGATTCATTTTGAGTTATGTTTTGTTTATGGATAAATTTTGTATGGAGAAAACATTTTTTTCTATATGAATGTTTACAGCACATTTGTCATTTGTTGAAAAATTACCCTTTTTCCATTGAATTGCCTTTGCCTCCTTGTCAAAAATCAGCTGTCCGTGTATGTGTAGTTCTCTTTTGGACTCTATTTTATTCCACTGAGGTATTTATTGTTCTTGACACCAGTGCTACACCCTGTTGATAACTGAAGCTTTATAATTTGTACTCCAATTTTGTTCTTCTTTTTCAGAACTGATTTTGCTGCGTTTCCTTCTGGTTTTAAGAATAAGTTTAGCAATTTTTTTTTAAAAAGCCTACTTGAGATTTTGACTGAGATTGTATTGAATCTGTAGGTCAGTTTGGAAATAATTGACATTTTAAAAATATTGAGTCTCTGACCCATGAGCATGGTATAACACTCTATTTGTTTAGGGTTTCTTTAATTTTTCTCGGCAATGTTTGGTAGTTTTTAGGGTATAAGTCTTTTATATTTTGGTCACATTTTTCCCTCTGTAAGTTCACTTCTCCAGAGAAACAGACCCAATATACGGTATGTGTGTATGTGTATGTGTTTGTGTATGGAAAGAGAGAGAGAGACACTGATTTTAATAAATTGGATTGTGTGATTGTGGTGGCTGGAATGTCCAAAATTCATAGAACAGGCAGGCAGGCGGACAGACAGGCTAGAGCTTCAAGCAGATTTCTGTTACAGTCTTGAGGTAGATTTACTTCTTCCCAGGAAAACCTCAGTATTTTGCTCTTAAGGCCTTGAACTGATAGGCCTACTGGCATTATGGAGGGTAGCTTCTTTAGTTAATGTCAACTGATTGTAAGCATTAATCACATCTACAAAATACCTTTACAGCAATATCAAGACTAGTGTTTGAACAGCTGGGCACCGTAGCCTAGCCAGGATGACACATTTAATGCTATTATAAATGTTACATATTTTAAGTGCAATTTCTGATTGTTGCTAGTCCACTATTTCTTTTATTTTTAAACTGTAGCCTTCTTTTCATTACTCTTAAACAGATGAGTGACAGCCTTTTCATCCCAAGTTAAGATTACCCTCTATCTTTTTTAGACATAACCTTAAAAATATGAATTTTTAAAGGAAAGTCCTAATGTTACTTAATCTCTTACTTTTTTGGTTCATTGGAATCATCTGACAGAAATGACAATTTCATTTTAACAGTCTTATCTCATTTTAGCCATCTTTCCTGTTATTTTTTTCATCACAGGATTATAATCATAATTTAGAGATTAAAATAATTATTGACCACATAGATTCAATAAGTATTAACAGATGTCTATTACTAGAATACATTCCATTATAGAATCATGGAATTATTGAGCTAAAATGAACCTTAAGAATTAGTCTTAATTTTTTCCTTTTATAGGAGAAGAAACTTAGATGCAAAGAGGTTAAGTGGCTCACATCATACAAACATTAGAAAAACAAAAATAAACCTGGTTTTCATTATCCTCTTAGTTGTAGGATGATGGGTTCTTGAAGCAAAATGTGGAACAAGGGAAAAGGTAGTGACATCTATTTGCTTTGGATCTGCTGCATTCTCTGTTGCGCATTTATTTTACACCTGTGTTACATCACACTTATCCCCGGACTAAGGATATTGGGATGTGTCAAACAGTTCCTCCCTTAGTGTGGAAACAGACAAGTAAACACACAGTTGCCACGTAAGTTAAATGCTATGATAAAGGCAAGGTTAGCGTGTTGTGGAAGTACACGATGAGTGTGTCTGCTCAGTGGTTCTAAGTTTAGATTCTGTTAACGTATAGAGTTGGATGGGCTTGACTCCTCATTTCAGTGTAGTATATATTATATTTCCTTTCCTAGACTTTTTTTGCCTCCCAGCCATAGATCTGGACTAAACATAAGCTAGTTTGAAGGCCATACATACATCAGGCCCAATGGGTTAATCCATGTCTGATCAGTAAGACCTGTCTTGACAGCCAGGATGAGGGCAGCATGTCTCATTTTAAATAGAAGCCCAGTTAAAGACTAATACAAAAATAGTTGATCTTATATAGATGTATTCCTTCTCGTAATGCATGTTTTATTCTTAATTTTGAAAAATTCTGAAAGGAAATTGAGGAACAGCAGTCTTTTTGTTTGTTAATTTTGGCTTGTTTTCCTTTTACTGTTTTCTATTTTGGAGTGTGGCCATTCCTAAGAGCACTAGCTCATGAAGTTCATTGCTGATGTTATAACATGTTCTGAATCTTAAAATAAGGTACGAAAAATGCATTCAGAGAATAAGTACATAAAGTAGCACTGCTATAATTAGGGAGAAACAGTAGTTTTCTTTTAAGTCTTTCTCTTTCAAGAGCTTATAATTTTCTATAAAACTCAAACATTATCCCTTGGGCAGGTGTATTTTATTCTTTCTCTTCATTCTGTGTTATAAAGTTTGATTAAAAAGGAAAGATATTTTTTTCTCCTACACAACGAATGTTCATATTTGAATTTTTTTTGTAAGACTTGTTGCCGTATCTTGAGCCTGCCTTCATTTAAAGAATAATATAGTTTATCTACAAAGGAGTATCTTTGGCATGTGTGTGTGTGTGTGTAAATCAAAACTTGAAAATGTGGCATACATTGTTGAGAATATTAGGTGATTCCTGAAGACTGTATTTGCCCAGAGTATTAGATGGCAGCCAGTTTTAACAGTCTAATATGGTAAGTGATAAGGCATTATCCACCTCTTGGGTCATGTGAGCATAAACTATCCATCTCCTGAGCTTATGAAGAAGGGAGTGGGAATCTTAGAAATTTGAACTGAGAAAATTGGACTCAAGCTAGCAGTTTAAAATGTGAAACCAGATTGTGTATGAGTTAGTTTTCTCCTCTTTATTTTGTGTAGATTAAGGAACTGAACTATATAAGGATTTTCTATGAAAAGGTGAATAAGCTTTCTGAAATGAATGATTTTAGTCTGTATAGAAATCATCTCCATCTGTAATAAATGTAAAACTGTCAGCTCTTTGAGTATCTCTTTGCAATAATTAATCATCCTTCTCAGTTTACGGCACAGGTGAGAGAACAGGCTCTGGAGCCAGTCTGCCAGGTGCTGTGTGACTCTGCGTACATTGCTTTCTGTCTCACGTTCCTCAGGTTAAAAAAAAGGATAATATTAGTACCTATCTTATAGTGTTCTTGTGGGGAATGAATGAGTTAATATATGTAAAGCACATAGAACATTGCCTCAAACATAGTAAGCAATATCTAAGTGTTTACCATTCTTACTGTTGCACATCCATCTTATCTATTTTTGTTGCATATCATCATATTTAAGTGAAGTTTTGTTAGTGAAGTTTTCACGGAGAACTTGACATTTAAACTGGGCCTTGAAGGGTAAATAAGACTTGTAAAAGTAAAATATAAAGAATTGAAAATATTAAAAGCTTTGTGAACAAAGTTGTTAAGAAGTAAAGAATCTTTCCCCTTTTTTCTCTTTCCATTTATTGCATACTTGCTATATGCCTGCCACTGAGCTCAGTGTTTGATGAACATTACATTATCTTATTGAATTCTCACAATAACCCGACAAGACAGGTATTTTAAATTGTCATTTTACAGATAGTAAAGTAGTCACAGAAAACTAAAGTCACTTTTTCAAAGTCACAAAGTTAAATGTTTGGCCTAGTTCTGTCAGTCCATAAAGCCCCGATTCTTAATTATTATCTAAGACTGCCTTCCTAGGGGTAGACTATCAGATCATTCCAAAAAAAATCTTTAAAAGGATGAATACTCCAGGGTTGGAGTTCAAAACATTAATAGAATTATAATATCAAGGGTGCATGTGATCGCTTTGTCACTGTAAGAGACTGTGGATGCTGTGTTTGCTAGTCACTTCAAAAGATTGAAGAGAAACAGGCAAGCCTGTCCTTGCTGAACACATCGTTTCCCCTGTGATTCTGTCAGTATGCAAGTACTTGTTTTTTCTGAACTGGGAATTGTGGTTATTGAAGTTTATATTATCTCTTACTAGAAATTATACAAATTTTCCCACTGGTATCCTGGTTGATACTTTGGATTTCAAAGTTTCCACATACTTTTGTTGCTTAGAATTGCTGTTTGAGTACCCTTTTCAGTTCCCTGCATCAGAGAAACGTCTATATTTCTACTTTCCAGTCCTCAGCATTTATGGTTTCATGTTAGTAAGGTTTGTTAGGAATATAATTAGGATAATCTTAATTCTGTTACTGATTATTCCTTCCATCCTCTAGCTACTTGTCACATCTTTCTTTTGAAACTTTTAGGGAATTAATAATTCCATACTCATTCTTTTTCTGTTCAAATATCTCACTGGCCTTATTCAGACTTTAATTTTAAGGCCAGGAGCGGTGGCTCACACCTGTAATCCCAGCACTTTGGGAGGTCGGTGGGAGGATCTCTTGAGGTCAGGAGTTTAAGACCAGACTTTAATTTTAATTTTTTTTGTCTTTGTATACTACTTCCTTTCATTAATTAGCTGACAGTAGTTTTTCTCATCTATATTTTTAATGCCTTTTCTTTACTGTTTAAAACTCCCTTTTTCAGAAGATGTAGCCACTGACTCAGCTGCTGTTGTTGCTTCAGACTTTGTAAGAGTAGAATCAGATGTAAATGAACTAGAATCTTGATAACTGAGGTCTTTCTCTAGAATTTACATACTTCCCTTTGCTTTTAAAAGGGAAGAACATTATATGGAAATAAATAAATATCAGATATTTAGCCAAAAATTAAAAAAATAAAACCCCAAAACATTCCTGATTTGTCAGTGAACATTTTTTAATAACTGTTATAAGAAATTATGAAGATTTTTACCTTTAAGTAAATCTCATCTCTGTCCTTTTTTTTAGGAAAAAATATCCACCATGAGGCAGATCTTGATCTTGAACTATTGCAACGGCCTTAGAGCCAGTTGCTTATCTGCATCACCTACCCCCTTTTCAGATCATTGTCTTTTCAGATCACCAACAGTCTGACATTTCTTAAACAGCAACCTAATTTTGTTGTATTTTGTCTTAAAAATCTTCATTCGCTCTTTTTTGCCTATAGTATTATCTAAATCTCTGACAGGCTTCATGCCTCCTTTAGACTTATAAGCTCTGTGAGAATAGGAACCTTACCTATTTTATTCACCACTATATTTCCGTATCTAGATCATTACCTGAAATAGCTACTTATTCCATTAATACTCTAGGCCAGAGCTTCCCAAAAGTTGTCCGTCTGGTCAGTTACAGGTATGTTGAGAGGTAGTTATTGGTGCTTTCCACCTTTGGGATGGCCAGATGGGTCTTGGCTCATGGTTCAGGGCACCAATAAGAGTTATTAGAGTTGAGGTCTCTGCATAATGATGACGATGATACGCTGAGCACAGACAAGAAGATGCTCTGCAACCTCGTTGTCTACTTCAGCAACCTGCTTCAGAGTGTACTACTGCCCATTGTGGTGGATGAGGGGCCATGGAGCTGCTGGAGAGTTTATGTTCCAAGTGCCTGAGGAGCCAGCACAGCAAAGGTGTTACTAGTTCCAAGTCGGGGCTGGAAGCTGTAGAGGCCAGGCAGGGGTTCTTGACTATAGGCAGAAATCTCAACTGTGTCTTCACATATGTTGGATGTGTTTGGAACATTTGTGGCTGATACTCCTTAAGTGGCATTCAAGTTAGCTGCAGGTTGGCCAGTATAACATTGTGTGTTTATCTGCAGATTATTTTTAAATCATTTGATATTGATATGAACTTGGTATGAAGATGTTCAAATGGTCTTGAAATCTATATCTTGCCAATGAAATAGAAGACTTTTTGGATGTTTAAATGTAATTTTAACTACTGTAACTGTTTGACTAAAATAAATGATTGTTTTTCAATGAGCTAATAAAGTACAAGTTCATTTATAGCTTAATTTGAACAATAGTTTATTCTTAAAATACTACTTAAATTATTTTTAATACCAATACATTTAAAATTGACTGATAGAACTTGTTTATAGGAACTCTGGATTACGTTACAAAATGAAAAACATGATTAAAACCAAGTTTCTCTTTTATAACTTTAGATTCGTAAGATTTTCTTAACTGAAAAGTAAAGTTAAAACAAAGGGTAGTGTTTTTAATATGATTGTCATAATATCATCACTGTGGATGGGTCTAGTTAGCCCACTAGCTTTGAATAAGGCTAGTGTTGTGATTTTTTTGCCCATGTTAGTTGACGTCATGTCAAATATAACTCTGTAGAACTTTTTCTACTCTTCCAAACCACACCCATCATTGGTCATCAGGTCATTCAAATACAGACTTGCTTTCAGGGGGAAGGTTTTCAAAAAAAAAAAAAAATGTAGATACAAACCTATAAATGCTATTGACATCTACACAGTTCTTTACTGTTTCAGATGTTTTTATACTCAATTTTATTTTGTCTTCACAACTATTCTATGAGAGCTTTTTTCTTTCATGTTATAAGGTTTTCTGATATTACATTGGGAGACTAATGTGGAGTAGTTAAGTGACTTCCTCAAGGTCACACAGCTAGTATTTAATACATAAGTGAAAGTACCGAAGATTTGAAGGAAGATGTGACCTCTTCTAGGAAACAGCAGTCAGACTTTATGAATGATAAATTGTAGGAGAATCATTTATCTCTCTTGTCTGTAGAAGAGGATTCTTTTTCTCAAGTATAGCATTAAGTAGATTATTTACTAGAAAAGCTTGAAAGTAGAATAGTTAAAACTAAATAAATGTAAATGGATAATTTCTGAAAAATAAAGCTATTTCGAAATTAGGTAAGTAGTAAACAGGCTTCAGAGCATGGTATCAATTTGAGACTATCTATATGCACGTTCTGCATGTTACTAAGGTTCACAGAATAAGGTTTCTTAAATCCCTATTTGCTGAAATCTCTTTTTGCTTATGTATTGAGACTAGAGTAGGCAATTTTTCTCCCGATGTGGATTTTGAAAATTATGTATACTTGTTGAAATGTGGGTTGCATTATAGTGATGTATTTATATGGTGCTACTCTCCAGGTTTACGGGAAACTTAAATGTCAAAAGTTTGGCTTATATATGAATCATGGAAATCACTCTGGAATCTATACTGGTCATCATTTTTGTTTTAGGTGCAGTTTGTGGTGTTACTAAAGTCCCCTAAACAGAGTTTGGAATCTCTGCGCACTCTGTTACCTGGAGAAAGGAAAAGACTCTGCTTTTCAGTTCCCTCCCGCTGCTGCTAGGACTTTCAGTGGGCACGATTTTGAGAATTTAAAAAGGTGCTGGCGACCATTCAAGTCACTATCAGTTTTGATTGTGGTCAGTGAATTTTGAAAAAAAAATTCTGAATGCCGTGTAGTTGATTAAAAAGTATTTGATCCTTTTGCCCAAAGCACTCCCCTACCCTACTTCCCCCTTTAGGTTTGAAGCATTCCCATGCAGACTGTTTTGTGTAAGTACCTAACAAATCAGTGCTTATGTAAATATATGGCACCCATATTATAGGAAGATGTATTGTCTTTGTTGAGAATAGTAATGGAGAAAACATATAATCATGGAAATGATAAACTGAATTATCCATTAATGCATCCTGGGGTTTTAATGTTACCTTTGCCTCCCACCTATAATGCAACATGCATTTTAGTCCATAATATCACTACTCCATTTTTAGTGAAGTTTTTTTCAGCTTTGATCTGTAATCGCAGTTAAGGTGACCAGTTCATCCTTGTTTGTCCAGGGCTGTCCTGGTTTTAAAACTCAAAATCCCTGATCCAGGGAACCCTCTCAGTCCTGGACTGAGATTACTCTCTGTGAAATACTTTTATTTTCCTTAAGTGTTGCAAATAACTCTACCCATTATATAAATAATGTGGGAAACAATGACGAAAGTGCTCAGTCGTAGACTGAGAGGGTTCCCTGGACAAGGGATTTTGAGATAGAATGTCTTGTGGAGTATTTGTTTCTTATTTTTATTTTCTTGTAATTTGTAATGTGGGCGTTTTCTCCTCTGTTACCAGTTTTCCCATTCCTTGTGAATTCTTGCTTTCTGCCAAGTTGTTCCTCCCTGTCACCACCCAGCTCCTACTCCTTGTACCTACTGTCCCAGCTGCCTTGCCTTATTTCAAAGTTCAGACTCAAATTATGGCATCCTGTTTCTGAGAGATTCCCCAGGTACCACTGAATTTCAACAAATTAAAAGATTCCTTTTAGAGGATGCAAATAGGCCAATTCAGAATTTTAC
This sequence comes from Eulemur rufifrons, assembly GCF_041146395.1. Taxonomy (NCBI): domain Eukaryota; kingdom Metazoa; phylum Chordata; class Mammalia; order Primates; family Lemuridae; genus Eulemur; species Eulemur rufifrons. The sequence continues at coordinate 31,774,126 of NC_090985.1, forward strand.
TTCATTTGTCCCCCCCCCCCCCCAGTATGTTTATCTTACTAAGTTTAAAAATGCTATTTCCTGTGAACTGTTTTCTAGTAAAATTTCTGAGCCCAGTAAAACTCTCTTGTAACAATATTACTGAGGAATAATGTCTTGTTATTCATTATGTATTGTCACATAAGAGATGTATTATATTTAGGTGTCTAACTTGTTTTCAACATTGTACTTGAGAGATCTGTGGTAGGACAGAATCTATAGCAAACGTGGCATGGTATACGTTATATGTGGATATTCATAAACTTTGTTTGATAGATTGATAAACATTTCCAGTTCTGCACAGTAGTACTTTTCCAGTCAGCAGCTCAGCGATGTCTGTTTTTTGTCTGGACAGCAGATTGTTTGTATGTATGCATGTGTGTTTTGCCCATTTTTACAAAAATGTGTTAAAAGAAAAGTAAAGTGCTAATGCTAATAGTATGACAAGTAACACTGAAATATGTAATGTTTTTGAAAAAGATGGAAATCATAAATCATGATAAAAATGTTAAATCTTTAGCTTCAGCTACCCCCTCATTAGACTTGACCTTACTATGTTTTTGATTATGAATTAAAGAACAAAATTAAAGAATATTATGAGATATAGATTATATATTATGACAGATTGTGTCTAGAATATATTTTGTAATTATAGAAGGTATTTTATAATAGATTTTCTTATGAAATATGCCTAATTATTCTACTTCTGGACACTTAGTAATCATGTATCCTCAAGAATAGATTATAGAAAAATACAGCATTTGACAAAATTCTCTCATAACTCTGAAGAAAAGATTCTGTGTATTGTGTGTGAATTAAATATGGTGGTGCTGGTAACATTTTCTTTTGACGATCATTAAAAAATTAAACAGAACAGAGAGGGAAATTAAAGGAGAGTTATAATAACTGGTTCATTGCAGCATTCTCATTAGTCAAGTATCATGTGCCTACCTAGGCATGAATAACTTTTCCTAATTTAAATCTGGAAAGTTTCAGTTGTCGAACAGCTTGAATAGTTGTTGTAAGTAGTCATTGGTTTTTTATTTTTTTTCCCCAGTATTTGTCTTCAAAAACAGTGAAGGTCATTTTGTATCGATAGAGACCACATGAAATTTCCTCATTATTTCTGGCATCATTTATATAATGGGTAGAGTTGTTGACAACACTTAAATAACAACAACAAAATAAGTATTTCAGAGAGCAACCTTTAAATATTATCATAGGATAAATATCAGTGACTGAGTTCCTTTACTCCATAGTTTCTCAAAAAACTTGATATTAAAAAATTAGTAGTCTTTCAGAATTGTGTATATTGATTTCAGTCGTTATCCTATAGGTTGTATGTGTACACATATGCATGGCTCATGTATGTATGTATGTTCATTTCTTGGAAATCACTGTGACTTAATTGTAGACTTTAATTGTTTTAATAGGTTTTTTTTTTAAAGAAAGTTACTTGATATGTTTAAGAGTAAAGCAAATCTTGGTTTTGATAAAGTTCAGATTTACAGTATTTCATTTAGTCATCTGTCTTTCAGAAAAGTGATGTGGGAAACAAAATGATTTTAGTGTATTGCTTTATAAACAAAGCCAATGTCATGAGTTTGTTCCTTTCGTTATCCTCTTTGCTCATTTCCATGGACTGTACATCTTTAACCTAAATCAACTGGGAATAGAGGAAGAAAATATTAGACTCCTACCTCAGTATAGGTCCACTGCCAATAAAACCAACTGTATCATCACCTAAATTAGGATACTTTTGTTAATAAAAGGGCAACAGACAAACATTGGGACTGTTTTAGACAAACTGAGATGTATGGGTCACTAATCATTAGGGTTATCCTTCTAGTGTATTGTTTACGATTAATTTTGAACCTCTAGATTTAGGGAGAGAAAAACTCATTTTTACATATGTTAGAAAAATATATCATCATGTAGGATAACTGCATAATATCTTTAATGTTGAATACTTACCAAGATAAATTTGTAATGTGTATTTTCTTTTTAAATTATTTAGGAGAAATTTCAGTAGATGAAACACTTATTCTTTTGTTAATTAGTAGCACTAACTTTGTCATTTTTGTTCCAAGATGTCACAGCTATTGTTCAGCAATAGAAATTCTATAAATTATTAGCTAAAGTTGGTGACCAGGAACATTTGTATCTATTCCTTCTGTTAATTTGTTGTTCAGAAAGTCTGTTGTTGTAAACATCCCCGACTGGAAGCTGTAAGACACAGCTAAGCTTTCAGTCAGATGTTTGCTGCTACCGGCTATTCACAGACATCCTTTTGGTATAATTCTGTCTGAGGAATGGAGTTGAAGAGGCTATAAAATATGTGGGAAAACATCAGAAATCTTTAGATTCCTTCATGTACTTGCTCTGACAGTGCACGTATTATGACAGTTTAATGTAGGGTGCTGTCCTAATAACAGGATATGCCATCTGACCTTCCCAGACTTAACATGCTGGTGCTAGGCCTTAGAGAATTTAGTTAAAAAAAAATTTTTTTTCCCCAGTATGGGTTCCTCTCTCTGTTTTTACCCTGTCAGTGTACTTTTATTCTTTATAACCTTTCCAAATCAACTGAGTTTAACTTCCCAGCAATTCAGGAGCCTGCTTTTCTCCTTTATGAATTTTGTAAAAGTTCTGGGGAATAAATTTACACCATCACCCAGCAATATGCAACATAAAAATTTCAGTTTTTCTGTAGTTAAGAAATATGTGTAAACTTTTTCTCCCTCCTGTTACCCTCCCCACCCCACTTCCTGTTCTCCTCACCCTGAATGATGTCACAGCTCCTAATAAGAACTCTCCTCTCTAAAAAAAACACTAGAAAGCTTCAAACCACTAAGCCTGTTTACAACATTTGCTAATGGTTATGTATGTCTTCATATATTAAATATATTTTCTGAAGTATTTTCAAGTTGTTGATTGGCTTATCTCTTCCTAACTAAAGTATTGCTGCCTTGTGAGCAAGTGTACTGTATCTATTTTTTGTGTTTCCCCACAGAGCTGAATAATCTAGGGCAGGGGTGGGGAAACTTTTCACGTTGGAAGGCCGTATTAATGTAGCTGTAATCAAATGAGGCTGCATTCAAGAAACTTCAATTAGATATACTTAAAAATGTACGTTATTTTGTAAAAATCTATTGTATACATAATAATTTCAAAAAATGAAAACCATTTGTTAATTTTAAAGTCAACTAACCTTTTAATGACTTTGTTGTGTCTGCTTTCTGTTGGAAAGCATTTGAATATTTGGTTGTAGCATGGAGGTCTGCAGTTTCAGTTGATCCTCTAGATGGGTATCAGTCATTTGTGATCTTAAGGGCATCTTGATTTGGGTTAGGTTGGAGAATGTAGATTCGAAGCAATAAGTGGTTGAAAAGCAAGACAGCATTTTTTGGGTATTCGAATGTTGCCAAAGGTGTGGGTATTCGAATGCATTTTTCCATATTTCGATTAGATCTTCCTTAGCATCAAACCATCCCTTTAAAATGTCATCTACTGAGAGCTCTATCAGTTCCATCTGTAGTTCTTTAGGTGCCTTTATGATATCAACTAGGTGAGAGTGAAATGCTAATTTGAGTGTGATGTCATGATTCTCAAAGTTAGTGAACCTTTTATTATATTCTCCAATTATAAGGTGTACAAGAGCTGTATATCCTTCAAATGATTTTCATATATCATCCTGCTCACCAGTGACCTCTACTAACTGGGGAAAATATTCATCTGAAATTTCCTTTTGAAGAAGAAATGTTTTCAAAAAACATAGCTGTTTTTGAAATGCTTGCATTTTTTTTGCCTTGTATCATGTATAGACTTAGTTTTACCTTGCAAAGAAATATTCCAGTCATTTTTAATTTGACATATTACACAGAAATACTGCATTGCTATAGAAATCTTCTTTCAGTAATTCACATTGCTGATTCTGTTCTTCATAAAATTTAACCATCTGTTCTCGCAGCAATAAAATTTTGGCTAACACCTGTCCTTGTGATAGCCAACACACTTCAGAGTGATAGGGCAAATCCACACTGAATACCTCATCATTCAACTTTAGCGTGTTACAAAACTGACAATGCTGCCTTGCATTTGTGCAAATATAGTTATAACAATACTTACAACTTGTTGCAAAGTGTCACTTAAAATACCTTTGGCACTTTGTTTTTTAAATCTGTACAATAACCCTTCATGTTTTCCTGTCATGGAAGGTGCACCATCTATCTGTACATACACTCAACTAAATTTACCAAATTCAGTCCAACTTCACTACATTTATCTTGAAAGTTGTTGAAGATACCTATTCCTTGTGTTCTGTTAGCAAGAGTACCCAGAGCAAGTAACTCTTTGTAGCAAAGAAAATCTTCTGTTATGACCCAAATAAAGTATAAAACTTGCCCGGAGTCAGTAGTATCAGTTGATTCATTCAAAGCGATTGAATAATATACATATATGTATATTTTTGAAATATTGGATGAAATTGTTCTGTTAAGTTGAAGGCTAATTCATGCTGCCGATCAGTTATGGTTCTCCTTGAAGGAGACAGTTATTTGTACTTTGAAACGTTATCGGGGTCTAAGCATACTACAACTTCGGCAATGCATTCTTTCACAATTTCTACGTCACTGAATGGCTTCCCTTTTTTCCTGAGTATATAAGCTACTTTATAAGTTGCTTCAGTGGCATTATTTCCAGGTCTTACTGCTGCTTGAAAGAATTGTCTTTGCTTTTGCTTTTCAGCTTTTAATTTCTGCAATACAACCTTTCACACCTCTCCCTCTAATTTAAAATATTTGTGGTCCTTATGAGCGTTATAATGCTGATGAGCATTGAATTTCTTTAATTTTGATATTTCGGTATCACAAAGCAAGCAAGTCATCTTATCTTTAGCAGAAAAAAGATAATATTGCAATTCCCAATCCTCATTAAAGAATCTGTTTTCTTCCTTCAGCGTTCTCTTGGTCTTCTTTGACATAGTGGGCTGTTAAGCAGACAGAATTTAAAAATACTGTCAAGCCGTGCAACTATTTACAAATTCCACTTCAAAGAGAAACACAGTGTACCCTAGTCAAAAGCTGATAACAGACTGGCATACTCGACCCCCATAAACTCTCACCAACCAACCTCCTTCAGTAGTGGTACCAGTCAGGTTGGGGAAGTTAGAACTAAATCATGAGCCTAGCAGCCATCAATTTAGCCCTTATGGCTTACTAGTGTTCTAATTGTGCCAATCTGGGAGGATTATTTCATTGAAACTTATTTTATTCTTTGGTATTTTAAATATGTTCACTTTAAAAATAAAATATAAAAGACAAACAAAAATGTATTAATGAAAATAAAAGATTTTGTTCTATAAAATTTGGATTCAGTCAAAAGGCTGCACTTAAGGACCTAGAAGGCCACATGTGGCCTTAAGGCCGCAGGTTCCCTGCCCCTGATCTAGGGCTTTTCTCATAGATGGTATTCAGTGTGGGCTAATTGATATTTTTCTGATTTTTAAAAACTTATTTAAAAATAAAGCATTGGTATTTTTATCGTATTTTTAATTAAACTGCTAAACATCATACCATGTTACGTTCAGTACATACTTAAACCAAAAGATAAAGTTCTTGCTAATCTAATTTACCTAGTTATCTTCCTTGATAAAATTACAAGCTTTCAGAGGACAGAGACATTATATCTTTATAATTCCATATTTTTATGTCATAAACATCAAGTAAAACACCTTGCATGTATAATGCTCTATTAATTATTTTATTGCAGCAGCATCTACTATTTCCTTTTCTCTTTTATCAGGATGAGCACATGATAGTTTTAGTCTTTAGTTACTCCAGATATATTCGTGCTGTGGCATTTATTTTTAAATGCTTCTTTGTTAGAGTAGTAGTTTACAAGACTTATTGGGGGGAGGAAGCTAGTTGCTTCAGACACAGGTAGTTTTGCAACTTGTAAGTATAATTTTCAGGTTTGATGATTAGCATACATCAAGCATCCCTTCCTGTGAACTCTTAATAAAGCAGATTTATTATATTTTGTGACCCTCTGTTTTAGCACATTAGAACCTTAGATTCAAATAGCAGCAAATGGATAGAGCCATTGCTGAGAGCTCAAGAAGTGTTCCCTGCCAAAGGTAGAATGTAATGTGTCCTCGGGTAATAGGATTATTCTGTTTGACCAGGTGATACTATTTATTTCCTATGAAAAACTTTGATATATGGCTTTAAAATTCAGTAAAGATAGAAACTGCATAGTTTAATAATTTACACAGCTGAGTTGGAAAGGCTTTTCAAAATAATAGACCAAATCTAAGCTAAAAGAGAGATAGGTATTCTGCATAAAGCTGTTATGCTCTGCCCAGCTAGTCTAGTTTTCCCTAGATGCTGCAGGATTAATGGTACAATCTGTGTTATGTAACATTTGTTCTATATTATTCTGCTCTAATGAGGTGAATCAAAGACCATGTCAGCTTTAATTCTGGATGTCCTTGTTTCAGTGTAGTACTTAGGTACAACCTTTTTTTAGTCATTTGCAGATGACTTCTTTATGTTTTGATTTTGAAGGACCACAGACTTCCCAGTGGCCTGCAAGGTGAGTAATTGATTATGTAGAGCAAATGCCTTAAAATGTTAGATCAACAGTATTTGCCAGTAAATCTGTAACAACTTGTTTCCCTGGTGTTTAACTTAGTATTTAGGAAAAAGTCCGTGGTGTTTATTGATAACAAGGCTTTAGAAAGCTCAGAAATTCTTCACTCTTTGGGAAGATTTTTTTTGATCCAATTAATATTAAAAGTAAAACACTTTTAGTTACTGAACGCCATTCTCCAGATAACTATGTTTTTTCCTTAGTATATGCTTTGAGATCACTTAGGGGTTACTTTTTTAAGCAAACAACTACAAAATTGGGTCTTCAAGTTTATTTCAAATTAGATACTTTTGTACAAATATTCTTGGTTAGAAAATGGTCTCTGTGCCTCAGTCCCTTCTACATGGAGTCATAGACTTGAGATGAATCAGAAGTAGATCTTGAATCTGTAAACCCCAGCATGCCTTCCCCATGTAGCATGTTCTGACTCTGATTCCCCTCTACTCCTCTTGTTACAACTTCATGCATTGGATAAGTGTGCCATTATTTGCTCTGTGTGCTCAGGAAATATTTCTTTTTTAAAGTTTGAATATCAGTCTGAGCTTAAGTACTTTTTTCCTTTTTTTTTTTTTTTTTTTATTTTCAGAGTATTACAAGGGTACAAACACTTTGGTTACATAATTGCCTTTGCACTGCCCAACAAGCGTGCCCATCCCCTAGACAGTGCTCACCGCATCCATTAGGTGTGGATTTACCCATCCCCTCCACCCCCCTCCCACCTGCCCAACACACTATGAATGTCATCCCATATGAATTTTTAAAATTATACTGTTTCAGATAGTCTCTGCCACAGTTCACCCAACCTGGTTAATTGTGGGTCATGCTATGTGTTCTGACTTTGCCTTTTTCTTATTTGTAGCAGTCTAATAACGTGACATTCACTGCCATCTTTGCTTTTGCCTTCCAACATATTTGATGAAATAGTCCACTGGGTTTTCATTATTAGCTTGCATCAGAATTATTTAATACTTGGAGAGCTTATTGATTAAAGCACAGATTGCTGGGCCCTGCAAGAAGAGTTTCTGATTCATTAGGTCTGGGGTAGGGTATGAGAACAAATGCTTTTTTCCTAAAGTTCTCAAGTACTGCTGACGCTGATGTTCTGGGCCCATGCTTTCAGAAGCGTGGAGTTCATCTTACATTTTTTTTTCCTGTGCGGTATTATGCTCAATTAGTGAAAGAAGTAAAACACAGAAAATTCCCAACGTAAAACTTGTAGTAATCCAAAAGTTTGATTATAAAAAGGTTTGTTGGAAACTTGAGACCCATTTTTCTTCCAGAGAAAAAGTATATTAATTATCTAGCTGGCAAGGACATATTTTAATACATTTGCAAAGAAAAGTAGAAGAAAAAAATATGGTTGCAGCAGGAGTAGTGATTAATAAAACAGAAAAACAACATGCTTGTAGGGAAAAAAAAAGTATGTGTGTACTTAATCTTGAGAACTGATGCCTCACAAAAACAGCCTGAAGGGAACAAGAGGCCAGGAAGAGACATAGGAGCTTCCTGAAGGTCCTGAGATGCTTATGAAATGCCAAAGATTTTTGGAGTTTGCTGGCAGTGGTTATTATATTTAACTTCCAAATTTGAGGATTTCCTCTTCTTTGATGCAAGTGTATTGGTTAGGGCCACTTTTAATGCTTAGTAAAAGTATTTGTGGTAATATTTTTTTTAATTAGAAGGAATGCAAAAAGAGGGATAGAAATTTATTTGAGGCACCTTAACAACACTTGGAACAAGAGAAGGTGGAAAGAAATCGGAGTGTGGGAAAGATGTGTCTGAGGTGAAATTATCTGAATTCTGAGTGTGGGGGAGAAAATGAGAAACAGGAAGAGGAGTGAGAGGGAAAAGTAGTGACCGAGCTCCTCACAGGTGTTTTATTAACTTTGTCTTTTACCCAAAACAGAAATCTTCTTGAGAAGAATGGGTGGATCATACTGGCCATCAAATGGGTTCCTATAAGTGCAAGTTCAGTTGTTTTGAAGGGGAGGATAAAGGAAAACGAAAGGCTGTAAAATCAGCCTTATTTAGATATGGAATGCTACAGGATGTCTACGTTTATTGCCATAAGTTCCTTTGGTGAAAAGATTATCCCATCTGCCTTTTCCTTGGATTTTACATTTTGTCTCAAGATACCTTTCCAGTTGACTCTCACCTCATTTATGTAGATCACCATGCCTATTCCCTTTTCAACAGATTCTACGAAATTGTCTTTTTAGAAAAAAAAATTCATCATATGTACCTTAATATAAATTGAGTCTCAGGTAAAGGACTAATGTAAACATAGTAAAGAGTTTCGGAAGTTAAGCTTTAAACCGGGTTTCAGTTCATGTAAACATCCTACACTCAGCTGTAATACATGGATTGGCTGGGAGGTGGATGTTTACTTCAACTGACTTGGACTATCAACCAATTAACTTATTGATAAAAGATTTGGTAAGAATAGTATACAGAGGCTTCATTTTTAGATGCAATTACTCTAAATTACTGTTTTATCTTTTCAGTTTTGTTATTATATCTCTAACATGACAGAAAGTTCTGGGTATTGGGACAAAAGAATGTCTGTAATTGGTGGTTGAGGTCAGAGATTTGTAAGCATTGCAGTGTGCTTTAACAGGCGTGGACTTGGACATCAGACATTTGTTGCCATCTGGACTCCACCAGTGAATTTGCTGCTGGATTTAGAGGAGGGAAAGGCACTGTTTCATACCTTGGTGGTTTTCTCATATGCAAAATAGGTATGGTGGTTGTATGGACTGACTTACATGATAGATGTGAAGTGGTTCCCTAGTACAGTGCCTGTTGCTACATTTTAGGTGTTCAATAAATAGTTGCTATAATGTTTAAAGCAGACATAACTTTTATTTTAGCAATAAAGATGATGCCAACGTTTTGGAAATGTTTTGAATCTTTGATATCATTGTGATTTAGTGGTAAATAGTTTTGAAGCCCAGCTCCTGGAACTGATAACCCTGATTCTGCCACTTACTAGCTATGTTACTTTGGGGAAGTTATTAATCTCCCTGTGCCTCAGTTTTCTCAGTCTGCTAAATTGGGATTAGCTCTTGATAAATAATAGCTATTATGATTTTAAAAACATATTGGTCATCCATTATTGTTTCCAGAGTATAGTGGTGTCATATATTTCTAAATAATTTAAAGATAAGCTAATACCTGATAATTAGTTCTAGATATGTATTATTTGGCCTAAATGATACTTCCATATTCATGCCTTTATTGAAAATTCTTAAACTTAATTTTCTATAACTTTGTTTTTCAATTCCATGAAATGAGCCTTTTTTAATTTTTTAGTGATACATTCACATTTTATATAGGTAAAAAGCAAAACAACTACAAAACAAAAATTACATAAGAAGTACACATTATTTCAGCAGCTTGGCAAGCGTCTGTGCTCTTGTCTGTGCCTAAATCCAGTTAGAATTCACATTTGATGCTTCTATAGAAGATGTCTAAACGTTATGAGAAATTCACAATTAAATAAAAATGTGAAATGAAGGCGTGGAGACTTGTTCTTAAAGGTAAGTACTGTTTTTCTAATTTTTGTTTGATAAACTAAATTAATTTCTTTATTAAGAGGGAGTTTATTATATACTTGGGTGCAAAACATACCACATTTCAGTGAGTTCCACATGTTTATTTGATATTTTCCAAATGCTTAAATTATTTTATAATTTATAATACTTCAAGAAAAATATTGTAATGCATTGAGGAAGCATATAATCTAAAGGTGGTTTTATGAAGGGTTTTTTCCCCAAATTAAGCATATTTGGGAATTCCCTATCAACTTACCTTTGAACTTCAGTGCATAAAATATAGAATTTTTCTTTCATATTCTCAGTTATAAAAAAATATTTAGCATATGCATGTGGTTTAGGCTACTACTAAATAGCCTATAGGTTAAATTCCTCATTCTGTTAGTGTTTAATTAATGTTTAATTCATTCCTTTTTTTCCTCTTGTTTAATGCTTGTATATTTATATCTCTATATTACATACTTTGCTGATTATATAACAGGATCTTTGATCTTGTGGGCTATCAGCTTTGCCTCACTTTTCACTTAGAAAAAGATGCATGAAACTATAGTTGTACTTAAGTGAAAATTCGAGTATTTCTCTTGTTTGAATGAATACACTGAAACATTCTAGTTAATGGTGAGCTGGCCCCCACCCTTACAGAAAAATGCATACCTTGATTTTCTTAAAAACTGTATATTTATTAGAAATGTAAAAGAAACTTTTTCTGATTGATACGTGCTTATCAGTTTTAAATGTTACAGAATCTGAGTAAATGTTAAAATGTCTCCATTTCCCCCTTGTTTATTGTATTGTCATTTGTTAGTGTATTAATAGAGAATGTAATATAAAGTTGGAAAAGTTGGATTTCTTCAATAATATTTGGATGTGTTCTGAAATTAAACTTTCTGTGAAAGTTTGAAGATTTGTTATCCCATAATTATTTGCTGAGCATTTGTATAAATTATTTAGCTTCTTTCCTGTTTATTATATCTTTCTCATCTCATCAGTTCCCAGCTTCAATAATTGAGAAGTATCAGTTAAGATGGAGGAATCCATGACAGATAACAGAATTTACCTTTTAGTTATATTCATTTCAGTTTTTTAAAAAAAATGATTACTTTTATAGATAAATGTCAGTTTTATTCAGTGTAAAATATGATAAGCAACTGTGTGACCTCTTTTTATTGCTAATGACTTAATATTGAGAGTTTTTTAAAACTAGAAATATTCTCGTTTTAAATTCTGGGTTGAAATGAGATGTTTTTATTTTTAAAGTCTTAATTCTTCATTAAGCTACCACTACTTTATGAAACCAACAGCAGTTTCACATTTAGGATTTTTATATGTATATAAATTTGGATTGTTTTTTTATATTAGCTTTAACTTCCTTTAATTCTATGGAAAAGAACTAATCCCAAGGGTATTTTTACAATTTAAAATACATTATTCCTGTGAGGGTAAGTAAAACTGTTCCATGAATCAAATCTTAGCAGTAGAACCTGTTGAGCTACTTAACTGTCTGTCTTGGGACTAACCAGGTGCACTTATAACTGGTTTAAAAGTGGTGACCTTTTCCTTATTTCAAAATGGTTCTTTAAAGACTATTAAATTATGTTCAGTATTTGTCCTTCTTTCTAAAGATATTTTTAAACAGGATTTGGGCTGTTTTGTTTTTTAAAAGTACTTTGAAAAAGCTCTTTTGCCACTTGTTCTCTGTGCAAATTTTATAAAAGCTCAAATTCTCCAGGAAATAAAAAGGACTTTTATAAGTGGTTTTTTTTTTTTTTTTGGTTAAAAAGTATAAAAGGTTTCTAAAGATACACAGTTGCCTTTAGATAGCCCAAACATTTTGACATTATGAGAAGCTTTCCTCACTCCATAGGTTATCTGTGAAAATTTTTGTTTATGTTACCTTATTTACATTTAACAATCACTTGCTTAAAATTAGCTCCTGTGTGTAGTCAATAGCACACACACAAAATTATCTCCTGTTTGTAGTTGATAGCACAGTATTAACCAAAATACTGAGTTATTTTCAAGCAAAGGGGTAAGTATAAATGAGAAACAGAGTTTGGGGACTGTGTATTGTCAATCCTTCATTTTCAGATTACTTTCTAAATGTTTGGTCCTTCATTTTGTACTATAAATTTTTTAATGTTATAAATTACTCAAATCAACATATCTGTGTTAAATGCAATGACCAGACTATGTCTCCAAACCCGATATAACTTCATGATTAGATGCCCAGAAGAGACTGTGTTACATGCATAGTAAATGAACACTGGATATACAGACATAGAAATTAATATCAGAGTAAGCTAACACATTAAATAAAGTTAATACATGCTCACATATATGTATATTTATTAATGATATGTGGAGAATCTTTGTGCTTCATAGTAACTAGACCTAAGATAGTAGCACTTGTCAAAAATGTCTAACTACTGCTTATCTTTATGGCCAAACTAAATTTCAGATGTTTTCTCATGTTTTGCTTTAGTCTCTTTATTAATCCATCATCATTACAAGCCCATCTAGTGACACGTGTTAAAAGCAGAGGTCCTTTCTCACTCTTGGTGCTTCCTGAGGAGACTGTTGAAATGCAGCTGAAAAACATTGTTAGAGTTATAAGAAAAAACCAAAAGTGCTTTTTCCTACTCTCACGTCACTCAACGCAACACTTCTGTCACCAAATGTGTGAAGAATTTCTCCCCATCAACAATCAAGCAAATCTCTTCTACAGATTCTCCAATGAACACCAGCTGGGTGCCTTCTAATTCCGTTCATTTCTGATATCTACATGGAGATAGCATCAGATCCCACAGGTTGAGGGCTCAGTCTACAAGACTGTCCCCCACTTTAGATGCCAGTTGCAACCAGTTTGTGGCCTGTGCTTCTGATCTACCAACTAAAAATTGGGGTTTCTGTGACCCCCTCGTTAGGTTTAACTTGTTAGAGTGGCTCACAGAACTCAAGGAAACACTTTACTTACATTTACCCATTTATTGTAAAGAATAATACAGAAGAATACAGATGAATGGCCAGATGGAAGAGACACATAGAGCAAGATACTGGGAAGGGGCACAGAACTTCCAGGCCCTCTCCTGTTGCTCCACCCTTCAGGAACCTCCATGTGTTCAGCTATCTGGAAGTTCATCTGAACCTTATCTTTGTGGGTTTCTATGGAAGCTTCATTATTTTGGGGCTCAGAAACTGATACCCCAAAATATGGTTCTTTGACATGCCGAACTAAAGAAGCAGCCTCAGAGTCTCTTGATCTTCCAACCCTCCCCATTCCCAAATTCTCTGTCTCTCCCAAAGCACAAAATGAAGCTGTTCACTGAAGTTCCCTTATCTACCTACAAACTGGACCCCCAAGATGAACACAATTGCTTTCGATCCCTTCCTTGAGATTTCATTAACCAAAGAAGATTAAAACTCATATCACAGAGGAAGAGACTAAAGTAAATCCCACACCTACAGCCCAGATGAACTTTGGCCCAAACTATTATCTGTTCTCAAGTCTTGTTCAATTCCCAAAGAGAGTTATTTAGAAACCTTCAGGCCCATTTATTTACACACACCCCACTACCCTCTCCCCAGTGCAGAGGATATTTAAGTGTCAACTATCTGCCCCTTTGGGTTTTCATATTTTGTATGAAGGATCACCCCCTTTCTGCCTGTGCAGTCCATGATTGATTACATCCTTGGCTGTTGGTGGTAAGCTCAACCGTTAGCCCCTTTCCCCTCCCTGGAGGTTGGGATGGCATTGAAAGTCCCAGCCCTCTCATCTTGTCTTGATCTGTTGGGTGACCAGCCCCCATCTGGAAGCTATATAGGGCCCATCAGTCATCTCATTAGCATGTAAATGACATTGTTATCACTTCAGAGATTCCAAGGGTTTTAGCAGCTTTATGTAAGAAAATGAAGACCAGATATATATTTCACAACATCACAAATGTACACTTGGGAATTAGATAGACCTCCGAGCTAATCTGTGCACCTTTGCTTGCCATTCGTGTGACCTTGAGCAAGTTGCTCATTTTCTCTGGTAAGTTCTCTGTTTTTTTAAAAAAATAACTACATCAGATTGTTAGGAGGATTAAGTAAGAGAACTGTGTGGGGGACCCTGCACAGTGCTGGCAACAAAGGTATCCCGTAAGTACTATTTCTATTTCTATTTCTTTTGCTCCCAAGCTCATCTGAACTCCTTTAGTGTCTACCCCCAAATCATATGATGTATATCTTAGTCGATATTGAATAGTCATCCGCTTTAAGTCTTTAGGATAAAGCACGTCTTTAAAACTGTGTGCATTATAAGAATGATAGTGTTTTATTTTGACCCTAAGGAAGTCAAACTTTTTTTTCATGGAGCATTCAAGTCTTTAGCTTCAAACTGAACAGATAAATAGTCTGTACTGTTCCATTACATGTAAAAAAGTGATTAAACGTGTCTCAGGCAGCTGAGACAAGGCAGATAAAAGACTCCCAAGGACTGACATCAGAAAAGATTAATCAGATTACCTAAAAAACCTTCATGGGGGCCAGACTATACAGGGATGTTGTAACAGAAAAGAAAAGAGGAGAGGAGAGGGGAGGGGAAGGGAACAGAGGGAAGGAGGGAAGGGGAGGGGAGAGGAGAAAAAAGATTACAGGGTATGAAGGGTTGGAGATAGTGCTCTGGATAGACCAGAGCTACTATTGTATTAGAGAAGTCTCTTTTAAAATTGTGTTGGATATCTTGGGATTTGAATTCATGCTTTATATTTATTCCTATTAATATATGTAATAGGTTGAGCATGGAAGAAGCAGTGTTCATAAAAGTTGACAAACTTGTTTTTCTTGTTTCTCAATCTTTCCAGATCATTGTTTATAAAACACTGGTATTTATAGTAGGTATCCTGTTTTAAATATCAGCTAACCACATGAAATTGTGTGTCCTTGTGCTGCAGTCATTTAATGACTTCATCCTCTGGTAAGTTGACATGTGATTTGAGATTGCTCTCAGTGCTAATGGATTGTTTGAAGGCGTTAAAGGCAAAAGCAAGAAGAGAATATTTTCAGGAAAAAGTGATCATACAACAGACAGGCTAAATGAGATAGACTAAATGAGGTGTCTCTTATCTTTACTATGTGACCTTTGGGTAATTCCTTACCCATTCTGACCTCATATTCCTCATATGTAAATGAAAATGTTAAGTCTTATAAATTCTTTTCCTCTGTGACTTCATCCAGTTATTTTGTACAGGTGCGCGCGCGCGTGTGTGTGTGTGTGTGTGTGTGTGTGTGTCTCAGTAGAGCACAATATTTAGTTGAATGAGTTCTAGGTAAAACCACCTGGACTTATTTGTAAAATAGGGGTACCCATCTCTTAAATTGTAATGAAGATTTGATCAGATAATCCAGAGAGATCACGCAGCACACTACCTGGTACATACTAAGCACTCAGGATATTTTCTCATTCTTCAAAACTCAGTTCAAATGTCAAGTCTAGGTAGTATGTTAATCTTGGACCTCCTAGGTAAAGTTAATCTCTTTGTGCCATAAATGTGTCCTGTACTCAGTGCTAAATTGCTATCACTAATGCTAAATTTGTCACTAATTTATCTACATGTCTACTTCCCTTATTAGATTATGAGCCCCTTGAGATGAGTTTGTTCATCTGTATAACTTCACTGGCTGGCATGATAAATATTGGCTGAAGGAATAAATTTTCTTATTTTTAAGTGAGGTCTTCTGCCCCTCTCAGTGGAAGATAATCCGGAAGCAAATCCTGAACACATTAGAAGTGTTCTAAAAATTCTGGCCTTGTTCTCAAACCGCTTTTTTTCTTAAATACCTGTTTCATTACCATTGTAATCCCTTTAAGGATTAGATCAATTTTTCACTTTCCTTCTTCACACTTTTTTCCTTATATTAAGAAAATAAAATAATAATATGATTGCCAAATGTAGAAAACTGTCCATAACTATGAATAGAAATATTGTGATCAGAAATTATATAAAGGCAACATCATGGCACTATAAAAAAGTATTGAACTTGGAATTAAAAGCCCTGGGTTCATATTATAGCCCTGCTACTTTATAGCCACATGACAATGATCAAGCTGTATTATCTCTGACTCGACAAAGTGAGGATCATCTCTAGTTCATGGATTGTTATGATTGATATAAAATATATACAATACTAGCACTGTGCCTGGTAAATAGAAGACACACAAATATTTTTTGGATGGAGTTTCACTTAATATAGTTTGAGAAAAGTCAGTCTTTTTTTAACCACATACATAGTTGTTTACTGCCAGAAATTTGTTGTTTAAATTAGTTGATACCACTGGTTAGATGTTGAAAAACAAAACTAAAATGTTAAGTAGTGACCGAGTAATTTTATTTCCATCATGCTAATGTGGTAGGGAAGAGTAACAAAGTTCAAAGGCATACCTGACAAGATGCATAATTAAAGGCTCATATTTGCTGAACACAACTGGCAGGTCTCTACTTCATACTACTCTCTGACAGTTAAATACTGATACCTGAGATACACACTGAAAACATCAGAGCCATATTAGGTCTTCACTGATTGCATTTAAGGTTAGAGAAAATTCTTCTCACTGCTAATACAAATTGGTTGATTGTTAGGTGCTTTTTAATCTCTTGGTTATGGCATATGAATCTTCATTACCTATGAGAGTTTTGTCCAAAGCATTTCCCAGTTAGCATGTTTTAAACCTCAAAATTCCCCACTTCTAATTTCTCTCCCTATTCTTACTGACTTCATACTTTTGCTAAATAAACATTATCTTCCAACTCTCAGTTTTGTATTTTCTTCATTTGATCTGCTTTTCAAAGGGTATCAGCTAGTGTTTTAATTAGGCAACCGTGTAACAGAAAACCCCCAAATAGTAGCCTTAACAGGATAGGGGTGTATTATAATTATTATTTAACTCTCACTTAGAGTTCTCAAGTTGAGTTTGGGTATTGCCATCTTTACATCCTTAATATAGACTACAGAAACTGGTAAAGGAAAACCAGAAGTCTTGCTGCCTCTGTCACAAAGACAAAGCTTTTTCAGAAACTTTCAGCTTAATTTGCCACAACTGTGTCACATGGTTGTCCACTAGCTGCAAGGTATGCTGAGAAACATAATTCTCTTGCTGGGCACCTTGTCACTCTGAAAACAATCAAAGTTTGATTTGGATCATTTGTACTGTCTAACAATTAGACTTTTTCATGGGTTCAAGTAACCATTTGTCATAGATTAGAGGATTTCCTAAATGGTTGAAGAATTTCAACATAGATGACTTATTTTGTTGTGACATGTCTGGAAATAGTGGAGTTAATTTCCAGGAATCTTGATGGCATGGCAGACTGAACTAATGCAAATCATCCAACCACCACCATCCCATAACTCTGAACGCGTACAGCTGTCAGATAAAAAAACAAATAGCAATACAGCTAACTGCAAAAGAAAAGAAATCCCAGCTGCCAGAAATGAAGAGAAAACAAAGCCAGAGTAGTAAACTCAGGAGCTGAAACTACAATGACAAATTTTAAAACAGCAGAAGGAATAAGCTAGAATGCAGCACAAAAGATACAGAAAAATGAAAGAGTAACTCATGGAAACTCCAATGTACATATATATTTTAGGAGTTTAAGGAGAAAATAGAAGGGGTTAGGCAGTTGTGAACTGACCTAATGTGTATTCATGTCCAACTCTTGGTAGATAAATGGTACCCACTTAAGTTTTTGAGGGGTGGGAGGCAGAGCTCCCTCCACACATACATACCGCCTGCCTCCAAATCACCTCCTGACAGCTCGGTTATAATGAAAACAATTTCATACCAACTTCTAAGGACAGCTATTAAATAAGCAAGAAAACACAGCATGTTCCACAGGCTCAAGGAAGTTGTTCGCAGCCCATTGAGGTGTTCTAACCACCACCCTGCCTGAAAGGTTCCTTTAGGAAGAGGATTCTATTATCTTTAACAAAACCTGTGTTGATGGCTGGATTAGAACCTTTTATGGTATTATACTAAGGCATCATCCCAAAGGGTAAGGGATATAAGCCAAGCTGGATTCTTATGGTCTGTTCTTGCAAGGGTGGGACACATTACTATTAGCCCATCAGAAAACTTAATTTCACCATTAGAGGTTCATTTTAAAAAGTATTCTAGTTAACAGGCTACTAATTTCACCAATAAAAATTTGACATTTAGTATGTAAGTTAAAACATTGAATGTTGATCAAAATACAATACCTAGAATGTTTCCGCTGGAATGTGGATTCTCTGATTAGAATGCTAGTTCATCATCCTGGACTGTTTTTTCTTGATCAGAATGGTAGCAGGACCCTAAGTGATGACTTTACATAAATTACATGTACCAAGCTGTATGTGCTGGAGTATTTACATGTAAATTACAAATATCTTAGCCATATTGGAAGCAATAAATGGCTAAGAAGTTTCTGGAATTGATCAATAATAATCAGGACGGATATTTCCCTCTGGAAACAGAGAACCAAAGTAAAAGTGACTTAAACTGTTAAGATTTTGCTTTTCTTTCAGATGTATGCCATCCAGGAAAGTAACTATGCAAGGTCAGTGGGACCCTAGGCTTTTTTGATATATGATGCACTATCTTTACCATGTGGCTTCTGTCCTCAAGATTAAAAAAAAAAAAAAATGGCTGCTATGGTGTTCATGTTCCAGCCATGCTAACATTCCAGATGAGGAAGAAGGAGCAAGGGCCAAAAATGATGGCAAATTAAAGACTTCTAAGGGGAAAACGAGAATCTGTAGTAGGCATATACTGAAAGAAATGTTGAGGAGAATTCTTCTGGTAGAAGCAAAATGATTCCAGATGAAATCCAGAAATGCGGGAATAAATGAGCAATGGGAATGGTAAATACATAGGTAAATTTGAATGACTATTGTCTGTATTAAACTCTGGTTTAAAAATATCTATGGAATTAAAATGTACCATACAATAGCAAAAAGCAAAAGAGGAATAAATGGAGTTTGTGCTCTCAGGCTCTAGCATTGGGTAAGTGGTAAAATTAGTACTTTTATTAGACTATAAAATCGAGGGTGCATGTTATAACTTCTAAGTTAAGCACTAAAAGAATGATAGAGTGTATAACAGTTTAGTAGAGGTAAAAATATATAAAAGAAGGCAAGAATAGAAAAGGGAACACAAAATGGGTCAAATTTAAAATTGTGAGATATAAACCCAAACACTAAATAACTCCTTACTTGAATTAAAGTTGAAAAATTTTCAGGCTGAAAAATACCCTACTATACTGCTTACAAGAGATACATTTTAAATATAAGGACACACACAAAAAGATTGTAAGTAAATGCATGGGAAAAATACATTATGCAAACAACAAAATAAAAACTGTGATGATAGTATTATCAGGCAAAGAGAATTAAGGCAAGCATTAGTATAAAGAGGGACATTTTATAATAAAGGAATTAATCCACCCAAAACATATCAGGATCCTAAATTGGTAGGTGCTGAAAACAAATTTAAAGTATATAAAGCAAAAATGGCATATAAGAGGAGAAATAGGTAAATCTCTAACCATAGTAAGACTGACACAGCTTTTTCAGTAGCCGATAGAATAATAGAAGCTGCCCCAAAAAATCAGACGCAGATAATCTGAACTTCAACTAATTTACATACATAGAACACTTGATTAAAAAAATCATATATCTTTTAAATCATTTACCAAAGCTGACCCTATGATGAGTCATAAAGCAAAATTTCAGAAGCTGAAAAGCATTCATCTTATATTCTCTAACAGTGGAATTAAGCTTAGAAATCAGTAACAAAAAGCTTATTAGAGAAACCCCCAACTGCTTTGGAATTATGTAATAGGTAATAGTCCCTGGGTCAAAGAATGAAACAAATTTTAAAATATTTTGAAATGAGTAATATGATATGATGTACTAAAACTTGAGTTGCAGCTACGGCAGTGCATAGAGGAAAATTTATATCCTTAAGTGTATATATGAAACAAGGAGCAAGGCTGAAAATCCATGGTCTAAACTTATTTTCAAGAACCTAGAAAAAAGGAAATATTAAAAGTCTAAAAATCAGTGAAATCAATAAGAGAAAGCCAACAAAGTCAAAACGTTGATTCTTTGAAGTCTAATAATAATAACTTACACTGTTGAACATATTTGAAATAGCCAGTAAAATAAGGCCTGAAATAAAAAGGTATAAAGTTTAGGAAGGAGAAAATAAGACTATTTATAGACAACTGGTTATGTGCATAGAAAATTCAAAAGAACCTATAGGTAAAATAATGAACTTCTCAAGATCACCAAATACAAAGTCACTATACAAAAATTGCATTTCTTTGTATCACAAACATTGAAATTGATAAAATGCCATTTACACTAGCATAAAATACCAAATAGAAAATTTTTAAAAGAAAATTAAGAAATTTTAAAAGATCTAAATAAGTGTATGGCTATACTGTGTTCATGACTTGGAAGGAAATTTTGTAAATTGATCTATAACTTCAATGTACTTTCAAAACCCAACAGTAGTATGTTGGAGAAATTAACAAGCTGGTAGAAATGCAAAGGATCAAGAATATCCCAGGTAGGCTGGGCTTTGTGGCTCACACCTGTAATGCTAGCACTCCGGGAGGCTGAGGCAGGAGGATCACTTGAGGTCAGGAGTTCAAGACCAGCTTGAGTAATAGCGAGGCCCCATCTCTACTAAAAATAGAAAAATTAGCCGGACGTGTTGGTGCACACCTGTAATCCTAGCTACTCAGGAAGACTGAAGCAGGAGAATCACTTGAGCCCAGGAGTTTGATGTTGCTGTGAGCGAGGCTGATGCCACAGCACTCTAGCCCAGGTGACAGAGCGAGACTCCATCTCAAAAAAAAAAAACCAAAAAAACCAAAAATCCCAGGTAAACAATAAAATGGAAAAACTCACCAATAGGCATAAAGACTTGTGATTATAAAACTGGAGTTGTAATTAAGACCATAATGTTGGTTGGCATAAGATAAGGATAAACAAATTGACCAAAGTAACAGAATAGAGAGCTTAGCACAGATCCACACATAAAGGTCATCTGATTTATGAAGAAAGGGATACTATTGCAATGGTTCAGTCACTTGGATAGCTATATTGGGGGAAAAATTATCTAGACCCCTACCTTCACACCATACATACAGAAAAATCTATTCCATATGGATATGGTCTGAATGTGAAAGAGGAAATCGAATTATCTCTATAAGTTAGGGTAGGCAACAATTTGAAGGACATAAAACATAAAGGAAAATTTTAAACTAATCTGTGGTGATTGAATCTGGATAGAAGTTACCATTCTCCTGGCAAAACTGATAATAAAAAAGGCAACTTGATATGAGGAAAGAAATAAGATACGAAAAAAGATAAAATGCTATGAATTACACAGCTATTGTGAATTTATATGGATAAATTTGGAATTTTAGGTAAGTATTTTTAAATGTGTGTTGCCAAATATATATCATTAAGTAAATTTAAATGTGGTTTTAAAAATTAATTCCAAGTAATCCACCAGCTCGGAATGGTTTATAATGTGGCTTGTCAAACCTTCAAGAAACAAATTATGTTTATAAATACTGTTCTAGAGAATGGTAAAAAAGGAAAGCTCAACTTTGATACTAAAATCAAATTGCATGTGTGAGGGGAAAAATAAATTGTAGGCCAGTCTCTTTTTATGAACATGGCTGAAATATCCTAAGTAATAGCATTTCAAATTCACCAGTTAAAACACTCATATTCATTATGACCGAGAAAGGTTTATTGCCAGAGTGGGAAAGTGACTTAACATTGGAAAAATGTCTTACATAGTATGCCACAGTAATAGATTACAGGGAAAAGCCATATTATCTCAATGAGTGTGGGTGTTGGGGGGGGTGGGAAATCAATGAGATGCAGTCATACTCATTTATGATTGTAAAAATCAAATGAAACATCCTCTTAATAGATGGACAGGGACTTCCTTAATATGGTAAATGGCAATTTATCAAAAACCCATGATTAACATTACAAGTTAATGGTACAACTTCAGAGATGTTCCTTGCAGTCAGCAATAGGACAAAAATTGGCTACTGTATAATTGTTTCATGTTGCACTGGAGATCTTGGCTGGTTCAATGAGACTAGAAGAAAAAATAATAGGCATGAGGATTGAAAAGGGAGAAACAATTATTGCTAGTGGCCAAGATAATTGTTTGAGAGCCCAAGGCAAACTACAAAGTAATATAACTAACTGAGAGTTGAGGAGTTTTGGATGAAAGACTAATATGTGAGAATCTGTAGTGTCTTTCACTTAAAACAGTCTATTTGAAAGTATATTATTTAAAAGAATTTCATTCACAATAAAAACTATAGGGTGCTTAACAAATATGTGCAAGAATTTTGTATAAGTAGATGACAATAAATGGAGCAATATTCCATGCCATGTTTAAGGTTGGGAAAAATCAATACATCAAAGCATCAGTTCTCCCAAAATCTGTAAATTCACTGAAGTTCCAATCAAATTCTCAACAGAATATTTCGTGGAATTTAATAAGCCTAAGCTAATGGGGAAAGACAAAGATCCAAGATGGTTTTTTAAAAAGGAAAACTAAGGGAAGGCACTGTACCTTTCATACAAGACACCAGGACTTGTAAAACTACAGCGATAAAACAGCCCTAGTGATGCAAGGACAGATAGACATAGATCGATGGTACAGAAACAGATACATGAGAACTTGAAAGATGACAGAATGGGGAAATGAATGACTTCAATAAATGGCACTCGGGCAATTGCATGTCCATACAGGAAAAATATTATATACCTTTCTCACGCCATATCCAAAAAGAAATTTGATGGATTAAATACCTAAATGTGTGGGGAAAATACCATCTTAAATATTTTAGAAGGAAATACATTGAACCAATGTAAGAAAAAAATTGTCAATTGTGATACAAAAGAAGTGTAAACCATAAAGAGAAAGATTGATACATCAGACTGTATTAAATTTAGAAACATAAGTATGACAAATGACACTAAATATTAAAAGGCAAGCCATAGACTTGTAAGGTATTTGTAAGTACCTACCAGTAACTGATAAAGGAAGTGTCCAAATTATATGAAGAATTAATTAAGGGGGAAAAAGAGCAATACATGAGAGAGAACCAAAGGGTCAATTAACAGAAAGCATCTTAGCCCACTAGTGGTCACGGGAACACCAGTCCGTACAGTTGGGTGCCACTTCATACCCACTCGGGTAATACCAAGGAGTGGCGAAGATATTGAGAAAGCAATTCATACTTTTTCATCAGTTTAGTAAAGTTGAAATTACACATTGCTTATGATAGCAATTCAACATCTGTCTTTTTACAAAACTAAAGGTCTGCATTATATTTAGGTATGGAAATTGTGGAAAACATGTAGTTTGTTGCAGGTGTTTATAGCAGAGAGACAGAAGACTGGAAAATCACATCAGGTTTTTCTTGTAAAACAAAGTCTTAGCTCTAAACAGAAAAAAAAACACTCCCGTATTTTGTTAAGTTTATCTACATTTGAAGATATTAATAAATGCAGTTCATGAACTACTAAAGTCCCCTATATTGGTCATATTTTGACAATTATCTGAAAGTTTTTTCATAACCTTAGCATTCATACTGAGGTTACAGTTGAGATTAGCAGGAAATATGTGTAATAAAACAACTTGACTAAAGTTCCTTTCTCTTTATATGAAATAGCAGAAAAACACAACAGCAATTTGTTGTTTCTGACGGAGTACATATACTCAAATGTAATTTCTTGAGGCTTTTGTTTCAATCCATTAGTATCTAACAAAGATTTTATATTTATTTCTCTAGATGTAAATTCAGCTTTCTTATTAAGAAAGGCTGGGCCAGGTGTGCTGGCTCATCTCATGCCTGTAATCCCAGCAACTGGGGAGGCTGAGGTGGGAGGATTGCTTGGGGCTAGGAGTTTGAGACCAGCCTGGGCAACATAGTAAGACCACATCTCTAAAGAAAACTTTGGCAGGTGTGATGGCACGTGCCGGTAGTCCCAGATACTTGGGAGGCGGAAGCAGGAGGGTCAGTTGAGCCCCAGGAGTTTGAGGCTGCCGTGAGCCATGATCTCGCCACTGCACTCCTGCCTGGGCAACAGAGAAAGACCCATCTCTTAAAAGAGGCTAAGAAAAAAAAAAGGCTAAGATTTTACAACCTGCACCTAAACAATTTGGGGGTTCTAGTGATTAGCATTAGAGACTGATTTCCTTTTAAAGAGAATCACATATTTTTTGTATTTCTGATTTTATGTTCTTATATCTGAAAGAAACTACCTTTGTCCCTCCAACAATACATTATGTCTGTATACAATAAAAAATGTACAAGGATGTTTCTTACATCAGTGTTTGAAATACCAGGGGAAAAGAGGCAATTTATATGACCCTGGTACTAGAGTCTCCAGTAAAATCCAGTCTCTGGCCCATGAGCTAAGAATGGTTTAGGCATATGTGCATTAAAAGGTTGACTTAGTAGGTCTGGTATATTCAAACTACACACTCCAAAGACAGGTCTGGCCCTCCACCAGCTCCTGGGAGATCACCTCTAAGCCCTTGGAATATCCTGCCTGATAGAAGTACCTTTGTTTACCTGGGCTTCGGGTCACACTAGATAGTTGATGCTAACAACGATTTATGGTGGGACTGTTATGTCTTACAGTATCAATTTAATCTCTGAGGGAGCTGGAAACTGAGTAACTAAGGTCAGCCATGCGGGCTCTCCAGACCTATGTGACTAATCCCCCAGTACGAACCCTGGGCACCAAGTCTCAGCTTTCCTGGTTGTATTCCATACATGTCCTGTGACATTTCTAGGGGGATTAAATGCTGTCCATGCAACTCCTAGCGGAGGGGATAACTGGAAGCTTGCACCTAATCTCTTCTGGACTCTTCCCTGTGTGCCTTTTACTTTCGCTGATTTAAAATTATACCTTTGCTATAATAAACTGTAACTGTCAGCATAACCACTTTTCTGAGTTCTGAGAGTCATTGAACTGGATAGTGGTCTGATACAATGTTTAAAGGACTATTAAAAAAAAGAAAATTTAGTAGAGACTGTATGTATCCTGCAAAACTTAAACTATTTGTTTTTAGGTCCTTTACAGAAAACTTTTGCCATCCCCTGCAGAAATATAGTGAATAAATAATCTATGCTACTTTCATACATTGAAATCATAGCAGTTAAAATGGATGAATATCAATATGAATAAATCTCAAACTTCTGTAAGTGGGGGGGGAAGTAACAGAAAGATAATACAATGTGATAGCATTTATGTAACTTCAAAACTATTGTTATGAGTAAATGTACATGCATTTTTAAAAATCACAAACTTTTTTATTTTTAACATATATACATTTATTTGCTCATAAAAGTAGCTTGAAGATGTCCACAAACAATATCAGTGAGCTCTGGGGAAAAAATGGAATGGAAGGAAAGGTTTAACTGTCACATTTTTGTTTCTTAAAAGGGGAAAAGTAGACCTTGTAAAACAAAAAGTGATTATTTTACTTATTTTTTCATGTATTTTCTTAAATCAACTTAGAATTATAGAATGATTGTGCTAAAGATCTATGCTACTTCAAATAAACTTCTCATATTGTAAGTTAGAAACAGGCCTTGGTAGGTCAGTTGCCCAGGGTCATGCTGGGTTCTTGTTTATGTGAAGAAGCCATTCTGTAGGAAGTATTTTAGTGCTGACAGAGTTAGTTATTTTGAACTGTGGAAACTTGAAAGTTGATTCTTGAAACATGAAGAAGTAAAGATATGAGGACTATGCCATACCTTTTAGAGACATAACAAGTTCTCCTTTGATTTTGTGAATCTATAAATTGAAAACACTGAGAGATTATGTAAGTAAGGAAGAAAGAGAAACTTACTGAGAACTCATACAGCTGTTATGACTCTTTTACAAATAGTAAAGCATTGCCTTCTGGGGTTGATTTTCTTTATGCTGGGCGCAAGCCATTAAATCCGTCCCAGGTTTACAATGGAGTGAATATACAATTGACTTTAAAACAGCACTGGTGTTAGGGGCACCAACCCCTCCGTGCAGTTGAAAATCTACACATAACTTTTGCCTCCCCAAAAACTTAACTGCTAATAGCCCACTGCTGACCAGAAGCCTTACTGATATAATAACATCAACAGTGAACACATATTTTGTATGTTGTATGTGTTATATATTGTATTGTTACAATAAAGAAAGCCAGAGAGAAGAAAATGTTACTGAGAAAATTAAAAGGAAAAGAAAATGTATTTACTATTCCTTAAGTGGAAGTAGATTACCATAAAGGTCTCTTGTCCTTGTCTTCATGTTGAGTAGCTGAGGAGGAGGAACAAAGGGGTTGGTCTTGCTGTCCTAAGGGTGGCAGAAGTGCAGGAGGTGGAAGAGGAGGTAGGAGAGGCAGGCACACTCAGTGTATCTTTTATCAAAAAAAATCCATGTGTAAGTGGACCCATGCAGTTCAAAGCCATGTTGTTTAAGGGTAAACCATAATTTGTATTTTCTTTAAAAAAAAATTATTTGTAGCAGTCATAGAGAACACCCCAAGTTTAGTGTGCAGTGATATCTAGAAGATTCTAAGGGTATTACATTTTAAATACTAGTAGCATCTTAAGAAATCATCAAGTAAGAAAGTGGGTAAATTGTAAATTAGGGTAAAAGTGGCATTACTAATGTTAACTCAATACTGAACTCAGATTTCAAGTACATAAAGCTTAATAATAGCTCCCTACCTGCATTCTGGGAGTTGTTAGGAAAATCAAATGAGACAATCAACATCCAAAAAAAAAAAAAAGCAACCCCACCTTTAAAACTGTTAAAATACTATGTAAATGAGTCTTATAAAAAGTATTACTATCACCCTGACTGTGATGACACTCATGTGGGCTAATTATAATTGTGAAGGGAAAAGACACATACTCTCTTTGGTTTCCTGAGACCAGAGGTGAACTATGTCAACTATAAATAAGGAAAAGCAACTAATAATCATTTAGCTCTTCCTCTGTAGCCCATACCAGGTTATATAAGGGATGAGAGAATAATAAGACATAGTTCCTACCCTTTTTTTCAATTTGACATTTATTGAGCACCTACTATATGTTAGGTGGAAGAACGCTAAGTACTTTTATTAATTTAATTATCCTCACATTTTTTTTTTTAATAGAGACATAATCTTGCTGTGTTGCCCAGGCTGGATGGAGTGCAGTGGCTATTCATACTGTGATCTTAGCAAACTACAGCCTGAACTCCTGGCCTCAAGCAATCCTCCCACCTCAGCCTCGTGAGTAGCTGGGACTACAGGCATGCACCATGCCCAGCTTTGTCCTCACATTTGCCTGAAAAGTGTTATCCTTGTTTCTCATGTGAAAATTGAGACTTGGAGGAGTTAAATAACTTAAAATCTAATAGGTTTCCTGAACTGACATCTCTGGCTTCAAAGTCTGTGCTTTACAAAACCAACAAAAAAGAAAACTAGGATCCAAGTGTCATATAGTCCAGTAAAGAGAAACAACTATTATAGAAGGTAAGGAAAGAAAACATTCACTTGGACGGGAGGGGCCGGGGAGGCTTCCTGCAACAGGCAGGACTTGCAGGAGGCTCTGATAGCTGGAATTTGGCAGGTAAAGGAGAATGAACATTGTTGGCGAGGGAGAATGGTAGCTATAGTAACAATTCACTGGGTTACCTGCCCAGCTGAGCCAGTGTGTGCGTCCTGGAAGATGAGGACATTCACACTGGCTGTGCTGCCTCTGACCACTGTTTGGTCTCAGGACAAGAAATAGGGGTGGGTCAATGGGGGAGTCACTAAGACAGCATGGAGAATTGAAGAAACCTGGAGGCGAGGGAAGATTCTACTCATTTCCATAGCTTAAGAACAGACCCAACTGCAAGGTCTGGGCAAAGCCCACAAGGTAGCATCCATAATTTTGTAAACATACCACATCAGGTAACTCTTTAAAGATTTTTTGGTTGTTAATTATTTTTTAAATCCCTTTTAGAGTAGTAGATTGGGATGAGGTAGATGGGGTTTGGGGTTTTGAAACACTGGGGTAGATTTCAGTAGGCCTGGATTTTGTACCTTTTCCCTTAAGGTGATTCCTGATTGTCTGCATCTATATGAGTGAGTGTATCAAGCCTCAGTCACCACATTTATCTACCTTTTGGGTTGTGGGTATAAAATGATCAATATAAAAATACTTTAAAAATACAAAGATTGATGTAGATGACAGATTTTCAAGCAGCACTGACATCATTACTACCATATCAGATTATATTGGAGAGTTTATCATAGCGTGTGCTCTCATAATGGTTTTAAAGGCTTTTTTTCTAACTTTAAAAGATTCATAAAACAGGTCTTTATATTTTTTTCTTCTTTTGGCAATGATTTTTAAAGAGAACTAAATCATTCTCATAGCCAGACTTTCCAGGTAAAAGGAAAGTGGAGCCAAGGAAAACTTCCCTTTGGACCTAAGGTACTCATGAGGCATAAGTGTTGTCACTGTCGATTTTCACATTTTTAATAACAAAAGTATAGAGGTGAATTCCTGCTAAGTGCATATTGTCTGCTGTTTACCAGTCAGGAGAGTATATGAGCTACCAAATAAGTACATTTCTGCATCTTCACTATGTCCCGTGCTGTGGTTTACCTGTTTGGCAGTTGTGCACCATTTTAACCCATTTTCCACCAGCCAGTTTTGCTTCTTGTAGTTTTTATTGTTAAAGCAAGACACAGTTTTTTCATAATCTAAATTGTTAATTATATTATTTTTCAAACTCATTCCCTTTGTCGTGTTCAGACTTTACTGTCCTGTGGGAAATGAGGCAAAACAAGGCACTGTCTCTGTCACTCCATCTGTTGAACTTTGATTTGAGGATTAGGTTCAAACTCCGTAGCTCAGCACAATTATCTAGGCCAGTAGTTTCAAATTCTTTTTATAGTAGAACCTATTCTTTAGCAAGAAATTGTTCACTAAAGCCTAGTATGTAAAGCATGTAACATGAACCCACCTGCTCTGATGCTTCTGCAATGACCCCTTGTAGCATCTGAAGTTTGAAGACCACTACTTTTTACGCCCACCTCCTTTGTCATTCTCATCTCTGGCTACTAGCCTGAACAAACTCTTCAATCTAGCCATTCTTAAACACGTTTAGTTCCCCATAGTGTCCTCTTTTGTGGTCCTGTGCCTTTGCATATGCTGTTTTCTCATCATGAAGTCTCCACCATCCTCTCACTTTATTTTGATAGCATTTAATTGTCCTTGATAGGACCTTTTCCTAGACATCTGCCCTGATACCTTTGTGCTTCCCATGTATTCATTTCATTCCTCTTATCATAGATGTTACTGCACTATAATAGTTATTTTTCTGACTCTCCCACACTGCAGTTGTGCTCTTTTTGAAAAAAATTATTTGATATTCTACTTCCAGCATCAGGCACATGGTTGGTAATTATTACCACTGGGAGGATAGAAGGATGAACAGGTGAAGGAATTTGCCAGTTGGCCAAGTGAGTGAAGTGTCTCAGTACCTTGATCTGAGAAGGGGAATAGAAGGAACTGACAGAGAAGAGAATTCACTTCATATGGCCAGTGGGTTTGGGGTTTGCCTGTGGGCTAAGAGTGGACCTAACACACTTGCCAGAATGCAGCCATCACTGAGTTAGCCCAAGGGAACAGTCCAGCGTGAGTCATATGCCTTCTCATATCTGGAGCTGTGTATTTATAGCTAATGCTGCTGGTTTTCACTTGTTAAACAGCAAAAGAAAAATGGTTGCATGAAGGCCAAACAAAAGACTAATGGAAATGATTTTAATAATTAATTTTTAAAAGGCTTACAAATGACAATTCAGCTGGGAAGTTATAGAAACATTTAACCTGAAATTGCAGTGAGAGAATGCATCTCTAGATTGTTCTTCTGGGGTTAAATGGGGGTAATTTGAAAGCTGAAAGAAGAGCAATGATCTTTGTTTTATTTGATGTTTTTTCTTTTAAACAGCAAAACACCTCCTTGGGAGGAAGAGTGTTTTGAGTGCTAGAAGATGGTGAGAGTTGAAGAAATGTGGAATAGCATGAATTGGAAGCTGTACTACTTAATATATATTAATTTATTGTAACACACTGTTTTGAAAATAGATAATATTTAAGCTTCCTTTTCCTTATAGACTAATTGGCACATTACTGCTCCCAGATTATTGTCATAGAGCAAAAAGTTCTATGGAGATTTTCTGTTTAGGTTTTCCCTTTCTGTATGTAATTTCATTGAAGGGTATCAATGAACTCTTAATCAAAGATTAACAGAATTAAATTCATAAGGGCAGGAATTCCTCTAGATGAGAGAAAGAATGAAATTTGAACTTATTGAGCATCTACTGTGTCCAAATCATGGTTAGGCACTTTTTCATCAGGTATGTCAGGAAGCCTTCACAATCACCCTAAAAGGCTATCTCCATTTTATAGACAAACAAATAGTCTTGGAGAGGTTAGGCAATTTTCCCACCCACACAGCATGTGGCACAGATAAGAGTTGGACCAGCTGCATCTGACTTAAGTCTCTATTCTTTCCACTATATTATGTGTTCCAGTGACCACGCAGTAAGGCACCTTGTTAACATAGTCAAGTACATTATAGGAAGCCAAGAGAAGTGCTCTAAGATGCTAATTTCCTCCCCTCCAGCTTTCATTCCCCTTTGGAGAAGCTGAGCGAACCTCCGTTCTCCAATAATCCCTGATCACTAATATATTCAGTACCCAAATTGATGTTATTAAACGATGATAGTTTTCATTTGAATAGCAATTTAAGAATTTGCTATTCAAAAAATTTGCAACGTCTTATTTCATCCTCATTTTACAAAGGAGAAATTAAAATCCAGATAGGTTTGTGACTTACTCAAAGTCACATAGCTAATTAATAGCAAGGGGCTTTAATCTAAACCCAGAATTCCTAATTTCAAATACTCTTTCCACTATATCCTCAAGTGAGAATATGTGGGTTTTTTCTCTAAGGATGGGAGAGAAATTCACTCTCCAGAGCTCCATTTATTTCTTCTCTTATCTTGAGAAAAGCTTATCCTTCTAAGGCATGAAATTTATTAGATATTCACAAGCCTCTACATATCCCACTGTAATTATCTGCATGTGCAGATACCACTCTGCATCATGAAAGATTGGGTGTGGGGAAACACATGCAAATGGTTAAACCATCATTATTCATATTCATTATTCATATTCTAAATAATATGAGTATGGTCTTCAGTACAGAAGAGAAAGAAGGCTTAGAAGCCTACCCATTAAAAGGGAGCTTCTAGCCTATTTTTTCCCCTATGACTTTTTTTTTTTTTTTTTTCCTGGACATGGGTTCCTGCTCTGTTGCCCTGGCTAGAGTGCAGTGGCATCATCGTAGCTCACTGCAACCTCTAACTCCTTGGCTCAAGGGATCCTCCTGCCCTAGCCTCCTTTTGAGCTGGGACAACAGGCACATGCCACCACACCCAGCTAATTTTTCTTCTAATTTTTGTAGAGATGGTGTCTTGCTCTTGCTCAGGCTAGTCTCAAACTCCTGGCCTCAAGCAATCCTCCCACCTCGGCCTCCTAGAGTGCTAGGATTACAGGTGTGAGCCACCATGCTTGGCCTCCCTGTGACTTCTTACATAATTGTTACAAAAGTCCATCAGCTAAGCAGGTCTAGCTATTTTCCAAAAGATATCAGAGCAGGGGGGGAACTATAGAAATTCTGTTTTCTTATCTCATTTTACTTTAAGAAAACAGCTGAGGGAAATGATTTGCCCAAAGTGAGCAAGTAAAATGGCAGAATGCATTGGAACATTGGATTTGGATCATAGAAGCTGGGATTAGAGCAGTCTACTTCTTTAAGCCTCATTTTCTTTATCTATAAAATCAGTAGTATAATACCACATAACATTGTTCATCATATTATTAAGTCAGATGATATGTGGGCAGAGGAACTTCTGTTTCTATGTAAAAGGACCTAGAGGTAGCCAATTGAAAGAGAGGTGGAAACAGCATTTACTGTAATGCTTTCTTCAAGTGTTATGGGTTTGGCTATTTTATCATGATGACGAAGAGGGCAGTAACAAGGTCTAAAATCCAGCATCTTCTTTCTTCCAGGATACTAATCCTTTCACTTATTTTTATTGCTCTGAATATTAAACATGTATAATTTGATATATAGTTATTATACCTTTATTAATATGAAGAACAGTGCTTTAGTCTATCAAATAATTTTATTATGAATTCCTTCCAGAAACTACCATTATGGGCTCTGGAAGGAAATAATAATACTGGGATTTTCTCTTTCTGGTAATGGAAGACTCAATAATTTGGACCAATCTTCCCACAAAAGACAACCAAAAAATCTGGACCAAATGTAAAAGTGTTTTTTAAAGCAAAAAATAGTTAATAAGATAGTGAGGAATTGCCAACTGAGATCTTCCACATTCATGTTAATGCTGATAGTTTGACCTCCTTCCATGAATTGTGAATGTTTTTAATGGCACCTTGAATGGTGAATCCTTTCTAGAAGGTTTTCAATTTACTTTCCCTAGACCCATCAGAGGAATTACTATCTCTGGCAACTATAGCCTTACAAAATGTATTTTTTTTATTTTAAGATATTGTGGGGGTACAAATGTTTAAGTTACATATATTGCCCTTGTCTCCCCCCCAGTCAGAGATTCCAGCGTGTCCATCCCCCAGATGTTGCGCATCACACTCATTATGTATGTATACACCCATCCCCTCTTCCCCCCTCCCATCTGCCCAACACCCAATGAATGTTATCACTGTATGTGCACTTAGGTGTTGATCAGTTAAAACCAATTTGATGGTGAGTACATGTGATGCTTATTTTTCCATTCTTGGGATACTTCACTTAGTAGAATGGGTTCCAGCTCTATCAAGGATAATACAAGAGGTGCTATATCTCCAGTGTTTCTTGTAGCTAAATAGTACTCCAAGGTATACATATAACACATTTTATTAATCCACTCATGTATTTATGGACACTTGGGTTGTTTCCACATCTTTGCAATTGTGAATTGTGCTGCTATAAACATTCGAGTGCAGATGTCTTTTTAATAGAATGTCTTTTGTTCTTTTGGGTAGATGCTCAGTAATGGGATTGCTGGATCAAATGGTAGATCTACTTGTATCTCTTTGAGGTGTCTCCCTATTGCTTTCCACAGAGGTTGTACTAGTTTGCAGTCCCACCAGCAGTGTATGAGTGTTCTTATCTCTCCGCATCCATGCCAACATCTACTGTTTGGGAACTTTTTGATAAAGGCCATTCTCACTGGGGATAAGTGGTATCTCATTGTTGTTTTGATTTGCATTTCCCTAATGATTAGAGATGTTGAGCATTTTTTCATGTTTTTTGGCCATTATTCTGTCTTCTTTTGAAAAGTTTCTGTTCATGTCCTTTGCCCACTTTTTGATAGGGTTGTTTGATTTTTTTTCTTGCTGATTTTCCCGAGTTCTAAATACATTCTAGTTATCAGCCCTTTGTCAGATGTGTAGCATGTGAATATTTTCTCCCATTCTGTAGGTTGTCTGTTTGCTCTCGTGATAGTTTCTTTGGCTGTTCAGAAGCTTTTTAATTTAATCAGGTACCATTTATTTATTTTTGTTGTTGCTGTGATTGCCTTTGGGGTCTTCTTCATAAATTCTTTGCCTAGGCCAATGTCTAATCAATACACACAAATCAGAGGCATTCATATATGCCAATAACAGTCAAACTGAGAACCAAATCAAAGTCTCAATACCCTTCACAATAGCAACAAAGAAAATAAAGTACCTAGGAATATATTTAACTAAGGAGGTAAAAAGACCTCTACAGGGAGAACTATGAAACACCGAGGAAGGAAATAGCAGGGGACGTAAACAGGTGGAAAACCATACCATGCTCGTGGGTCAGCAGAATCAACATTGTTAAAATGTCTATACTACCCAAAGTGATCTACAGATTCAATGCAATCTCTATTAAAATACCAACATCATTTTTCACAGACATAGAAAAAATAATTTTACGCTTCTTATGGAACCAGAGAAGACCTGCGTAGCAAAAGCAATCCTAGGCAAAAAGAATGAAATGGGAGGCATCAATTTACCAGACTTCAAACTATATTTCAAGGCTATAGTAACTAAAACAGCATGGTACTGGCACAAGAACAGGGACTTAGACCAATAGAACAGAACTGAGAACCCAGATATAAAACCATCCTCATGTAGCCATCTAATCTTTGGCAAAGCAGACAAAAACATACACTGGGGAAAGAATCCTTATTCAATAAATGGTGCTGGGAAAACTGGATAGCCACATGTAGAAGACTGAAACAGGATCCACACCTTTCATGTCTCACAAAAATCAACTCACGGTGGATAACAGACTTAAACCTAGGGTGTGAAACTATAAGAATTCTAGACAAAATGTATTTTTAAATAAGACTTGAAAGTCTAATTTGCTCCTTGACCCATGGGCTGCAGAAGGGATGTTTCGTTAGCAAGCATGAAAACAACATTAATCTGCTATACATCTCCATCACAGCTCTTGGGCAACTAGATGCATTGTCAATGAGCAATAATACTTTTGAAAGAAATCTTTTTTTCTAAGTAGTAGATCTCAACAGTGGGCTTAAAATATTTAGTGAGCCATGCTGTAAACAGATGGGCTGTTATCCGGGCTTTGGTGTTCTATTTCTAGAGTTCAGGCAGAATAGATTTAGCATAATTCTTAAGGGCCCTAGGATTTTCAGAATGTTAACTGAGCACTGGCTTCAACTTAAAGCCACCAGCTGCATTAGCCCCTAACAAAAGAGTCAGCGTATCTTTTGAAACTTTGAAGCCAGGCCTTGACTTCTACTTTCTAGTTATGAAAGTCCTAGATGGCATCTTTTCCCAGTAAAAGGCTGTTTCATGTCCATTAAAAATCTGTTGTTACTGTTGCCACCTTCATCAATGATCTTAGCTAGATTTTCTGAATAACTTGCTGCAGCTTCTACTTCAGCACTTGCTGCTTCACCTTGCACTTTCATGTGATGGGAATGGCTGCTTTCTTTAAACATCACAAACCAACCACTGTTAGCTTCCAACTTTTCTTACGCCGCTTCCTCACCTCTCTCAGCCTTTGTAGAATTAAAGAGAATTAGGGCTTTGCTCTGGATTAGGCTTTGGCTTAAGGCGATATTGTGGCTTGTTGGATCTTCTATCCAGACTACTGTAATTTTCCCCATATCAGCAATATGGCTATTTCACTTTCTTAACATTTGTGTCTTCACTGGAGTAACACTGAATTTTCTTCAAGAACCTTTACTTTGCATTCACAGCTTGGCTATTTGGCACAAGAAGCCTAGCTTTCAGCCTGTCTTGGTCTTCCTCATTAAGCTTAATCATTTATAGCTTGTAACTTTTTTTTTTTTTTAGAGAGAGTCTGTCTCTGTCATCCTAGGTAGAGTGCAGTGGTGTCATCATGGCTCACTACAACCTCAAACTCCTGGGCTCAAGTGATCCTCCTGCCTTCAGCCTACTGAGGAGCTGGGACTACAGGTACCACCACACCTGTAATTCTTCCGATTACGCTGCTCCATTATTTTGATGACATATTAATAGGACTAGGTTGCAGGAAGTAGAAAATTCTTTGGATACTTTACAGTCATCCCTCAGTATCTGTAAGGGATTGGGTCTAGGACCTCTACAAAATCAAAGGATGATCAAGTTCCTTATATAAAATGGCACAGTATTTGCATATAAACTATACATATCCTCCCACATACTTTAAATAATTTCTAGAGTACTTATAATAACTCATATAATGTAAATGCTATGTAATTGTTGGATTTTAAAATTTGTAAGTTTAGTTATTTTTTAAATTTTTCAAGTAATTTTGAAATATTTCAAAGAAACAAATATAGAATCTGCAGTTGGTTGAATTCTTAGATACAGAACCCACAGATACTGACTGTAATAAGAAATATGCTTACCAAACAGTGGGATGTAAACACTATTAAGACTTGGGGACCTGCCATCTCAGTGAAATTTTAAGAGGTCCAGTGGTCTGGGGCATGCTAAGACATTTCCTGTATGATGAAGGGCAAATTGTTGTCCCTTGTACCACCCACTACAAAGAGCACAATGGGCCGGGTGCAGTGGCTCACACCTGTAATCCTAGCACTCTGGGAGGCCGAGGCGGGAGGATCACTTGAGGTCAGGAGTTCAAGATCAGCCTGAGCAAGAGCGAGACCCCATCTCTACTAAAAATAGAAAAAAAAAATTAGTCAACTAAAAATAGAAACAAATATTAGTCGGGCATGGTGGCTTGCGCCTGTAGTCCCAGCTACTCAGGGAGTCTGAGGCAGGAGGATCACTTGAGCCCAGGAGTTTGAGGTTGGGTTGCTGTGAGCTAGGCTGATGCCACAACACTCACTCTAGCTGGGGCAACAACAAAGCGAGACTCTGTCTCAAAAAAAAAAAAGAAAGAAAGAAAGAAAGAAAGAAAGAGCACAACAGTTGGTGTTCCTCATTGGGTTTTAGAGACAGCATATACCATATTTAGGAATAAACTCTAACCATTTATTGGGTAACTTGGCCGCTGGTTTTGAATAGGCCCTAGAGTAAAAGAGGGCTTTGCAGTAGGGCCAAGCTGTGTTGCAGATTACCCTGCCGTTTGGTCTGTGTGAGTTAGAAACACAGTGGTTCTAATGGTATCCATGCCTGATGAAGATGCTGTGTGGCAAACCACATTAAACAGAGTAGCATTACATATCCCTAGTTTGTGAAGCAAGGCCATGATTTTTATAGCAGAGACCTGCTCATCAGTTGAAAAGCAACTCCTGGCCTGCTGCTTGGCGATAATAGAAACTGAGTACCTAACCAAAGGGTGACAAGTGACTTTGCAACTAAAGTGGGTCATTATGAATTGGGTATTATATCTACTGGGTCATGAGTTAGGCAGTTGCAGCAGCAATTCTTCATACGATGAAAATCAGATATTTGGGAACAGGTCCAAACAGCTCCTGACAACAAAAGTAAGTTGCTTGAACAGGTGGCTCAGGCTCCCATGACAACCACCTCTGTTGCACAAACACCTCTCATTCAAATTACCCCTATGGCCTCATGGGGTTGGCAGGTGTGTAGGTTTCCCACAACCAACCAAGAGAGAAAAAATTTTAGGTCTCCAGCTGGGTTGACTCAATATGTTTGTGCTAGCTGAAAATGCATTACTGTCACGCTACAGCCTCTAAGGACAGTGGTCAAGGACAATCCTCCCAGTTGGCTGTTTTGAAATCAGTTCATCTTATATTGAGAGATAAGTGGCTTGAGATATGAATAAATATGGTCACTTAGGCAATGGTCAATAGTTTGGTGGTCACAGGCCTGGAAAAGGCAAGAGCAGAAGAGGAGAGACCTGGAAGTCTAGGGAAGAGCCATATAGATGGACCTATGGGAGTAAATGTAATACAAAGTGACAGAATTGCTGTTTCTAATATTATTGTCTATGAAGACTTACATGGTCACAGAAGTGCTCAACAACCAAGAAGACAGAGTGACTCTTGCAGATATAGCTGGCTTCTTTCCTTAGCTACCCTAGTGCTGTTACAGTGGGGCCATTCGCAGAGAAGCCCTGAAGACAGAAATGCTGACTGTGCACAGGCTCCTTCTCACTAAGGCTGATCTAGCTGCTGCTACTGCTGCCAAATGCCAGAGCTGCCCATAGCAGAGACCAATGCTGAGCCTTTCCTTTCTCTCCATCCCTTGGGGAGACCATCCACCCAGGTGATTAGCAAGCTGATTCCATCAGACTCTTTGCACCTGGAGAGGACAGCAATTACAGGAATTGACAACTACTTCAGATAAGAGTTTGCCTTCTCTGTCTGCAGTGCCTCCATGCAAAATCTTCAGAATGGAACTTGAATCTGGCTCCGTTACTAACTAGTTATGATCTGAACTTTTTTTGAGTACCTACCTTATGAGATTGGTGTGCAAATTGAATGAGATAATACATGAAAAGCATTCAGTATAATGCCTGGCACATAGTTGATGCTCAATGTTCGCTATTTTGATACTTATCAGATAAAGGAAATTTCTTTGTATTCCTAGTTTGTTAAAATTACTCTCAGGTTTAAAAAAACAACAATAAAATTTGAATGTTATCAAATGCTTTCTCTTTTCTGTGATGGTTAATGTGTTGACTTGCCTACACTATGGTGCCCAGTTATTCTGTCAAACACTAATCTAGATGTTTCTGTGAAGGTATTTCATAGATGAAATTAACATTCACAAACAGTTGTCTTCCCTCCATAATGTGGGCGGGCATCATCTAATCAGTTGAAGTCTTGAAGAGCAAAAAATTAATAATTTCTGAAGAAGAAAGAATTCTACTTCAAGACTAACAGAAATTCTGCCTGAGTCTCCAGCCTGCTGGCCTGACCTACAGATTTTGGACTTGAGATTGCGACCTCAACTCTTGCTGTCTGGCCTGCCCTGTGAATTTCAGCCCCCACAATTGTGTAATTTTGTGAGCCAATTCCTTAGACTCAATCTCTCCTCTCCTCTTCTGTCTCTTTCACCTGATTAAAAAAAAATACATATATTTTCTCCAAAATTATTAGGTCTTAGGCAGATTATTGACTCCCTTTAAACACTAGGTTACTTCTCTTTAAATGGGTTTAATAATATCTGTCTCATAGTATTGAAGGGATAAATGTAATGTGAAAGCATTTTGTAAACTTTAAAGCACTATGTAAATGTTAGTTGTGGGTAGTTAGAACACACAGATATAATCACTGGGAGCAAAAACCAAATACAGAATGTCCTGAACTCTGGTTCTACCTGCAGAGAATCTTCCACGTGCATTTGACAGCAGTGAGAGGATACTCTTGAGAATTTATGCAAATGTATGTAGCCCACCCTGCATTCCTGAAACAGTGACGGTTCCCCGCTAGAGAAGGGTAAGGACCGGCTGCTGTGGGACACCCGCAGCCACTTAAGTCTGACCCTTGCAGTCATCTGCCAACTGCTTTTCTTTCTGTATCTATGTAAACACATTTTTACAAAATTTGTCAACATCTCTTATTTCACCCAACATACCACTAAGAAGACTTTATTTATGCCAGCCCACTCTGGTGCTCTTCCCCCCCAGCCACAGGAAAAGCAGATCTGTTCTTCAGGAAAAAGAACTCAAGTTCAGGAGACAGTAGGTTTAGATTTTATTGCCATTTATGTCACAGAGCAGCTGAAGAAATACGACCTTTGTGTATCGTAGTCTGTTCATCTTTCAAATCTGGTTGATGGTGCCTGTCCAACCTACTCTATGTGTTGCTGGAGTAAATGAAGACTTTAGTATTTACAGGGAACACTCTACTGGGCACTGTACTAGATACTTTACGTAAGTTATTTAAGTAGGATAAAAGCAGAAAAGTGGAAGCACTCTTTGAAAAGTTATAATCTTATTTAGAATACCTTTATTTATTTATTTTTTCTTTCTCTGGCTCTCTCTCTCTTTTCTTTTTTTAGAGACGGGGTCTCACTCTGTCACCCGGGCTAAAGTGCAGTGGCATCATCGTAGCTCACTGCAACCTCTAACTCCTGGGCTCAAGTGATCCTCTTGCCTCAGGCTCCCAAGTAGCTGAGACTACAGGACATGCCACCATATCTGGCTAGTTTTTTTCTATTTTTTTGTAGAGACAGAGTCTCACTATTGCACAGGCTGGTCATGTACTCCTGGCCTCAAGCGATCCTCACGCCTCAGCCTCCCAAAGTGCTGGGATTACAGGCATGAGCAGCTGTGCCCAGCTAAAACACCTTAAAATGTGTTATTTTAATAATGTGCCCTAGGAGAAACTCAGTTCTCAGATTTATGTAACCTCAATTAGTAATAGTTAAAAGGAAAGAAGAAGAAAAGATAGAAGGAAAGGAACCTGACATTTCAAAATTACAAACGTATTAGAATATGATTTTGGAGTAAATTGTGATATTGTTCAGGGGTGTGAACAGCTGCCTGAATGGTGTTCTAAGGAAAGTATCCATTCCTTGATCTAAGATAAAATAGGGCAGGGACAATTCTAATACAGAAGCTCTGCACAAGCAGTTCAGTATTCATTCGAGCCTGTAAATTCCTGCGTGAAGGCTGTGGTGTCGTGGCTAAAGGCACAGCCTCTGGAACCAGATTACCTGGGTTTGAATCCCACTTCTGGTGCTTGATTCACTGTGTGGTGGTGGGCAAGTTGCTTAGCCTCTGTGTTTCAGTTCCTTCATCTGGAAAATAGTAGTATTCTACCTCATAGGATTTTTGGAAGATTAAATGGTTTAATTTATAAAGTGTGTGGTGGCAAGTACTATACAAGTGGTTGCATAGCACCACAAATATCGGCTTGCTCTTGTGGAATCCGGTGTTTAGAGTAGAGTAGATGAGTAAAGTATCCATTTAGGATATATAATAAATTGAATAAATGGAATGCCTTGGGATTGCTGGGATTGGAGAGACAGACAGGTTTGGATGGAGGTATGCATGAAATAAGATGGGCATGAAACATGATTGGCCATAGGTTGATGATGGTTGACGTTTGGCAGTAAGTACATGGAGATTTGTTTATATTGTTTTCCCTACTTCTGTGAACATTTGGCATTTTCCTTATTAAAAGTGCTTTTTAAAAAAAATGTTGGTTTATGAAATCCGAAAAATTCATATCTATAGGCCCTCATTTCAGTTCACCTTTGCGCTTGACCATTTAGTGGTCTAGGAGGTTGAGAACTGATAAAATGATATAAAGTAATATTGAGATTTTAGAGAACATTTGATTCATGAAATATTTTAACGAAGTCATGTTAGAAATAATTTTGCCCAACTCTTTGGTCTCAAGTTGTATTCATCATCATAAATGTTTATTGATGACTAATTGAATGACTGTGTGAGTAAGAAAATAGGTATTTGATAATGAGAAGAACATGTGACTACATTTCAAGTCAAATTTAGGAAATACTGTAACTTCTATATAAATAAACACAAAGGTTTTGTACACAGGCAGACACAGAGTCAAGGCCTCCAGTGTGCAAATAGCATTGGTTATTAACAAATCTTTTAAGGTTAAACAGTAGCTAAAATATCTTAGCTGTCATGTTTGAAGATTAGTTTATGTAACCTCACAACACTACCCTGAAAGCTGAACTCATTCATTTTTCCTAAGCACTATAAGCAACAGCACCTGTGCTTCAGGACAGAGCTCCCACATGAGTAGGTCTTGAAGCTCAATCAGTAAGCAGATGTTTCTAAAAATTGTGCTTTTTCTTGATTTCATACTGAGGTGCTGGCAGCCAACAGATTTTTCTAAACAAAAATCGTAAGTGTAATGTTGGTGGTAAGGTATGGAGAATTTTACAGTCTGAACATTATAACTCACTTCTAATTTTCATCAAAGTAAAGTACAAGGTCTGAGACAGCCCTGGGTCTGAATCCAATTTCCACCAGTCACAAGTTGTGTGATTCTTGGCAAGTTTCATAAGCTGTCTGAGCTGCATTTTTCTCATTTGTAAAGGGGAGTTAATACCAATCTCCAGTGAACTGGTAAATGTTTAACAATCGGCTCTGGGGGTTAGGAAAAAAGCCCTGGTTTGTCGGGTTTGCTGATTTCCATGGCGTAATTATTCCCACCACCTCTTTCAAGCTACCAGTGGGACGTCCCTGAGCACAGAGCTGTAGGCTGCTGCAGCCACCGTTGGGTAGTATGTCCACCGGAGAGACACCGTAGGCCTCAGGGACCTCAGGGGCCAAGATAATGGCCAATCCAGTGAGAACACTAGGAAGGAGTGTGTTTTAAGTATTTATTACCAAGATAATGGTCAAACCTAGTGAGAGCACTGGGAATCAATGAGTTTTAAGTATTTATCAATTTTATTTTTAGTATATGTTATTTAATTATACATTTATACAATTTGATTTTAAATAATGGTAGAATATAGAAAACAGCTTGCCAAATTCCAGAAAAGTTAACAGTTGGCCCACGTGAGCTATACATCCTAGTTCCAGCACACCACTGCTCATCTCCAGCTCGTGGATTTCCTAAACAACAGTGGCAGTGGAGAGTTTTCTCCATGCACATACCCAAACCACAGGGCATACGACTAGAATGTGACCAGCTATCCTGTCAGGTTCTTCTCCAGAATGGCCATACCAGCTTGCTTTCCTACTAGCAGTGCC
Source organism: Eulemur rufifrons (assembly GCF_041146395.1). NCBI lineage: Eukaryota > Metazoa > Chordata > Mammalia > Primates > Lemuridae > Eulemur > Eulemur rufifrons. The sequence continues at coordinate 31,816,608 of NC_090985.1, forward strand.
TGACGGTGCCACTTCTTCCCTGACAAGGTGCCTCACTGATGGATGAGTAAGATGTAGATGGACACGCAATACCGTGCAGCACCAAAGCAACGGCCAGGCATCCAACTTGGAGCAGGGACTGATAAGTATAAGGCCTGGTGGTGAAAAGTAAAAGCAGAATGAGATTTATATAGTACAGCACTGTTCATTTAAATGCATACCAAACAATAGACTATTTCCCCCAAGAATATTCAACTTAAAAGACGCCCATCAGGTGTATTTGAATAGATGCCTATGGAGGGTGGGATTCATTGTGTCAGTGAGCCACATTCAAGTTGTATTCCTATTGCCTCTAATAAATCTGTGCAGGTTTACACGTTGATCTAATTTATTTCCCATAAAAACCACATGGAACCTATATTTACTGTATTTCCATAGTTAAGAGAGATTTCTCGTACAGGAGCTACATACAGCAATCATTAAAGCTTAAAACCATCATAGCCCATTTATCTGTATATTGGCAGTATTTGTTATAACAATTGCAGAGCAACAAGCAATTTCATTTCCGTCTCATGTATAGTATCCCACTTAACCTTCAAAACAAAAATTTGAAGCTTAGAAGAGCCAAATGTTTTCCCCAAGACGAGAAAACTAGCAAAGACAAGGGCAGCAGCCACCTAGAAAGTACAGGAGTTACCTGGTCCTCTGCCGGGGAAAAGAAAGATCGCTCGGGACTTTGGTAGGTAAGCGTGAGACCACTGGGCTCTACATCTCCATTACTCTCCCATGTATTTTTTGTCTCAAGGCAAAAAGCAAATATTACAACAATGATTAACTTACAACTGTGAATTATTTTATATTTAAGGAATGGAGCTGGTAAGGACCTTGGAGAGTTTAGAAAACCCCTGGCTTTTATTTACATGCTTAGAAGAACAAGGCTTAGAAAACTCGTTTTCTAATTTGCCCAAGGTCATAGAGAAAATTTTCCAAATAGCCAGGACAGGAAGACTGATTTTTCTAACTCTTAAGCCATATGTGGTTTAATAACATCAGATAGACTTTTTTAGATTCTAGAAAGGCAGGGCTATCTGCTAGCTACAGAGCCTAGGCAAGCTTCTGAACATTCCCAAGCCACTGTTTCCTCAGTCATACAATGAGGATAATACCTGACTCACCTGGTTCTTTCAAAGATCATTCATTCATGCATTTATGCATTCATTCAACAATTATTTATGGAGGCAACATCTATGTGCCAGGCACCATTCTAGGCACAAGGATATAGTAGTGAGTATGGCAAAATCCCTGCACTTGAGAAGCTTACATTCTAGCAAATGTATATTCAAGTAGTTAAATAAATAAATATGTAAATAAATTAATCAATGAGCTCTGTAAAAAAAAAAAATAAGGCAGGGCAAGGAAATAGATATGGAAAAGGATGCATTTTAGATAGGGACATCAAGTGTACATCTTTAGGGAGGTAGGATTTGAGCTGAAACTTAAAGAGGGAGGAAGCCATTCTAAAGTCTGGAGGAAGAACATTTTAAGGAGAGGAAACAACAAGAAAAAAGCTCCAAGGTAGTAATAAACTTGACCTGTTCCAAGAAGAGGATTGCAGGGGAACAGAGTGACATAAAGTATAATAGGAGATGATGTCAGTGAGATAAACAGATTATGTTAAGGCCTTAAAGTTAGGGGTGAACAGAAAACCATTAGAAATTTTGAACAGAGAATTGACATCATATCGGATTTACATTTTTAAAAGACTGATTAGATTGTGGGGGACCAAAGTAGAAATAGGGAGATTGGTTAAGAGACAGCTACAGTGGTTCATACACAGGGATGAGGCTGGCTCAGACGGTGGAAGTGGTGAGGAGCAGCTGCGTTCAGGATCTGTGCTGACCTGAGCAATGGGTAATTGGTTATCTATTTACCCGACTGGGTAAAGAGTGCTGCCATTTACCAAGAGGAGGACGTCTGGGAGAAAGCAGGTTTTCCAAGGGTAGAGAGGTATGTGTAGGGGAGCAAGGATTCCATTTTAGACATCCAAGAATAAAGATGTCATGTAAGCAATTGGATATATTTCTCAGTTGCATGGAAGAGTGTGAACCTGAAGATATAAATTTGAACATAATCCATGTTTATGTGTTATAAGTGTAGATACAAAAGGTAAGAGATCCAAAAACCAAATCCCAAAGCACTCCAACATTTAGAGGTCAGAAAAACTATACTGAGATGAAGAGATCAATAGAGTCTGAGGAACATCAGATGTTGGTGTTCTGAAAGCCAAGCAAAGAAAGGTTTCAAAAGGGAAGAAGAGATCAGCTGTGTCACATTCTCCTGAAAAGTAGACTAAGGTGAGATTCGACCATTGGCAAGGTGGAGGCCATTGGCGACCTTGACAAGGGTAGTTTCAGTTGGAGGGTGGGGAAGGGAGCTTGCTGAGAGTGTGCTGAGTGAATGGCACGGTGGATGCAGACAATTCTTTCAAGGAGATGCTGTTTTAAAGGGGTGCAAAGAAATGAGTGGTAACTAGGAGGGGGCCGTGGAGACCAGGAATGATGTGATAGCGTGGATGTTGTTCCCAGCTCTTCACTGTCCCTCTGATCTGTGACCTTGCAGCACGTGAGAGAGGGCAGAGTATGTGTCTCAGCTTCCTTGATGTTGGACTTAGCTCGTGACTTACTTTGGCCAGTGGAGTGTTGTAGGACATGCCACAAGCAAGGGCCTTAGAAGTGTTTGAACAGTTTGGCTCAGCCTGTGGGGGCGGGGAGGGAAGCCCCGAATAGCTGCTGGTCCAGAGAAAGTGTGGAGAAGTTCTGGACCTAATCTGAACCTAGAGCCAACCCACACCCTGGAGTAGAGCTCCCCAGGAGATCATGGGCCTATAAATGATAAAAATAAGTACACATTGTCGTTCCTCATTGATTTATTACACAGAAAAAGCCAACTAGGCTTAGCTCCCCTGCTCTGTGTTTCCACAGCCCTCATCCTTCCACTAGGATAACTCTAGATGCACTGTCTTCCCTCCCGCGGTACCTCAGCGCGGCCTCAATCACGGTTGTCTCCTCAGTGCCTGGCACAGTGGTTGGCACATAGTAGAGCTCAACAACTATTTACACAATGGAAAGATGAAGTACAATGATTCGAGCTTGAGAAACACCAGTCGGCAGGAGTTTCTGTACATGCCGGGCTCTGTGTCTCAGTGCAGAGAGTGATGTACATTGCTGACTTTTGCTGTGGTGACCGTTAGTCCCCTCTAAGATTAAAGACGAGGAAAGACTGTAATCTATGACCCCTCCAGTGTCTTCCTAGCCATGCTGCCAAAATCTTAACCATCCTTCCAGACAAGCTCAATTCCCACTTTACCTAGGAAGCCTTGAATTGTTCCTCTTAGTATTCAGAGCAGTTAGCACCGATTTTGTAGCCTTCGTCAGATGCTTATTTTAAAGTCTTGCATGTTCTCATTTGAATCCTGTTCCCTCCCTCCTCACCCATCAGACCACTGTTTGATTTGTATCCCTAGAACCTAGCCCAGCGCTGCGCACATAATACAGCTCAGTAAATGTTGTTAGCGAATGGCTGCATAAATGAATGAACAAATCATTTACTTTGTATTCCTCACAGCATTTAGTGCCACTTTGCACATTGTAGGCACTCAAGAAATCTGCTCCCCCTGCCTCCACAACTTCTTGAATATCTGGGAGAGGAAGGACAATTTTGTCTAGTCTTTTGGGTGCTTCCTGTGTGACTCTCCAGCAGAGAACAGATAGAAATAAGATCAACACAGTCCTTGCTCACTCTAATCCCTCGTGATCTGGCCCTGCCTGATAAAATTGCTGTGTTTACCAAATCAATGCTCTTGTTCTGGTTTTCTTCCCTATGGATCTTTCTTTCTTTAGCATTTTACATTGTTTAAGATCCATGCGAAGCTGTCTTAAAAATTCAATTCTAGGTATGAATTTAGTTGTAGAGTTTCTCCAAACTCTGCAGTTTGTTTCTTGATTTTTTTTTTTTTCCTAAATGAATAATCATGTTCTTGTGTGTGGTCACATACCAAACCACAACGCCCTTTCTATACTACCATCCTCCCTCCTACCAAAGTTTCGATTTACTACAAAATGTCAATGCCAGGCATGATGGCTCATGCCTATAATACCAGCACTTTGGGAGGCTGAGGCAGGAGGATCACTTGAGGCCAGGAGTTCAAGACAAGATAACAAGGTTGAATTAGGAATTTACTAACTTCTGTTTAGAAGTTTAATGTTCCAGATATTAGGAATCTTGGGGTTCAGGCCTTTCAGTGGTGAAGAAGGGGCAACCTGGGATTCACATCCAGGTAGCTGTCTATGAAGTGTAATCTGCAGGGGCCCAAAGCCTGGCACAGTAGAAAGAAGGTTGGCCTAGGAGCCAGACTTGACCCCTCTCCCACTTAAATATTTGTGAACCCCACTTGTTTGATCTGTAAAATGGAAATTCTACTTACCACTCAGGTCTGTTGTGAGGATCAAGTGAGAACTTATGAAAGTTTCCATGAAGTTTACAGGGCTATACAAATAGAGAGCATTAGTGTAGCCGTCTCCTCTACAGATGAGTCCTGTGTAGTGTCTGAATTCTAGCACTCGAAATTTATTCCTTTCCCTAAGGTATGTCTTTCATGAGTTTTGGTAGACAATTATGTCTCCAAGGGTCAGTCTCTTATTGCTTGCTAACATGACTGATCTATATCAGTCATTCGTAAAGGGGAAAGAACCTTTTATGGGACATTTGCTCTCCCAGCCTCCCATGCAACTAAGGGTGCTCATGTAGGCTAGTCCTGGCCAACAAGACGTAAGAACACATTTGCTGATAAGTTGCCAGAGAAAAGTTGCCTCCTTATAAGAAGAGAACCGCTTTTCCACTCCATCTCTTTCTTTTCTCCCTGTCTCAAACATGGTTATATGAGGACACAATGGCCAGAACTGTGAAAAGCCATTTTGCAAACATGAGGCAACAAGCCTAGGGATGAAAATCTCCTCATCTGCCCTCTCCCAAAGAGAACCAAAGATTGGAGCCAGGAGAACATGATGTACAGTACTCACTCCTAAACCAAGCACAGAGAGGGTAAGTAATTTGCACAACATCACACAGCTATTACAGGGTAAAGCAGAGATTCTCAAAGGACTGCCTTTATTTTTTTCACTGCATCTTTTTCCTATAGTCCTCTTTTCAGCCCCCTTCTCTTCCTACACTCTTCCTAGACGGTCATACCTAGGATTATGCTTTTTAGGAAAGAATTCCCAACCTACAATCCTAGCCCCAGGCTCTCTAAGAAGAGCTAATCCTTCAACCGCAAATTTCTGCTGGATGGTCTCACTGGCTGTCTTGTGTCTAAAATGGAATTCATTTCCCCCTGCAACTGCAACATTTGTCCTTTCCCTTAGTTCATTTTCGTTAATGGAACCTCAACTCTCCTAGTCACCACATGGTGGGTTTTGAAATAAGACAGATTTGGCTTCAGATTGATCAGTGGTCAGTTGCAGAATCACTGGGAAAGCTGAAGAAATAGATCTATGTTGAGATTCCAGGAATCGTAACCAAAGCCACAATGCTGCCCTGAGCTGCCAAGGGAGCTGCCAGCTGCCTCTGTTCCACTGCCCGACTCAGGAGAGAAACCAGCACGGTCAGGAAGCAGCCAGGCCCCTGGCAGCTCTGGTCCCAAGACATAGCTGCCACCATTCACGCCAGCAAAACAGAAGCCCCACTCCTTATCTCATCCTGAGCCTGTGTACTCTGTAACAGCCACCAATGCCATTGACTTTCTAGTTACCATACTTCTCTCGTGCCAGAAATATACAGGAGCATGTCCCCATGACTGGTGTCCCATCCCAGTTCACTGCCAGTGACAGTTTTTACCCTTACACCACTGCAGCCTGCCAGGGACTGCCAATAACCCACCCAGCCAGCGAGCGCTCCATCTCTGAAATCCCAGTTTAGAATCTGCTTCCTAGAACTGATTCTTATGCCAACTGCCTCAGGCAGGGATTCACAAGCTCCAAGCCAAAAGTTGAATGCAGAAAGTTTATCCGAGTGCTTTTGGGGGGTACCTGTCTAAAGAAGTTAGGAAGGCAGGAGCAGGGAGAGAGAAGCTGACCTGTGGCATGATTGTAACTGAGGACTCAGCCAACCCAAAGCCCCACGCACAGCCTTCCTATCTACCCCAGAGGATCTTGGTGCCTTAGGATCCACTGGGTTCTGTGGCCCAAGTAGAAGAGCAGCTTGCACAGCAACTGGGCTTGATATGCAGCCGCCTCTCCCTCTGGGCCTGTCTCAAACTTGGCAGCTTTTCAAGATCCCACAGGGAGCTCTGGAGCAGTGTTGGCCCTTCGCTTGTCCCAGACTGAAGCAGGAGGGCAGTCACTAGCCGTGGGCTGCCCCCTAGGAAGGAGCATAACCTCGGCGGGGGGGCGGGGGGAGGGGAGTCCCTGCCACAGACAGCGATTCCCAGTGAGGGACACAACTGTGAACATCGGCAGCATCTGGGGCTGCGCGTAGCCTGGAAGAGGGACTCAGGGCGGAACACGGCAGCATCCACCGCAGGTGAGCGTTTCACATTCAACGAAGGAAGCAGCATGACACTGGAGGGTGGGCAGGGCGGTGGGGTTGGCACTGGGACCTGCATTTGTGCCCCAGTTCCCGGACTTACTCCCCGAGTGACTATGTTCAAGTTATTTCACCTTCCTGAACTTTTGGTTCTTCATCGGAGACATGGGGATGCTGATAACACCTTGCCTTGCCGCTGCACGTGGCTAAAGTTACACCGAATGAGAATCTGGAGGTGAGAGCCCGTGCTAAAGCATTGTACAAATGTGAAGGGTTCTCGTCAGTGTGGTCTGGTGTCAAAGACGTGCACAGCAGGGCTGATGGGGCCCAGGGCAGAGCTCATGGGTCTATGCCACAGTCTATGCTGGAGGAGGAGGAGATAGCGCTTTATCTCTGTGCTTCAAGGAAGAGAGGACTCATGGGGACAGAGCCCCAAAGGAAGGAGGAAACTTGATGAAGAAAAGAAGGAAGGGTGGGGGAAAGAAGAGATGGAATCCCAGTGAGGAAGACAGAGAAGATTGTGAAGCCAACGTTTGTCCAACAGCCACCATGTGCCAGGTGCCGCACTTGGCACTTGCACCTGCGTTCTCTCTCCATATGGAAGGCGGTTCTGTTAGGGGACTGTTGGCTGCAAGTGAAGGGAAATCCAACTATCTTAAGCGAAAAAGAACTCAAACCAGCTTAAGGAAAGTAAACTAACTCGAACACAAACAAAAGGAATTTATTGGCACAACAATCAAAAGATAGGGTTGGCTTCAGGAATAACTCGGTTCTGGGACTTACATGATGTCCCCAGGACTTGAGCTCTCTTTCCATCTCTTAGCTCTGCCCTGTCCTGCCCTGCTCTGTGTGTGTCAGCCAAGGTGGAGGTGGCAGCGACTCAAGGCTTTCCTCTGCTCAGCGTCAGATCCATCGGGGAAGAGGACGTGCTTCATCCTCCGTGCCTGTGCAAACCTCCCCCTCAGCACCTCCCATAAGGTCCCACACCCTCCCTGACCCACGTCTGTGTCCCTGAGAATATGGTGTGCCCGTGGACCCAAGGCCTACGCAGAGCACAGGGACAGAGTGGTGTGAGCAGGCGGCTCTCCCTGGGGTGCAGCTCTGAACAAGGTGAAGTGAGGGGACCTGGGTGGCCAAAACCACAGATGACCACAGCAGAGGCCTTCGGTCCATTTCAGAGGCAAGAAACTTGGTGCTGGGCAAGGTTGAGTGACTTGCTCAGGACACACACGGTCTTACTAGCTCTTTGAGGGAATGCATGATTGACACAGCTGGGAAGGGGGAGTGGTGGAGTCTGCAACGCCGTCTGTGTGACCTGCAGCCCATGCTGGCATTCCTAGACCACATACCCACCTCATTGCCTACGCTTTTAACCTCTGTCACCTCATCGAGCTCTGAAGTTTGACAGCCGTACCTTGAGGAAAACTTACTACTTGATAAGATATATTAATAATAGCAAAATCCAGTAAGGTCATAACTGTTGCCAAATATCTGGTTCTCTTTCTCTTCAGTACTTGTTCCAAGTCTCAGCCATCATCTTACTGTTTAGGTTGCCTTTGCCTTATTTACGCACAAGGGCTCTGTGTCTCGTCCTGCACAGGGAGATGAGAGATGCTCTGCCTGAAGCCTGTAGTTCACTTAGCAGTTCAAACCCTCTTCCTCCTTTGCCCTGCTCCCCAGTACCGTTGTTCTGTGCTTCATTAGAAAACAAATACTTCGTTCTACTGTATTGATCGCAGATATTTCATCGATTCACTTGTGTCATTGGAAGCCAAGTGTTTATTCAGGCTGGCTGCAAACAAGGGCCACTTGGTGAGGCTGTGGCTGCAGACAAGCCCCCCGATCACCTTTGTGGAGGACTGGCTGTTGTTTATTTTTAAAATGGCAGGGTCTTTTTGAACACAGCACGTTCAAAACATAATCGCACTACCCTAGCAAATAGTCCATTGTCATTCTAATCTATATTTACTTCTCGTTTTGTCTGTGTTTTCTCACTGTATTTATGTGGTTGTAGCATTATGTATTAATCATTATAATTTTATCTTTTGTTTATTTACTTACTTCAAAGATTTCTCCATTCTGTTAACCTGGACTTCACTGTTTTAATTGTTGCTTTGTATTCAACAAGCATTTATTGGTTCACTCAGAAAACCTTTATATAATAACTACTTAACTATTCTTCTGTGTGTTACTTCCAGTTTTTATTATCATAAGTAATGTAATAAATATCTTTGTGCACATATCTCTCCTGATCTTTCAGATTATTTTCTGAATAAATTCCCAAAGGTAAGATCATTAGGGTGAGCATTTTTACAGCTCTTAAAGCTAACAGCCAACCTTGTGAGAGTGTATCAGGGAACCTAGTCATTCATGAGATAAAATTCACACTTTTTTGGTAAACACAGGACCCCTCCATGGACCAGCTTTTGCCTGTCTCTCCTTCCTAATTTCTCCACACTCCCCAACTTTCCATTTGCCCCACTCCCACCCGGACAAAATATAGGTAATTTTTTACACACAGGATACCTTATTTTGAACATGAAATTCCTGCTACCGTAGGTGCTCTACTGATCAGGATGCTGAATAAATGGTCAAAAAGCCACTGTCAACTGTCATCCCTTTGCTCAGTGCTGTGGACTGAATTGTGCCCCTCCCACCTCCAAATGCACATGTTGAAGCCCTAACCTCCAATGGGATGGTATTTGGAGATGGGGCCTTGGGGAGGTGATTAGGGTTAACTGAGGTCATGAGGGTGGGCTCCTCATGGTGGGATTATGAGAAGAGACACCAGAGAGCCTGCGTTTGTACTCCTGCTCTGCTGTGTGAGGACACAGCACAACGATGGCTGTCTGCAAGCCTGGAGGCAGGTCCTCACCAGACACCTAATCTGCCAGCACCTTGACTGGACTTCCCAGCCTCCAGAACGGTGAGCATTAGTGTCTGTTGTTTAAGCCACCTACTCCATGGTGTTTTGTTATAGCAGCCCAAGCCAGCTTACACACTGAGGATCCATCAATCTTAACATTTGCAATATTATTAGATAATTAGATATCTAAATAGACTATTTAGAATTTATTATGTTTCGACATTTCTCATTTTATTTACTTTTCATGACAGCCCTGTAAATATGCCCATTTTATAGAACAATAAATGTCAACAGGGACATTTAGAGAGCTCTAAGTAGTTCAAGAGGCTCCGGGTGAGGGCTGCTGTGGGTGGGAAGTCACCGGACAGATGAGCAGACTGCAGAGGCCGGTGCACTCAGGGCTGTCTGTGCCAGGTCTGGGAGTTTGACCTTTGGCCTGCAGAGGCTGGTGTTTGGAAGGCGTCAGCAAAGGAGAAACATGGTCAGATTGACATGTCAGAGGGACCTCAGACAGCAGTGTGGAGGTGGGCAAGGCTGGAAGTTGGGGGGTCCCAGCCATGAGACCTGCAAAAGTGAGAGTGATGGAGGCCTGAAAGAATGTAAAGCATGAGGAATGAAGAGGACAAGGTCAAGGAGACCTTAGGGAGCCTAACCCTGTCATCTGATAGATGAAGACACTGAGGAGTGGAGGGTCCGGGACACTCCTGCTAGTTCAAGTATGCATTCAACACACGTGTGTTGAGTCCACCGTGAGCCAGACACTGTGCTGAGCACTGAGGACACACACATTCATGGGTCTGCAGGAGACATGTTCTCGGGTCACAGTTTATGGAGGGAGACGATTATTTACAAAGTCGGAAATTATACCCAGGCTACGGGGCTTCAGAGGAGATGCATGGAGTTTGTTGAAGTCAGGTGCTTGGTGCTTGGTGGACCAAGGCCCAGGTACCGGGCATCCTGACCCACAGACCAGGGCTCCCTTCATCTGCCTGGCTGCCTCGAGTGCCTTATTTCAGGGCTGTATCAGTGATCAGCTGGCTTTGGTAATTTGCCTATCAGAGCAGGAACTCCCAAGGGGCAAGCCAGCCATCTGTAACTCTTGTGCATACAATCTGACAGCTTAATTAACTTCATATGATAATATTACAAGTAATGACGGTTCTCATTTAAATAGCTGAATAACATACCAATAAATATTAATTTCTTTTACAAAAATATTTTACCACCATACCTAGCTTAATTAATTAGAATATTTTGGAAGGCACAAAGGAAAATTATTTTGTCCAATACACTTCCTTCCGGGTGATAATAAAGGATGGGAGTGTATGTCATAACTAGATGTCCCTCCCTTCAGCCAGATTTTTTCCTCCCTCCTTTAGTTGAGAGTCCTGAATACACCACACAGCCCCCATTTTGCTGTCTCTAGTCAAGGTTTCTGTGGAGGAAACAGAAGGAAAGAAGCATTTACATGATCCTTCGGGGATTGCACAAAGCGTTTTTCATTTGTGTTATCTCATTTAATTTTTACCAAAACCTTGTGGGGAGGTGTTTTGGTTCTGGAGGAGAAGGCCACAGTCACACGAGTATTACAAGGCAGAGATGAGATTTGAATTTAGAAGCCTAATTCTTGACAATGTGCATTTATTGAGTGCCTATGGTTTGCCTGGGATTGTGTGACGTGGCACATCACTTCCTAAGAGACGAGAGGCCAACACTAAATGAGAATCAAAAGCAGTTTATATCACAGGGGCACTGATTCATGGAGACCGTATGTCTAATCCTCTTTCCCCATTTCTCTCGTTTTTTGACACCGTATAGCAGGTACCACTTAAGGTCTTTTCCTGTCTTTTCTCTACAAAGTCTCCTCTCAAAGCTGACGGAGGGAATAGTAGGAGAGGAACCTTTAGCATAGAGGGTTTTGATGGGGGAGATTAACTGCGAGTTCATACAATCAGGAAGCCCCCTTCCATGGTAGGGACAGACCCCTGACTAGTGGGGCGGTCTCCAAAGGTTGGTGAGGTAAATAGAGTTAAGGAAGGGAGAACGTGACTGCCAACTACCCTTGCCAACAATTATCCGCCAGGGGAAAGAGAGAGAGGACAGGCACCGGGAGGAGACAGGAAGAGGACTTTCTAAAGACAGCTTTGTAGCCATAGAGGCTGACACCGTAGTAGACATTCAAAATCTTTTTAAAAGAATTGAAGAAATCAGGAAAGCCGGGGTAGGATGAGGTTATGTAAATACCAGGAGGAGGGAGATAAGGCAAAGTTTTATAATGGGATATGTTTGTAAGACTAGCCAGCTCCAACTTTCTGGATGTAGCCCTGTGGGCTGGGAAGGAAGGCAGCTTCCTCTGGGAGGAGCTGGGTTGGGCTGATAGGGCCCAACTCTCAATCTACTTCTCTGTTTTTTAGTTTTTCCAGGTCTGAGCTTTAAACCATGCCCAGGCCTCTTCTAGGGATTTTGAGTTTTTCAGGCAGCCCAAGCCAACTCAAGGCCCCCACGGCCTTCCCATCCCCCACTGGTGACACTTGGTATCAGCTCTGCTTCCGGCTGCAAAAGTCAATCCTAATCTGAGGACAGAGAGATTGAAGTGGCTACGATTGCCATCTCTCACGGTCATCCTTACTGTTTATCAGACTCTGATAGTGTCCCATTCTATAATAATAAGTTATATTTTACTGTGGTTCCCGAGTCCCAGCCTTGATCGCAAGCTCCCGTTGGTGTCCCGTTCTTGGACTTGGTCTCTGCCTTGTTCTTGTCAACTCCCTTCCTCCTGCCCCAGCGGACACACCCAGGCTAGTGTCTTGACCCTGCATGTGCAAGGGCTCTGATCCCGCTGAGGCCCTTCGTTCTCCACCTTATCTTCCCATCAGGGTTCCCCAGCACTCATCGGGGACCCCCAGCCCCCACCGAAAAGCACCTGCCAGGAGGAGAACCTGTTTCAGATCATTTGAATTCTTCCCAGCCTGGGCCTCCTTTCAGCACTTAGAGCTGGGGCAAAGTTTCAGAAGCCCCCGTTTGCTCATTTTGAGTCTGTCCATTTCGGGTCCCAGCCTCCCTTAGGGTTCTGCCTTTTCCTGCTGCAGTTAATTGCTTAAGTCTGGAACAGGGGAAAAAATGTTTTTACCAAGTGTTAAATTAAAACGGATATTTCCTGAAAATAAATTAAGGTGATTCACCACATTTACATACTAACGAAGAAAAATTAAATATTTTTGTTGATGCAGAAAAGGCAAAATGTATATTGATGAAATTCAATACACATCTCCTTTGCAGCTAGAAATAGAAGGATACTTCCTTGATTTGATAAAACATATCAACACAAAATCTACAGCAAACCTTACCCTAAGTGGTAAAACATTAGAAGATTTGCCTTTGATGCATATGTTAATTAGCTTGATTTAACCAAGAAAAAAAACTATCATTTTTCTCAGATGCTATTATGTGTACATGAAAAATCCAAAAACGTCAGCTAAACTGTTGCTGATATCAAAAATATCACTATGCGAAAACCATTGTATTTCTCTATTCTGGCAAAGAAAAACCCAGTTAAAAGAATTTAAAAAGAGACGCCAATCACAGTATACTTTTGACAGTATTAACTACTTAGGGATAAATCTATGAAAAGATACCTAGGCCTCTCAAGGTAAAAAATTAAAACTTGCTGAGAGATATTATCAAATATCTAAATAAAGGACAGCTATATAATGTTCATGGATTAGAAAAATCAATATTTTTAAAATGTCAGTTCCTGGTCAGGTGTGGTGGCTCATGCCTGTAATCCTAGCACTTTGGGAGGCCAAGGTGGGAGGATTGCTTGAGGCTAGGAGTTCGAGACCAGCCTGAGCAAGAGTGAGACTCCATCTCTACAAAAAAATAGAAAAATTAGCCAGGCATGGTGGCACATGCCTGTAGTCCCAGCTACTTGGGAGGCTGAGGCAGGAGGATCGCTTGAGCCCAGGAGTTTGAGGCTGTGGTGAGCTATGATCATGCCACTGTACTCTAGCCCTGACAACAGAGCGAGAACCTGTCTTAGGAAAAAAAAAAGTTCTCCCCCCAAACTGATCTATAGATTCAGCACAGCCCCAATCAAAATCCTAATAGATTTTATTTTGTGAAATTTGACAAGCTACTTTTTGAAGAAAAAAGAAAAATGTAGGAGGATTTGTTTTATTGGGTATCAAGATATATTATGGTATTTTAGTTATCAAGATAATGTGGTATTTATGCAAAGAGTTAAAAAAAATAGACCAATGAAACAGAATAGAGAGATTAGAAAGAGACCTCGCATACGTGGACTTGAGTTATGACGGAAGTGGTGGTAGGTAAAGGACAATGTTTTCAATAAATGATATTTTCCTATCAGAAAAATTGAGATATATCCTTTCCTCACACTATATGTAAAATCAGTTCCAGGTGGATTAAGCACAGCTGTGGTCTGAATGTTGGTGTCTCCCCAAATTCAGATTGGAATCGGATACCCAATGTGACGGGATTGAGAGGTGGGGCCATTGGGAGGGCCCCACCCTCATGGGTGGGATTAATGTCCTTGTGGTATAAAAGAGGCTCGAGCTCCTTAAGTAATGCTGAAGGTGCTGGCCACGAGGAATAAGCCCTCACCAGACACCAAATCTGCTGGCATGTGGATCTTGGCTTCCCCAGTGTTCAGAACTGTGAACAATAAATTTCAGTTGTTTATAAATTACTCAGGCTAAGGTATTTTGTTATAGCAGCTGAATGAACCAGGACAAAGACCTAGTGTGTAAGGATAAATACTAAGCTTTTAGAAGACTCTATAAGAGAATACCTTGATGACTTTGGAGTAAATACCTTAAATAGAATAGAAAAAACACTAAACATAAAGGAAAAGTAATAAATTGGGGTATATTAAAAATTTAAATTTCCATTCAGGAAAAGGTGCTATAAAAGGAATTAAATAAAGTCCAAGCCACAGAGTGGGAGAACGTATTTCTAACATATATAATTTTTTAAAAGGGATAGCATCCAGAATATATAGGAATATTAAAAATAAATGAGAAAAGTCAGAAAACCTAATAGGAAAAAAAAGGACAAAGACTTGAACATGTACCTCACAGGAAGAGATATTCAAATGGCCCATGGACATGAAAAGTGCTCAATCTCATTGTTAATCAAAGGAATACAAATTAAAATCATAATGAGATACAACTACACACTCACGTGATTGGTAAAAATTAAAATTACTAGTAATAACATATGTTGGCTAGGAGGCAGAGATTTAGAAAATCATAATCCTGATGGTAAGTGTTGCATTATCTAGTGAAGTTGAATGTCCCATGTTCTTTAGAGACATGCATATTCATGTGCACTAAGATAAATGTAAAAGAATATCCAAAGCAACATTTAGATTATGATACAGCGGGAAAATGGATATTTCGGTTCTATGCAGCAATGTGATGAATCTTATAATGTTGAGCAAAAAAGAAAAAGCAAGTCACAAAGAATAATACAATATAATTCCATTTTAAATAGTTTAGAAACATTAAAACTACTATATGGTTTAGGGATGCATCCACAGACAACTACAATGAAAAGCAAGGAAATTATTATTAATACTATAAAAAGGAAAGTGGGTTACTTCTGGAGGGCACAGGGGGTTGTTACTGGTAAGGAGTACAGAGGGGACTTCTGTAGTGTTCTCAATGTTCCGTTTCTTGGCCTGGGGTGGGGGCTGATTGCATGGGTGTTCACTTGACAACCATACGTTAAACTATATATATACATCTTATGCACTTGTCTGCATTAAATTAAAAAAATACTTTTAAAACTACCAAAACTTCCCATATTTCTTAGACCCAATGAATATTTGATATTATGATGAAATGGGCAAATCTATCTGAACAAACTATGCACATTTATTATCAGAAATAAGCTTTGATTCTTGTTACCCACATTTCATTAATTCTGGACTTCATCAGGACCAAAGCCCAGGTGGCTATCAACCAGCACCAGAGACCAGGGATGCTTCAGATTAATCTACATCTCCTTTGGTCTCCTCAGACCTTAATATGATGATGATGTCTTCATTATAATAAAAAAGGAATTAGAAACACAAAATTATGGGGCCTCAGAAAAAGTGAGAAAAGATTATCTAAAAATAAGAACAAAGAAAAACAAGTGGCCTAGATTCCGTCACAGCTGACCTGAAGGTCGTGATATACCTAAATTTGTTCTTCACAGTTACAAGTTCCATAAATGTGTTTCACAAGCTTGGTATATATGTATTTTGGAAGTATGTGAGTTATATATAATACTAGTTAGAAACATCGTTAGGACCTTGCCAATTTGGTGTTTTGAATTAAAAGAATAGTGTTAAATTTTTAAAACAATCTATTAGAAAAAATATTCTTATAAGCCAGTTATTAATATATATAATATATCATAGATGATGCTTAAACAAGGTCTCCAAGTGTTCTAAAGATCTTTAGAAAGAAGATATATTCCAGGAACAAATTATAATAGCATCAATTCCTGACAAAACATTAGGCTATGACTTTTAGCAGGTAGTTTATGATCGTTAGTAATGACTAAGAATCAGCATGGCTTTTCTAGGGAAAGGTTATTTATCATTAATCTCCTTTCCATTTTAAGAGAATTGCTAGGTTTATGAATAAAGGGAATGTCAGAGATATATCTCAATTTTCACAAAGCATGGATACTACTTCATTTTAAGGGATTAATAATTGTTTTTAAGATGTCAGGTTACTGAACCTGTCATATCAACCTCAAAGAACTCTATTCTTCGGCTTGTCCATAATAACATTTGACTGATATCTGTATGAAGAGCTAGAAAACTTACTTATCAACTGTACAGGTGACCCTGGACTGGAAGAAGAGCTAATACATTGTATTGCACACTCACACTTACAAGAATTTGAACGTGTTCCAAAAGAGGGCTGAAACAAGATGAAAAAGAGTAGGTTAAAAAAAGTTCAGCCGCACAAGTTCAGGATTGAGAGGCTCTGACTCGACATTGGGTAAGTTGAGAAAGATCCAAAGTTTTAGCCAAGTGCAGTGTGAGTCAGCAATGTGATATGGCCATTTAAAAAGCTAACGTGATTTTAGGGTGCACTCATACAAGCATGGCGTCCATATCAAGTGGATGATGGTCTCACAGTGTTCTATACCAGGTAGGGCAGAAACACTCTTCAATTTGGGGTAGCTCATTTTGAGCATAGATGATAAATCAAAGATTGACCAGAGGGCAAGCAGGATTACAAATGGTCTGGAAATCACGTAATGTGAGGAATGGTATGAAGACCTGGGAAAATCTAGTCTTAGAGGGAACATGAGAAAGCTGTCTTTAAATATGTGAACGGCTACCAGAATAAGGAAGCTCTTTTCGTTCATTGATTGGTTGCTTATTTTCCAATGTGCTGCAAACAACAGAATTAGGTTGCAATGCATAGAACGGTAGATTTCAAATTGAGAAAGAATTGTTTACAATCAAGACCAATGAAACCTGGAAGGGGCTGCCTTGTAAAGTACTAGGCAGGGTCCCAAAGAGAAGGAAGAGCACACGCACAGAGGCTGAGGTGAGAAAGTAAGCAAAGCCCCATGCATGGTAACCACCAGATGCGTCGGAGCCAGACCGACTGCAACTGATCCTTCCTTTTATACGAAATGGCTCTGTGACGGAGCAAGTCCCTCAAACTCCCGGAGCTTCAGTTTCCTTTATAAAACGGGAATAATAAGCGTAATATACTCACCTCACAGGACCTTTCTGGTAATTAAATAAAGGAATGCTATTATTGGTAATCCTTGAGGAAATCCCTTCAGTGGGACCTTAGATCCCAAACCTGCGAGGCAGCAAGGGACGGGAACCTTGGCTTTTTATCTCCTGATAAAAGCTCCTTTGCCTAGGAATCGTATTTGCCTATGTGGAATCCTACTGTGGAAATTGAGGAGTACATGGCACTTTTTGCCAACCAAAACAGGCTAAAGAAGGTGGCGATTTCATGTCATCACTCGCCCCCATTTCCCCCTTTTCTGCCATGGAGAATGTAATAAAGTCCTAATCCAGCTCTCAGCTTTGCCTTTCCCCTCTCCTTACTAGAATGTCACCCAGCTGTAGTCTCAGGGCAGAACCTTTCTACATTCATAGCCAAGCAAGCTAGAACAGCTTTAGGGTCTAGGACTACCCTAACGATTGCAGAATCCCACCCAGCAGACGGCAAGTGCAGTGCAAGCGATACCTACACGCGCTGCTTGGCATTGCACGTTGTAAGGAGTTAAAAGACAGAAATGGTGGTGGGCAGAATTCCCAGATTCTCAGCCCCTGGTGTGCGTGCCCTGTAAAATTCCCTTCCCTTGAGTGTGGGTAGGGCTATGAATACGGTGGGTTTCATTCCCACCTTTAGGTAAAAGGATGATGTGATTTTGCAGATAGAATTAAGGTGCCAAATCAGGTGACTCTGAGTTAATTGAGAGGGAGATGATCCTGGGTGCACCTGAACAAATCAGGTGAGCCCTTAAAAGGGATAGGCCCTTCCTGAAGGAAGAGATTTGAAGTGCAAAAGATTTTCCTACTGGCTTTGCAGAAGTAAACTGCTATGTTGGGAGGGGGGTCTGAAGGGAGTGGCAAGGGACACTCGGCCTCCAGGAGTTGGGAAAGGTTCCGGCCAACAGCCAGAAAAAGTGAGGACCTCAGTCGTATGATGGCAAGGAAGTGAATTCTGCCAAGCACCAGTGAGCGTGGAAGAAGACCTTGAGCCTTAGATGGAAATGAGCCCGTCTAACCCCATCTTAGCCTGATAGGACCATGACCAGAAAATCCAGTTAACTCAAGCCCAGACAGCTGCCCTGTGGGAAGTGTGAGATAATAGTTTGTGTTGCTTCCAGTCACTGAGTTTGTGGTGGTATGTTGTGTAGAAATAGAAAACAAATACAAGAGTGAGAAACCTGTTTTGCCTGTTCCCATGACTGTGTCATGATTGGCTGCATTTTCTATCCCATTGCAATAAGAAACCAACATGCCCCTTTGCCCAGAAAGGAAAGGCAGTTTTAACTCTGGCAGGCCTGCGTGCAGATACCCCTCCCCCAGGAGTTGGGCAAGTAGAAAGTGGCGGATAAAGTGGGTTCTACTCTCGTCATCTGCCCTGGACAGGCTGGCACAGACAGAGCGCTTCCATGGTGCCGTGGGACCAGGCACACCGAACACCGGCCCTCCCGAAAAGACCCTGTGAAGCTATGAAAAGCGTTATTTTAAAAACAGCCAACCAACGGGCTGATTACAAAGAATCCTTATCTGTTCTCCTAAGTGACTTTTCCAAGAAACACTTTGCTCTAATTACGTATGTCACTGATGACAATAAATTATATACTTTTAAAATGTATAATCACATTTTCACTCATTTAGATTGGCCTTTGCCACAATTAATCCAAACTAGTGAGACTTCACAGTGGATCACTAGGGACAGTGTCAGGTGACAAGAACTTCAGGGGCATAGAAATGGTGGTGTCAATGTGTGTGTGAGTCATGGTTCTGTCACTTACTGCCTGTAATCCCAGCACTTAGGGAGGCTGAAGCCAGGGGGTTGGGAGAGTCACTTGAGGCCAGGAGTTTGAGACCAGCCTGGGCAACATAGCAAGACCTCATCTATAAAAAAAATTTTTCAAAAAAATTAGCTGGGTGTGGTAGCATGTGCCTGACGTCCTAGCTACTTGGCAGGCTGAGGCCAGAGGATGGATTGAACCCAGGAGTTCAAGGTCACAGTGAGCTACGATCATGCCACTGCACTCTAGCGTGGGCAACAGAATGAGCCTTTGTCTCTATTAAAAAAAAAAAATATATCACTCTGCCCACCTGCCAAGTAGGGTGAAGCAATTGTGAGGGTCCAGTGGGACTTCCTGAAGGAGCAAGTCTAGAGTCTAGAGTGAGACAGAGGCACACTTGGTGGCGTGTGCACACAACCAGGACTGAGTGTGCCAGACTTCAGGGTGAGGCAGTGGCCAGAGGCTCCCGCTCTCAGAGCTTGCTGGAGGGGAGCTCAGCCCCTTACCTAGGCCTGGGATGTCCTAGGCAATGTCCATGGGGTGGGGGGGGATAAGTAGTAAGCACAGTGTACTATGAGATCCCCTAACCCAGCCCCAGAGGGTCCTGGACATTCATACAGGGATGCGGCATTTGAGCTGAGACCTGAAGGACTAGAGTGGGCATGAGCCAGACGGGCACAGGAGCATGACGTGTCCACAGGGCTGCAATGCCGGAGTGCTGAGCCCAGGAATGCAAATAATCTGGTGGCAGCCAGAAGCTGCAGAGCCAGGTCTAGAGGACGAGAGTCTGAAAAGAGTCAGAGCCCGGTCTTGGGAAGTATCGCCACCGTGCTCAGGAATCTGATCCGAGTGCCACAGGTGACTTGGGGCATTTCAAAAAGGAGAATGATGTAACCAGATTGAACCCCGAGAATCGCAGTTTTCAAACAGTTCCCGAGAGCCTGAATATTCCTCTGGGTCAGGGAGAGGCGGGGCAGGGGCTGCAGACCAGCTGGGCCTCCCAGAGCATCGCTGCTCTCACCTGCTTGACACAGGGGCCTCTGGGAAGGTTTAATCTGGCAAGACGGTTCTTCAAAAATAAAGTTTAAAGAACCCTCTTTAGAGAAACTACTCTGGTTGCAGAGAGGAGACTGGATTGCAAGTAGCAAGACTGGAGCGCGGAGCCCAGTTAGGAAGCTTTTCCAGTGGCCCAGGAGAAAACTGCCGGTGTCCTGGTCCTCAGAGCAGGGCTGGGAGAAGTCGGTGGGCAGAGAGGTGTGTAGGAGGAGAGCTCTAAAGGACTTACTGCTTGGATGAGAGAGGGCGGTGGTGAGGCAGAGAAAAAGCGAAGATGCTGCCCTTGCGTTTTGTTTTGTTTTTTTGGGGTAACTGGTGGAAAGGTGTTCCCAGTCTGCTGGCATCGGGGTCCAGCGTGAGAAGACTGGAGCAGATGCTGAGCTAGGTTTGGGTGTGTTCATTTCGGGTGTCTGTGGAGCAAGTGAGCAGGCAGGGAATACCGGTCTGGAGCTGAGAAGAGAGGTCTGGACTGGGTTGTGGCTTAGGAGGCCTCCGCGTCCAGGTGGTACATGTTTCCATCACCCAGGAAGGCTGCGTACCGTGAGAACAGAAACACAGGAGAAAATCCCAGGAAACACCTACATTTTAAAAACAGCCAGAAAAGAAGATCCTGGCAAAGCCAACAGGGGTGGAGCAGTTCAGGGGGCAGAGAGGAAGTGAGAACACTGTGATGTTAGGAGTGCCAGGGGACAGAGTAAAGAATAAAGGAGTGTTGGTAAGAGACCAGCCCTGAGGAGAAGGCAAGAACCATTTGGACTTTGAGAAGACTTACATGACTTAAGGACAAAAAGGTTGTTGGAGACCTTGGCCAGGACAGTTTCAGAAAAGTACTGGGGCAGAAGCCAGAGGAGGGGATTCGAGGGGTCACTTCGAGATGAAATAATGATTGAGAATCATTCTTTCCAGAATGTTGTGTGTGAAGGGGAGGGGAGGACAGGGAGTAGGAAGAGGAGGAGCGGGAGGTTGTGTTTTCTGAGGGGTGAGCACTTGGGCGTGTTTGAATTCTGATGGGAAGGAGTCAATGTAGGTGGAGAGGCTCTAGGTTCAAAACTAAACCACAATATAATGTTCATGTATTCATTTAAACACTTTTCTCACTGGGGTTTCTTCACATAATCCCACATTTCTTGAAGACTCTGCCATTTGATCCAGCAATCCCATTATTGGGCATATACCCAAAGGAAAAAAGGTCATTCTGTAACAAAGACACATGTACCCGAATGTTTATAGCAGCACAATTCACAATAGCAAAGATGTGGAAACAACCCAAATGGCCATCAATACACGATTGGATTAGTAAGCTGTGGTATATGTATACCATGGAATATTACTCAGCTATAAGAAATAATGAAGATACGACATCTCTATGGTTCTCCTGGAGAGAGTTGGAACCCATTATATTAAGTGAAGTATCCCAAGAATGGAAAAACAAGCATCACATGTACTCACCAGAAAATTGGTTTCCCTGATCATCACCTAAATACACATCTGGGAACGACACCAATAGGATATCAGACTGAGGTGGGGGGTGGGGGAGGGGATGGGTGTATGCCTACACAATGAGTGCATTGTGCACCGTTTGGGGAGTGGTAACGCTTGAAGGTGCTGACTCGGGAAGGGGGGGTGGGGAAGGGAGGGATATATACCTACATGATGGGTACAACGCGCACTATCTGGGGAACAGACACGCCTGGAGCTCTGACTTGGGGGGAAAGGCGGTACATGGGCAACGTATGTAACCTGCAATTCTGTATCCCCCATAACAATAAGATGAAATAAAAACACTTTTCTGAGCACTGACCACTTGGAGAAGGGAGGGAGAAAGGTTGCACATCAAGTTTAATGACTTTCCAGCCTATTCTTAGAAACATATTCAAGGCTGTGTTAACAAGTTGGATCTGGTAGATAAAATACCATAGCCCCTTCCCTCTGATGTTATGTTACTCAGTCTTCTAGACATTGTCTTTCTAATTGGCTTCCCAGAGCTTGCTGGTTGGCTGTCTCCGGTAATTAGCAGGCTGTGCCAACTGACTCCCCGCCCTCCTGAAGAGCAGGCACCTGGCCTCTGAGTCTTTGGAAAGCTGGAGGCCAGAGGTCCTTCCAAAGGCCAGAACATTCCACGGTTCTGAAGGCCTGAGGCTCAATTCTATGTGAGGGGCCATTGCGCTTTGTTTTTCCTCTAGGTTGACCTATCCTGGAAAAGGCTTGGAACAAAGCAGCGCTTATTTAGCCTGAGGACACAACAAACAGAGAAAACATGGTCAAGAAGGGAAAGAGGTGTTCTAAACTAGTGCTTCTCAAACTATCTGTAATAAAACATTATTTGTTTTGTTTAATTTCTAATCTGTCGTAGACTAATGTTTACTCGCACTTCGTGTCATTAAACCAGGAGGGGATTGTTCAGGGACCTGCACCAGTTCCAGGACCACGCTGTGAGTAGCAGGGGTTCATTCCCCTTTTAATGATAATGGTAATTCCAACTCCTCACGTGTCTAGCACTTAGGATGTCAGGTGTGTTCGCCTTCAGGCTACCAGTTCAGATGCATCGCTTCCCAGAGACTCTCTCACCCACTCTTCTTCTGAGGGAAGGGGTGCCTACTGGCTTATAGCGGATTTCTTCCAGACAAGGATTTGAGTACTATGAGTTTATTGGGAAATCATCCCAGAAAGGGTTGGCAAGGAAACGGAGAGGTGAATCGAGAAGGGAAGGAGTCAGGAGAGGGAGTGACTAAGCAAGTCGTCCCAGGGGCACTGGCGCTCCGTCCTGTGGGGGGAACTCTGAGAAATAGGGTTAGCCCACCCAAGGCATGGGGAAGCTGGGTATTGATGCCCCACGGTCATTCATAGCTTGACAGCTGCTCAGGAGGACATTCACTCCTCCTCTACCAGCCTGCAGGGCAAAGCGGTCTTCCGCGGCCAGAGAAAGGTGAGGAAATGCAGGTACCTTCTGCTGGAACAGCGAGGAGTCCTCAGCCTCTGCTACATACACTCTGCCTCCATCTGCAGTCCCCGCAGACCCTATGTTTTCTTTTTGTTCCATGCACATCACATTGCTTTGTAATTGTCTATTTCCCTCTGTGTCTCTTCCTAGAACCTAGACTGGGAGCTCCTTAAGGACAGAGGCTGTATCCTTTATCTCTGCATCTCATTGTGAAGTGTGGTATTTGGTACACAGGGATGAAAGAACGCATGAATCTGACTCCTCCCACCCCAACACCCCAGGGTGCAATTGCTCTTATCCTCATTTTACAAATCAGGAAACCAAGGCTCAGAGAAGGGTTACGACCTGCCCTCGGTTATGTAGCTAACAAGTAGCAGGCTCAGATCTCCTAATTCCAAATCCTGGTTCTTCTCATGTGAATACAGCTGCCTGCAATTTTCCTCTCCATTTCTTACCCCAACATCCTAGTTCAAGACCAGGCACAAGGACATGCACGTGCACATACACACACTAGGTACACACTAGGTACACACTAGGTACACACACCATTGACTGCTCATCTGTAGCCGCTTGATACTTTTTTTTGACTGATGGCAAGGTGAGATGATGAAAAGATGAGAGTGTTCTTCTAATAGATACTTTCCGGTCGCAAGCCCAGCCAGGATGTCTGGTGGTGATTCAGAACAGCCCCAGATGGACTCCACAGTAGAAATGAAAGGGAGTGGCTTCAGCTCTCTCCGCTCGAGGTCACTGTGAACTCGGCCACCCAGAGCCATCCACTGTCCTGTGTATCCTGAAGGTGTTGCTGGTCTGGGGGGACTCTCAGAGGCCGCAGCTGTGTTTTCCCCTTGGCAGTGTTTGTGGAGGGACTGTGGAAGCTTCTGAGCACAGGCCCTGTGCCTGGTCTTACCTCCCCACGATTCTCTGCTCTACAGCCACTTTGGAGCTCTGTTTTTCCTCAGCCAGGCCTGGCTCTCCCCAGGGCCTTGGCACATGCTGTTGCCTCTGCCTCAAATGCAGCCCTTCTGCCTCCTCATTCGTTAGCTCTGATGACCCTTTCCAACGGCACGCCCCTCTCTGCACCCCTCCCCTCCTCCGCCCCCCACCCCTACCCACTCACATGGAGCTGTTACCGCCCTCATGGTATTTACTCCAGTTTGAAAGTGGACACATTTATTGGAGTCAGGTTTTCTCAGGACAACCTCCTCTTTTAGATTCTAAATTCTCTGAGAGGGAGGAGCTGTGTCTGGTTTTGCTTAGCACTTCAGGACATAGTTGGTGCTCAAATATTTTGAATGCACAAATGGATTAATGATCAAATGTCATGCTAATCCTCACCAGCCCCTCCCAAGATAACCACGACTAATCTCAAAGATCTGGGCTGGCCCAAGGCCCGCCAGCTCCTGAGTGGGGCAGCTTCAGCCTTCTGCCCAGGGCGGCCTGGTTCCAACACCCCGGCTCAGGACAGGAGGCTCGGTGGAGTCATGTAGGGGACATTTGAGTTCTGTGATATTTGTTTTCTTTGCTGATTCTCGTAACATGATTTAGTTCTCTAAACATGTTGAGAAGAAACTGGGCTAAAAGTGACTGGAAGAACAGAGATAATGACAAGGTGAATTTCAGCCTTGGTACCCAGTCCTCAAAAGGTCATGGAAATGAGTGAAGTGGGAAACCCCGTATTTACAACAACAATTAAGAGGCCTTAATAGTAACATGATGCAGGGTGATCTCCTGGGACAAAAATGGGCTTTTTGTCCCTATCTTGAGGAAATCAAGTTTATTGCTTGAATAATTGATGGGATATAAATTAAGCAGGATTAAAAACCCACCCATCTCATAGGCAATTACTAGGATAGGAGTTGAGAGGTGGAGGTTCTAGTTGTAGCTGTATCCGACCCTTCCTTATGTAATAGCTACCACCATGATCCTAGGCTCATCAGCTGCCCGATTCCCGGACCCATTCTGACCGGAACCTCAAGGCAGAATTGATTAGTGTCCACTCCTCCCTATCCCACTCAAGTTATTCCTGACCACTCCCCTGAGCTGGCTGGGCTGTCCTGACTTGTACATGTAATAACACCCTGAAGACGTGTCCTCAAAATCGAATGTTAGAAAGAAAGGACGCTGTATAACTGAATTACTCTTCCTTTTGTAGACACGATCTCTGACCCTTCCAGCTTTCTGTATCCTTGGAACTTCATCCTCCCACCCTCATGACTGAACACACACGGCCCTGGCTTACTTCGGAAGAGCATCCCTGTAGGCCTTAAGAAGCTGCCACTGTGACCAGCGTCTTGCTATTCGTGCCAGCGTTTTCATTCTCCCACTCCATTTAATTTCAAAAAATAATAATTATGGAAAGTACAACAGAACTATGTTTGTAAACTTTAAATAAAAGTTGGTCTAACAGCAGAACCTTTTTTCCAAATGAAATCCTACACGGAATCTCAGTAAAAGGGCCAATAAGAGAAGAACAACTCAGGCTGAAGGGCTTTGGGGGACGTGGCCACACGAAATAGTGGCCATGAGGGACAGCCAATAACTCATGAAGAAACAGCCTGTCAGCAGTGGGGAGAATAAACAAGGAAGGCCACCTGCAGAAGGGTGCTGGGGGGTCATTTTGATTTCCTCTCCACCCCATCCCTTCTTCCCTCCCTACCTATGATGTCCCCCACCCCCATCACCCTGTTAATGGACTTCAGTCCTCACATTTGGGCCCACCCACCTCGGCGCCTGCTCCTCAGTCATCTTGCAGGGCAGCCTGAGATCCCAGTTCCTTCCAGGACAGGTGGCTGGGCCTTCGCCTCACCTGCTCGACTCTCTGGAGCTGATGTCCTACATCTTGTCATGATTATATGGCACGTGTATCATGGCTGGGCTTACAGGCAACATTCCATAATGTTAGATACTATTTTTTTTCTTATTTTTAATTTTTAAAAATCCCATATTGTGCTTTATTTCTCATAACCCTAGAATTAGTGAAAAGCATATTTTATTAATAACCTCTTGGGATCATGGGGTCAGCTTTACTTGGATGGAAATGACATGATAACATCACAGTGAAATATAAGCTCATCAAATGCAGTTAAACTCTTTTATTTTTTTTTCAGCATATTACGGGGGTACAAATGTTTAGGATACATATATTGTGTTGGCCCCCCCAAGTCAGAGCTTCAAGCGTGTCCATCCCCCAGACGGCGCACACTGCACCCATTAGATGTGAATATACCCAGTTAAACTCTATTAGAGGCCTCATGAGTGATTTATTGATTTCATTTTATAACAAACAAACAAATCCTATCCTTCAGGTTACACTAGTTCCTCAGTATTTCATTTCCAGATTCAGGCATCGGAGGAAACCCACTGGTAAATAACAAGGAAATACGATTTGAAAACACACACACAATACTTAGGAAGAAGCCACTTAGAACTGCTGTTATAATGGATGAACAAGATAGTCAAATACTGTCAAAGATGACCATTTTTGTTTCATTTTGAATTTTGGTAAATAAAGTGTTTATTTAAAAGTAAATCTTCATTTGACTGCACACAGGATCAGCTGTGCCCCACCCTCCAATTCCAGTGCCCCCGACGGGCTCTCGGGGAAAAGGCTTCAGGACTCATGGGAGGGTCTGCTTGGCTGTCACTGCAATGTAAAGGGTCACACGATCCTTCCAGGCTCTGGTGAAACCTTGAGAGCCTTTCGATAGGAAAAATGCCCGTATCAACAAAATTCTGTGTATCAGTTGTAGGATGTTCATATATCACCCAAAGCCATGGACCCAGATTAAAAAAAAAAAACAACCCTGTTGTAAAATCTTTCTGGCACTGACATGGGAAGATCATACAGGCTCAACTCGCAACAACGTCGGTCTGTGAAAGAGCACGAATCGGAAAGCCTACCTTCATAAATCATAGAGTAGCAACAGGTGACAAGCAGACACTTGTACCCATGTGACCTCACTTTTCCCAGCATACCCTGAGCACAGGACACATGGTGGGTGCGGTTCCAGCCCTGGGTGCTGAGCTGTTAAGGAAGGAGCAGGAGGAAGTGGAGGCAGGCCGGCTGCGCTGATCTGATAAGAGGATTAGGTTGCGGCGCCCTCCTGCCATCCCTCGTGCCCTCTGGCTGAGCAGCTGCACAAGCTCGCGCTTTCCCAGCTGGACTGTCTCTCTGTGCAGGCGATCGCTGTGTGCCAGCACCCCTGAGCCGCCAGCCTTTCCCGGAACACACGGTGTTCTTTCACACTTTCACCCATGCTGTGCCCTCGGTGGGGACTGCCCGCCTGGGCAAGTACCTACGTGCTCTGCACAACGTTCAGGTTTCAACTCCTCGGAGCTGCCGGCCTAATTCTGGGGGTGGGTTTAGCTGCTCCTCCTGTGCTCGCCTGGCACCACGCCCCACCCCCCTTACTGTGCTCACCGCACTGTCTCACAAGTGTTTGTTCACGAATCCTCCTCTCCACTAAGAGGACCAGGACTCACTCCCTGCACAGTGTCTGGCACACAGCGGTCACTTTGTGAATGTCCGTGAGATACTCACGACTGTGCGATGTACGGTCAACCCACTGAAAGACAGTGGCTGATATGATCCAGGACACAGACACTCTGGGGAGGCACCGAGATTCATGAGAGCTTCTTTCCTAAAACTTTAGACTGGTCACAGGGTGGTGGAGCAGCCTGAGGCGGTGGAGCAGCCTGCAGTGGCAGGAGCAGCCCAAAGCAGGGCACAGACAGTGCTCCGAGCAGGCCGGAATGCCCTGAGCATGGAGTTGAACGCGGAAAGCAACTTCATGGCAAAACCCCTGAATGGCAGTTTTAGGATTCCAAAAAATTTAGGGTAAAGTCCAGAGAGTTACCATATATTTCCTGTTTTCTGTACCAAAGTTTCCCCTATTATTAACATCTTACATTAGTGTGGTACATTTGTTATAATTGATGAGCCAATATTGATACCTTATTACTAATGTAACCGTAGTTCCCATTTGAGTTCACTCTGCTCTTTGGGTTGTGTATTCTATAGATTGTGACAAATGCATAATGATACGTATCTACCGTTACAGTATCCTACAGAATATATTCACTGCTTAAAAACCCTGTGCTCTGCCTGTTCATTCCTCTCCCCACCTCCCACCTCCCCCTCACCCCTGGCAACCACTGATCTTTTTATTGTTGCTATAGTTTTGCCTTTTCCAGAATGTATTAATGATATAGTTGGAACCATACAGTATGTAGCCTTTTTAGATCGGCTTCTTTTCCTTAGCAATAGGCATTCCTTCATGTAACTCTCCTAATTTTCAGCTACTGACAACTAATCAAAATTGTCACAAAACACTAAGAGGCAGAACTTCACCCTACACCAGTCTCTGAGGTACCCTTCTTTTTATGACCAGTATTGGGAGCAGGGGGTGGGGGCGAGGGAGAGAATCGCAGAAGTAGGGTCCAACGTGAGGGCCAAATCGCTCCAAAGGGGGCCTGGTTTCCGATTTCCCTTCTGGACTGGCCCCACATGATAAGCCCCTTGGCTGTCAGTGTGCTGCCTTCTGGCCTTCTGCTGGCTGTGGAACCTGCATCGCCCAGCATCTTGCCTGTCCTCACCCTGCCTCTCCCCTCAGCAGCCCCATGCGTGCTTCAGAGAGAAAAGCCTGCAGGGGGGGGCCTGTGTCCCATCTGGGCCTGCGGCCAGTGCTAGCCCAGAAGCAGCCGGCACAGCCGACGAAGCTTTAGCAGCCCTGACTGCCGGCAGCAGAAGCCAGTGCTAACTGGATAATATTTCTTAGCGTGAGGCTCACGGTTTATTTTTATACACATGCAATGCTCATATACGAAATGCCATGCTTGCATTTCAAGTCTGTGGAGGCAGCTTCAGAGCCTGGAGTCAGAATCAGACGGACCTGGGCTCAAACGATGCAGCTGCGGCGTGGCGGAGCAGCGTGTGAGCCTCGCTGAGTTTGTACCTCTCTGGGCCCCAATTTTCTCATCTACACAAATGAGCATAATAATTCCTTCTCTGTGAGTTACTATGAGGACTGACAGTTACAAGTGCCTTGCACACAGGAAATGCTCACTACGTATGAATTGCCTTTCCTTACTGGGAGCCGGAGGCCTGGGTTTCAGTTCCCGTTCTGCTGTCATCTAACTAGGTGATCTGAATCATAGATTCACAGGCCTATAGCTGCCCTGCCCCTATTTATTTACTTATTATTTTTTTAGAGATGGGGTCTCGCTCGGTCAGCCAGGCTGGAGTGCAGTGGCGAGATCATAGCTCACCATAGCTTCATACTCCTGGGTTCAAGCAATCCTCCTGCCTCAGCCTGCCATGTAGCTGGAACTATACCACCATGTGTGTAATTTTTCTTATTTTTTGTAGATATGGGGGTCTCACTGTGTTGTTCAGGCTGGTCTTGAACTTCTGGCCTCTAGTGGTCCTCCTGTCTTGGCCTCCCCAAATGTTGGCATTACAGGCCTCCAAGCCCTGCCTATTTTTAAACTTTCTATTGAAACCCTATTTTTTTGAAAAAAAAAATTGAAAACCTTTTTATAGACACATATCGTAGCTGTGCACCTTAACGAATTTTCAGAAACTGAACACACTGTGTACTCCATCTGTTTTTGTAAATTAAGTTGTTTTTGAAACACAGCCATGCCGTTTATTTCTGTGTATGTCTATGTCTATGGCTGCTTCCGCACTACAATGACAGAATCGAGTAGCTGAGATGGAGACCATATGGTCTGCAATGCTGAAAATACTATCTGGCCCTTTGCAAAAAAAAGTCTCCTGACTCCTGTATAGTATTCCATGGTGTGACTATACTGACATGTATTTATTTATTCATTCTATTATTGGCAAGCAGTTGGGTAGTTTCCAATGTGAGGCCATTATGAGTAACCTGCTAGGAAGATCTCGTATATGTCTTCGGTGAAACATGTATATGCATTTCTGTTGAGTCTATTCCTAGAAGTAGAATTGTTAGAACATAGGGAAGATGTAAGTTTAAACTGATTAAAAACTGCCAGTTTTCCAAAGTGGTGTACCATTACCTCTCCCACAAGCAGTGTCTGAGAGTTCCATTTGTTCCATATCCTTTCAACATTTGGTATTTTCTGTATTTATCATTTTAGTCATTTTCCCAGCCCCCATCTTGATGTTTCTAAGTTGTTTCTGTTTGTCTTGGACACCTCCAGTGACAGAGCACTCACTGCTTCAAGGGGCAACTGGTTCATCTTTGGACAATACTCATTTCTTAGGAAGCTCTTCTTCATATAGTAGCTTTTCAGATATATAAAAATCAATGCTCATATTCCACTGAATGCTATCATCCCCAGGAAAAGAAACCAAATTATTTCCAGCTTTTTTAAAAAGTTGTTCGAAAGACCTGAATTTGCAGGCCGTCCTCATCCTGGGTGCCTGAGGAACCTGTTCAGCTTCTCTGGGCTTCAGGTGCCTCATCAGTAAAATGAGGGGTTCAGTGACAAGATCTTTAAGTCATTTTAACTCTAATGCTCTGTGTTAAACATTATCATGGGGACTCTTGAAGAGATGTCCACATACATTTCTAAACAGGGGATCCCCCACCCCAAAATGTTCCTCTTAACCTCCACTTGCCACCTGCTGACAGTGGAGAATGGAGACATTTGTTTATTCATTTTCTCTTTCTTCTAGCAGACAGTTCCTGCGAACCAAGCAGGTTCCAGCTTCTGCTTTGCAGGTTCCAGCTTCTGCTTTCTGGAGTTCAGGATGATAAAATATAGGTCTCTCTTGTGACAAAGGCAGTTCCAGCGGGTGGCAGGGGGCAGTAGATTTTGTGCCTAGGGGACCCTGTAGCATCCATGGGAGGTTGTAACTGTGTCAGATGAGTCTTAAAAAGGCAAGAGTCACGGGAAATGTCGAGGCTGATGAAAGTCACTGGCGGCTGCAGGGTGACTGGCTAGCTGGGGGAAGGGAGGAGAGGGCTCTGCCTTTGTCTTGCTGCTGGGGGAGTTTGGCCTGGGACACTGTTTTCTCAGGAGACGGGGAGAGTGCAGGCTTCACCCTCAGCATTCTCAGGACTTACTTCCTTTGTAGTAAATAATTCGCAGGCCAGAGGGCTCTTCCTGCTTTCTCCCTGAAACAAGTGTGAGTAGCCTGTGAGAACCAAAGGACAGGTCATCATATCCAGATGATAGGCTCCTCTAATACTTATATTTTGCAGAGACCAGCCTAATTTAACTAACTGACCCAAACACTGCCAAATTCTAAGGCAAGGTGGTGAAAATGAAAATACTGATTAGATTTTCAAGATGTCATACTCCACAGAGTCTAATAGGAGCACAGCTTTGAATATTTTAAAAGAAAAATCCAGCTACTTGTATTAATTTATGGAAGGCTCACAACCAACCCGTGCAGTGGACATTATAATCCTTGTTTTGCAAATGGGGAAACCCAGACACAGAAAGTTTTAGAACATGCCCAGGGCATCAGCTCGTGAGGGTGGAGCCAGGGTTACAAATGCAGGCAGGTGGTGACCACAGTGCTTCTGCAGGTGTTGCAGGGAACTCCATGCTGGGAAGGAAACCTTCACTGGCAGGTCGGAGGCACAGCCTGGCGGCTTGGCCAACTCTGGCATTGGAATGATGAGCTGGATGAAATCCTGGGGAGCTACCTAATCTAACCCTCCCCTGATCCTACAGAGTGGCCTGAGAATGAGTGTCCCTGGGTCACAGAGCTTACTGAAGTCAGTAATAGTGATGTAAAAAATTATTCCACAAGGACAGAGAAGTTCCCTGAAAGCAGGATTCTGTCACCAGGAGAAGGAAGGGATGCCAGGGAGGCCAGAAGAATGGACATTCATCGTGGAGTGAGTATAACTTGCCCAAGTCACACAGCCAACAAATGGCAGAGTCAAATTTGAATTCACATTTGGAGGAGGAGATATGGTGATGGTTCATTGGCTATCTCCTCCTCATAGCAAACCCCCATGTGTCAACTGTAGAACATGATGAGATTCTTCAATTTGGAAAGGAGAGCTTCATTTCCCATAAAGGGTTGCAGCCTGTGGGGTGGCCCCTCTGGCAGGCTGCACAGCACAGCCTGGGATAGAGGCTGAGAGCATGGACTTCCAGGGAGGGACAACAGGAACAGAAATTTATGCTGATCGGGGTGGCCAAATATACCTATTTAACAAGCTATAGGAGGCATTGTGAATATTTATGAGAGGAGAACCTTGTGCCTGGGCATTCGAGCTTTATGCCTCTCTGTAGGTTGCATGTACAAAAAATGGTGGTGTAGCATGATCTGAGGGTGGGGCTTTTGGGCTTCTGACGTCAAAAGGTAAAGTAGGGGACATGAAAACCCTCACTGCATATCCTCTACAGTCCGGTTAGAACCTCTCCACGGTTGGTGGCTTCTTATCAGGAAAGAATGCTGGTCAGTTGTGCCGAAATTGCAAAAAGAGAGGCAGAGCATTAGGTGGTTGATTGAAATCAGCGGTACAGTGAGTCTTTCCAAAGGGCTGGTTCTGTTTAGCCCTAAGGGAAGAGAACCTAATGGTTAAGGAGGCGTGTCTGACCTCCGATCCTGCCATGGCTGGAAACTCAGTTTTAATGATTCTCTGGGGTCCCCTTGGCCAAGAGGGGGTCTGTTCGGTTGATGGGGAGCTTAGGATTTTATTTTTGTTCACGGGTGAGAGAGTCTTCCCTCCAGTCTATTCAGCCACACACGGAGTCGGGCAGCTGTTGAGAAAGTAAATGATGGCACATTTGGTAGATTGCATGAATGGTCCCAAGTCTGCATCCTACTCTGTAGATACACCTGTTGCCATGGAACTTTTTACCTTCTTCCACCAAAAAGCAGAGTATATTTTCCTGCCCTGGACTCTGAGTTTGGCCAAGTACCTTGCTTTGGCCAATAGGATGTTAGGAGAGGCTTGAAAAGGCACTGGGTATTTCTGCTCGTCCTCTTTTGCTTGTGCTGTCACCATGCAAAGGGCATGCCTACGCTAACTCGCTGTCCTGGGGGAAGATGGAAACCACGTGAAGCAGGGCTGCTCCAGCCAAGGTGCCCCCCAGCCCGCATGTGTGTGAGCACGCTTGGCTGTGCCCAACCCAGACCAGCCCATCCAGCTGGACCCCAGGCATGGGAGCTGTCATAATGAGTGGTTGTTGTTCTAAGACACTGAGTGTTGGGATGTTTGCATGTAGCAAAAGCTAACTAAAATTGTTCTTTTGCACTTTTTTTTCAAAGTTAAAAAATAAATATAGGTCAAGTTAAATAATGTTACCATCTTGACCATTTTGGTTGGTAAAAATAAGTTGTCCACCTACTACTTTGTGAGCTGATCCACACAAATCCTTCACCAACATTGTTAAATGTATACTGAATGTTTATGCAAAAAAGTTTTGAAAAATGGCAAAATTTTCCTTTATTTTTTCTAATTTTTCAAATGCTTTACATTTTGCTTAAGCCCATGTCCTGAATTTGCTGCGATAGAAAGATTATAGGAGGTCGGTTCATCTCCTGCATTTGTGTTTCGACATGTCTGTAAATTGCAGGCCATCATTCTTTACAAAAGTATTAGTTTGAGATGGAACTATTAACTGGAATAGATGGGTTTTCTTTTCTTATTGTACAATTCTCCTAAAAAGACTATTTAAGGATCGTTTTAAACTTTGGAATATGACAATTAGTGTATGGTGTACCACCACAAATTCAAAATTGAAAATAACAACTCATATATTTTATTTCACCTTAAAAAAAAAATCCAGAACAAGTAATGGAAAAAATGGAATTAATTCCTGAACACATCACAAATTCAATAAAAGAGAGGTGTGTTATATTAAGTATAATTTAATTTTTTGTTTGTTTGAAGCAGAAGGAATCAGCAGAAATTTTACTTTAAAACATTTTAGCATAAACCCTGTCTGGTATGTGTGTGTGCAGATCGATTTTAATATTAACTCTACAATTTTAACATTTAAAAGCCTTGCGCAGGATCACAAACTTCAGAGTGCTGCTCTGAGCTAGCAAACCCTTTTATTAGATCATTGGCTAAGTTTTCACTGGTAAAAGGAGTGGTTCAGGATGTGGGCTTCGATGCCTCCTGTGCAGGTGCACCTGCTCTGGCATGGAGGGGGCAGAGGACCCTGCTGAGCCCAGTATCTTCACATGCTCCGGAGTGGTGCCCTGGACTTGGGCAGGGAATTCTGCTGCCAGTCCAACTAGAAGATTAGCTAAACCCTGCTGCTAGATTATTGGTGCATCTGCTTCACATAAACCTTTTGTTATTTATTAGCTAGTCTAAGGGGCACAAAACAGGATGTTGCAGACTTTTAGGAGGAGTTTGCATGTCTGTACTGGGATCACAAACATTTATTTTTAATAGAATTACACCTCTAGTAGTATATATAGGTGAGGCACATTTCAGGTGCTACCCTGTTCATTATGAATTACTGTCGCTGGTACAGCCTGTCTACTCAGTACCAGGGGACAGGAGCACCCAAAAGTGCCCTGTTTGCTTGGCCCATAGTTAGTGCTAAAATAACAAAAAAATGTACTTTTGATAATGATTCTTGTCATTATGATAAGTAGTTTGGGGATTGGCAAACTATATCCTGGGGGCCAAATGCCACTTGCTGCCTAGTTTTGTAAATAAAGTTTTATTGGAACATAGCCACACCCATTCATTTACATATGGCTGCTTTCACAGGGGCAAAGTGGAGTAATTTCAGCAGACACCCCATGGCTTGTAAAACCGAAAATATTGATTATCTGGTCCTTTACAGGAAAAGATTGCCTACCCCTGGCACAGTGTCTAGTCATGTAGGTTCTCAAAAAAACGAAAAAAAAAAAACAAAAAAACAAAAAAAAAGCCATTCATTTGAAGTCATAAAAGTGGCTTGACTTGTGTTTTTATAACTTAGAAAATAAGCACTTTAACAAGCATTTTTATTTGCAGTGTTTTTTATTTGGTTTTATATCTTCAGAGTCTGTAGAGATCCCAAGAGAGAACACTTTAATGAGAGGAGGGGAGGAAGGGTGTTCCAATGATTGCAGAGAGAGACAGGCAGAGGGAGGAGACAGGGAACACAGTAGCAATGGGGCCCTTTCCTCTGCCTCAGAAAGAACCTGCCCCAGGGCTGTTCTGCTTCTCAAACATAGAAGCTTTCTTTTGACCTCAGGACCTTTGCACTAGCCATTTCCTCTGCCTGTGTCACGTTTCCCTCAGGTATCCACCAGACTGGCTCCTTCTCATCACTCCGATTTCAGCCCAATGTCACCTCCTTGGAGAGACCTTTCCTGACCACCCACTCCAAAGACTCATTCTCCTCCTCCCATACACCCTGTAGACCTATAGTGATGGGGACCTATAGGTCCCCAACCTATAGTGAGCTGTATAATTATTTCATTATATATTACAATGTAATAATAATAGAAATAAAGTACAGAATAAATGTAATGCACTTGAATCATCCCCAAACCATCCCCTCCTATCCCTGGTCCATGGAAAAATTGTCTTCCATGAAAATGGTCCCTGGTCCCCAAAAAGGTTCAAGACCACTGCTCTAGACAACATCGCCACTTGTTTTTTTTTTTTTCCCCTTTATGTCACTTGTGCTTGCTCAGTGTCAGTCATCCCAGACTCCATGAGAGAAGGACTCTTGTCTGTCTCATTCATCACTGTACCCCCAATGCCTAGCAGTGCCTGGCACACCAAGGGTCCCAAAGGAAAAGAATGGATTAATGGAATAAGTTCATGGAGTGAATTAAATCCACCAATATATTCACTCATTTTATCACTGGATTACCTAATGGAATGGATTAATGAACAATGAATGGCCACACGATAATTACCAAGTCCTGGGTGTCTCCCTACCCGGCCTGGCCTCTCCATGAACTGAAGGCAGCAGGGCTTTCCTGTTTGTACAGAGAACAGGGACAGTAACTTAGCTTATGGAAAAGGGCTCCAACTCATCCATACTAGTTTCTCTAACTCCTATCTAGTCTTTTATTTATTCAATATTTATGGAATGCCTGATCTTTGCCAGTATTTGAACTTGTGCCCTGAGGCAGCTTACAGTTCTGGGGGAGAAGGTCATTAAAAGAGCCATAACAATGTGTGGGATGGGGCAGTACTGCCTGCTCAGGAAACAGGCAGGAAGGACGCTAGCCTCAACCTGCCAGGTTGGGGAAGCCTTGTCTGAGTCGGGGACTTCCAACCAGAGGCCTGGACGGGAGCCTGCAGGGGCAGATGAGGCCTGCTTTCTCAAGGCCCGGAGCAGGGCAGTACTTTGAAGAACTTGCAGAGGTGCAGCTGGAGCAGAGCTTGAGGTGGAGGGCACTAAGTGGAGAGGTGAGCCGGGTCACAAAGGACCTCCATGGGCACGAGGACAGGCTTGGACTTCACTCAGTCAGCAAAGGGAGGAGGGTTTACCTGGCAGTGTGGGTGACCCCCTCAGAGGCTCTGGTGATTCTGACTCTGCAAGGAGAAGGAGGGTGGGCTCCTCCTGGTGAGGGCTTCCAGCCTGTGTGGAGAAACTGACCAGCAGTTACTCAGCAATAACACACTGAGGGCAGGGGGCAGAGACTAAGCAGGTTCTGGGGACATGGGACTTTCAGTGCTAAAACCAGGAAAGTTCCAGACCAGCATCTGAGACCTCTTAGTCACCCTACCAGCAGGGCTGCCATTCAACCCATACACATGGGTTTGGTCATAGTGGTTATTCCAATAATTTAATATTTGCATATTTAGTGGCTTAGTAAATAGCAGCTTCCCTGTGCCCCTGTGCCAACACAGCCCAGTGGCCCAAACCTGCCAGGGCCCCCTTTCTCTGATCCTGAAATTAAAGGAGTAACCCCTGGCACAGCAGGGGCATTCTTCCTTAGTGTCCTTGCTATACCTACTGACAAATGTCATCCTGGCTACCCTTGTTTCATCGTCCTTCCTTCTGCTATGCCTTGACTGGCTTGGAGCTCTCTGCATCTCTCTGCCTCTCAGGATGCCCATGCAAGAATTTGCAGGGCAGCTGCCATCACCCCCTGGCTGTAGGACAGGGGTGTGGTAGCCAAAGATGGTGAGCTAAAGCACGGTCCTGGAGTTTTGTCACATGTTCTCTCTCTGGAGCTCTCACACAGATGGTGCTGGAGCCTATCTGTGGAAACTGGCCTAAGATCCTGTACCAAGAGATGCCCACCAAATGCTACCCCCGCCCCCCCAACTCCTAAGAATGGAAATAAACAAAGTCAGGCTGTAAAAGCAGCCCCATAGGTTTTTACCCACTTGGATAGCTTGATGGAGTGTGATGAAAAAACCAACGTCACCTATTTTATGTAAGACTCTGTTCTTACACAATTGGCAATATTTGAGATTTCCATGGCCACTTGTTATTCAAGGTTACCAGTTTTCTCTCAGCTGTTACAGCATTTCTCTCTGAGCCAGTTACTGCAGAGATTTCATAATTGTGCTTCTGATGAGGGGTTTTGGTTGTCCACCCTCTGTTACATGTTTAAGTCTGCGTTTGTAGAGCTGATCCTTGCGCATGAGGTTAGGGAGGTGCCTGATCCCAGAGGCCCGGCCCCTATGGCCCATGGCCCTTCACAGTACAGCGAAAGGGCCATCAAGGGATGTCTTCATGTTGGGTTTAGCCAAGGAGAGACTGGCAGGAGACAGGAGGGCGAGAGCAGAGTAAGGTCTGGGTATTTATTCCTTAGTTTCCTTCTCTAGGTCATAGAGAGTTAGTGGTACATCCTGCTGAAGGTGGACTTTTCTAAATAGACGCTCTCCTGTTCTAGGTTCCAGTGTTCATTCCCTCCCTCATCTGTCCCTGCAGGCCTGGGATTGGGGGTGCGGGGTGCTGAAGTGCTGCATTATCTTTTTGACTTCCCTAAAACCTGTCCACACCTTTGTAAAGAGCCCCTTTATTTTTATTTTATTTTTTTATTTCAGAATTTTACAGGGGTACACATGTTTTGGTTACATAATTTTCTTTTGTACAGTTTGAGTCAAAGTTGCAAGTGAACCCTTCACCCAGTTAGTGTGCACTATACTCACTAGGTGTGAATTTACCCATCCCCTCATTCCCCTTCCCACCTACTTGATTTCCCTTGAGTTTTACTTCTGTATGTGCACATAAGTGTTGATCGATTAGTTCTAATTTAGTATTGAGTACATGTGGTGTTTGTTTTTCCATTCTTGCAATACTTCACTTAGAAGAATGGCCTCCAGTTCCATCCAGGTAGTTACAAAAGATACACCATTTTTTATGGCTGAGTAGTACTCCATGGTATACATATACCACATTTTACTAATCCACTCATGTATTGATGGGCATTTGGGTTGATTACACATCTTTGCAATTTTGAATTGTGCTGCTATAAACATTTTAATGTAAGTTTCTTTTTTATAAAATGTCTTTTTTTCCTTTGGGAAATACCTAGTAATGGGATTGGTGGATCAAATGGTAGGTCTACTTTTTGTACTTTATCTCCATATTAGTTTCCATAGAGGTTGTACCAGTTTGCAGTCCCACCAATAGTGTATAAGTGTACCTTTATCTCTGCATCCTCACCAGCATCTCTTATTTTGGGACTTCTTGATAAAAGCCATTCTCACTGGAGTTAGATGATATCACATTGTGGTTTTGATTTGCATTTCCTTGATGATTAGAGATGTTGATTCATGTGTTTTTTGGCCATTAGTCTATCTTCTTTTGGTAAGTTTCTCCTCATGTCTTTTGCCCAGTTTTTAATTAGGTCGTTTCATCTTTTTCTTGCTGATTTGCTTGAGTTCTTTGTAGATCCTGCTTATCAGCCCTTTATTGGATATATAGCATGCAAATATTTTCTCCCATTCTGTAGGTTGTCTATTTGCTCTATTGGTTGTGTCCTTGGCTGTGCAGAAGGTTTTATTTATTTTTGTTGTTGATGTGATTGCTTTTGGGGTCTTCTTCATACATTCTTTGCCTAGGCCAATATCTATAAGAGTTTTTCCAAAATTTTCTTCTAGAATTCTTATAGTTTCATGCTTTAGGTTTAAGTCTGTTATTCACCATGAATTAACTTTCGTGAGATGTAAGAGGTGCTGATCCTGTTTCAGCCTTATACATGTGGCTATATGATTTTCACAGCATTATTTATTGAATAGGGATTCTTTACCACAGTGTATGTTTTTGTCTGCTTTGTCAAAGATCAAATGGCAATATGAGGATGGATTCATATCTATGTTCTCTAGTTTGATCCATAAATCTATGTCTCTGTTCTTGTGGCAGTACCATGCTGTTTTAGTTACTATAGCCTTATAGTATAGCTTGAAGGCTGATAAAGTGATGCCTCCCAATTTGTTATTATTACATAAAATTGCATTAGCTATTCAGAGTCTTTTCAACCTTCCAGTGAAAAAGTCCTAGACCAGAGGGTTTCATACCCGAATTTTACCAAACCTACAAAGAACTGGTACCTATACTGCAAAAATTATTCCACAACATTAAGAAGGAATGAATCCTTCACAACTCATTTTCTGAAGCCAGTATCACTTTGATACCAAAGTCAGGAAAGGACACAACAAAAAAGGAAAACTACAGACCAATATACCTTTGAATATAGATGCAAAAATTCTCAATAAAATCTTAGCAAACACAATTCAACTGCACATTCACCATAACCAAGTGGGCTTCACCCCAGAGAGGCAAGGGTGGTTTAACATATGCAAATCTATAAATGTAATTCACTACATAAATAGCAAAAACAAAGACCATATGATCCTCTCAATAGATGCAGAAAAAGCATTTGACAATATTCAGTAATCTTTTATAATAAGAACTCTTAACAAAATAGGCATAGATGGGACATACCTCAAAACTGTTAAAGCCATACACAACAAACCCATCATACTGAATGGGAAAAATTGAAAGCATTCCTGCTTAGAACTGGAACCAGACAAGATTGCCCACTATCACCACTTCTATTTAACATAGTTCTGGAAGTCCTAGCCAGAGGAATCAGATAAAACAAGGAAATTAAGGGTGTCCAAATGGGGAAAGAAGAGGTCAAACTTAGCTGATGATATGATCTTATATCTAGAAAACCCCAGAAATTCAATGAAGAGACTCCTAGAATTGATAAATGAATTCCGCAAAGTCTGACGCTACACAATCAATGCACACAAATCAGTAGCTTTCATATACAGCAATAACAGTCAATCTAAGAATCAAATAAAAAATGTGATAACTTTCACAATAGCAACAAAGAAAATAAAATACTTGGAAATATATTTAACTAAGGAGGTGAAAGACTTCTATAGGGAGAACTATGAAACACTGAGGAAAGCAATTGCAGAAGTGATTTTCTCTATCATGAATTTCAAAACAGTGCTGTTTACATGACAGCTACAAATAAATGCTTATGTGTTGTTCCTCTTCCTCAATACCCCCCCAGCCCCCTGCCCACCTTTGACTCCCTTCATCCCTTCTCCTCCTTCAGCAACAACTGTTTGTCAGATCCCAGCTATGGACCTGACACTCTGCTAGGCTGTGGCAGCTCTCCTGTTTTGTTCTCCTTGTTGCTGGGATTTGAGGGACCCCGTCCCCTTTTTCATGGCCCAGGTACTCCAACTTGTAGTTGCTTTTAAGAAAATTTGTTACACTTGTTACAGTTACAGATCTAGTCACCTTTTTTTCTTAAATTATTTGAACACAACTGATACATCAAAACTTAAAACCTTAAAAAAAATTGCCTAGATATTTACATACTTAAATTATTCTGTTTCACTGAGTCTAATGCAGTTTCTAAATGCTTCAAAGACCTTAAAAACCCCAAAGTTTTTACTGCATCTATACCTAAGCCTACTTGTAAAAATCATTAAGTTGACCAATTTTTTGTTATCTTTACAAAACTTATTTTTGTACTTTTCCAGGATTGACCTTATCAGAAACAAAAGAGAAAGATTATCTCCTCTTCAGGTGCATTGAAGTGACAGCCTCTGGGCCACTGACTGATGGATTCTTGGTGGCAACAGGCATTTGCTGGTTGGGGTTCCCTCAGACCAGGCTCAACTGTTATGTCAGCAGGACCTATAAGCAAGTTCTCGTAATCTTCACTCCCATGTACACCAAGTCTTGGGTACATGTTGTTCTTCCACAGTCTACAATGTCCTTCATTATACTTTATTAGCATTTCATTATAATTAGCAGAGTCATATAGTGGTTTAATCTATCAGCTATTCTCCTAGGACATTTGGCTAATCCATTAACTTGCAACATAAATTATTGAACCTTCTTTCTATCTGGTTATTTATGAGACCACTGGTCCTGCCCTGCCCTGGCTGGTTTTGGCACAGTGTCTACTCTTTCTGGAAGTCTTTGACTTACTCATAGTAAACTTATCTGCCCCTTGCAACTTACATGAATATGCCACTTCATTAACAGACACAAAGAACATCAAGTAAGAAACAGAACCCCATATATACCAAACTTACCCACTTACTAAAATATCCTGTTTTACAGTTTCTTTGAATTATAACTAGCTTCATAATAACAGTTATACATAGACATATTAACTTTTTTTAATCATTGAGGACTCATAGCTTTTCATAGAGTCAACTTGTAGGTCAACAACTATAGATTTTCAGTTGTTCTTTGTGATATGCAAATGTGTCACAGCTGACTCCTTTGTCCTTTTAGCAGTAGCCCAGCACTTTTTGAAGCATCCTGGTTTTCTGGCAATAGCAAGATGTTCTGGGCCATTCTGATATTCCCTTAGTCCCACACACGGAATCAGC
Source organism: Eulemur rufifrons (assembly GCF_041146395.1). NCBI lineage: Eukaryota > Metazoa > Chordata > Mammalia > Primates > Lemuridae > Eulemur > Eulemur rufifrons. Next base: position 31,858,315 of record NC_090985.1, read on the forward strand.
TTCTTTGCAGGGGCTCTGGCCACTGTTAATGAAAAATACTACTGAGATTAATATTTGTGTGCTGAGGACTAGTGATGAGATGGCACTCTACGGCCATTAAAAGACAGGTGGGAAAGATATTGCTTCCTCAGGTCATAATTATGTTCATAGTGAGATTGCTCATATAGTTCTAATATTACTATATCCTTTTATTCAATTTTTAAACAGATTTTTTTCTACAATGTGCCTATTTAGATTTTTAACCCTTAACTCAAACTGTGAATATCTCCACCTCTGATTTTATCATTGTATGCCTTAAGGCTTATTAATTTGAGGTCACCTGTATGTATCCTTTTTAAAACCTGCTTTCAAGAAAGCATCTTACAAAATTAGGTATCTATTGTTTTCATGTAAATGCAAATTTGTCATAAACCTGTTAGCTATAATTATAAAATTATTATTCAGTTATGCAAATTGTTGCAATTCTTATACACCTAAATGCCATTTCGTGGCAATAAATTTATTGACACAAATTCATTCACATGCTAGCCTTGAGAGCTGACTGCAACCAGTGGCCCAGCTGGGAGGCTGCACTCCTCTAGGAGCCATCATTGAAGCAGGATGCTATCATTTAACACATTTATGAGTGATTTACATTTAATTCCACAAATGCTTCTTCATTAATTGAAGGCATTTTGAAGTACTACTGGCAAATGGAAAGAATAAAGATGTTCGCTGATTGAAAATGGGCAAACCACAGAAAAGCCAGCTGTGGACTCCTCTCTTTAGTTACAAACCTGCATTCCCCACAGAAAAGGACTATCTCCTAAAGTCATTCCTATCTGCCTATGGCTAGGACACTTTTCAGTAACAGTAGGTGTTAAGGAACTCTTCTTTGAATGATAAATGGGTAGCAGGAAAAAAGTCATTGAGAATAATGGAGAAGATCATAGCTTTCCAAATAATTAACCCAGAATCATCAACCCTAGTCCACAATTTCTTCTTTTGACTGTAATATTCTGAGGTAATTGGGGTTTGAGACAAACTTTAAATTGCTTCATTTCCAAAATTCGTTTTGGTCACAATGTCCAGGAGCGATCCATCTGCTAATCAATAAATGACATTTAAATGCCGCTGCAAGAAAGGCAACCCAGCACAAAACCAATACTGTCAGCAACCCAGAACAACTTCAATTTCCTGACAGAAATCGATTCACAGCAAAATAGAGATTATTGTAAATATTTATAGTGCTAAAAGGAAAAGCTCATCAATGCAGCTTTTTGAACCGTTCGTGTCCAAATAAAAGATGGACCCCACCTAGCCATCTATCTCATGGGCAGGGGGCGGTGGCTGTGCAGCCACGACTCTATTGTCCTCTTGGAACTTGCTCTTTGAAGTGTAGTGGGTGGTCTGGGCACATCCCAGACAAGGAAGCCGTAAAGTGGGAAGAGCACCCCGCATGGGGAGCTGAGTTTCACACTTGGCTCTTCACTGGCTTGCTGTGTGATCTCAGAAAGCCGTTTAGTCTCTCTGAACATTTCTTTTTCCCATCTGGAAAAGAATAATCATCTTATCTGCCCAATTTAATCTCTCTCCCAGGTTGTGAGGATGAAATGAAGGGGGCAGGGGAGGAGATATTGCTATACATATATTTAGTTGACTGGGCAAACTTGGAGCCTTATAAACGGTTCCTTATTTCCCAAGCAAAGGATTAAGGAGCATGCAGAAGGGCTTCTGTGAAATCAGATTATTCATCCTAAAGCTCAATGCCCACGGGAGTTTTACTACTAAAAAATAAGTTACAACAGAAACATGTGTTTATTCAGTAATATGACTATGCAATAGGTGCTGGGAAAACAAAGATGAAAAAGACCTGTAAGGACTTTGTGCTCTAGAGGCTCATAGTCTAGTGGGGGACTGTACAGAGAAATGGGCATTGAGCAAGGCAAGTGACACCCATAAATAAAGCATGAGTTTCAGGATTACCCAAGGAGAATGTCATCATGTTGAGCAGCAATGAGTGTGGTTATTCCAGGAAAAGACTTATAACAGGCAAACACTAGCATTTCAGGGGAACCATAAAAATAAATCAGTGTTTCCCAAACTTTGGCCACTTAAGGTCTGCTTTTACATTTTTTTTTTTTTTTGACCATACCACTACCATTTTTTTTGACTAATTTTAAAAAATGCAAATAAGTTGTATTTAAAAAGAAAACTTCATATTACTTTCATAAATGAAAGTTATCACTTGTGGTAAATAGAAAGCAACCTTAAAACAAACAACACAAACTCTTTTATTCAATAAATAATCGTCAGGCTCAGTTCTAGTTTCTGGGGCTAAAGGAGTGACCACGACGGACAAAGGTAAGCGATCGAGATAAACTAACATCAGATAGTAAAATATAAACTAACTTAGGAGGGTTACTTTAGACGCGGTGGCGGTGGGGCTTGAAGATGTTATTTGAGCCCAGAGCTAAAGCTAGCACTGGCGATGACCACCTCAACATCAAACAAGGAAAACAAGGTCATTAAATTTCAACCAGATATGGTGGCCCGCTGGAGGCTGAGCCAGCAGCCGGAGAAGGAGCAAGTGTCAGAGAGACGTGCTCACACCCATCTGAGACTTTTATCGAGAGGAAAACAGAAGAAAGAGGCCAAAAGACAAGGAAGTCGCTTTCTCACGTGTGAGTCTAAGTTGTTCAATGCTCTGTACCAACTAAAATCCAGCCGGGTACCCCAGCGGAAAGCATCCCACGCTTGGGGAAATACTGCAACCTCCGAGTGGGATGCAGGTTGTAACCACTACGAATACCAAACTAGTAAACTGAGACCAAGGAAAGTTAATTCGGTGCCTCAAATAGGTTAGTACAAGGCAGAACAAGGAGACGAGCCCTGAACTCTCCGTGCAGCTCCAGCCCGGACGCCCCGTGTCCAGCGGGTCCAAGGGCGGCGTGCGGACGCGGGGCACAAGCGGGGAGGTCTCGAGGTCCGTATTCCCCAGCCTCGCGGGAGCCCCTCCCAGGGCGTGGCTCAAAACGCGGACCAGCAGAATCGGCGGAGCGGGATAAAAAGCACGGCCTCCGTGCGCAAGCATGCGCGTTAGGCCGGCCCCGCCGGGCCGCGCTCGGCGCTAGGGGAGGGTCACCCGAGGCGGGCGTGCGCTGCGCAGGCGTCTGCGCCCCGTGGGGAGGAGGGCGAAGACTCCATCCGCCATGTTGGATGCCGCAGATTCGCCATAACTTCGCCGGCTCTTTTCTTAAAAAAATAAAAATAAAAAGCGAAGCATCAGCGGGGCGCCCCGCCTTCTCGGTCGGCAAGGGAGGGGGCCCAGAAGAGCCCGAGGCTTTTTTTTCCTCCGCGGTGGGGGCGTTGCCATGGAGACGCGGGCGGCAGGTGAGCCGAGCTGGGGGTTGGGGTGAGGACGGGGTGGGGGTGGGGCGCGGCGCGCGGCGCGCGGGAAGCCGTTTCGAGCGTCGAGTAGGCAAAGCGGCGCGCAGGCCGGCGGCCGGCGGAGGGATCCGCGGCCTGGGGCGGAGAGCGAGCGTAGCAGCGTTCTGCGGCCACACGTTCAGTCGCTGGCAGTATCCCGCCGCCAAAAAAAAAGTAAGGAGAGAACTAGTAGGAAAGCAAGCGCGGGGCCGTTTCCAGGGCAACGGGTAGCGCCTGGGCGCGCTCCAGCGACGGAGCTCAGGCGGTCCAGTGGGCTCGAGGTTCGAATCTCGGTGCTGCCAACTCTTTGGTTCGGTTTACCTTGGCTGGGCCTCTTGCTTGCCTGGCCTCAGGATCCACCTCTGTGAAATGGGTACCTCCTCTGGGCCGCTGTCTCTGGCTTTACGCACCGAAGCAGCTTCTCAGCTGGCTGGACCATTTAATAGAGTGACAAGACTTTCCAGTTTACACCCAGTGCAAGTCATTTAACTTTGAGCTTGGGGTCCTTCACCTGTAATTAACTCTAGCTTCCACACTCGGGCACTGACTTAATACGTTTTGCTGCTCAGCATACCTGACAGCTCTAATTTGTAGGTTATTTATTTATGAGGAACAAAAGTTCAAAGAGGTCATTTTCATACGGTTTAAAAATGGCAGAGCTGGGACTTTAAATAACAGCTCCCTCCAACTTGGGATAAAATCCAAACTCCTGCGTGCATTCCTGGCTTGTACCTCCCTCCTCTAGAGTAGGGCTTGGCTTATGAGCGTTCAGTACATACTTAGTGAACGGAAGAATGAATGATCACGCCTGCCCCTGTCCATCTGGTTTCCGTGCTGGGGCCCAGGTGACCTTTGGGAGAAGCAAACATCATGTCACTCGGGCTTATGCTTCACAGCAGCCCCTCTCCAGCTTTATCTGTGAGCCTACAGCTCATCTGCTGAAGCATCTGTAGTAAGTGTCCCCATGGTGAAGGGTGAGAGGCAGGGTGCACTACTCCCAATTCCCAGGGGCACCTTTCCTGGCCTCTTTAGTTCAAACTAAGAGCTTTGCATGGAGCCCCCTGCACACTGTGCAGGAGTAAAGAGCAGTGTGAGCCTTGGCCCTGCCCTTACCTGCTGTTGTGCCAGATGGACCAGGTGTGGGAGTGTGTGGTGGAGTGATGAGTGGGCCCAGAGCCACAGTGGGGGGTCGGGAGACCTGAGCTGCACCAGGCATGCTTTCTTATATCACCCTAATAGGAGCACCAGAGACCGACTCTCCAAAGGAAATACAGGTTGAGCATCCCTAATCCGAAAATTCAAAATCTGAAATACCCCAAAATCTGAAACTTTGCTGATGTGACATCACAAGTGGAAAATTTCACACCTCACCTCATGAAGGGTCTCAGTCAAAAACGCAGGTGCAGGACAGTGACGATGGTGTTGTTAATACTGCAAAAATAAATGCAGCCTTAATGATTCATTGAAAACCTGTCCTTGTTTGTTGTTGTTATTTGACAGCTGACAGTTGTTTTGGTGAAGCCACTGTGCTGCGTAGTTACCCTGAACACATCGTTTTTTTACTGTGTTAATAGTATATCATATTTTTTACTATTAAGTACTTATGTGTGAATAAGTATACGAAAATGATTGCTTATTGGTAGCATTTAAGTTCAGACAGGATTGCTGGTGATGCCAAACAACCACAGATTGTTCATATGAGTGGCTGAAATAGTGACACCTTTGCTTTCTGATGGTTCAGTGTACACAAACTTTGTTTCATGTACAAAATTATTAGAAATACTTTATAAAATTAGCTTCAGGCTATGTCTAGAAGGTATATATGAAATATAAATGAATTTTGTGTTTAGACTTGGGTCCCCTACCCCAAGGTATCTCAATATGGATATGCAAGTATTCAGTGATCTGAAAAAAATCTGAAATTTGAAACAGTTCTGGTCCTAAGCATTTCAGATAAGAGATGCCTAACCTGAAATTTATTCGAGAATAGTAGGGGATTGCAGTCAGGGATACGTGTGCTATGGTGGATCATAGGCACATCCAAAGAGGTTGGGTCAAGGGGAGACTTTCAAAGACAAAAAGGAGAACTCCATGGAAGCTGTTTTGAAACAAAGACCATTGGCTTTAGGGGCTGATTGCAGAAGCTGGTATTAGTTCCTTGGTGGAGGTAGCCATGTCAGCAAGTGACCTTGTGCAAGAGGCTTATCTGGAATACTGTGGTTCTAAAGAATTCCTTGCCTAGTTCCTGTCTTAGGCATTACCTGTGCCTGAGGGCCCCTCCTTCACAGCCTCAGGCCCCACTTCGTTAAGGTTTGACTCCATTTTGATACACTTAAAATACTGACTTCTCTATTTAGTCCCTTCCTTCTCCCATATGGCTGCTTATACAGAGAATGAACTGCCCACCTCTTCTCTTTTGGAATTTACCTAACAGTTTCTAAAAAGAACCCTGGGCATATGTTGTAGTTTCCTTCAATTTTCCACTGTAACAAATGAGAAAAGATCATATTTTTAGAAATACCATGGCCAGATAATTTCTGAAAAGAGTTAAATTAGGAGAGACAGCACAGTGAATGATAAGGAGATGGAGTTGCTTATGGTCTGTAAGTCATGGCTTCCAGGTGGCAAACTAGCTGAGATGGCCATCGCTTTGAATTGGGGCTCTATTTTCACATTGGTCCTCTTTCAACCATGTGTCATTTGCCTCTGGTGTTTCTTTTCTCTCCTCACCTTAAAATTTACATGAAAACTTTTCAAAGGTAGCTGTCCCTAAGTAGAATTAAGTTGCTGCCTAGGGCAAGGGCAGTCAAGAATCAGATATATTAAAAAGATTCTCCTTAATTGCATTTCCTTTTATAGATAGTTTCATGCCTGCAGCCTCTGAAAACCTCTGCACTGAGATGGGCTGATTTAATTATATAGAAGGGAGTTAGCCTGGAGTTAAGTTTTCTCTCTCTTCTCAGCTGTTTACCCTGTTAAACTTTCACTGTCTTTGAACTTTCTCTAGGGCACGTGGCAACTGTAAGGGTTGGACCGGTTTAGGAGGGTAGAGAGAACACTTTGCTCTGGGTGCCGAGATCCACTTCTCACCAGATTCCAGACACAAGGGAAGTCATGTGGAACCCTAGTCCCTGAGAAAAGAGACACAATCCTGCCCCTGCCCTGTGGGTGCTGGTGGCACTCAGGAAATGGTATTTGTCCCTTCCCTGTGCAGAACCACCCTCTCCAGTGTGTATCATCCACTCAGTACATTGTCATCTACTTGCTTACGCATTTGTAGATGGAAGGGTGGGATAGAGTTTGAGTAACTTTTTAAAAGAGAAAAAGAAATAACCTGGGAGTGAAGCAAAATAGACATTTTAGGCACCTTTTACAGATTTGAAGTTGCCTCCTTTTTCTTCTTCAAGGAACATAAAATATACAGATAACTGAGATTGCTTTTGCTTGGCATATTAATATAAAAAAAGGGACTCAAATTTGGATAACAGAATTTTCTTTTTTCTGTTTTTAAATTTTTACTTTTTAAATTGTAACTTAAGAAATTATAGTTGTATCCATTTATGGGGTACAAAGTGATGTTATGATCCATGAATATAATGTAAAATAATTAAATCAAGTTAATTAACATCCATCAGCCCAAATATTTATCATTTTTTATGGTGAGAACATTTGAAATTTACTCTCAGCAATTTTGAAATGTACAATACATTATTATTTATTATATTCGCCATTCTATACAATATATCTCAAAGAAAAAAACTTACTCTTCCCATCTAATTGAAGCTTTAACTATTACCTCCCCGTTCCCCACCCCCCCCCGCCTCTGATAATTATTAATACCATTCTAATCTCCGCTTCTTTGAGTTCCATTGTTTCAGATTCCACATATAAGAGAGAACATGAAGTACTTGTACTTCTATGCCTGGCTTATTTCATTTAGAATCACATTCTCTAGTTCCATTCATGTTGTTGCAAATGACAGAATTTCATTTTTAAGGCTAGTGTTCTGTTGTGTATGTATACCACAGTTTTTTTTATCCATTGATCTGTTATGGACACTTAGGTTGATTCCATAACTTTACTATCGTGAATAGTGCTGCAGTGAGCATGGGCGTGCATACATCTCTTTGCTATACTGATTTCAAATCTTGTGGGTTCTTTTAAATCATGTAATAAATGAAGTTGCAAAGTGTTGAACTTTGGAATCTGGTACCTTTGTGTTCCAAGCAGAGTCTGGGCCGAGGCAGGAGGGGCGGAGTAGGCACCTGGCCTCAGAGGACGTTGGTGAGAGTTGCAGGCTGTCCAGATAGGAAGGGGGCAGCGTCCCACAGTGGGCAGTGAGGCATGAGAGGACCAGTGCAGATGCAGACCTGGAGCCAAGGAGCAGGGAGAGCTTGGGATATTTTAACATCTCTGGAGGGTGTTTGACCTCAGCCCCAAGGCTCCTTGTGGGGCCTTAACTGTCTTCCTTCTTAGTGTTGGATATTCTCCTTGTGTCTCTGCCAGCGGCCTCTTCTTCAGGAGCTGTCCCTAGGGGTATCAGTATTAGTATTTTTACTACCAAGTTTGCTCCTAGCTCACCCAAATGTTTGTGCCAAACTTTGTGTCGTTTGCTAGGGATGCACAGTCTAATATGACACATTCTTTCCTCTTGAGGATTTCATGTCACTAATAGGGAGTTAGTGTTTAATGGGGACAGAGTTGCAGTTTGGGAAGAGGAAAGAGTTCTGGAGCTGGATGTGTGATGGTTGCACAGCGATGTGAATGCACCTAATGCCACTGAACTGTGTATACCTAAAAATGGTTAAGATGGTAAGTTTTGTTACATGTATTTTATCACAGTGAAAAGGAAAGACTATGTGCTTTGTAATTGCATTTATAAGAATTTCTAGAAAAGGCAGAATTATAGGGACAGAGAACCACTGGCTGGCTGGGGCTGGCAAGGACAGAGGGGTTGACTACAGAGGTACTGGGAAATTTGTGGGGTGCTGGGAGTGTTCTGTGTCTTGACTTTGGTGATGGTGACATGACCCTGTCCCTGTGTTTAAACTCTTTCAGTTGTACAGGGTCCCTGGGCAGTGCTGGAAGTTTTCACGAGGTAAAGTGGCGAGGGGCATGGTCACTGCTGGTCACTGCTATCTGGGCTGGGCCAGGGGCTCAGGAAACCCTCGAGGGTGATGTTTGAGCAGAGTGACCAGGCCAGGAGAGCACACAGGAGGAAAGCTGGGGGTCGTGAAGGAGACCCACAGGGTGAGCAGCCTGTGCCTACCTACTGGGCTGGCCTGAGCTCCTCTGGGGTGAGGCAGTCACAGCCCAGAGTTAACAGTGAACCTCCAGGTCCTTGTGCTTTCTTTGTACAGGGGTCAGGCCTGAGCCGCTGAGCCCTGGGGTTGGGGGTGGGGTAAGTGTGCTCAGCCTGCCTCAGCCGTCCCTTCAGCGGCCAGTCCCCTGGCAGAGCTTGGAGCAGCTTCTGGCCTGCTAGGCCCTGCGTAAGGCCTGGGTCTCCACCTCCATCAGCAGGGCCCACTCTCTATCTACTAAGGCTGCCCTGGCTCATCTCCTTGGCCTTGCTTCTTGCTGGGTTGGGTATCTGTGGGGACCCCTAACCCCCGAAATGTAGGCTCTGGGAAATGGCACTGGCTTTGGAGTCCCAGAGACCTAGCTTTGCATTCTGGCCCCACCATGTGACAGTTCTCTTGACTTCTTTGAGCCATTTCCATTTCTGTAAAATTAGAGCTAAACATACCTTTGTCTCAGGATTTTATTCTCTGAAGAATTGAATCAGGTGAGGTGCACACTGAAGTGGCTGGTGCTCAAGGCAGTGTTTTTGAGGTGGCCTTGAGGGTTCTTGCTGAGCAAGCCTGTGTTTAACTCAAGTGCCCACGACTCTATGGGAGCAGCCTGTGGCTTTTCAAAGTCTGTCATGGAATATCACTGCCGGAGAATGCACAGCATGTGCCACTGTCCTCGGTCCCACTGTATCTGGCCGTGGAGTCCTGGAGTAGCCCCTGTGCCACTTAGCTCTCCATGGGTGCGTGCCAGCTTTCTGCCTGCGCCGAAGCTCCTGCCCTGGGCCGCCACAGCCCCTGCCCTGCCCTGCCCTGGTGGCACACCCTATTCATCCCAACAGCGTGAACCGCCCAGTGCTCACATTCTTAACCAGAAAGGTTATCTACAATTATAGCTTCCTTTGTGTCCCAGCTCTGTGTCAGGTGTTCTTGGCCATTGTTCTCTGCCAGTGTAACTACAGTTTTCTGACGTTATTAACTTTGATATTATCATATTCTATCTTTGATACTATTGGAATATTATCTTTGATTTGTAGACAAAGAAACTGAGGGTCAGAGAGATTCGGTCACATGCTGGTAGGTGGTTAAGCCAAGATTTGAGCTTTGTGCTGTTTGATCCCAAACCAAACTGTGCCTCTTTTCAGGCTACTGAGTGGGCCCCGCCACATTTCTTGAGTACCTGGAGTGTCAACACCTCCTACCTCATTTAATTCTCAGATGACCCAGGGAGGCAGGTGCTGTCATTGCCATTGTACAGATTAGGAACTGGGGCTCAGAGAGGCGGGGTCCTGGATCAGAGTCCTGCTGCTGTTAGTTGTGTGATTCTTTCCGTGTGTTCCTGACCAGCCCTGGTGGCTGACTTCTCTCAGCGTTTCCTGAACTGCTCTCTGTGTGCAGTCGGAGCAGGTAAGAGGGGTCAGAGGACATAAGGGCCTTGCTCAACACAGATGTGTTAAATATTACTGGACGAGTGTCCTGCCTGAGGCCATCTCAGAATCTCTAACGTGCCCAAGATAGACATATGACATTCAAGTTTTCCCAAACTCACAGGGTCATGGGGCCTTCTTGGGGCTTTCTGGGACCCAGGGCCGGCTTGGGGAGATCTTGGGGGGCCCTGATGGGCGGGGCTTGTCACCTCAGGCCACACCTCTTGGCTTGCTGGTTGGCCACAGGAGCGCGGCTGTGGGTTACATGCTCACCCTGGGCCAATCAGGGCCTCCTGCTGCTCTGGGACCACCCTGTCCTCCTTGGGCGGGGCTGGGGAGCAGTTTCCTGGGCAGGATGGGTGGGGCCTGCCCAGGGCTGTCTGGGTGGTGGGCGTCCTGAGGGAGCGAGGGGGCGTCTGGAGGAGTGAGGGGATCTCGGAAGGAAGATAGAGACAGGGAGGAGGTGGCCTTCGTTTGCAGGGTGGGAAAGGGGGTGCCCCGCCTATCCCTTTGACTGCCTTGATAGAGGAGCCCTAGTGGCTGGGTTAGCAGTCCTGCTAACTCTTTGTTTAAAATTTAAAAGTATAGTTTAGAAAATAATTTTCCCTTCGGACTTGAATTTTCACTTGGCCCTCTCTGGGGTCTGTTGGTTCCTGGGTTGCTGGGCAGGTGTCAGGGTCAGGGTCGCCCCTACTCTCCCCTGGCAGCGCTGCCCTCCTGACCTCCAGCCACAGCAGGGCGGTGGGCCCGTGAGAAGTGGTTCTGCTTGCTTGGCTAGCTCTGGGGCTGAGGAGCCTTAGAGGGACACTCGAAGAGGAGCTCTTGCTTTTCAGAGACAGACCTGAGAGGTTAAGGGACTTGCCCAAGACCATGCAGCCAGGGACCCAGCTGGGAACAGAAGTCCAGTCTCCTAAGTGCTGGGTGCGGGCACCCTGTGGGGAGGGACAGGGACATGATGCCTTCCCTGGACCTCACGTGGGTCGGTCATGGGATGATCTCCCAGTGCTGCCAGCTGGGGCTGCACTGGGAGGGAAGCCTGGGTCAGTCCAGCCTTCTCTGCCCCAGCACTTTCTCCCAGCCCAGGTTCCTCCCCTGAAACCAGGAAGCCTGTTAGTTTGTAGCGTGGTTATAATGCTGATACTGTTTCTTGTGGGGCGCTGTTGGCATGAAAATCCTCTCTTTTCCAGGTGACTTCATTCTCATGCTTTTTCAATGTGGACAAGTTTTTTGAGAACTTATTTTTCAACTTTCTTTCTTTTTTTAAACCTTAGATTTGTAATGGGGGGACATTTAGGGACTTTTAGTTATAGTAATAACTATAGTAACAGACTCCCCCCCCCCCCCCCCATTTAATACTCCAAATGTCTTCCAAGGACAGAGGCTTTGGTTACATGGAAACCTTTTATTCTTTGAGCAACTTGTTGTTTTGAGTATTCAAGTGGGTAGGAGATGCAGGAGCTCAGTAGAGCTGAAGTTTCTGTAAATAAAAGAGCATGGAGCTTCTGCAGCCTTTTGAGATGGAGGGGAGAACCAGTGATGGGAAGGAGAGGAGAATGAGCGAATGCAGCATGTTCTGTGTTGACCCCTTTGAGATGCTCAAATACTGAAACAAAGCATATTGGACCCACAGAATTTGTTCTCGTTTGACCCGTTATTTGGACATAATTTTTTACTTATAGAGAACTAGAAAGAGTACTACAAAAATTCCCATATGCCCTTCACTCCGAGTCTCTGGGTATTATAATAGTATTGACATTTTACTGCACATTGTGCTTGCTCTCCCAAGCCCACTCTCTCTCTGCCCCTTTCTCCCCTCCACCTTCTATCTTTTTTGAGCCACGTGAGATAAAGTTGCAGACATAATGCCCCTTTACCTCCTCCTGAGTATTTTCAGTATTTATTTCCTAAAACAAGGACATTTCCTATATAACCACATTTCAATTGTTAAAATGAGAAAACAGCGATGCAATGCTACTATTCAGGTTTCACGGATTGTCCCAGTGACGTCCTGTCCTTTATAACAAAAGGAAACCCTGGGCTATGCACTGCACTCAGTGGTCATGTCTCTTTGTTCCCTTAATCTGGAGCAGTTCCTCTTTGTGTTTCATGACATTGATATTTTTGAAGAGCACGGGCCATTTATTAATATTTTTTTGTAGACCCTCTCTCCCTTTGGCTTTTTGAAATATTTCCTTACGATGGGCTTCAGATTCTGTAGTTTTGGGCAGGAGTACCACAGAAATGATGCTGAATTCTCAGCACATCATGTCAGGAGGCATGTGATCTTCGTTTGTCCCCTTACTGGTGATGCTACACATTTAAGGAGGTCAGGTTTCTTCACTATGAAGTTACTATTTTTCCCCTTTGTAATTAAATGTCTTATGGTGAGATATTTTGAGACTTGTTTGTATTTATCCTGCTACTCCTCACTCCACCAGCTTTCTTCATTCAGTAGTTTTAGCATGCATTGATGAGTTTTGCTGGAATCAGTCATCATCATGACGGTTGCTAAATGATAGGTTTCTAATTCCATCAGTTCGTCTGCATTTACTATTAATAGTTATCTTTTTTCCCCCTCAGTTTTATTATGAGGTATAATTGGTGAATAAAAATTGTATATGTCCAAGGTATACAATGGTTTTGATATATGTATACATTGTGTACAAAGGTTTTGATGTATGTATACATTGTATACAGCAGTTTTGATATATATTGTGAAATAACTATCACAATCAAGCTAATTAACATATCTGTCACCTCACGTAGTTACCATTTTGTTTTACTAGTTGTCTTTCTGTGTAAGCAAGAACTAACTTTCTCTTTTCCTTTATCTATTTATATTACTGTGGATTCATGAATTTTTATTTTAGTCAGTGGTTTATAATCCTTTTTTATTTAATTTGATATTCAAATTGCCCTATATTTGGCCAGTTGAAGACCTTTAAATTGGGCTTCTGTGTCCCCTCTTTTGTGAGGACTTCCTTACTTTCTGGTACAATAAGATAGTCCAGGATCATTTTGTGCTTTCCCTGTTCCAGCTCTGGAATCTGCCATTTCTACAGGGAGACCTGGTTTCTTTTAGTGGAGAATGGTATTTAGAAACTGACATCTGGGAACCAGGTGAGCTCATTGGTACTGAGATGTCATTGCTTCTCAGCCCTCTTGGTAATACAGCTAGGAAATGGGTGGGTGGATACACATCCACAGTACATACGTGTGTTGGAATTCGTATGGGCATAGCAATCTATATCTATTTTAATCTTAAAGATCCTGAGTTCAGATAGGTTTTGCCAGTTGCAGTCCAACACCACTGTGTTTATTCTGTTCTTCACCTTTTCCACATTTATAACTCCCTTCTCTGACAGAGAAAACTGGCTCTTGGTATCCACAGCATAGTTACTTATTTGCTCAATCCTGGACGATACTAAAAATAGTTTCAGAATCACGAAAGTGTGTCTCTGAAAAAGAAGCCTACTAACTAGAGTAGTTCAGTATTTAATTAGAGTTCTTTCTCTCTTTAGCCTCAGGCATGTATTATAGTACAAACACCAACTTCCAGAGTTTCTCTGGTTTGTCCTCCTCTCTCCCGTTTCAATGTCGTTATCATGATCCATTTAAAATACTGGTTGGTTCATTTGTTTCTGTTTGTATTTTATTTTAGCGTTCCCCCCACGCTTTTTTATTTTATTTACTTTCTTTGAGTGTGTGAATTTTTGAGGTGAATGTTTCTTTTACTTTAGCGAGAAGACTGAATTTTGCTTCCTTTTTGTGTGGGGCACAAACACAGGGAATGGGACAGCTGAGGGTTTTCAGGAAGGAGGAGTCCTGGGGAGGCGTGGAATTGAAGAGTGACTTACCCCATTGAAGGGGGCTGTGGTCCCCTTGCTGACACCTGATTTGGCTACCCTCCGCTGAGCATCTTTCTTCCAGGCACTTTGCCTTGGTTCTGATTTTTCTTCCTTCAAACCACCATTCCAATGTAGCATTTATTTCTATTTTATAGATGAGGAGTCAGAGGGTCAGAGAAGTTAAATGCTTTTCCCTCTGCTGGGCTTTGGACTGGGGGCTTTCCAGCCCTGAGCACAATCTTTCTTCCCCAGCACACTGTCATCTCTGTTTCCTAGAAGTATGAGTTAGGAGTGACTTAGTTCCTTCCCAGTATCCTCAGGGATTCTTAGGTGAGCACTCTGGACATGTTCTAGTCTTCCTGACAAAGGAAATGCAGAATTTCTCTGTTTATAGGTAAATATCTTTTATATCCTTTAACATTGATATTTTTAAGCATTTAATTGTATTTTGAGTTAAACCGTATTGATGTTTTTCGTGCTTACAATCTACTGTAAGACAGGCGGAGAAAGGTTAAACAAACACACCATCACATACATGATTATAAATTGTGCCACTCTACAAGGCATATATGTGGGGAGAGGGAAGAGTACTGGAAACCTAAATTATATTGAAGGGGGTTTAAGAAAAGTCTCTTTGAGAAAGCAAGGTTTGAGCTGAGGCTTGAATAATGAGGTTCTTGAATTAATGAAAAAAGTTTGCTAAACATCGAGCAGGTGCTTGCCGGTTTTCGCCTTGCAAGAACTAGTTCTCGGGCAGCTGTTCTCCTTTGCCCTTTGTCGCCTCCTAGGGGACATACATGTGAATGGACCTGTTACGGGTTGCCTGGGAAACACTCCTCCGGGCCACCACCACAGTGTGACCTCACCGGAGCCCAGGACAAGTCAGGAATGACTGAAGGGCCAGCATGCCAAGCCTGCAGGAGAGAAGACCGGGGCCCCCGGATAGCTTGTTCAGATACTTATAGTGCTTGGCTGCGGGAGGGGCTGGACTTTCCAGGGACCTCCTGAGATTGCACCAGTTGGAGCCCGGTCGGGGAGACGGGGGTGGGTAGCCTGACTTTCTGAGGTTCCCAGTGGTATAGACACAGGTGGCAGCTGCCCAGCACGGTGGTATCTCTGCATGGGAGGGTCAGGCAGGGTTGTCTGATCCTGCTTAGATACTGGCCCAGAGCCTGGACTTGAACACTTCTCTGTCCCTTCCAGTGGCAAAAGTCTACCAAATTAGGCCACAAATAACACCACAGTCATGTAAAATTATTCTCATGAACAAAATGGAGTTACTTGTTTATGTTCCTGGAGGGATGATCTGTCTTCCTCATTCCTAATTGTGCCCAGCATAGTATGTGACACGTGTTAGGCATTCATTCAATGTTGAATTATGAGGCTATTGTGCATAAATTAAACATAATTGTACTTTTTCCCCTAATAAAAACTGAAGAACCCAGGTATTTTGAGTTACCAGGAAAAATGGGCCAGATCATTTTGGTAGGCTGGAGACAGGTGGGCGGTGGGGTTTGGAGAATTTGTCTTTTCCCAGTGGTTTTTCTTCTTTAAATTTAAAGCTTTATTCTGAAATTTGAAAAGACTTTATCCTAATATTAAAGGGTGGTTCTTTCTTCTAGAATTAATTTTCAAATTCAGAGCACTTTAAAACTGAGACCAATCTCAGGGTTTCATAATAAATAAAGTGAACGCGTGGAGTTGAATTTACATGTTTCCCACATCGCCCAGCCTGTTATTTTATTTTATCTCTTTTGATTATGAACTCAGGAACCCAGAGCACACAGCCAGCTTTTAAACTTGTGACAGTAATAAATGAAAATGTTCCTCTGTCATCTGCCTCTCCCAGAATAGTGCAGACAGGGACTCTGGTCTGTAAGTTTTAAGTTTGCTAATTCTTTGTCTTGATTTTCCTAACTCAGTAAGTCCCCAAGAGCCTGGGGTTGTGGAATCCCTCTCCCACCCCTCTGGAGGTCAGGGAGTGGAACCTGAAGACCACATTTCTCTGATCAGCAGTGAAAACGTTGCCTGGTATCCTGGAAATAATGTGAACACTGGATCTGTGCCTAGTCCAAACTCCGATGTGCTCTAAGTGGAAAAGAAAACACTGGATTTTGAAGACTTAGTTAAACAAAAAATGAGGCCGGGCGGAGTGAGTCACACCTGTAATTCCAGCACTTTGGGGGACCGAAGTGGGAGGATCACTTGAGGCCAGGAGTTTGAGACCAGGCTGGGCAACATAGTGAGACCCCATTTCTACAAAAAATAATAAAAAAATAGTCGGGTGTGGTGGCACATGCCAGTAGTCCTAGCTACTTGGGAGGCTGAAGCAGGAGGATCACTTGAGCTGGGGAGTTCATCTGGGCGACAGAGCAAGATCCTTTCTCTAAAAAAAAAATAAAAATGAAATTTTTCATTGATCTTTTAGAAATAGATTATAAGTTAAATGAGTTTATTTTGGATATACTAGGTTAAATAAACATTGTTAAAATTAATTTTACTTGTGTTTTTTTATTCTAATGTGGCTTCTAGAAAATTTCCACTGCCATCAGTGGCCATGTCATATTTCTGTTGGACTGCGCAGGCCTGGACAAAGAGTCACGCCTCTTGAGCTGCGGTTTGGAGTGCCCGGCTGTGGGGATGTCTTTCCTCCGGCTTTTGCAGAGCTATACATTGTCTGTGTTCTTCACTCTAGGAAGTGTCGTCAGGCAGGGGCCATCTCCAGGAACAGTGCCTGGCACATTTTAAGAACAGACTGTTTGTTGAATGAATCTACTTGGCCCTACATGTTGTTTTCAAGCTTGTTTTACCCAGTAAGTTGTCCACCTTGACAGTAGGAAATATTACTCATCTGTCCTCTCTCCTGCCTCCTCCTGCTCGATGCTACCCATAGTAAATGTGCTCATTCATTACACCTTTGTTGAATTAAAGCATCACTCAAGTAGGAGAAGCGGGTGAGTAGAGTCAGCATCTCTACGAACTTTAGTTGGCTGGAACCCTCACCTAAGTGGTGTGATGTTAGAAGAGTGAAGAGAAGGGGAGAGAGGCAGGCAGCATCTTCAGCTACTCGTGTGCCGGGCCCTGAGCTCGGTGCTTTACTGGGATAAGCTGCCTTGATCTTGAAAATAACCCGAGGAAGCAGAGTGAGGAAACGCTGTCTGGACAGGTCTAACTCACAAACCGCTCTAATCCAGAAAGGTTGGCTGCGGTCCCACCTCCTGCATCTCTAGGTTCCCTGAGGCTGCATCAAGCTTTTATTCAGTCTTTTCCTCCTCCTGATGGCTTGAGGGTGCAATGGGATAGAAAATGGGGGTAGAATTTGAGGCCCCTGATGGAGAGGGAAGAGATTAGAGGAGGACTGATGGGACCCTGAGCGAGTTGTCTTTCCAGAGCTGGGTCCCAACTCCTCCTCCCAGGGCTCCTGACAGCTCCCTGTGGCTGGTTTTCTTTCTTCCCTTTGTTTCCACACCTTCTTTCTCTGGTTGCTAGTGGCTCTTTCTTTTTCCAGTTCCTTGGAGTTCCGAGTCCTGATTTCTATTCGCTGTCACTATTTTCTTTTTCTTTCTTTCTTTCCTTTTTTTTTTTTTTTTTTGAGACAGAGTCTCACTCTGTTGCCCTGGGTAGAGTGAGTGCCATGGCATTAGCCTAACTCACAGCAACCTCAAACTCCTGGGCTCAAGCAATCCTCCTGCCTCAGCCTCCTGAGTAGCTGGGACTACAGGCATGCACCACCAAGCCCGGCTAATTTTTTTATATATATTTTTAGCTGTCCATATAATATCTTTCTATTTTTAGTAGAGACGGGGTCTCGCTCTTGCTCAGGCTGGTCTTTAACTCCTGACCTCGAGAGACCCTCCCGCTTCAGCCTCCCAGAGTGCTAGGATTACAGGCATGAGCCACTGTGCCTGGCCTTGCTGTCATTATTGATGCTGTGTTGTTTATATTGTCCTTCTAAAAGCTTCTGAATTGCCTACAGAAAGCGTGTTTATATACGTGTATGCATGTGTGTGTTGTGTGTGTATGTATGCACACATGCATGTTTTCTGTGTGTGCATGTGCATGCACACATGCATGTATGTTTTCTCTGTGTGCATGTGTTTGTATATATGTGTCTGTATCAGACAGTAGCAGAAGCAACTAAGGACATGGCAGCAGCTTTAGCTATCCAGCTGGACTTTTTTGGATTTAGAAAATTCCCTGTTCTCTTTAGCATTGGCACCCTATTTAGCAGTCTCCAAAGCCCTTTTCCTGGTGTTCACCCACACAAGCTGCCCTCCCAACTCAAGCCTCCCACCCCTTTGACCTTATGAGGTCAGCTGTGGTTATCTCTGTTTTTGGGCTTAGTCACTGCAGGTCCTGGAAGGGAAAGGTGGCTTCAGTCGTGCCAAAGTGGCGGATGACATGGGGTTTGAATCTAGGGTTTCTGACGTGAGCCCAGTGAGGAAGCTGGTTTTAAGGCAGCCTTTTAAGTTCAGATGTGCAATGAGAGGTGTGCCTGCCACACAAGGGAACCAAAATACACAAGAGCAACAAAATTGAACAACTGGAAACTTGGGGATATGGTGGGGGTGGGTATGGTAGCTACGGGCATTGCTGCTTCCCTCTCAAATACACTATAAAGTGGGAGGATTTTGCTCGCTTTACTTTTGACATGGAAACGATCACAGAGGCTTGGTTACTGTAGAGGCATCGATGAGAGTTATGGGCAGGAGCCTCTTCAGGGAGCCCTTGTCAGTTTGCAAATGGGTAGCTGTGATGTCGGAGGTCTGCACTGGGTCCCATGCGCTTCCTGCATGTTTGCTCTGGGGGTGAGGGGCTGTTCCCGTTTATATAAAATTATTTGTGGTGCTTCATAAGGGCCACATTTTCCAGCTATGATTATTGTGTTAAATATGAATATACTTCATTGCCCAGGGCTCTCATTTTGAGAGTGCTTAAAAATAACTTAAAAAAAATTTATGCCAAGTTTCAACATGGAAGAAATGTGTATGCATAAAATTATAATGCAACTGTTGGCCCAGCCTTAATTATAGCTGATACTGAGCATTTCTCATTTTATTTTGTTAATCCAGCTTCAGCAAAGAAACACCCATGGGATTTCTCCCCTTGCGTTTAATAAACACGTTAACTTTGTGAGCGATAGAAGTTGGCGTGTTCATCAGCATTTTATGAGATGCATTATAATAATTCCACAAGTTAGGGGTGTGCATTTATGGGAACTTCAACTCACAGAACATCAGAGCTGGGAAGGCACCTTGGAGATTATTTATGGGGGGAGGCAGGAGATGGGGAGTTGGGTCATGGCACCTCTCCAGGCTGTAGGGGAGGTGCGTGCTGGTGGGTCTGCCCCACACCCTTGCCTTGGTCCAGGTGCTGCTGTTTCTGTTACTACCCGTTAGCCTCTGGACAAGGCTTGAAGACCAGGTTCCACTTTGAAACATTACAAGGCCAGTTATAATTTGGGCTGTTCACCTTTCAGATGAGAAAAGGAGGCATAAAGAGATTCAAAGACTTAGGCAGAATCTATCCATTGGAGGTGTGAGAGCCACTTGGGGGCTGGGAGGCCCAGGCTTCTGATTCCGACAGGAACCTTCCTGCTGCGTCACAGAGGAGAGCACCTATTAGGGCTGGGTGCTGAGCTATACGCGTCGTCTTGGTGATGTCTGGAGTCCTCCCCACAGCCCCGTGCATCGAAACTCAGAGAGGCTTAGTACGTGGGCCCAGGGCCACACAGCTACTAGAGCCAAAGTTGGGTTCCGATCTGTGTTGTTTTAAATAAGAGGTTCAATTGTAAATCAGAATATCTTTTCCTTTAAAAATTGTTTACATTTTTTAGAGTGATGTATAACATACATGTGGAGAAGTGTGCATCAGACAGATGAACGGCTCAGTGAATCTTCACAAACTGAATTCACTGCAGAACCAGTACCAGATCAGGAAACACATTTCCTCTGCACCCCAGAAGACCCTGGCCCCAGCCCCGCCAGGGTGACTCATCGTGCCTCAGCACAGAGTAGTTAGTTGTGCCTTCCCTGTACTGTGTGCCAGTGGAAGCACGCCGCCTGGACTCGGTCAGGCTTCTCCCGCTCCCCGTCATTCGCGTTGCACAGAAATGTGGATGTAAATGGGCCCCGTGAGATTTAAAAATAGTTTTTATGCAGGTTGAGAATTGGCCAAGCAGTGGCTGATTGAGACTAGGAAAATCTGTGGTCTGAGTTGGATCTGATTCACCTGCGGGGTTGGCCAGGTGCACCTGGGCTGCCAGGACGACTCCACCCTCACGTGACCATCAGCATCATTAAGCGGTGCCTCCACCTAACGAGGGCGGCTGGGGCTTGGGCTTTAGAGTCGTATGTTTGGGTTTTGTTCCTGCCGTGCGCCTACCTGCTGTATAACCTTGTAATCCCCTCCCTGGCTCAGTTAATTCATCTTAAAATGCATACTGCAGCCCCTCCCTCACTGGGGTAACGTGAAGGTTAAATGGGGTAGTGGGCAAAGAGTTAGAAAATGTTACTCTTTTTTTGGCCTAATCAGGTGTAGTGCCCGATCGGCCACCAGAGGGTGCTGTTGGAACGTGTATGGCGCCTGCCCATCAATGCAGGTCGGTGCTTTCTGCCTGTTGGGAACTCCCACCGTTGTTTCACTGAAAAGGTCTGCCTCTCACATGGTGGCCCACTGTTCCTTGATTCTGGACTTGTTGCCAAGCTGTGCAGTGACTATGCTTATTAAGTGTGTGGTTTGGGTGAGCTGGTATTACCCACATCTGGCATGCTCTCCTTTCCAACATATTGCTCCCTGAGATGAATTGCTGTAGTAAATTATACCAAACACAGAGAGCAAAGTCCCAGTCTTAGCACAGCTACTCTTCTTTGTTGTAATTAGTCATTTGAAATGTCCCTCTAACCATGATGCTGGCTACAGGTCGGGGACCCCAAGACTTGCATTTGTCCAAGTGATGGCTCCCTATATTACAGGAAATAACAGATGATCTCCCAGCACAGGGCTGGGCACAAGGTGGGTGGGCACGAGGTGGGTGGGCACGAGGTGGGTGGGCAGATGTGCTGGTCGACTTGGAAGGTCTTGGTTAAGTTTTGGCTTTGTGATTTTTCTGGGTGGGGCTCTTTGGCAATTTACTGCTTTCTCTGAGCCCCAGGCTTCTCCTCTGTAAAATGGGGATGATGGTGGGCGTAGGGATGGCACCATCCACTTGGCCACTGTAGGGGACAGTGGGGAGGATCAGCGTGGTCATGCTTTGGGCCATGAAGTCTTGAGGCCTTTCCTTCCCGTGGCTGTCGTGTGCAGACTTTCCTGGGACACCAGCTCCAGGAGCTCTTGTGCCTTTCCCTGCCTGGCCTCCCCCAACCCTGAGTCTGCTGTTTGCTCACCTGGGACTGCCATTGCTCGCCTGGCCCACATATTTGCAGTTCTGGAATCTGGCACTTTGAGGATAGGCTGTCCGCACCCACCAGTTATCTCCTTGCAATGCATATTAACTTTTGTGCCAAGAATTCCTTTTCCCCATCAAATCTGATTTCCTCTTTTCTTTTTTTGGTTATTGTATCAATTTTATTATTAGGACAGAAAGGCCGGAAGAGGCATTAGTGATATCCTCAGCTGCTCCCACCCGGTGAAATTTCTCATCAACATCAAAGAGAAATACCAAGAACTCAGCCGCCGTGGGATGTGTTTTGCCTCATGTCCAGAGCTGGCACGTCCTGCAGTGTGGGCAGCTCTGGCCTTGATCTCTGCCTCAGTCAGTGTTGGGCCCAGAGCTGGTTGACTTGCCTGAGGCCAGAACTGTCCGGGGATCAGTAAGGCTTCCTCCCCCAAGAGGGAGATCTTACTATTTTGTCCCTTTATTTCTAACATCAACTTAAGTGGCTTTTAAATTTTTTCTTTGGCTACACATGTAATCCCCATTGTGAAAGATCGTAAAAACTCGGAGAAAGCCTTTAAGCTAGGAAATAATTCTATTCATGATTCATGTGCTCAGAGCCAATCACTGGCACTGGGTGCTGGGAGCTGGGTGGATGGGCAGAGGGTGCTGGGTCCTCTTTCCCTTTCTCTCTCGCTCCCTCCCCTGCCCCCCCTTTTCTCTGTTTTTTCAGACCAATTTCCTTGGCTTTTCCCCTGCCAGTGAACAGTTTTCCCCTAGTCACCCAGGTGGAAAACCTTTTATCAGAAATTGCAAATTGGCTGCCCTCAGGCCAGATCTAACCTTGCTTTGTTTGGTATACACAGTTTTTTTGTTTGTTTTTGCAGAAAAATCTCAGTTGCCAGTGCTTCAAAATCAAGAGACTCCACATACAAATTCAGCATTTGGGCCCCCATTGACTAGACCTGGCCGGCAGCCAGGGGACAAGGCAGGCTGCTGTGGGCCCTGCCCTCTGTCTCCAGACCTCCCGGGGTGGGCCCCCTGCCGTTCCTGGCCAAGTGTTGGACTGTAGGGCTCTTCCTTGGTCGCTGCCTGCTTGGAGGCACCCCGCTGTCTGGCCTGCCTTAAATCCCTCCTCCCCCTGGACATCCACGGCTCTTCCAGGAGGTAAGGCTCCCTGCCTAGGTCCCTCCTCCACTGGCTGGGCTGCTTCCTTTCCCTTCTTCCTTTCCTCCAGCTGTCTTGCCACCTCTTGGGCCAGTTCAACTCCCCCGCCCCCCCACAATCTTTCCCCAGGTGCCTCACCGCAGAGATTTCTGCCTTCTCCACAGGCTTTCCTATGGCATATGGTCAATATGGTTTTGTGTAGATGTGCACACATAGCCTGCTTTCCTACCTAATTTGTAAGCTCCTGGTGAGCTGATCAAGGTAGCTTTGGAATCATATAGGCCTGTATTTGATCCTCCTAGGCAAGTTATGACTTCCTCATCTGTAACGTAGGATAATATTATCTTTGTGTCTGACCTGTTAGGCAGGTCTACTGTGTACAGCTTTGCAGGTTGTACACTGAACAAGGGTGTCACTTCTGAGGGGGGCTCATCGCACATAATAGATTTGTATGTTTATTATGAAAGTTTTCCAGCAATGGCAGTAAAGTGTCTTGTTCCAACAAACTCAATGTGTTACGTCACTTTCTGACAGGGGGTGCTAGTGTCTTAAGGAAGAAGTGCATTTGCCCAGTTCTCACAGAGGTGCCTTACGGGCTGGCAGCAGAATTAAATGTGAAGGAGTGTGAAAGCACCCGGTACTGAGGATATGTTTATCTCCTCTCTC
Organism: Eulemur rufifrons; assembly: GCF_041146395.1. Classification (NCBI taxonomy): domain Eukaryota; kingdom Metazoa; phylum Chordata; class Mammalia; order Primates; family Lemuridae; genus Eulemur; species Eulemur rufifrons. The sequence goes on from NC_090985.1 coordinate 31,881,494, forward strand.
TTGAAAGCAGGGCTTGAGTCCAGAAGCAGTGCTGGCAGGCTGTGGGGGGGGGGGGGGGAGGGGGGGTGCAGAGTGGGGACGTGGGACCTTACAGGAGAGAGCTGGGGTTAGGAGTCAGGCTTTCCCAAGCTCACGTCCAGCTGCCTAGCACTTAGACTGTGCGGAACCTGCGTTGCCTCATCGCCTCCGTCAGATATGGAGATATTCAGGTATTACTGAATGTCATCGATTCAAACACTAATGCTTTGACATCTCTAAAATTGGGAGGTGTCTTACAATTGGTGTGATAAGAAACCATTGTGTCTTAGTTTATTTGGCAGTGTTTTTATCATTTTTTTTTAGTGGTATGTAAAATATTAGTGCTTCTCAAAATAGGCGTTTTCTTAGATTTGAGGAAATTCAATAATAAAACCTATTTCATAGGATTGCTGTGAAGATTAGATATGCCTGGCATGAGCCTCTGGTGGTGCCCTCATGGTGAAGGTTTAATTAATTTAAGCTTCCTTCTCCTCTATAGCCTCCTCTTTCAATCCCATTGTTTTGGTTACAGCAAGTTTTCACTAAGTGTGATGATGATAACGATGTTGATGACACGGCTGGTTGAAAGTTCTGCAAGATAACCTAAAGGGAAGGAAAATATTTTGTCCTAACCTGAGTCTGTTTTCCTAAACATAAAGGGAAAAGTTATTTTAAATTCTGCACAATATGAGAATTTATTCATTATACTGGCTGTGACATCAGTCCATCTTGATGTTGTTAAAAATATTTCCACTCCTATTGGAAGCTGCTGGCCCTTATGAATTTAATAACCTGTGGGTAAGTGAAAAACGAGAAAACAAAAATATAACTCAGAAAGAATTTTCCACCCTACTCCTCTTCTCATAAGTTAGATTATTTAATGGGATCTTAGCTTTGGCTGTTGAACTCTCTTTAAAGTTAATCAATCCAAGTAAATATAGTTACAAAGCAGAGAGGATGATTTATGCTAATCAAGGAGAAGAAATAAGAGATTTGTGAGCCATAGCTTTTAAATAGAGTAATTTAATAGTCTAGTCATGTAGCGTTTTGTCTTCTTGTGGTTATTGACAAATGTTTAATCATTTTGTAATCATCCGTTTGTCTAACACTTATTGAGTGGCTGCTGTGTTCCTGGCAGCATCGTTGCCAGAGGGATGGTGGCGCTAGGCTGGTGGGGCTCTCGCCACAGGTAATGAGTGCAGGTAGTATGGAAGGTACCGGGCAAGGGGGTGGGGACCACAGCCAGCCCTTCAGACCCCGAATCTCCCACCATCACCTGGAGACGTGTATACCAACTGGACTGTGTCCTGGCTGTGTCTCTGCGAGCCGTCTCACTCCACCTTTCTGAGCTTTACGTGCTGCACAGGGTGGCTGGGATTGAATGGGGTGATGGGTCAGCCACCTAGCAGCATACACAATCTTCTCAAATTTAGTGTCCTTTCCGGAGGATCCAGACTAGTTTTGTTTGCCATGGTATTTTTTTTAATTGTGTATTTTGACATAATTATAGATTCACAGGAAGCTGTAAAAGTAATACACAAGTCTCGTGTACCCTTTACCCAGTGTACCCAATGGTTACCTTTTTAAAATTTTGGTAAAGTATACATAACATAAAATTTATCATTTTAGCCATTTTTAGGTATAGAGTTCAGTGGCATTAGGTACATCCACATTGTTATGCAGCCATCACCTCCGTCCATGCCCAGAACTTTTTTATCTTCCCAACTCGATGGTTACATCTGATATCACTAACTGTTAACCAACATCAAAGTCAAGAAGTCCATGCTGGTACAATGTCTGTGTGTATAGTTTGAATCTGTTTTTATCATGTGTGTAGATTTGTGTAATTACTCCTGCAGTTAAGATGTAGCACTGTTTGTTGACATTTTACCAGTTTGAGCGAAGTGTAGAAACCTTCCCACCCTTTTCATCCCTCTACCGTCTCTCATTTGTAGTATGATTTTCATAAATGTTTCTTCTGTATACATTGGAACCACATCACACAGAGGTGTACTTTGTGCTTCAACCATCAAACATAATTTAGAGAACTCAAGAGTGCCACTTCTTGGCCTTTTGGCTAAGATCATGTGAAAACTCAGGAAAGTCTGTTTTATTAACCCGTATTTTTATGCTTTCTTTTGCTGTTCCAAGATTTCTTTTCTCATTTTCTTTCTGTTTAGAGAACTTCCTTTAGCCTTTCTTTTAGGTTAAGTTTGCTGACAACAAATTCTTAGTTTCCCTTCTTCTGAGAATGTTCTGATTTCCCCTTCGTTTCTGAAGGCTGTCATCACTGGATATGGGATTCTAGGTGGACGTTCTTTTCTTTTAGCGTTTGACAATGTCGTGCCACTTCCTCCTGGCTCCCATTGTGTCTGATGAGAAATCTGTTCTCAGTCACATAATTTTCCTGTAAAGCATATTGTTTTTTCTTCCTACTTGCAAATTTTTTCTTTATCTTTAGTTTCCAGAAGTTATGATGTGCCTTGGCATGGATATCTTCCGGTTTGTCCTGCTTGCGATTTGCTTAGCTTTTTCAATTTGTGGGTTTTTTATCTTTTGCCAAATTTTGGAAATTTTTAGCAGTTATTTTTTTGAGTGCTTTTCCAGTCCCACTCTCTTTCTCCTCTTCTGGGACTCTGATGACACACATGTTAGATCTCTTGTTATAGTCCCACAGGTCCCTGAGGCTCTGTTTATTTTTTTCTATATTCTGTTATTCAGATTATGTGCTTTCTATTCTTCTGTCTTCAAGATCACTGATTCTTTTGTCTTTCTCATTTTGCCTCGAGCCCATTTATTAAAGGTGTTTTTGTTGTTGTGTTTTTCTGTTCTAAAATTTCCATTTTGGTTTTCTTTATGTCTTCTGTTTCTTTGCTGAGACATTCTGTTTTTTTTTTTTTTTTCATTTGTTATAGGCAGGTTTATTCTTGTTCATTAGAGCACTTTCATGATGTCTACTTCAGTCCTTGCCAGATCATGCTGATGTCTGTGTTGATTGTCCTTTGTCATTACAGTTGAGATTTTCCTGGTTCTTGGAAAATCATGAGAAATGTTTTTTTATTGAACCCTGGGCATTTTAGGTATTATGTTATGATCGTGGATCTTATTTAAATCTTCTGTTTTAGCAGGCTCCATCTGATACTGCTCTGGCAGGAAAAGGTTGGTACCACCTTGTTACTGCTGGTGGGGGTAGAAATCCGGGTTCCCCACTCGGCTCTGTGGACACCTGGGGGAAGGTGGGGGAAGGTGTGCCTCATGACTGCTGGGTGGGGTGGGAACTCAGGCTCCCCACTGGGCTTCTGCTGCTGATACCAAACCTGGCTAGGAAGGGTGGGGTGGCTCATTACTACCTCCACATGGCCTTCAGTGACACTTCAGTGGGGAGGTCATAGCTTCACCATTTCGGGATGCTGGTGAGTGTTGGCTCTGCACTAGGCCTTCTCTGACACCAGCCCAGCTGGGGGTGGGAGGGCTGCTCTGTTAACTGCTGGGTGGGGTGCCAGTCCTGGCTTTTACTCACCTTTGCTGGTGGGATGGGGCTGCAGTGCTTTCTGAGGTGTTTGGCTGTTGCAGGGTGGATGTTGTCTAGAGATTTCTGTCTTGCTAGGCTGCCCCTTTCCTGGTCCTCTGGCGAGAGACAGGCTTTCCCTGGAGCCATTTTTGCCTGTGCCTGTTGGTGCTTCCAGATTGCTGATGTTTCAGCTCTCCATCTGGGTGCTAGGAGGCAAAAAGACAACCCAGGCACGTTGCCACTGTGTTGTTCTCTGGGTCCTGAGGTTGTCTGTCTTCTTCTCTCCAACTTTCAGTCTTCTTATGTTTGTGTTATCTATAACATCCAGATTTTCTTAAGCTGTATTTAGCAGGAGGAATAGAGAAAAGTTCATCCACTCCATCTTTCTGGAACTTGCTCCCTGCCTCCCCGCTGCCATCCTCTGTGGCCGTCTGGTTCTGCTCACAGCTGCCCACCAAAAGCTGTGGCGTTTATGAGCCGTGCCTTGGGCTGCGCTTCCTGCCCTGCCTTTTCTTACCTCCAGCCGGCCCTTAACTTTTGGTTTTCATTGTAGTCAGCTTTCCTTTGGATAAAAAATGTTTTAAGGTGTGGCTGGGAGTCTGTGCCTCTGAGTAGGTGCTGACAGCTGTGTCCCTCTGCATCCTGGTCTCGGGTGGCTGATCTGGTCTCCTGTAGACAGGTGGGCTCTAAGCTAGGAAAACGTCATCCTCTCAGTGCTTGGAAGGAGAGAGTTTGGGATGTAGAAATCAGGTCACGCTTGGCATTTCCCCGTCCTCAGACCCTAAAGTGCCTCCCGGGGAGTCTGAGCCGCTTGTTCAGGTCACTGCAGTTGTTTGGACCTAGGCCGGGAGGGCCACAGGTGCTGTTGTGCTAGGCTGCCGCCGCCAGCTCTCTATGTTGTGTGTCTGACAGATTCAGTGACGGGCCACAGGTACGCCGCCAGTCGGAGGCTGAGGCCAGAGATCCTGACTCTCGGACCCAGACAGTTTCCACAAGATCTTTAGACACTGATGCTGTTTCTAACATCGTAAGAATGTAGAAGGAAACATAGTTTAAGTTTTTACTTGGGGCCCCTGAGACTGGCCATGTCAGTGACACCACGTACTTCCTCTGCCGCCCTCTGTGCTGGGCTCAGCCCGCAGGAAGTGGAGGGCGCTGGGGGACCCCCGAGGGGAGGGGTTTGCCCAGGGTTTGCATGCTATCAAGGTGGTATTTCTCCCGTCTCTCCCGTCATCTGTGATGCACAGCAAAAGGTCTAGAAGGTTCACACACACCAAGCTGCTCAGCAAGGCTCTCTTTCTCGGAGGGGTGATGGGGGCTGTCTGTAGTCAATACGCTTCTATATTATATGACTGTTTTACCATAAGCACTGTTTTACAATATGTACTCATGTGTAACTTTTGTAGTAAATAGCAATGGTAATATTAACCGGGAGACCCCAAGGTGCTTAAACCCTGTCTTGTTCCGGCCTCCCGCCCCCGAGACTCACGGCGGTGGACGTGAGAGGACAACAGCAGAAGGAAGGGGATGCTCTGGATTGTGTGCGGGGTGCCGGGGCGTCCCGTGAGCTGGCTGAGCCTCTGACTCCAGCTCGAGGCTGGACTGACCCTCCTCGTCCCTTTACTCAAGGGATCGAGACTAGGGGAGGGTCCCTCAGAGGGGCCAGCTCTAGCTGACCACGTCTGCTGCCCATGTCTGTGCCCTGTCAATTCCCAGGGACCCTCCCAGAGTCCAGGGGGCCCAGTCACCCTCCTGGGGACCTACGGACCCATATTCTAGGCTAGTTCATGGCCACCTTTTGGGAGGAGTGGGGTCAGAAGACCTAGTTTGCCCTGAGGCCCCCAGAGCAGGCGGGGAGGTCAGAGGTCACAGACGGACCTGGCTGTTCCTGGCTGGGAATGTTTGCAAATCAGGGGTCAGAACCGAGGTCTTCCTTACACAGTTATTTTAAGGCTTTCCTTTTTTACTAGTACAGAGAAGCTGGTTAAAAACTGGCAACTATTTCGTAGGAGTTGAATGCTCAAACCCTAAACTTCTGTGATTTTCCTTGTGCTGAATACGTCATTTTCCCTTTGAATTCCTCTGATAAGAACGAGTACACAGTAATTGGGCCTAAAAATGCATCCAAATTATAGCATCTTCATCAGAATTAGCTGACAACATAATTATGATTTTATTTCAGGGTATAAGATACATTTTTTCATATTAGCCCACTATAAAAAATGAAAGAGCCTCCTTTATTATTATTTTGGCAGATAATATTCTTACTGTCTGGGGGATGCAGCCTGATCTGGCACTGTCTCTGTGTGCTTTGCCACTTTGCCGTTTGTTCCTGCTTTATGGACATCTCCAGACTGTGCACAGTCACCCCCACATCCGAGGCCTGGGAGGCACCCACAGATCATGTTGAAGAGGGTGCATCTTGCACTCTGCTCTGGGCTTCTGGACTAGACTGTTTTTAAATACAGGATTGCAACGTTAGTAGCAAAACAGAGCCCACCCACTCACATGGCTTTTTTGTGGTCCTGTTGGCTTTATGTGGCTGTGTGCTCCTTACCAGCGCTGACCCCGGGTCTGGGTCAGGGAAATGTGGGTTCTGCCTGGACACGGCACTTCCCTGGCGGTGAGGCAGAGAGAGGTGAGCCTTTCTGAACCTCAGTCCTGCACCTGTAGACTGGGGTGCACGGAGCCTGCTGGCGGAGAGGTGGGAGGATTGAATAAGGTAATGGCGGTCGTGGTGGGGGCTGGAGCCTATGCCTGGTGCACTCTGGAGTCTGAGAGCCCTTCCTGTGACCACCTGTCCAGGACCTGGCTGCCTTTTAAGATCCATTCAAGTGCTTCTTCCCAGAACCTTCCAACCTTAGCCAAGGCTCTCTCTGTTCCTCCAGTCCTCGTCTTTATTGTTTGCAGCATGTGTTTTGGCTCACACATTTGTTAAACACCTTTCATGTGCCAGGTCGGGGGATGTGGCCTTGAATAAGACACTGTCCTTGCCTGAACAGCTTGCAGCTGAGCCTCCAGAACTGTGTTGTGTTTGCTGTGCTCTCCTTTTCCTTGCTTTTTATTTTTCCTTTGAGATGGGGTCTTGCAATGTTGCCCGGGCTGGCCTTGAATTCCTGGCTAAGCTATCCTCCCTCCTCAGCCTCACGAGTACGCGCCTAGCTTCTATTACTTTGCTTGTTAGAAGGTCTAGCAGTCTTTCTGATTTTTTAAAAGTTATTTAAACTCATTGTAGAAAATACAAGTGATTAAAATAAAAAGTTTCACAGTCAAGATTTTGGTGTGTTTCCTTTCAGCCTGGCTGGCTCTTCTTCCTTCCATCCATTCATGAATAATGTCTGTTCATTAATAACAAAATAGTGTTCACACCAAGTAGCTGTGTCTTCCATTCTCTACTGTGTACTGTTCATTGTGAGCATTTCCCTGTGCAATTCACAATTCTTCGAGCGCATGATTTTCAGCGGCTGTGTTCTGATTTGTTTCGTGGGTGTGTCTTGAGCTGTCCACTGCTGAGCACTTAGGTTGTTTCCGGGAACTTGCTGTCACAAATACTTCTGCGTTGAGTATCTTAGTGCACAATCTTTGTTCTCATTTTGGAGGATCATGAAGGCAGGATCTCAAGAAGTGGAACCGCTGGTCCACAGTTGTGACAGGGCACCTTCGAGGTTGTTGGCGCTTTGCTGACGGCAGTATTGGTTCATGAGCGCCACGACCCACCACACTCGAGTGTGTCTGTGTTGCAGGACAACTTTGTGGGGAGAAGGGTTCTTGGGCGCAGGGCTTGTCCTGGAAGCCAGGCCTCCTGGAAACCCTGAGCAGGCCCTGAGGGGGGCTGCCCTGCGGGCTGAGAGTTGTGGAGGCTCAGAGACACTTGGCTGCCTCCTCCTGGGCCTTTTTACATGCTCTGAATGCACCTGCCTCCCTGCTGTTCTCTTGCTAGAAGGCCTGGAAACCCTTTTAACCAGTAAAAGTCATTTGTTCCAGCATAGCAAGTGCTTGGAGGTGGTGTCTGTTATCTAGTGGCCACAGGACCCTTTTTCTTTTTTGAGACAGGGTCTCCATTTGGCGCTAGGCTGGGGTGCAGTGTTGTCATCAGAGCTCACTGTAACCTCAAACTCCTGGGCTCAAGCAATCCTCCCACCTCAACCTCCTGAGTAGCTGGGACTATAGGCGCACACCACCATGCCCAGCTGATTTTTAAATTTTTTGTAGAGATGGGGTCTTACTGTGTTGCCCAGGCTGGTCTTGAACTCCTGCCCTCAAATGATAATCCTGCTCTGGCCTCCCAGAGTGCTGAATTACAGGTGTGAGCCCCCGAGCCCGGCAGGACCCTTCCTTTGGATAGTGCAGACCTGAGGAGGCTGCCTGCTTTCTTAAAATCGCCACCTTGATCTAAGCCCCTTTGTGTGACTCTCAGGCCACTTTGTGTATCTCTCATCCCTGAGGTTCCCAGTCTCTCCCTCGTTGCTGTACTCTGTGCTTTGCCTCTCATGCTTGCTATGTTTTTTGGGTGCAGCCTCTCTTTCCCATCCCCTCAGAGGGCTGTCTCTGCCACTTAGGATTGGGTCCTTCATTTGCTGCCTGCTGTGGTCTGAATGTTCCCCCCACCAAATTCCTATGTTGAAACCTGCCCCCAATGAGATGGTGTGAGGAGGTCATCAGGTCATGGGGGTGGAGCCCTGGTGAATGGGATTAGTGCCCTTATAGCTGAGGCCCCCAGAGAGCCGTCTTCCCCTTCCACCAAGTGAGCACAGCGAGGAGGCACCGTCTGTGAAGCAGGAACCAACCCCCGCCAGAGAATGAATCTCCCAGTGCCTTGATCTTAGGCTTCTCAGCCTCCAGAACCGTGAGAAATAAAGTTCTGTTGTTTATACCCCCCTAGTTATAGTATTTTGTTTTAGCAGCCCAGACGGACTAAGACAGTGCCCTGTAAGTGGATTCAGGTTCTTGATGCTTTTCAGCTTCAGCCTGGTACACCCTCTGGGAAGCCAGCCCCATTTCTCTGCCCCAGCATGCCCCGAGCCCCATCCTGTGTTGCCTGCTGCTGGTAGGCACCTCCGCTCAGATGCCTTGCCCGGACCGCTGGGTCCAGACCAGTCCTTGCTCCCACCAGCGGACACCTGCCTCCCTCTCTCTCTGTTGCCCTCATTCGGGCCTGACTCCTACTCTGCAGATCTGTGTCTGGGGCCTCCTCTCCGCTCTCGTGCCTGGGCAGGCACTTTAATTTCAGTCTCACCCCCCATACCAGTGCAATCCTTTGCCCTTCGTCCCCTCACTCAGCCCTGGCCACTTGCTGACTTCCAGGTGCACCAAGGTGACCGAGGCTGGCCGGCTGCCACGTCTGTGGACCTCACGTTGTAGGGGGAACCGTGTGTTACGGGGCTCTGCAGGGTCCGGGGGCAGGCACGCAGGGAGCTGACGCAGCTCGGTTGTGCGGGGCCTCCCCCACTAGACCAGCCCTTCCAAACACGGCTTCCCCAAGCCTTTGCTCTGCTTGCAGACGTCTGGCTCTCCCAGGAACTGCCAGTTCCCGCTCAGATGCCTGTGCTGGGCCTTCAGAGCTGTCCCTGTGGGCACAGGTCCCTGTGCTGTCAGCAGATCCGCTGATTCACCTCGCTCTTGCCTCCTCGTTTCCTTCCTCTCTGCATCTGCCCTCCCATCTTCTTGGAGCATCCCTGTCCTGTGGCACTGAGCTCTGGTCATCCCTTGGCTGAGAAGCCTCTCCTGCCTATGGCAGGCTTTCCGGGTCAGGGTCCCTGCCGCTGTGCCCTGCCTCTTGGTCTGCATTGCACAGCTGAGCCCTCAGTTATGTGTGAGTCATCCTAGGCCCATGCGTGTGACTCTGCCTCCACCCTGAGAACCCCAGGCCCAGTCCGCCTGCCTAAGAGAGCTGCACATGCAGAGGCGTGCTGATAGCAGATGGCCAAGGCCAGGTGCCGCCCTGGGGTGCTCCAGCCTTCAGGCTGTGTGGAGCAGCTGGGAGGCAGTTTATTTCCAGCCGTCTCCAACACTTTATCACACACAGGTGCAGAAGTAATTTTATTTAATCTCTAGATGATGCTTGGTGTGCCTTTGAACTAGGAGACCCCTCATAATAACTCTGGTCCTCAGAAGTTCTGCTCTGTTAAATGTCACAGAATTCCCTTTTTTCTGGGAGCATCCTAGGAACCAAGAATACTTACAGGTCAGCTGAGAAATAATTTTATTAAAAATTGTAAGCTGAGATTGTTCTGTGATGTGTCTGTCCAGTGAGACGGTGGCCTCCTCTGTGGCCAGGCCTGGGCCTTGTGCCCCATTCTTCTCTGTCCCCAGTGCCCGGAGTGGGCCCACCTGTGGTCACTGCTCAAGTGATGCTGAAATGAACAGGTGTGAAGTTGATACATGGTTTGGGGATTATCCTCTTCTTCATAATGAGTGTCATTTCAGATGTGACCAGGTGTAGAGTCCTAAGTATTTCAGCTGTAACCTGGTGTAACTCAGCTCATGGTCTGCAGCCAAACAGACCTGTGTCAGACGCAGGTATTAACAGTAGAGGCTCCGGCCCTGCTTCCGCCCTGACGCGAGCAAGGTGCACATCCTCTCTCAGCCGCAGTTTCCTCACTTGTGGACTGGGAAAATTACAGACTTCTTGCCTAAGTCATTGGGTTGCTGTAGGATCAGCAGGAAGCATGTTGAAAATGACACAGCTTCATATAAAGAAAACAGTCTTACTGAAACCTCTTCTTGGTTTGGAAGCATTTTGGGTTCCTTAGGAATAAAACATTTCTTAAAACAAATATCGACTGGCAGTATTCATGAGACATTTTCATTGACGAAGCAGTGTTCTGCTTTGTTAAATTTCGATTTCCTGTGTTGTTTGGTAGGAAAGAATTCTCTTAGGTCATTACCTTCCCTGCTTGTTCATGGCGAAAGCCTTTCTGTAGCTCCAGAGGGGCTCACTCCTGTGGCTGCAGTGCCTTGCGGGGCTTCCGCCCTCTCCCTGAGATGCTGTGCTGGCCTGGCGCCTTTCTTCCTCATTTCCCCTTCCTGCTAGGGGAGTTTTGCTGTAAGAGAAGGAGAGAAATGGGGTGGGGAGAAGAGAGGTTTTTGTTTTAAGATGGGAGATTAGGAGTGTGTTTGCAGGCCGATGGGAGAGATCCAGTAGGGAGGGAAAAAGCCAAAATGACTGGAACAATGTTGTTGAGGGGGTGGGTGGGGGTGGCTTCTGCACACACAAGCCTTTGTGTGCCCTTTGTCCAGTAACCTTCCCAGGGAGGGGTGTGGGATCAGTCTTCCCAGGCAATAAGGGGTGCATCCTCCCCCCGCCTTTTTTTAGATACAAGGTCTAGTTCTGTTGCCTAGGTTGGAATGCAGTGGCGTGATCATAGCTCACTGCAGCCTGGGATCAAGGGGTCCCACCACCTCAGCCTCCTGAATATTTGCCCCTACAAGTGTGCACCATCATGCCAGGCTAATGTTTTAAAAATTTTTTTGTAGAGGTGAGGTGTCACTGTGTTGCCCAGGCTGGTCTCAAACTCCTGGCCTCAAGTGATTCTCCTGCCTCAGCCTTCCAAAGTGCTGGGATTACAGGCATGGGCCACCATGCCTGGCCTAGATCCTAAATTTAATATTTTGTATAATTGTTTTATTAGATTGAAAACTGAGTGTTCTTTTTCTCTCATTATGTCTTCTTGCCTAGTATGGGATGAACATAATGAACTGTTAGTAAATGTTTGTGAATGATGATAATGCATTAAATAGGAATTAAGTGGCTTAAAAAAAAGCAACAGATTCCCATCCTTTCATTGAAAGGTGTCTTGGCTCTTGAGAAACGCTATTTTGGTCAATTTTTCCTTGTACCTAATTTGAGAGCATCTAGCAAGCATACTTAATTGCTGTCAGTGCAGTTCATTCATTTGAGGAGTAGGATTTAATTTTTTAAGTTGCATATTCATTTTTTTCATGGCTGTACCTATATTGGAATCTGGGCTGTTGAGTAGATTTGGGTAACTGAAGAGTCTGTATTAGATACTATCCAGAAGGACAGAGGTTTTGAAATACTGAAGAAAGAACTTTCTGGCAACTGGAGCCCCCTGAAGATGGAAGTACGCTGTCTGGCATGGAGGTGTCCACCAGAGAGATACAGTCTGGGAGAGCCTGGTGATTGCTCAAAGGGGTGGCCTTCAGTGTGTTCTTTGCAATTAGAAGTAATAACTGTTTGTGTGGAGATGAAATTAACATATTTTTCTTTTTATTTCTTGCAGAAAACACGCCCATCTTCATGTGTAAATGTTGTAACCTTTTCTCACCAAACCAGTCGGAACTCCTCTCCCACGTTTCTGAGAAACACATGGAAGAAGGGGTTAATGTTGATGAGATCATTATTCCCCTTAGGCCTCTGAGCACTCCTGAACCCCCCAACCCAAGCAAAACCGGAGATGGTAAGGGGGAGGGGCGGGGCAGGGTGCCTGTTGATGTCGATTTGCTCTCAGATACTTTCATGCCAGCTCTGTTTCGTGAGCATAGCAGAAACCTAGAAATTCCACATCTCTGACCCAGACGTGACAATAATTGTCCAACTGTAGATCTGCTCAAATAAAATGTGTCTCTGAATTCCCCATACTTGGCCCCTGTAGGGTACCTTTCCAGTGCCTGGTTGATAGATCAGTGAATGAATGAATGAACGGAGGTGGCAGTATCCAACGGTGTGAAAAGCATGAGCTTGTTGTCAGGCAAGTGTGAGTTTAATCTTGCTCCAGTACCTCCTAGCTGCATTACCTGAAGCAAACCATGTTACTTCTCCAAACCTCACTTTGCTTATCTAAAAAATGAAGACTAATATGCCAGTTCCAAGAAGGTCTGTGAGGATTAAGTCAAAAAATATACCTGCAGCACCTAGGATGATGCCTGGCACACAGACAACAATAAAGGAAAGGTGTTGTTCTAACATACATGATTAATAAATAAGTGTATATAATCTGAGAAACATTTCTCAACTGGGTGTTTAAACCTGGAATAAGGATTCAAATTGCAAAGCCTTGATTCACACGGAATCCTTCAGGTTCACAGTCTGGGTGCAAAGTAAGATACATCTTGTCTGCAGCATCCAGACATCTCCCACTGATTGGTGTCAGATGCAGCAGGTGCACGGATTAGAGAAACCATCCAGGTACTGTAATTAGGTCCCCAAAGACAAAGAAAATATTATATATAGTACAGGAGGAACAGTTGCAAAAATCCCCCACAAAACTATTTTTATATGATGAGGGACAGCAGCCAGTATCCTGTGCAGAAGCCCAGTATATGGCAGTAAATGTCCCATTGTAGGATTCATTAGCCACACTAATAATCCAGTTGTCCTTTCCTGGGAATATTCAGACTGGCATTTCTAAACAGGCTGGCTATTGATCATCTGTCGGACACCGTTAACAAGGAGAGATTCCAGACAAAAACTGTTTCGGTTAACAAGTCCCTCTGGCCATTCCCAGGGTGCTTGGAGAAATATACCTGACAGAGAATTAAGTTGTTGGAAAGTCAGGAAGTTCTCCTAGTTACTGTTCATGACATAAAGTGAAAAACTAAGAAAATCCAGCACCTGAAGCTAGTACTGGCCAGTAAGGAAGAGCGATTAGTGTTTGTATCATTGTCACCATCACCTAATACTCGACCAGCCCCTCCATACACACGTCCTCCCTCTTTTCACCAATCTGCAACCTGACCAAATTTGAAGGCCACCCCTCTGCCTGGGAATCCCCTGTAGGTGTCTCTGCCTGGCTTACTCCTCTGTGGTCCTGGGACTCCTTTAGCTTGGGGTCACCTTGAGCTATTCTTCCCTGGCCCCAGGAATTGTTTTCTTAATTTCATTTTCAGGTGTTGATTACTAGTTTATAAATATGACTGTTATTTATATACTGATCTTATATCAACCTTGCTGGAGTTGTTTATTAGATCTGATAGTGTTTTAGTGGATCCTTAGGTGTCTGTGTAAGTAGCCTTGTCATCTGTGAATAGAGATGATTTTACTTCTTCCTTTGAAATCTGGGTGCCTTGAATTTAATTTTCTTGCCTAATGGCCCTGGCTAGAAACTCCAGTATGATGTTGATAGAAAAGGGTAAGAACAGACACTCTTGTTTTGTTCCTGTTCTTAGGGAGAAAGCCTCCCTCTTTTTTTTCTGGTTAGTCTAGCTAAGCCTCTCTTTTTCTTGACTAGTCTAGCTGAGAGTTTGCCAGTTGTGTTTATCTTTTCAAAAAACCAACTGTTAGTTTTGTTGATCTTTTCTCTTGTTTTTCTATTTCATTTATTTCTGTTCTAATCTTTATTATTTCCTTCCTTCTACGAACTTTAGGCTTTGTTTCTTCTTCTTTTTTAGTTCCTTGAGTTGTAAAGTTAGATGTTTGAGTTTTTTTTTCTTTTTTTTCTAAAGTATGTGTTTATAGGTATAAACTTTCCCCTTAGGACTCCTTTTGCTGCATCCCATAAGTTTTAGTATATTATGTTCTTGTTTTGTTCATCTCAAAGTATTTCTAATTTCTCTCATGATTTCTTTTTGGCCCATTGGTTATTTATGAATGCCATTTAATTTCCATAAATTTTTGAATTTCCCGAATTTCTTCCTATTTATTTCTAATTTCATTCCACATATTTTGTATGATTTCAGTTCTTTTAAATTTATTGAGACATGATTTATGGCCTAACATGTGGTCTATCCTGGAGAGTATTCCATTTGCACTCCAGAAGAATTTGTATTCTGCTATTGTTGAGTGACGTGTTCTATATATGTCTTAGGTTTTGTTGGATTATCAATTTTTTCAAGTCTTTTATTTCCTGGCTATTGCCCAGATTATATAATTGAGCAATATGTGGCTTAGAGACTCAGAGGAGTTAAAACAACATATACAAGGTTACCTATTTAGCAAGTGAGAGAGTGGGATTTAGGCCCAGCTGGTCTGATGGTATTTGTGTGTTCTTTTCATAGTCTTGGTATAATCAAACTCTTACTTTTTTTTTTTTTCTTCAAAGCGATGGCGTCTTGCTGTGTTGCCTAGGCTGGAGTGTGGTGGTGTGATCATAGCTCACGATAACCTCCAACTCCTGGGCTCCAACAACACTTCTGCCTTAGCCTCTGGAGTAGCTGGGACTTTTGGCACATGCCACCATGCCTGGCTAATTATTTTATTTTTTTGTCGAGGTGGGGTCTTGATACGTTGCCCAGACTGGTCTTGAACTCCTGGCCTCAAGTGATTCTCCCTCTTTGGCCTCCAAGGTGCTGTGATTATAGATGTGAGCCACCATGCATGGCCAAGCTACTTTTATAAATTATTTTCCTTTATTAAATAATTTACCTTTGACTTAAATTCTTCTTGAATACATTTTCTTTTTGTGTTTGTATATATACTGAAAGATTAGTTGCCTGTACAATTTAATTTTAAAAAGTATTTCTTAATTCCTTAAACTCAGCCTTTTAATATGAGAAAATTTCTTCAAAAGTCTTTCACTAAGAACTCCAAGCCTTTCTTTTTCTCTTTGTGAAAGTTCATAAAATTTGAGGCTTGTAGAGGCTTAGTTTCTCTCTAATGATTTCCATTCAGGTTTAACCTTCACAATTCATTTTAAGTTGAGAGATACTTGAAATGGTTTAATTACACCTTTAACTCAGTAGTAATTGATTTATTATTTTGGTCTCCCTTTATAACATGAAGGCTTCTAAATCCTCTGTTTTATTTTATAGCCTTTTAATCTTTTTGCTCCTGTAGGAAGTGGTCTGCAGAAGGACCTTTCATTCTCCTCCTCTCTCCCTAATCAAACCTCTGGCTGTGATCCAAGAAGAAATTACCTTATGGGCCAGACTCATTCTCGTGTGTGTGTGTGTGTGTGTGTGTGTGTATGTGTAAGAGAATGTGTGCATATGAATGTATGATCATATTTGTGGGTATGCGTGCTCGTGTATGTGGGCATGTTTGTGTGAGAGTATGTGTGAGAGCGTGTGCATGGCGTTCATGCACCCTGATGGGGCTGGGGACCTGTGCTGGCTGGAGGAAGGATTCGTGTGGGTCTCCTGAGGACCTTGTTTTAGTCCTTGCGTCTTCCCTTTCCTTTCAGACCCTCAGTAGAAACTTTTCCCTCTCTTTTTTATCGTTTCCTTTCCTCCCCCTTCCCTCCTTCCACTTCTTTATTCATTAGCCATTTATTGTGTGCCTGCTGTATGCCTGGGTGCTGCGCTAGGGCTGAGGCCGTAGGGTCCCAGACACTGTTCCCGTTGGTTCTGCCGCCCCAGGCTGGTGGATGGCAGGTAGGCAGAGAGGCAGTTTCAGTGCAGCTGGTGAGTGCTTCTCTGGGGTTCAGGCCGGGCTGCTCACGGTAAAAGGACGCTTCCCTGGAAGGTTGATGTGTATATTTAAATCTACGTGTTGTCTCTTCTGGACATTTATCGCAGATAAAGTGTACGTAGGGATGTTGTGAGCCCTTTAATCTCTGGTTGGCATGTGCAGTGGAAAGGGCATACGTCTTGGAATCAGGTAGACTTAGGCTCCAATCCTGGAGCTTTCACACGATTGCTGGGTGTGTACGGTGCCTTTGTATGGATTACAAAACGCGCCCCTCTTCTGGGGAGACGAGTTAGTAACAGTCCCTCTTTCTGGATGAACAAACAAACATGTGCTGAGGGCTGACGCAGCCAGTGTCCAAGCACACAGCTGGGCTGGTGGAGCTGGCCCTGGAGAGTTCCCACTCGCCCCGCAGGCCACAGCCTGCACCACAGCCTCCAGGCCCTGCCGGGGGCTAAGGCGAGTGGCTTGGTCCCTCCAGGCTGTCACTTTTGTCATCTGTCAAAGGGAGATAAGAAACCGGCCTTTTTTGTAGGTTCTCGGACAAGTGAATTTCATATGTGATGCCTTAGTCCGTGGTGGGTGCCCAATGCTTGCTTATATCCGTGTGCTCTCCAGCCCAGGGCGTGGGATCACACTGAAGCTTGTAGCTGCAAGAGACTATCATCGTTTTCCTGCAGAACTTAGAGGTCAGAGTGGGTTATTTCTGTGCTCTGATAGTAACTGAACCAGCCAAAGGACTTGCTATGACACGCGTGTGAAGTGCACTGACTCCAGGGAAAACAGTTCTGGGTTCAAATCCTGCCTCTGCCACTTATTAGTGTTGTGACCTTGGGGCTAATTTATTAACCTTCTTAAGCCTCAATGTCTTCAACTATATAATGGGGATAATACTAATGCCTCTCTTGGGGATTAAATGAGAAAATGCACGGTGCCTGAGATATATGTGCTTAGTAATTATTAGTTATTGCTGTCATTTACATGGCGTTTCCATGGTACAGCTGGTAAAACCACAGGAGCAGGCTTGGGATACCTTCAGCCTCCCCAGTGCCTGGCATTGTAGAACAGGATGCAGTCTGTCCCCGCACAGGGGATCTGCTTTCCTCATAAACCTAAAAGGCTCATGCTTCCTCGTTTCTGATAAATAATTCATTGTCTCCCCTATTGTTTCCTGGGCTTTGGAAATAAATGTCAGGGAGATTGACTG
This sequence comes from Eulemur rufifrons, assembly GCF_041146395.1. Lineage (NCBI taxonomy): Eukaryota > Metazoa > Chordata > Mammalia > Primates > Lemuridae > Eulemur > Eulemur rufifrons. The sequence goes on from NC_090985.1 coordinate 31,898,534, forward strand.
TCAGGGCCCTAAAATGTTAGTCTTTCAGGGTTTTCTGAAATTCTCGAGTTGATGTGACTAGAGATTGAGCTGCCCCGTGTGAGCGCTGGGAGGCTGGCAGTATCCAGGGTTTTAGGCATAATAAAATTTGTGTGCCCCTAATTCTGTATTGGATTTCCTGGCGTGTGAGCTATTTTAAAATGAAGAAATCAAAGAAAAAAATGCATATTGAGCTAGAATGAACAAGAATGCTTGTACATCAAGGAATCACATTATCTAACAGTGGACAGGCTGGGAAGGTAATAGGTTCTTAAAAGGGATATTCGAAGTTAGAATCTTAATGGCTGAAGCCACAATATTAAACAGTTGCCATTTATCAGTCACCTTCTGAGTACTGTGCTCAGCATTGTAATGGATTGCTTTTATCAGTAGTGACTCTATAAAATAGAGGCAATTTAGTGTTTATTTTGTACATTGGAAACTGAGGCTCAGGGGGGATTTGAACCCAGATCTGCCTTAGTCTAAGCCAGTGTTCTCTGTACCACACATATTGGCTCTGTTAAAATGTCTAGAACTGACCTTTGTTACCCATGCCTCAGGGGCATATGATTCTGCAGAAAGATTTTTGATTGGGAATAAGGAAACCCAAATCCTTATTCGAATTCTGCGTTCTCAGCAGCTAGTTCTGGAAAATGTGCCAAGTCACTTGAACCTTTGGGTCTCTTGTTTCTTTTCTTATTGAGGAAATTATGTTTGCTACAGACATCTCTTAAGGTTTTTATGAGGATGAAATGAAACAATAGCTGGGAAAGTGTCTTGCAAACTTGAGTGATGTACAAATAAAGGGCTTACGTTATTAAATTTTTGATAATGTTGGACTATTTTTTTCAATACTTCTCATGTATTTTGATTGCATTTAAAAACTTTTGGCTGATTCTTGCTGTCCCTTGCCAGTTTTTGGCCTTAGATCTGCAAGGGCAGTTTTCTGACTAAGAGGAAGTTTTCCCAAACTATGGATTTAGAGCAGGATTAAGGTGACCCTTTCTTCCTGTTGGAAACTTGAGACGCAAGAAAGGCCTTATTATCCAAATGTTTCTTTTCCTGTCATCAAACAGCTGTCCAATGTGCGCTTATTTATTAAGTGGCTACTCCATATCCAGCTCTGTTCAAGAACGAGTGGGACCTGGGAATTAAAAGCCTGCTCAAACCTCGGGGTTTATAATAAAAAGTGGGGAAAAAGAGAAATAATCAGGAAACAATGTGGGCGAGTACACACCCCGTGTGTGTGGTTCACATTATAATGCAAGTCAGGTTGAGGAGGTGGCTGTCCTGCTTGCATGGCTAGGGACAGCCTCCTGGAGGAGGCACTGAGGTTTGAACTGGACCTGAAATGTTAGGGTTGGAATTAGGGTCTGGGGTCTGATCGGGAGTGCAGGATGTGGTCACAGGCAGGCAGGGGGAATAGTGCAGGTAAGAAGAGATAGGAGTTATCTGTGCATATTTAGGGAAGTCTAGAAAATTGCACTGAGTAGTAAAGGGGGAAGGTAGGGGAGCTCTGTGTGTGTGTACGCGTGCATATGTGTACATGCACATGAGTGTGTATGTGCGTGTGCATGTGTGTAGTGTGCTCAAGGACCTAGACCACCAGGCCTGGGGCAAAGTCATCCAGAGCACTGACGGCCCTAGAGCAAGGAATGGTGGTGAGACAAGGGATGGAGGCAGAGAAAGCCTGGAGCAGAGGCTTGGCATCGGGAGACCCCGAGCAGGTGTCAGGGTGGCAGAATTGCTGTGAGAGTGGATAGATTGACTGGACAGACGTGTTTAGGCACAATCCACAGAATTCAGTGACAGACTGAATAAAGGAATTCAGAAGGAAGAAGAGGAATTAATGCTAACTCTGCTGAAGTGTATTGATTTAGAGGTTACATGGTTTTCCTTGCCCAGTTCCAAGATTCTCAGCTCTTCCATAAAATGCGGGTAGTTGACAGTAGGAACTCATTTTCAGTGCTTAAATTATCCCAAGTTCATTTATGAATATTTCATTTTTAGCTAACTAATTGGTCTTGAGAATCTGAATTATGGATGCAGCAAGTTGGAAGATTAGCTTTGTCACTATCCTGTTTGAGGCTTTCCAGAGCTTTCAGGGCTGATTTTATTTCTGCCTTGCCATCGGATTGTGTGCTGTTCGTCAGTTTTAATTCACCCAGGGTGACTGGGTGCCTGCTGTGCAGGGCACTGGGTTAGGTGCCGAGGTGGGTAAAAAATAGTTGGGCCAAGGACTCTGCCTCCGAGGAGTCTCCAGCCTGTGGGAGGAGACTTGCAGATAACACAGTGCTGTGCTCCTGTACGCGGCAAGTACACAGTAGGCGCTGCAGCTGCTGGCTGTGTGCTCTGGCGAGTCTGTGTGGAGGAAACACGGGGGGCCCTGCTACACTGAGTTTGTCAAATTCAAGGCCAAGGGCACAGTTCTCTGAAAGACTGCCAAGTGTGCCCAAACTCCTGCCACAAATTCGGGGGTCCTCGAGCCACCCTCGCTTCTGACCGGATAACTACAAATTTGGGGGTCCCTGTGGCCTTTCTCCGGCTTGATAATTTGCTAGAACAACTCACAGAACTCAGGAAAGCACTATACTTATGATTATAACTTTATTGGACCAAAAGGATACAAATCAGAAGCAGCCACGGGGAGAGATGTGTAGGACAGGAAAGGTTCCTAACGTGAAGCTTTTGGTCCCCCTGTGGAGTCCTGGACAAAGTTACCTCCTCCTGGCTACAATATGTGACAATACTCAAGAGTACTTCTAATCAGAGAAGCCCATTCAAGTTTTTACTGGGGCTTGATGACCTACTGGCCACATGGCTGACGTTTAGTCCCTGTCTCTCCTGGAGGTTTGTACTAATACCTTTATTCTTCTGTCCCTCCGGAGGTTGGGACTGATGTACCCTGTTCTAAAGTCCCCATCATAAATTCCATTGTTTGTCTGGTGGCTAAAGTTTCCAGGCAAGCAAAGGTACTCCTACCGGGAGGGACATCCAGGGGTCTACGGGTCACCTCCCGATAGCCTAGGGCAAAGGCCATACCTCTCTTTGGGTAACGTTAATTCTTCCCTGCACAGCTGCATCTTCGTAGAGCATTTCACAGGGGTGGCTTGTATCTGCACAGGCAGGATGTCAGAGTCTGTCATCCGGGGTTAGACCTGGGCCGCAAACTTCAACAAACTGTTATGTACCATGTTTCTGCAGCTCAGCTGATGTGACACGAGGCGGGTGTTTTATAGCCTCACCGCTAATTCTGCTTCTCTGATATTAATTGCTGCTTCAGTAGGTTGTACAAGTACACGTTGTTGTGAAGAAGAATAAGAAAAGTTTTAACGACTTTTAAGAAAACGGTTTTTCCTTACTCTGTACCTTCCTTTCTTCCTTCCCCCTCCCTCCTCCTAGACACGTGGGTGGGTTCTCCTATAAACACAGTCTTTGTTCTCCTCTGGGACATCCTGGGAGGGTTCCAGGGTCTTGTGTCCATTGTTTGCTTCATTTGCTTTCCTGTCATTAAGTACCGTCTCCTCCCTTGAGCTCCCCCCAGGAGAAGGGGTGGGGGAAGGCAGTAATCGTCCAGGTACAAGAGGCTCTGGTTTGAGTCTCTCAGCTGAGACTGGTGATTCATCCTTGGCATCGCAGCTCAGCAGAAGCTCTGTCGCAACAAGGCCCCCCTTTCTCAGGAAATCTCCTGCCCCATTCTGGGGCCTGGTCTCCCTGAGGTCTTGAGGACCCCAGGTCAAAGTCCCTGCAGTCTCTGCCCGTCTCTGTTCCTTCCATTCTGATTTATGAGCACGAGTGACTGACTGAAAGGATCCTCATGGTGGTAGCAGTGGATAAAGTGGCTGGCGTTTGCTGTGCAGAACCACAGCTCTAGAGAGAGCAGGAAGGGACCTGAAAGATACCCTGAGTCTACGGATGAACATACGCCCAAGATGGTGCCAGAACCTAGGACTGCTTCCTAGACGTTAAAAGGGGATTGCTGAAATGCCATGCCTCGGCCAGACAGATGACTCTAGCACTGGAGATGTCAGCCAGGCTGGTGGCAGCTCCCTGCTTGGCTTCTCTCAGAGTTACCTCTCAAGTCGCATCACCTAAGGCCACACCCCTGCTCCCTGACCTGTTCTCCCTCTTAATCCCCACCTCCGTTTTGGAGGCCAGTGCCTTAAAAATGAATGCTAATTAAGAAATGCAGGTTGTAAAATGACTTGGAACTTGCTCTACAGCAGGCTCTGATCATGCCATTTAAAATCATTAGGTCGCCAGGAAACTTGAAAAATATTGTTATTGTCTTTAGTCCTATAATTTGTGGCTTTAGATTGTAATTATTTTTTTCCTTTCTCACCAGGGCAGCTTGACTCTAATAATTACGACTCTTTGAAATTATCGAAATAGTTGTGTAACTCATTAAGAGCATGACAAGCTCGGCATCTTTTGAGAACCCTTTGCAAAGATGTCCCTAAGCAGTTTCTGAGAACTGGATTTCAGTGGAAATGGTGGCTAACAAGGGGCAGGATTTGTGACATGGGGGCTGACAGCCCAAACTGAAAATCCTTCCAGCTTTGCAGAAGCAGGAAGTGCAAAGGTGCTGATACACTGCTAGTCTTGAGTAGGACTATTACAAAATTGATTACCTATCAGTATACAGATGCAGTGAAGATGATTAGCACTGAAGATGATTTTTTGCAGCTGTTAATTTCTAGAATAGCTTCAGATTTTTCTTTCATAACAAAATGTGAAACCTGAACATATCCTCACACTTGGAAGTTGAGTGCAAGCCCTGCACTGTCATCTCATGTGACTCCATTGTGCCCTCTCGTTTCCTTTACAGAGTTTTTGGTCATGAAGAGGAAGAGAGGCAGGCCTAAGGGGTCCACGAAGAAGCCCAGTGCCGAAGAGGAGCTGGCGGAAAACATCGTGAGTCCAACCGAGGACAGTCCTCCGGCAGCAGAGGAAGGGAGCAGCCTGGCTCCAAGCAGCTTGGAGTGTAGCAAGTGCTGTCGGAAGTTTTCCAACACGCGCCAGCTACGGAAGCACATCTGCATCATCGTGTTGAATTTGGGTGAGGAAGAAGGAGAAGCAGGTACATGCTGCCCAAAGGGCTGAACATGTCACTTTCTTATTGAGAGGTGTAGCTACCGATACCGGTTTTTTACTGGTTTGGTTATTGCTTGGGGAAATAGCATGTATTTATACAGGTCTCATCCATCTGGAAAAGTGCTTATTTTCCTAGTGATTGTTGTCACTGTGAGTCATCTTTGAAATGAACGTGTTATCTGGTAGTCGATGCCCAGGGTGTGTAGGTCAGGGGGATGAGTTAGTAGATGCTTTGGGGGTTGCAGAGATGGTAAAACACCATTTCTACCCTTGCTGAGCTTGTGTTTTAGGAGAGAAGATCAGGTTTTCAACTGCAGAATGTTGAAGGATAGTAAATTGCTAGTGGGGGAAGACATGTGGTAGGAAGTCAGGAGGGAGCCTGGTGTCACAGTTTGGGTGGCATCTGGATGTCTTAGTCCTCCTCCTTTAATCCAAATGCCACCCAAACTGTCCTTACTGTGAGGGACCATGATTGACTAAATAGTGACTGAGAACTGGAATATTGGGTGCTTCCTCCAGATAAGCTTCAGCTCTGAAGCAACTTCTGAAGGAGGCTGAAAGGGGGATGAACATGAGCAGGGAATGAAGTCGCCGTGGGGCAGCATGTCTGTAGGAGGAAAGAAATAGCAAGGCCGCACTGGAGAGGCAAGGGCCGCTGGGGTGGGTTCTGCTGCTGCTGTTTGGTCCTTGTACCATGTTTGAAGTGTTCAGATTGTACCCTGTGTTTAAGAAGTTCTTTCTGTTTTGTGCTATGCTAAGCATGTTATGTAGGAGGTAATTCTGGTTAAGAACAGACTCTGGAATATGGCTATCAGTGTTTGAATCCCAGCGCTTACTAACTTCTTTCTGCCTCAATTTCCTCATCTGTAGAATGGGAATAAAAAACAGTACCATCTCATATGGTGTTTTGAGGATTGAATGAGACAGGACTATCTTAGGATAGTACCTGCCATATCAAAAGCACCCAGTAAATGTTAGCTCTTACTGTTAGCTGTTTGTAGCTATTGTCATCCTTCCTGTTTTACAGATAAGGGCATTTAGACTCTGAGAGATTAAGTAATGTGTCCAAGGTCCTTTAGTTAGTAAGTAGACCTGGCCTTTCAACCCAGGCTGCCCTACTGTGAACCCCTATTTTTGAATTCTTTACTATAAATGCCTCTCTGCAATGAATAGGACTTTTGGTTTGTAAAACCCTATTACCAGATTAGGTGAGTTATTGAGAAACTCATCAACTAATATTTATGAAACATCTAGGTTCGTGGCCAGGGCTCATTGTCAACATCTGTGCAAGTTATAGAAAATACAGGATGTTGTTCCTTCCCTTAAAGAACTCGCAGGGTGCCATGTGAAATCTCACTAGCCGCATGGGCTAATGCAAATAATGCATGAGGATTCAAGCAAGACAGTGGGGCGGCAGCTGTCCCAAGATGGAGCGTGAGTAATTGCCATGTGACAGGTGTAGGCAGGGAGTGCTGTGATTTCAGAGGAATCAGCATCTTGTTTCAGAACCTAAAGTCCTTTTGGCAAATAAAAATAATTTTAGAAATGAGGTGGTTGAGGGAGGGAGGATTAGGACGTACCTCCCCTGACCCGGAAGCTCTGATGTGCAGTGGAGTTGTTAATCACTGGATTTGGGTTACGGGGTCTCTCCCCGCTTTCTCTTGCACGTGCTTGTGCTCTCTCTGTCTCTTCCTCTCTCTGTGTGTCTCACACGCACACCCCCTACTCTCTCTTTCTGGCACCGTTAGTAACGGGGTAGCGTTTTAATCAGAGGCGCCAGCTCCAGCCTTCAAGGCAGCTCTGCTGTTTGTAGTTTCTGCCTGAGTTCTTCTGAGAATCCAGCCCTCTCAGATCGTTTGGTGCTGTCTTCTTAAGGAGCTGTCTTGTTTGTGTGCCCTCACAGGGTTTGTTTTTCCTATCAGGCTCTGTTTTAGATGCTCCTGGACCTTGTGCACAGGTATAGCTAGAAATCGGGATTTCACCCTTTTGCAACACCAAACATTCCTGCTTCCTCTTTCTCCAGACCTCAGGCCTAAATCTGACTTTGAGGCTCACAATCAAAAGCACAGACTCAGGTCAGTGGGCTCTGAGGCCGTCCCGAGTCTGCACTGCCCTCAGGGCCATGTCTCTAGAACAGTCCCTCAGCCTCTCCCCTTTGCGAGAGCAGAGCCTTCCCTGCATGTGCCAGGCCCTCACCAGGCCGATCTTTCCTTGTGGCTCTGTGGCACACGGTGTTCTGTTATTTGTACCAACCATGGTGCAACTGATGAAAGCCTAGGCTTTTATCAGTTTTTTGGCAGTTATTACTTTAATAAATATTCCTGCAGGGGCATGTATGTGTACATGTGTGTATTTGTGTGTGTATGTATACCTCTTTGTAGACCTTTGTTCTTATTTTTGTAGGAGAAATTCCTAGAAGCAGACTGTTGCATCAGAAAGTATATTGCCACATTTTTCGCCAGAAAGTTCACACCAACTTAGATTCCAAATGTGTCTGAGAGTGCCTCTTGGATATTATTAATTTTGTTTGTTTTTGTTTTTAATACCTGTAACGATACCGAAAAAAAGTAGGCAGATGAAAGTGAAGATAATCCAAAATTTCACTATTTAGGCATAATGACTGTTACAATGTCTGAAAAAAAGAAGACCTCCTCTATTCTGTGTATACCCACATGCATTTTTCAAAAATGGGATCATACATAATATTCTGTGATTTTTTTTCTCGCACTAATGTGGAAGGTAAATTTTTCATGACAATATTTTTTATTTAACAAGCTTGTTTTCTAGCACTTTTTGTGTTACAGATACTGTTCTCAGTGTTTTACAACAATAGATCTTTTAATTCTCGTAGTAACTTTAAGAGGTGTGCACTATTCCCATTTTGTGAAGTGGAAACTGAGGCAACAGATAGGCTCAGCAGCTTGCTTAGATCACCCCACCCGTAAGAGCTGGAGATGGTGGTGAACCAGGCAGGCTGACTCCAGGCTGTGTGCCTTTGACTGCTTTGCTATGTGCCCTGATCCAAAACAATCAGTAAATGTCAGTTGTTGTTTTTAAAGGCTGGACAGCATTTCATCATATACGTGGGCCGTAAATTTTACTTCATCAGTCTCCAGCTGATGGACATTTAGAATTGTTTTAAATTTTTTTCCTTGATTGAAAAACACTACTCTCATGAATAGTCCTGAGCATGCATTTTTATTTTATTAATTTTTTTTTTGTACTTGTGCCATTATCTTAAGCAAATGACTAGTAATGTAATTGCTGCATTAATAGGGCACATTTTACATTTTGGCACATTTACATATTGTCAAACCACTCTGCAGAAAGCACGTATCAGTTATTTTTCCATCATGGACTATGTCCTCGTATCACCTTCATCCTCTTTATCCTTGGTTGTGTCAGTCTCTGTCCTTGCCAATCCTTAATGTGAATGATTTTAACTGTTTTAATTTGCACCTCTTTGATGACTAGTGGACTATCTCTGTACATAGTTATTAGCTATTTGTGTTTTGTGTGTGCTTGAGGGTATCCCTTGTTTCATGCTCTTACATTTTTGGATTATCTTATGCTGAAATATTTCCTGCAGTTTGCCATTTGTCTTTTAATTTCCTTTGTATTATAGCATTGGTTTTTTTTTTTTTGCTTTTGCATTTTGCTGGAGTTTTAAATTTCTATATTGTGCCTACTGTCAAATGTTTCTCTTAAATTTCTTGCTTTTTAAAAAAAAATTATAGCTTAGAAAACTTACCCTACACCCCCAAATTATAAAATATATATATTCCCCTGTCATTTGTATGGTTTTATTTTACCTATATCTTGATCCATCTGGAAATTATATTTTAGTATAAGTTGTGAAGTAAGACAGTTATTTAATTGATCTTTGAATAACATAGGAGTTAGGGGCACTGACACCCCTCCCCTCCATGTAGTTGAAAGTCCACATATAACTTTTGACTCCCCCGAACCAAACTACTAAAAGCCTACTGTTGACAGGAAGCCTTACCGATAACATAAACAGTCTATTAACACATATTTTATATGTTATATGTATTATATATTGTATTCTTATAATAAACTAAGCTAGGGAAAATAAAATATTAGGAAAATGATAAAGAAAAGAAAATATATTTACTAGTCATTAAGTGGAAGTGGATCATGATAAAGGTCTTTATCCTCATCTTCTCATTGAGTAGGTTGAGGAAGAGGAGGGATTGGTCTTGCTGTCTTGGGGTGGCAGAGGCAGAAGGAAATCTGTCTGTAAGTGGACTCGCACAGTTTAAACCCATATTGTTCAAGGATCAGATGTTTATATTTGATCAGTAAATACAAGCCAAGGAATTATCATAATAAATGCAATTTATTAGGTAAAATATTTCAAATCATTAAGTCTATGGAGAAAATAAGGGCCTGGCAGTTCAAAGTCTAATAACACCTTTAAAAGATAAAGTTTTGTATTTCAAAGTAATTACGGATTCACAGGAAATTGCAAAGATAGTACAGAAGGGTCCCATATGCCCCTCACGCAGTTTCCCCGGGTGGTTACACCTCATACAACTAAAGCCAGTATCAAAATGGGGACATTGGCTGATGCATGTGGCTTGATGCCAGCTTGCCGCTGTCGCGTGTAAACTGCGTGCAGCCAGCACCACTGTCAGGAGACTCCATCACTGTAGAGCTGTAAGGCTGCCTTGTGCTACCTACCTCCCACCTGGCAACCCCCATCTGCCGTCTGGCTCTGTAATGTTGTCATTTCAAGAATGCTGTATAAATTGCATCACATAGTATGTGACCTTTTGAGATTGGCTTAAAGAGCCCCCTTCTTAAATCCAAGTTCTAATTTTATGATTGAGGAATTTGAGGTGCGGAAATGATGATTATCCAGAGTCACATGGCTCATTTGGGGTAGGCTGGGGTAGGAGCCGTGTCCCCCCCCACTCCTACCCTGTTGCTGGTCTGCAGGACCACATTTATGTCTCAAAAATAGTCTCATTTCTACCTCATGTGTGGAGATTTTATTCATTTCAATATACCTCTGTTAGATTTTTCTCTAACCTTATTATCAGAAATGAAAGTTCCACCCTGTGTATTTCCCGATGTTTATTTTCCACTCCGTGATAATTAGGCAGTCTCTTCAGCAATGACAGACAGGCACGTTCCCTCTAATAAGATTATCAGCTTCCTGCAGTAATAGGCTGTGTAGAAAATGGCCTCGCATTCCATTGATTTGAATGACCTAAATGGACTTTAACAAATACCAAATGGAAAGGTAGAAGCTCTGGGTGTTTATCCCTTTCTGGCCACTGTTGAAGCCTCTGAAATATCAGAAATGACCTTATGCCCAGCTGCCTTGTGGCTGACATCCATGTGATTGCACCACATTCCCTAGTTTGCCAAGCACAATATTATAATTTGGAAAATGTTCGCATAATTGTTTTAATACATGCTCTGTCAAGAGCAGTCTAGTGACATTTCAAACAATTGACCTTGGCTCCGTAGCTTGTTAAAACAATTAGAAGAAAACAAAATAAGCTTTTCCTGTATCTTCAACCATGGCAAGTTAAAATAACACTTTTGATATGTATTCAACATTTATTTATTTTATTCTGCATTTGAATGGTGAAAGAAACCAGGAAAGATTTTTTTTTCTTGCCGCTATGTGGAACAGCTGGTGTTTTGAAAAACGTTTTACAGCCTACAGAAATCAATATGTCAAGTTTATAAAAGTGACTTCTGAACCTTTCTAAGCTTGTTATTTCTGGGGTCATTTTATGCAAGGAGAGTAGTGAAGATTTCCTCTTATTCTTGTGAAATCCTCCCAATAGAAGACAAGGCATTTATTTTATGGTCTTACCTAAGAGGCATCTATAATCTTCATGAAGATTATTTGCAATAGTGTTTTGAGTCTCTGTCTTCTAATCTATTTGCGTTAGCAAAGCAGCTGACTTGATAAATAGCTGTTACAATTGAAAATGGTTTTGAGTGAGTCGTGTTTGAAAATTTGCAGGTGAAAATGTCAGTCTCTGAATACCACACTTTTTTCTGTGGAAAGATGTATAATGGTAACGTCTGTTTCTTTCTGCTGCTCATAAAACCTTGTTTTTGTCTCTGCACTAATGAGGAGAGTAGGGGCCTGGAGGTGTCCAGCTGTGCCTGGTTGTGGGTGTGCCTGTGAGCGTGGGCATCTGGTGTGGCACAGTTCACGTTCCCTTTCTGTGACCCACTCTCCCACTGCTCCTGCCCCACTTCCTTTGTGAGCTGGTCCCCTTCTGCCTGTCACGTAACTGTCTCTGCCACTGCCACTGAGGGCAGACCAGGTGATGTCTTGACAGCAAAGCTCCCCAGAGGGCAGCGGCTTAGCATCACCGTGCTTGCTTTCTTGTGGGACTGCATGTCCACCGCAGGTCCTCAGGGGGATCTGCTCACCCAGGCACCTGGCTGGAGCAGGCCGCTACCGTCTTGAAAGTGGCAGGAGGGGTAGAGAGCCCTGGGTGATTTCACCGTGGCCCACACAGCTCATTTGTCATTTCTTCCCCACACAGCTCATTGGCCAGGAGGGATCACGTGGCCCCACCTGACTTCAGCGGGCCAACAAGTGCAGTCCTGCTGTGGGGGAGAACTGGAAATGCTTGGTGGCTGTCACTAGGGACTGCCATATGGTTCCCATCCATTTCCATGATTCTGCCACCAGCCGTGTTCTGGCGTCCTCCAAGGATCTTCCTTGCCCAGGTTTCAGTTTTGGTGTCCTCCCCAAGGCAGTTTAAGCTGTGCCGCATGTTCAATACTGAACTCATCTAGCTCCTTACAGGTGTTCCTCCTCGATTCCATCTCGGTGACTGGCCTCACTATCCATGTCTCCGCTAGAAATGTCCTTGTCACCTGTCACATCCCATCGCTTACCGTAGTCAATTGACTTTTCCTGCTGAATATTTCTCCAGTTCTTCTTCACATCCCTGCTGCTGTCTTTGTGGGCTAGGCACCATCACATCTTCTGTGCACTCTTGTGATAGCTGTGGTCGGCCCAGGCACTCCAATCCATGCTCTGCGTACACCAGTGGTTTGCAAATATTTAGAGGGATATATACCCAATATCCATTTATTTACTAATAAGTTACATTTTAAAAATTTAATAAGCATCTATAGAGTTCCTACTATGGACCTGCCACTTTTCTGAGGCTCTTACAAATATTAATTCATTTCCTTTTCATAAAATCCCTATGAGGTAGTTACTGTTTTTATTCCCAATTCATGGATTAGGAAACCAAGGTAAGTAGGCATTCTGTCCATTCCCATTTCATGGATTAGGAAACCAAGGTAAGCGTTCTGTCCAGCGTCACACAGTTTTGAGTGCTGGACCTGGGATGTGGACTCAGGTGTTTTGGCTCAAATACATAGACTGCTCTGTTAATATGTTACAGGCGTTATAAAACATACATAAAATACCAGTTCCAAAAGAATGAAGTAGAGAGTAGAAAGAGTAAAAGGAGTAGTAAAAGAGTAGAAAGAGTAGAAAGGTAAAGAGGAATTTTCCTATTTTCTTCCCAAATTTCGGTGGGTGTGTACCTTCCACTTTGGAGCCCATTGATCTCCCTGGTGGACTGATCCCATCCCTGTCCTGAAGGTGGCCTTGGCAATGCCCGCTTCCCCTTCTGCATCCTGACTTCCTCCCACTTGCCCATCTGTGAGTCTATGGGAACTTGCGAAGGTCCTAGTATGTTGTGCTCTCAAGATCTCTCATACAGGTTCTTTTTGCTTGGAATGCCCCTCTGTCCTTTCCCTTCCGAACAACTTCAGTCATGTGTAGTTTTTTCCTGAAGCACGTGCAGCTCCCAAACCAGCAGGGGCCCCTATCACATCATCAGCCCCTTCTCTATGGAATGCCGAAAGCCTCTCCTGTGCCAGAGATTTCTGCTCATCTTCAAACCACAGATCCATCCCTCCTTTCCAGCCTCCCGGCAGACCCGAGCTCCTCTCCTGTGCCATGAACGTGCTTCAGTGTGTTGGAGGTGCTTGCTGGTTTGTGTGTGTGTCTCCCCATGGGCTGACAGCTCGTAAGGGAGGACCTCACGCTTTCACCAGGGCCTGGTTCCCTGTAGATGGAATAGAATCATGCACATCTCTCTTTTTTTTTTCACTGAAGTCCAGGGCCAAACTCCAGTCCTTGGTGGATTTGCCATAAACAGGCCAAGTAATTTGTTTGTGAGGGTGTGTCATCTTATGGCTCTGTCTCCAGTGTTTAGAACAGTGCCAGGCACACAGCAGGTGTTCAGTAAATATCATCTGAGTGAATACACTGATCCTCATGGAGTGGGAACTCGGATTGTTCTATGTCTAATGGATGAGAAACTCAAAGTTAATGTGTTTTATAACTTCCATTTATATCTCTATGTGGAGTGGGTCCAGTGACTTGGATGGGGCCTCAGTTATATTGTGCCGACTGTCTGTGTGCCAGCCAAACCTCTCCAGCACATTTCTTGACTCTGCAGTTGCTTTAGTTCTTTTCTTCTTCTCCCTGCTTTTCACATTTTGGCTTCAGCCATCAGTTTTTTCACGTGTATTTAAGGGTTATGTATGCAAGTTACCTCTCATTTGCTGGTGCTACTTGGTCATCTGAACTAGAAACCTCGGAGTCACCCTTAATTCCTCCTTTTGTCTCACCTACAAACCTAACAGTCCCCTCGTCCTGCTGACTTTTCCTCCAGGCGGTCCTGGAGCCCTCCTTCCCCTCTCTCACACTCTTCCCACTGCCCCAGGTCTGCTTTCATCATCTCTCACATGGACTGTCTCGCAGTGGCCTTCAGCCTGGCCGCTCTGCTTCCAGACCTGCTCCCTGTTGGCGCATCCTCACAGAGCGGAGTAACACACAGAAGGGGCCATGTCACCTCCAGCTGATGGTCCTCCGTGGCCACCCGTCCCCTGCCACTGCTGGGCGTGGGCAGTTCTCTCCCTGTCCTGAGACTGACTACTTCATCTCAGGCCTCACTGTTTCCACATGCCCTTTGCCCCTGCTTGTCCCATGGATTCTTTTGTGCAGGCAGTGCTTTCTTCCTGGAAAGCCCCCTTCAACCCCCTAAGCCAGCTAACGAATTCTTTCTTCTTTCCACCCAGCTCAGGACCTGCAACTTAAGCAGCCCTGGTAAATGTCTGCAGGGTGAAAATACCTGTGTGTGACCTTTATTACTCCAGTAGCTTCTGATACTTTATAAATAAGGTTCAGATAAATGATAGCAAGAAACATGATCAGAGTTGTTTAGAGAGGGAAGAAAGTATGGGTCCTGGAGTCCTGGGAACTCCAGCAGGCCCTGGAGATGGGCTACTACGAGCAAACTGTGGGTATAACTCGAGCCGCTAAGTTTTACAGCTTGTGTTTACATACTTCCAAACTTCCCGGAGGCCGTGCACTCCAGAACTTCCCAGAGATTTATGGAGTTCCAGACTCTTGGGTCAGCCAGGTGGTAAAGCTTCCTCCCTCAGCAAGGTCCACAGTGACGCTGCTGCTGCTTCTGTGTGCCCGCCCACACCAGCTGCTCTGCTCCTACCACCGTGTGGTTTCTTCCTTAGGTGAAGAAACAGAAGCTTTGTAGGCAAAGGAAGCTCCTGAGCCCAGCTAGCAAGCAGCTGTTGGAGCGTGGATTCCAGTCTAGATCCTTTGGACTTCCCAGCTCAAGCTCTTGCCATGGACCTAGCAGTCTATTGGGATGCTGGTCTTGATTTGCTGATCCTCTGATTCTTGTCCCTGCCTTGCCCCAGAGTCATGTGAATTAAAACCTCCGATCCTGCTGGTAATTAAGTCTTCCAATGAGACATGTGAGATAATCAGATACAGAGGCTGGCACTGTGCTCCCACCTCTGTCTACTGCTGGCTAACTATGACTCTTAGTGACCAAATGACACACTGACAGAATCCCGTCCAAGCAGGACTTCATGCCAGGACTTCTGTAAGGTAGACTCTCTTCTTCAGCATCTTGGAGGCCAGCCTGGGGCTGTTGGCTTTCAGAGACTATGTGGTAGAGGGCTTTCCTTCCAGTGCTGAAGTTCGGTGGGCTTCCTGCCGCTTCCCAGAGTGGAGGGCCCAGGGCTTGCCTGGGTGCAGTGCAGCCTGTGACGCAGTGGGGCTTTACTCTAATCAGTGGTCCTTCCTGAGGACAAATGGCTGCTGTGCATGATAACCCCATTTTGAAAGCGTTCTCTCTCTCTCACTGTGACAATCCCTGGGACCTGAGAAGTACTGGAAAGGTAGCCCATGGCCTGTGGCCCAGCAGCCTTTGAAGCAAGATGTACTGCTAGGCCTGGCACACCAAGATCTCGAGCAGTTGGCTGAAGTTGAGGGCCCTATGAGATCCTTGAAAATACTCTTCTCCTCTTTTTTTCTACTGCTCCCTGAGCTTGTGCTATTGTTGGGCTCCAAACAGACTTTGAGGATCAAAGTTGAGTATGACAAGACTCTTCCCTTGAGCAGCTGAGTGACTGGGGAGGAGGACAAGGATGTCAATAAATAACAAAATATGATGGATGGGTGAACCGCATGTAGAGGGATCACGGCAGGACCACATGTCTGCTGGAGCACCTCCTGGAAGGCTTCCTGGAGGGAGGAGTCCATGAATTCCATCTCTAAGGATTACTTGACAATGGGGGAGGAGGTGGAATAGGCATTTTTCTCATGATAGTTTGTGCAAAAGTCTGCAGGTGTGGAGATGCGGGCACATTTGAGGAGGTTTGGGTAGTTCACTGCAGTTAGAATTTAGGGCAGCTGGGGGTGACATGCAAGACAAAGACTTGTGCCCTTCATAGGTTTATTTCCACAGCCACCTCTCTTTGTGGGAACACCATGCTGGAAGCAGTGCTCCCTGTCCTTCCCCACAGCAAGAGAGACAGGAAGATGTGAGAAGGCCTGAGGGAAGAGGGAAGGGAAGAGCGATGCGTATTCAGCAGGTTAGACAGAATTAGTGTGGGTCTAATAAGTGCCTTAAATTGCTGTATTAGCAGGGTGGAATGAATTGGTGGCAGAGTCCCAGAATATAATCCCTTATCAGTCTGCTGTTCTGACAACTGCTCTGGGCTTTTTATTAATGTGGCTGGTAACACTTTACTCTCTGGGGTGTTCCGAGATTTAATTAGTCCTTGGGCAATTTAGAATAGGTACTTTAGAATATTAGTGCAGTGTTAATTATATATAAATGCATATGAACTAATTTCTACAAATGTGTGATTGCATTTACACTTAACTCTTCACCTGCCTGTCACCAATTCAACATACTTTGTGTGAATAACATGTTACATGTAGATAGTTCTGCTCCGTGGGGAATTTAAGGGTAAAAAATGAGGACACAGATTCCCCCCACTGAGAGTACAGGGTTGGAAAATAAAGAAGGAGCCCTCGTAAAGGAACACTTCTAGAAGAGGAGGAGATGGTGAGCAAAGAGTAGGAAGATTTTGCTGCAAAAGGAACTCACTTCAGAGACTGTGTATCAGATGGGCTTTGTTTTTCTTAGTAAGGTGAGAGAAGCTCATCAGAGTTAAGGGAATGTGTGCGCACAGGCGTGCACGTTGAGGCTAAGAAGAACGGGAACTTTCCGAACCCTGCTGTGGGTCGTTCACGAGTGCATCAGGAGCATTGAGTGACCTGTTGGTGAGTCAGGCACGTAGAGGTGTGCTGACTGTGAACGGAGGTCCATGTAGTACAGCTGCTCAGAGCGTAGCCGGCTGGGCAGAAACGACTCCGACACTCTGGGGGAAGTGGGAGGAGAGGCTGGCAGAGGCTCCGCAGGGTCTTGAGGGAGCTCTGGCAAGGGGCTTCTGCAGCGGCCTGGAGAGCAGGTGGTGGCCTGTGCTCTGTGGGTGCACTGGGGCAGGGGGTTGAAGGCCATGTAGGTCTCATGTTCTGAAGAGTGAGGGTGAGGGTCAGGGCAGGGGGGCTTTCGCACTGCAAGAGGGAACAGTATGTGCCAAGGCACAGAGGAGCTGGCAGGCCACACAGGAAGCTGGTGCAGTGGTCAAGGGAGGGGTCTTTGGTATCTGAATTTAGCGGTGGGCGTTGAAGAAAGGGGATGTATTCTAGAGATGCTGAGGACCTGTGATTCACAGGACCTGGGCAGAGGTTGAAGAGGGAGGGAGCGGGGAGGCTGCCCAGGTTTGGGGGCCTGGCTGCATGGTGGCACCCCTGCCAATCTTGAGAGCCCAGGGGAGATGCAGGTTTGAGGGGAACAGGATGAGTTAGTTGTGGCCACATGTTGAGTTTGTGGACTACAGGATGTTCCCCCCTGAGCCCGCCTGGGATCCTCAGCGGGGGAGGGGCACGAGTGGACGGGTCTTCATGGAGACTGGGTGGAAGCAGAGGGAGGAAACACAGGATGGTGTCCAGAGGCATGGAGTGCGAGAGGGGTCGCCTTGGAGGAGGTGGGGGGCGGGATGGGTGATGGAAACAATGCAGGCAGCGTCAGGGAGATGAAGCCGGAATGAAGGAGCTGTTGGTTTGGGATGTGCCGCCTCCTTGTTGACTCAGAAGGAGTAGTATCAGCAGGGAGGGGGTCGGCAGGGGGTGCTTGAATGGGAGGGGGGAAGGTGGGTTGGGGACGGAAAGAGGAGTCATCAGAGGTGACCAAAAGGATTGCCTAGTGCAGTCGGCAGGAAGCAGATGGCACACTTGTGGGTGACTCAAGAGGTTAACAAAGAGATGGTTGTAAAGGCGCGAGCAGGTTTAGACAGTGTCATCACAGTGCGGTACTAGGGGACGCTGGGGACAGTGAGTAAAGTAGGCTGTGGCCAGCCTAGGTAAAGAGGCAAGAGAGGAGGACAATCACCATGTTGCTGAGAGAGAGTGCTCTGGCCCCTGGTAGAGAATGAAGTCAGCCTGTGATGACCTGGCAGAGAGCGAGTCTGGAGAACAAGCTCCCACCCCACGTTCCTCCTCCGTTTTCCTTCTGCTGATGCCTCCATTGGCCAAACCCAGCTGGAAGCCAGAGGGCAGCGGGGCCCATCGTGTGCTCATACAGGCCAGCCTCAGGGAGCTGGATGGAGACGGGCGGAGGGTAGACCTGAAGAGGCAAGTGGGACCTCTCCAGACCTCACCTAGGGACACTGGGTGTTTGCTCATCCTCCACCCCTGAAAGGGCCACATGCCAGTCTTGCTCCTTAAGTAACAGCCACCTCCAAGTTTCACAGCCAGCACCTCACTGCTGCGAGGGTGCCAGGCCCTGTCACAGGAGGAAGGGTTTCAGCACCGCAGGGCATGCGCAGCCACTCTGGAACATCTGCTTCACTGTTTCAGGTTTGCGTTCCATGTTGTGCAGTGTCATCGCTTTTTTTAAATGCTGTCGTTTCACAAGGAAATGAAATATAAAGAATTATGTTAATGTGCTAGGGTTGAAGAGCAATGTTGCACGGATGTCAAGAAATTAAAAGTTATAGTTCTCGGAACGTCTGCGTCTCAGGAAAACACACAAAGCTAGGTGGTAGGGTGAGGCAGGTGAGTACCCCTCCCCCGCTGAGGACCCCAGGTGGGCTCAGCTTTTTTAGGGTCAACTGCAGCTTTTTTATTAATACAAACCAAATGAAACCATCAGAAAGTAGTAATTCCAACCTCAGGCTTGAGTTGGACTTGCTTGTATATTTTCAGGCATGAAGTCAACAGACTGATGTGTAGCACATGTGTCCTGAGGGCCTACTGTGTGTGCTCCACCATGTGTGCGAGGGGTTCTGCATCTGTTCCCTCATGTGAATCTTATAGTGACTCATTCCGCAGATGCAGATCCTAAGTTTAGAGAGTTCCGAATTCATCAGATGCCCTTGACTCCAAATCCTGTGCTTTCTACCATGCCTTCTCAAAACAGTGGCTTTCAGTTAAAACAGTATTTGACATAGTACATTGTACATCTTGATTCGGTAGCTTTAACACTGTTTCTAGGGCCCTTCAAAGGGGCTCAGTGGCTGAAGCTGGAGGGATACCCAGGACAGGTGTATCGAGAGGGGGAGGCTGGCAGGAAGCCCTCCCACTATAATCAGAGAAGTCATGTCCTTTTATAGATTATTTATAGTGAAATTGCCTAAAGAATTCACTGGAAAAAGGTCCCACTACTAAAAAAACTTAGGAAACCACTGTCCAGTGCACTGAGAATCACAGTTGGATTTAGGCAATGATGCAACAGGATGTGAAATGTGATGGGCAAGGGGACTTCAGCTAGGGGCCTTGTCTTCTGGAAGAGCACGTTCATAAGCGCCTTGAAGGAACAACATGAAATGTAAAAAGGTTGGTTAAAAAGCTGTGCTGTGTGTGTAATAGAGTCACAGGTGCTGCTGTTTGTGAAAGTGCTTTGCAAACTGTCATGTACCTCTCTGAAGATAAGATATCATTACAGTACTGTAGTTTATCTCCGTTTTGTGATATTGATTAAAGGAAAAATACCAGACAGGCGTAGACCACTGTTAGATATTTCAGCTTGAAACCCACCGTTGCTGATGGGATCAATACTGGCCTCCCTTCCTGTGACCGGGCTCACGCAGGGCAGGGCCTTAAAGAAAGCATTGGGGTGTGACGTCATCTAGTCTGTTCTTCTGCCTTTTAAGCATCTCAGACAGATTTCAGGTATTGATCTCACTGAAATTGCATCCTGTTTTCTCTTGGATAAAGAATCCTTTCTAAAGCTCAGTGAAGATATTTTTAGACATTTAATACACTTTGAAAACAAAATACTACCTTAGAATTGTGTAATTAGCACTTGTCCATGAAGCAGGTTGTTTGGAAGGTGGTTCGTCTTGGAAACGGCCTCTAGGGGACTTGGAGTTTGACCTGGGTCCCCCCACACCTGCCCTGGTGCCCTTCAGTGTCTTTATTCTCCACATTTGGGTGTGATTATTAAAAGACATCCGCTTGCCAACTGTATTCTGCCAGGCACTCTGCCTAGGCCCAGGGGTTCAACCGGGCATTCTTTGAAACAAGCATAAATAAACTCCAAAATTTCCTGTTGGTATTAACCGGGGAGCCTGGATTTCACCTGGGAGTCTGACTCTGCCCCATATCCTGCCATCTTGGAAGAGCAACTTTTAGTGGCTGTGTTTATTGCCAGAGGGTTCAGTCTGTCTCAGTGCAGGGGCAATAGGCATTTATTGGTTTAAGAGAACTCTAGCTTGCTTTACTTCCCAAGAACTGCCTCTTCATAGTGAGGGGCTTTGCTGTAGAGCTGGAAGAGCTGGGCACACTGTCAACAGGCCGTGATGGGATTTTAAGTGCCTGGCCCTGGGTGCTGGGCCGGGTCGGCAGTCTGTTGTGCCAGGGAGCCAGCTGTGCAGTTGACTGTTCGGTGTGTCTTCATGGGCTGAAGTGAGGCCATTTATCTGCATAAAGTGATTTTGAGCAAATGGCCTCTTGCTGTTTGTGGACGCTCGGCTGAGAGTGCGCAGAGCAAATGCCAGCCTTTATTTCATCCACCTCAGCCTTCAGCACAGGTGGACCTGTCGCCCCCCCCCCCAACCTTCACCAGAGAGAGGTGGACTGGGAGGAAAGGGGCTGCTTAGAGGCAGTGTTCAGGGGCCGGTCCACTAGCCTGGCCCATCTGTTCTCTCCACCCCTGTAAGACAACATTAGGCTTTGCTGTTTGACCACCAGCTCATCCCGTCATGGCGCCAGCTGTTCACTTGGTTCCTCTCTGTGCACTTTGTCTAAACTTTTCTTATGCAGACAGCATCAGAGGCAGGAGAGGGGAGCGGGGAGTGCTTGCTTTGCACTGGACTTAGACGTGATGCTGGGTCTGCCACCGATGGATGGGGCAGAGTGTCTGGGCCACGTCACCTCTTCCCCTCACTGAGCCTTGGTCTCCTGGTCTTTATAAAGGGCTCAGGAGCAGTCCTGCTTCCTTAGGGCAGTGAGGACTGAAGGAGCTGATGGTGTGTGCAGCATGCTGAGTGGCTGGGACAGTGATTAGTGTTTGCGTGTGTGCCACCCAGGTGAGCCTCTGAGCTGCCCAAGGGCAGGCAGCAGGCCTGGCTCTTCTCTGGGTCTGCGGTGCCTGGCACAGGGCCAGACACATAAGAGGCCTTCCCTTGCTATTTGTTTGATGACTGGATGACTTTCCATTTTGTGAGGTTTGAGGCCCTTCCTCTCTTTCCCCACTTTACTGAATATCTATGAAGTGCTGGGCGCAGTGGAAATCTTCCGATGAAATCAGCTAAATCCTGCTTGGTCTTATTGAGTTTACATCCTATCAGGGGAGACAGATAAGAGACAAACAAATATATAAATAAGCCACTCACAGTAACTTCCTCAGCAGTAGAGAATGTTTGTGTGAGAGATGTTTGTTAGAATTTAGAGCACTGGACTACACTACAGATGGTCCCCAACTATGGTGGTTCAGCTTACAATTTTTCAACTTTACTATGGTGCAAAAGTAATGTGTATTCAATAGAACATTGAATTTTAGATTTTGATCTTTTATTTTTATCATAAAATTTATATTTTTATTATTATAAAACAGGCTTTGTGTTAGATGATTTTGCTTAACTATAGGCAGGGCATAAGATGTTCTGAACGTGTTTAAGGTAGGTGATGATGTTCAATATAGTAGGTATATTAAATGCATTTTTTTCCCCTGAGACAAGGTCTCTGTCACCCTGGCTAGAATGCAATGGTGTCATCATAGCTCACTGTAGCTTCAGACTCCCAGGCTCAAGCGATCCTCCTGCCACAGCCTCCTGAGTAGCTGGGACTCCAGGCATGCACCACCATGCTCAGCCAATTTTTCTGTTTTTTGTAGACATGGGGTCTGGCTGTTGCTTAGGCTTGTCTCGAACTCCTGACCTCAAGTGATCCTCCCACCTTGGCTTCCCAAAGTGCTAGGATTTATAGGCATGAGCCACTGCAGCGGCCTTAAATGCATTTTTGACTTGATAATATTTTCAACTTTATGTGGGTTTATCCGGACATAACCTCATCATTAAGTTGAGGAGCAGATTGTTGTATTTAACAACTCAAACTTTCTCTGCTTCCTGAAGACTTATGATGCCTTGTCTAGGCTCAGGTAAAATAATTACCTTCTAACATACTATGGAATTTACTTATTTATTATGTTTTTAAATCTATTTTTGTCTTTCCCGACTAGCATGTGAACTCCCAAGGGCAGGGATCTCTCTTTGTTTTGTGCACTAAAATATTGCAAATGCTAGACCAGTGCTGGTCACTGTATAAGTATCTGTTGAATGAACTGTGGCTAGAAAAGAACAAGTAAATTCTGTAATGCTTACATAATTTCCAAGTAAATATTTATTTATTTTGTGCAGAAATGACATTTTGTTTGAAACACTCAGGAAAATTTGGAAATAGAGAATGAAAATGAGAATAGAAAGTGAGCTCACAAAGAGAATGTTATATTAAGTAGTAGAGAATAATTGTTGAACTTGATACTGGAAACAGAAAGTCTGTTTTTAGAGGAGACATACTTGGTATGGATACCAAATTAAAGAGAGGGTAACTAGCAAGCAGGAATAGAAACAGAAGAGGCAGGCTTGAAATCAGACCCAAGGCTGACCTGGCCCTTCCTAGACACGACCAGGTACTGTTCTGCAAATAAGAGTGCACAGAGCCTGTTTAATCTGTCTCGGGTTCCAGCAGTGTCAGGAAAGGAGGGTGGGGCTTTAGGTCTGGAGGGGGTGTCCCCACAGTGCCCAAAGAACCGACATATCCTGGGATAGTGTGCGTGGGGAGTGTGGGTGAGAGCCAGGACATGGCTGGGGAGATTCTTTATGAGTTCTTGGGGCTCGCTCCTCTCCCAACTCCTAAAAGACCAGTGGTGCTGACAGTGGAACCCTTACTGATTAAATCACAGTCACCTATAGAGACTGGAAACCAGGGGTGTGACTCCTTGTTTCATTGAAAACACCAGAATAAGAGATTGGAGAGGCAGGAGACATAGAGGAAGAAGACAGTCTGGAGTAGGAAGCATGCAGAGACTCCGACTCCCCTAATATTGTACCCTTGTTCTGTTGCCACCTTTGCACAAGGTAACAAGTGGCTGGTCCGGTCACCCAGGAGTGTGGGTGTCTGCAAAATGTCCTCCTCTGTCTGTGTTTTCTATCAAGCTTGTGGCCATGGATCTGCTCATGGTAGCCATGGTTGAGGTGGTCTGCAATTTAGTTAATCAAGCCCATGGCTGATGGAAGCTCAGAGGGCTCTCATGCATGTCCAGTGCGAGTTGGGCAGGATTGCTTGTTTCTAAGCAGGTCACTATGCTGACTGATTTGTAGAAGTGGGGTCCCTTGTCCTGGAGTGGTTTACAGGTAGTATAGACAGCTTTTCTTTGAGACAGTTAGGTAATAACTGCCTGATGACTGGGAGTTGTACAAAATGACTCCCCAACATCCACCTGCCCCTAAATCCCTAGGGTCACTGAATCTGGATTAGAACCCAGACCTTTTGTTGTTATTGTTAGCCTGTTACTATATCACTGCCAAAGAAATTTCTAATCTTAATGGTTAATAATGCTAGCTGGTACATTATGTTATATATTTATTCAATTTGTATGGCAGAAATGGTAAAAATCTTAAAATTGAAGCTAAGTCTCAATATATTTTGAATTGAAAGAATTGAAAGGTTTTGTTCATTGGGAGAACGTGTGGGTGGGGCTTTCTCACATTTGTCTCCGGAGAGCGCTGTGGCTCCTGCTGCAGACAGAATCCACACTGCAAGGGTTTCACGGGAGCATGAGATGCTCTGGTGGTCACGCTAGAACCACCAGACGCTCAGGAGCAGAGGTGGGAGGCTCCGCCCCAAGATTATCTCTGACTGCTAGCCTAATTTCATCTGATCCTTATGATTTCTAAAATTGGTCCCCATCAGGGCTGACTGCTAAAACAGGAGGGTGAGAGTGGCTGTGAAGATGTGTGGCTGGAGCCTTTAGGGGTGGTGTTCCAGAAATGTTCCGTAAGGTGGAGAAGACGAACATTGATGGGATGTTTAATATGCACCAGGGACTTTCTCAGAAATTGTGTTCTTTCATTCTGATAACAATCCTTTGAGGTCCATTTCATGATTTTTATTTTTTATGAGCAGTTTTAAGGAGACTAATCAATTGTCCAAAGTCCCATTTTAAGTGGTCGAGTGGCGTCCAACCCTGGCTTCTTGGTCTCTGAAACACAGCATGTCACCGCCTCTCTGCTGTGGTTCCATTAACCGGCCCTTCGGCCGCACACACCAGCCCATTTGCAGCGTGCTCACAGCACGACTGCATCCAGCAACCATACACGAGAGGGAGAACCAAACCCATCATAGAGCGATTGAATTTTCAAAAGAAAAGGAAGCTAGAGGGAAGGTAGGCGTTAGCTGGGGGAAAAAGCAGAAAAGTTTAAAAAGTCAATAACTCAGAGGAAGCAGCAGACTATTAAAAACACCTTATTCAAAGGCCATGATACGTGCGAAGATGAGAAATGCCAAGCACTCAGAAAAGCTCCCATCAGCACGACTTCTGGGCCGAGTCCAGGAGGCATTTCAGTGGAGAAAAGGCAACTTTGAAAAGTACAATAATGGGTCAAGTGAGGATGCAGGACAACCAGGTCAAGTGGGAACAAGGACTTTGATGTCCAAATGGGAGTAAGCAGAAAATTACCAATAAGACATTAATAAAATGTCTTTCTCTTTTACCCTCCATCCTCCCTGTTTTCCACAAAGAACGATTGAGCACCTACTGTGTGCTAGACTCAATGATGGGAATGAAAAATACGTAGCTGTGTTTGAGGCTGTGAGGAGCACAGCACATGAGGGAGTGTGGTGGACAACATGATATTCCTTTGCGTGAAACAATTGTGTTTGTAGGCCACAGTCTCTGGGTGGCATCTGGGTCTACGTGCCAGCCCTTCTCCAGGCTCATGTCTCACCCCCATCTCCTGAGTGTTACCCGGAGTTAACTAGCTCCTTCCTAAGTGCACCGGCTACTTGCCTCTGAGCCGATAGGATGCTCTTCCTCTATGGGGGCCGTGTTCTCTCCACAGTGCTCCAGGCCTCAAGGGATTGGTTAAGATCATCTCCAAGAATCATGGTCAAGGCTGTTTAGTGCAGTGCCTGGCACGTGACGCCTGAATCAGTGGGAAAACTTAGTGCTGAAGCTTCTGAAGCTCTTGAGAATAGGATGAAGCTTGCATGGACTGGAGGTCCCTATCGCATGAAGCCACAGAGAATTGATGAGGGACATGGGGGCTTGGAGATGTGCATTTGGGGCAGTCTTGAGGAGGGGGAGTGTCTTAGCTTGGGATTCCATGGAAGCAGCCTTGGCTGCAGACAGTTTGTCTGGGTGGGGGTCCCAGGAAGCATGAGTTGGGGTGGGGAGAGAGAGACAGGGCAGGAGGAAAGCCAAGGTTTGTTATTGGGGTCCCTGCTGTGGGCAGTAGGGGTTTGACTCTCAAGACACTGTCACAGTGACTCCCAGAATTGCCTGCCCAGACAGTCCAGAGTGCTGGCTCCACCTTAGCTGCTGCCGGAGTTGTGTGTGGATTGTGGGGATACAATGAGAGCCTCACTGGCATTTGCCACAGGGAGGGCCAGGGCCTACACAGAACACACTTGAGGCTGGGGGCTATGCAGCGAGTTTAGGGCACATGGTATTCTGTCCCTACTATCTGCCTCTCCTGTTCCTCATCCCTGCCCCTGCTTCTCTCCTTGCCTCCTCCTCTTGCCTCCATCTTCCTTACGTAACAGTTCCATCTCTCTGTATGTGACGGCCTTAGAATTTAGAGATGCAGCAGTTGCTTAGTCAGACTTCCCACATGGCTCAGAGTCTTTTCCATAGCATCACAAACGGTGTCTGAGACTTCCTGGAAACCCTCCCCAGAAACACGTCTCTAAAAAACACCCCTCCCCTCGTTAGACAGATCTGTTGGAAATATCTTTCTCTGCGCTGAGATCTATCGCTGGGGACTGTTAGCAGTTGGTCCTAGCTTTATCTTTTTGAGCACAACAGAGCAGGTCTTCTTTATCATGTGGTTTAGGCCCTTTGTCTGCTATAGGCCTACGTTAGGCTTAATAAAACAACAACAGGACATGGACCCAACCTCCTCCATACCCAATCACAGTGTGGATGAGACATATAAACAGGTATTTGCAAGCAGCGTGGGAAGCCCGACCATCGAGATGGTGACGTGTGTGTGTCTATAGAGGAATGGAGGAAGTACAAAGGTGAAGGGTGCAGAGTATCGTAGAGGAGGGGAAATCCTTGCTGCCTTTTGGTTTGGCATCTGGACAAGCAGGGGTGTGTGGATTAGGGAGCTGTGCACTACATGGACCTGTGTGCAAAGGCCCGTGGGCTGTACACGGCATGGGGTGTTTGGTCAACTTGTGGTTTAATATTGTTGAAGCCCAAAGGAGTGAGGAGGCAAATATGCAAGGACATATGCTTGGAAGTCATGGCCTCGGTGGTGCAGGGATAGTGGGAGAGATGATTTATGGCAAATCTTGGAGGACTTTATCTAGCATTTTCTCCCAGTGGAGATAGGAGGGAAGCCATTGAAGGATTTTAAGCAGGAGAGTGACAGGATTAGATTTAGATTTTAAATTGACTCTCAAGTCAATGTAGAGGATGGTTTGGAGAGTGTCTTAGTCAAGATACTGTTAGTAGAGGCACCAGTTAAAAATGAACTTAACAATGAGAGAGAATGTGTGCCCTCTGGTGTAACGAGGTGCCAGCAGCAGCGGTTCCAGGGCTGGGTCATGGGTCCATCTGTGCCGTTAAAGCCCCGGATCCGTCTCTCCCTTGCTGGTTCTCAGGCACCGATGTGGTCTTTCACTCGGCCTCTCATACTCTTCGTAGTTGCTGGGGGGTTGCTCAGTTTCAGGCAGGGGACACAGCAATCCCCCGCTGAAGAAGAGAGGCAGTACCTTCTTCTTTAGGAAGGAAGCTGTTCCCAGAAGCCCCCAGCACCCTTCTCCCCAGACCCTTGTAGGCCAAGCCGTCCCGTAGCCCTAGCTGTCAGGATGGCTGGAGCAGCATTCTGAGTGTCTGTCGTAGGGACGTAGCGTTCCCCTTAAGGAGGGACGGGCGTTGGGAATGGGCGGGTAGGTACCAACAGTGTGCATCCCAGAGCAGCCAGAGGGAAGGACACCCAGGTGGGAGCTGTTGGGATGGTTAGGGTGAGAGAGGAGATTCTTATTTGGTCTTCTCCACTGGGGCCAACTCGGGCCTCTACAGGGTTTTCATCTGACGTGGCTGCAAACCTTCACCCACCCCATCCTCTTCCCCAGGCACCCAGTTCTTAACATGCGATGCCTAAAGCAGACTCTAGATGTAGCTTATCCAGCGTGGAGCGTGGCGATCTCTCCAGCTCCTTCTCATTAATGCAGGCGAGCACTGTGTGTGTGTGTGTGTCTCCTTGTTTGTTTTTAGTTGATTCCTGCTGTTAACCTGGGTTAAGCTTATGGCAATCTCTGATTCTCGAGTCTTTCTTTTTTTTATGTGAACGTACCTATTCCTGACATATCACCCACATATTGAATTGTATCCCATGGTGAATTCTGTTATAAAGTGAAACATCATTTTCAAAGCAAAAAAATTTTGTAGTATGTTGTTTCTACCTTTTTATTATAGCATCCAGTATATTCTGCTATAGTTATTTATGCGTGCGTATCACCCAACATGTAGGCTGCAAAAAAGAACTTCTGTGATTCAGGCAATTTGTAGGCCTTTTGAAATGTTTTTATTATAGGCACTAAAAAATAAAATACAACAAAAACTGCTGTTAGGCATGATGAAAATCAAGTCTGCAAAATGTAGGCATTGCCAATGACCTAGGAGATCACTTGTTTTGCCCATTCTTTGGCTTTGTAGGAATCACCTCATTCTTCAAGGGGTGGACATGTGTGATGGTCCTTCACTGTTTCCCTCTGGCCTTGGAGGGTGACGTGCAGTTCTGTCTGATTCATGATCTCATCCAATCATTGTTCTTTGCAGTTTGATATTAACATCCTTAATGCCGATACAAATTGTATGATTAAGGACCTTTCCCTATCAATTAAAAAACTTACATAAGACTGTTTCCACTAGGTCTAAAAATGATCCATGCACCTGGATTATGGGACAGGCACCCCAAAATTTTAGTTTATAGAATATAGGAAATTAGAATGTCTGTTTTGATCAATCTGCCTCCTTAGTCCCGGTTTTTCTTGCTGCTTCTTGAGAGAGCGTGCCTTCCTGAGAACCAGCACTTCTCCGTGTTATCTTCCCCCTCGGGCATCTCGTGCTACACTTCCGTGCAGGACTGGTGTTAGGCAGAGTCGAATCACGGGGAACAGACTGACTGAATTGCCTCTGGCTGTCTCCCCTTGGCTTCTCCCATTTCTGCCTTATTACTGCCCGGTTCCGATTTCACCTCCCTGATACCCCCACGTTCCAGCGCTTTCCAAACCCCTATCTGCTTGTCCTGCATCCCTTCACCCACCCCTGAGCTCTCATCTGGTGAAGGGTTACGTCCAGCTGGTCCCTGAGCACTTGCCATACGTTCTGTGGCTTTTTGTGGCTGTGACTCTAAGAGAAAACTCCTGTCCCTTCCTTCCCCAGGTTTCCTCCTCATTTAGGAATCTCAGATAGTGTGCCTTCGAGAGGTGGCTCCCTTGTTCTTCACTCTGATAGTAAAGCTTTTCTTACCCATCAGGCTCATGCCAAGTCTGGCCTGGGGGAGTGAGCTGTTGCTCTGTCTGTGGCCGACAGGCTCCATGAAACCGTGTTGAATCCAGAGAAGGAGAGAAGGGCCGAAACGGTGCCCACAGAGGGACAGCAGGTCTGTGCGGCGCTGTGGATGGAAGGGCTCTGTTTCCTTCCCTGTCCCGTAAGAGCTATGTTTCCAACTCTGTCACTGATATAAAAGGATATTTTATACATCGTGGTATTTGCTCCTTAGGTAATGACTCTGACCTTGAACTAGAAAAGAAGTACAAGGAAGATGATCGAGAAAAGGCCCCCAAAAGACCACGGACGCAGAAAACAGAGAAAGTCCAGAAGATCTCCCCAGGAAAGGAGGCTGGGCAGCTCTCTGGGGTGAAGAAACCCATCATAAGTGTGGTTTTAACTGCACACGAAGCTATTCCAGGTGACTGTAGTGGGAAATGACAAAACAAGACTCTTTTGGCAAGTCTGTGCCAAGGGTGGCCTGACGTAATGGTCTGAGTCAGAATACGGGTTTGAACCCTGTGGCTCGAGCAGTGATGGGCTCTCCACTTAATTACTCAGTAATCTGGGTCTGTGGCCGACCTGCTGCTGCCCAGGGCTGCTGCAGACCGTGGATAGAGGAAGGGTTGTGAGGGCCACTGCCCCTGCTGCTATGGCTCCAGCCTCGGCCTGCTGCTCTTGTTCCAGCAGCCCCCCAGGGACGGTTTCTGCTCTGGGACCACTTGTCTTCCAGCCCCCCTGCTGTCAGCGCTTGCCGTCCTGCTGTGAGGCTGGCGCATTCAGCCCAGACACCCATGCAGGCTGCTTGTCTAAAACCCACGCTCACTTCTCTTTTGTGTTTTTATTGGGGTTCCCCAACTGCTTTCCATCTCCGTTTTCTTTCACATGAAATAGCTGGTAGATATGTTATGCTATATCTTTTTTAAAAAGGTCTCTTCTGGGACACTTCAGACAAAAAGGAGTTTATGATACTAGATTTTAAAGTATAATTTTTTTTTCCCTATCCGTTTGAGGTGATAGCTGTCAAATAAAATTAAAAAATCAAGTTTGGGATTTTAATAAAAGCTACAGCCTTTTAAGTATCTGTTTTCAATGCTAACAGTAACTTATTATTTAAAATAAAAACTTTGAATAAATTCCCCTTCGGTATCTCACTGCAGAGCAAGGTGATCAGTAGGGACAGACCATATTAAATTATGTGACTAGAAGAACTTTCTGGAAAGTCACTTTGTCTGCCTCACTCACTTCAGAACAGTATTATTATGGAAAATAAAAATCCCAGAAGAGAGTTTCCTATTTGCAGTGGTCTCTGGAGAAAGTTTCTATAATTTTCTTAAAAATTAGTGGTAGTATTTTGAGATTTCTGTGAGGGTGAAAAATGTAATTAGTTCCCTTTGCTATTCCAGAAACAATGGGTAGGTTAGAACTCTTTCTTTAATGCACTTGATATACATGTACACATATATACATATGCAGTGTCTACTGCCATAAAAGCTCTTTTATCATTGATCTTTTATCTTTGATCATTTCCCATTATAGAATTGCAGAGGTAAAGGTGATTTTCTATTCCAAACCCTTAATTTTATAGGGTGGAACAGAGACCCAGAGATGTGAAAGTAATGTGATAGTTGGGACCAGACCCCAGGTGGCTTAAATTTCTGTTTACAGTCTATTCCACTATTCCATACTATCTTGATGCAGCTTTAAAGTTTAACACATGTGGTCTTACAGAAAACCTTGCAAGTAATATACATGTGTATGTATGTGTACATGTATGTCTGTATATATTTGATTTTTTAATAAGTAGATCAAGTGAAAATAAACCTCGAGAGGACACGTAGATTAGTAGAAAACTTGCCTCTCCCTGCCTCAAACACACATACACACAAACACATACACACAGAAAGCAGTTTAAATGTGTGAACTGAAGGAAAACTAGTATCTTACACAGGTGTCATATAGTAAAGAAATATACTTCCAGCACTGCTGCCTCTGCTAGGATGGGGTCGGTGCCCTGTTTTGGTGCCTCTCAATAAGCAATGCCTCGTATATCAATCTCAGGTGCTACTAAGATTGTTCCAGTGGAGGCTGGGCCCCCTGAAACAGGAGCTACAAATCCTGAGACCACTGCTGCAGACCTGGTGCCTCGGAGAGGGTACCAGGAGTATGCCATTCAGCAGACACCGTATGAGCAGCCCATGAAGTCAAGCAGGTAAGGTGTTGTGTTCTGTGTAACTAACGCCAGCCAGAGGCTGAACATGAGTGGATGCCACAGAGCACAAGAAGGATTCGCATGTTTATGTGGATTCTGTTTATAAGCTTATTTGTGAAGGATGTTGACTCCTTGCTTTAATGGAAGAATTAATCCCTCCCTTGCAGCCCTTCAGAATGCTTTTGGAACTGCGCACCAATTGGCTGAATGAAACTGGGGCATTTTACTTAAAGCAAACATATGCTTAACCTTAATAAAAAGAAGTGTGAACATGGCCTTAATAAATTTGGAGATTTTTATAGCTTCACATATTATAATAAAATCTTTATTTCTCCCCTACTTTTAAAAATAACCCAAGTATGTTGTAGAAAGTTTATACATCCTGTATGATGTAGAGTTAAAATAACCCATAGTTGCTCTTTCTAGAAGTTACTACTATTGATAGTTTGGTTCATGTGTCTCCCTAATTTTTTCATGATATACCAATATATATTCGTTTAATTTTGTTATTTTTTCCAAATATGAAATACTGAAAGTACTGTTTTCAATTTTTTTTAACTTATTACACCTCAGATAGCTTTTATTTTTAGCATATATTTAAAGAATTGTGTTTGCTATTATGAGGATCTGTTATAGTTTATATAGCCAGGTTTTGCTGTGATGGGCAATACAGTGATTAAGGTTTTGGTACATGTATCTTTCCATACTTCTTCCAGACTTCCAATGGGATAAATTGCTAGATTGGAAATTGCTGCATCAAAGATGTGAACACTTAAAGCTTTAAATTGGCATTAAAACTATTCTTCAGATACCTTGGCTCTGTTGACCAACTACAGTGAATGAGTGTGTTTCTGACATTCCTCCCCAGTTTATCTTTAGCTACTAAAGTCACTTAACAAACTCGGCTCACTAGAAGTCTGAAGACATTCTTGCTAGCTTAGAGGAAAGACAAAGGAAATGGTTTCCATGTGTTTCTGGAAGAGGGGAGATGACGTGTTCTCAAGTAGAGTGTAAGCTTTAGAATCAAACAGACCTGGGTTCACTCTGACTCTTTACGTGCCTTCAGGTCAACAAATTGAGCACCTATTATGTGCTGGACACTGGTGTGAGATGACAGAGTAAGATAGATACGGTCCTTGCCCTGATGAAGCTTATCCTCTGTTTAACTTGAAGCAAGTTACTTTGCCTCTGACATCTATTACACTATTGTAAGATTGTCTATTAGAATCTTAGTTTAGTGGTGAGAATAATTGACAAAATATGTGCAAAGTATCTGGCACATGTTACACTCTCATTAAATTATATTATTATATCATGTGGTATGCTTCATTAATTTGTAGCCTGAGTCCTCTATTCTTGTAAATGTGAACAACTGAATTTATTGATGAAGTTGTAAAATAACTAATTCCTTTGGCGAATCTGAAAGAGAATTAAATCTCAAGGGCACTCTGTGTCTCAACTCAGGTTGATTTGTAGATCTTAACTAATTATCTTCACAATAGTTAAAAATCTGTTGGGGAGAGGATCAGCTAAATGTTAATCTAGTTATAGGCAAATTATACTGAATATTTAAGCAATAGACCTAGGCTATATTCCTGTTGTCATGTATTCTATTAATATTTTACTGTGTAAATTATAAGGTAACTATGAAAGAGACATTTTTTACATGAGGATTTTGCTTTGTAAAATATAGATTAAAAACATTTAGGTAATATCATTTTTCCCTCATAAAAAATGATACACATTTATTATATAGAAAATTTTGGAAGTTCGGAAAACTAAGGAAAAAAATTATATTGTAATCTCATTATCTACGGATAACATTAAAATTTTTAATATATTTCCTTCCAGCCTTTTTTATAGCACATACATTTTATAAAATTGAGTTTATATTTTATATGTGAGTTTGTATCTTACTTTTAAAACTCAATCACATTATACTTGTATTCCTTTATTACTCAAATTAATCACACACCCTTTGCTCCGTAGCAATGTCCTACAATTTCATTAGGATATTACTCAACTCTCCATGTTGAAGCCAGTGAGATCTTTTTAAAATGCTCACCTTGTTCTTAGGAGAACAGAGGACTTCCAAGGCAGGACCTGCCCACTCTGGGCCTCGGGCCCCTGCCCTGGTCCCCCTGGTTTGCTTGCTTCTGCCTGCTGCTGCGGCCATCTGGGCCCTTTTCACCTCCTTGATCACTTCTTGCAGGTGTCCCTTATCTTCCTGGATGCCTCCCCTCCTCCTTTCTGCTCAGATGTCCTGTCCTGAGGGAGGTCTTCTCTGTCCCCTAGACCAGCTCAGTCTGCCCTGATGGGACTCTAAGAGCAACCTGCCCTTTTCCTTCTCTGCAGGGAGCCTGAAGGTCCTCAGCCACTTACTTTTATAGCTAGAAGGCTGGCCCAGCTCCCTCTAGAAGGTGAGCTCTAGAGAGCAGAGGTTGTGTTTGGCTCCTTTGATATCTCCAGTGTCTGGAACACTTTTTTTAATGAATGAATGAATGAATGAATGAAAAAAATGTGCAAACAAACTAGTTCCCTAAATTGGGACTTTTGAGCAGCTATTCTTAACTATTGTTAAAAAAGAGCCATGAGCACCTTCCTCTGAGTTTTGTATTCTTTCTTTCGGATAACTCTGCAGAAGTGGAATAAAACTGGATTAAGGTGTCCGACCTTTTAAAGTACTACCTAATTTTTTTTCTAAAATGCAGTGGTGAGAGTACCTCTCTTATTGAATGGGCAACACTGGAGTGAAGTAATTTAATAGGAATTGTATGGACATTGAGGCTCTGGGCATTGGTTCACAGTGATAGTGGCTCGTGCTTGAGAGTCAAGTGCAGGCTGCTTAGCACCTTCCCCGGATTCATTGCCATTAGTGGAAACAGGGCACTGCAGGCTTTATTGCATATTTGTCTGCTAATACAAAAAGTCAGAGCAAAAGATTCTCCCAAGACCATTTAGATTTTGCAGTAGAGGAGGAAATACTGTGATTTGTTTATTTAATTAATGTAATGAATCCAGGATTTCTTTCTTCGGTGTTCTTCATACCAGTAAAATGTATTACCTTCTGATATCTTTGTCATTTGAAAAAGATCCAAATTACTTCCCTTAAATCAGCCGTGAGCTTAGCATGCAGGCATACTAGTAACTTTCAAATTTGAATATTTTAATTACACACTGTGAATTGTACCCTCTGGTGTTTATGGATTGCAACCCATTTAAATATTAATTTAAAGACAAGGCAACCTGTGCTGATCAGACATAGTTGTTTGGAGAGTTTTGTAACTATGGACTTTACAGATGCAGTGGGCACAGTTGATGGTAACTGATTAATAATAGCACTACATGGTTGTTAGTAGTCTAAGGTCCTTCTTCCAAAGTCCATGTCCTTTAGACATGCAGTCTAAAGGGAGCACTTATGAACAGAGAGGACGGTCTCCCTGCCTCTTTGATCTCATCTGCCAATTCTTGTCCCTGGGACCTGTTGTTAGTACTTTGGTGACTGTCTTTTGCTCATTTCAGAAACGAGGCTGGACCATCTCAACAGTTGGAAGCCCCATACAGGGAGCTGTATGTGAACAGTCACGTTGGCGACAGGTTGCTGCACATCAGTGTTTTCAGGCCATGCAGAGGATGAGAGTGAATGTGCAGGCTCTAGAGTCAGTCTGCCTGGGTTGAAATCCTGGCTTCGCCACTTAGTAATTGTATGATGTTGGGCAAATACTCAGTTTTCTCACCTGTAAAATGGGTACCATTATAGCACTGGAATTAAATACTGAGCCTAGTTGTAGTCATATTCTAAGTACTCGATAATTGTTAGCTCTTATTACTATCTCATTCAGCATACACATTGCCATATTGAAAGACACAGGAGTCAGGAGGCAGACCATGATTTTATTCTTCCACCACATATACAAAATCTAACACAGTGCCTGAAACACACTGACAGGTGTTAACAAATTGCAATCATGTGAATAAGTGGTGTAGGAGGTTAATAAACGATGGTCCTATTTTCTCCCATCTGAGTTCTAAACCTACCTTGATAATAGGCAGAGGAAAATGGAGAGTCACACATCAGCTCTAGTACTGACAGCTGGGGAGAGAACAGTGTGGTGTAGGCCAACACCAAACCTTCCGTTACTGTGCTGCAGAATTAGCCTGCCTCCCCCCACCGCAGTCCTGGACCGCTCCTGGCCAGGCTCACAGATGCCCGCTTGGCAAGCATCTGCTCTGTCCCATACTCACTACAGGCAGCACATCCTCACCAGAAGGGAGAGGCAGAGCCCGGCTCGTGAATTATGGGTCCTGTTTCAAAGTCACTCTTTTCCTGGGAAGAAGTGAGGACATGGAGAGAGGCCAGGGGTCTTTCACTAATGGGAACTTGCAGAAAGGGGAAAAGGCTCATCCTAACAGTTGAATAAATAGGCAAGTCTGGATTATCCAAGCTGTTGGAAAGCTGGTTGTGTGTAGTTTCATGGAGTAGACCGAGTTCATTCCATTATGACTTGTCTCATTAAAACATCCCAGAATCCACACATGTCAGCTTGGACCACTGCTGGTTATTGTGCACATTGAGAACCACACACGCCTCTTCCTTCTCTTGCCTCCCTCTTTCTTGTTCCTCAAGCCTCAACCCAGACTTCTCTGTGATAACTTTTCCCAGCCACCTTAGTCCAGGTTAGAGGTCTCTTTCTTTCTTTCATTCATTCTTTTTCTTTTCTTTTTTTTTTTTTTTGAGACAGAGTCTTGCTCTGTTGCCCGGGCTAGAGTGCCGTGGCATCAGCCTAGCTCACAGCAACCTCAAACTCCTGGGCTCAAGCCATCCTCTTGCCTCAGCCTCCCGAGTAGCTGGGACTATAGGCATGTATCACCATTCCTGGCTAATTTTTTCTATAAATATTTTTAGTTGTCCATATAATTTCTTTCTATTTTTAGTAGAGACGGGGTCTCGCTCTTGCTCAGGCTGGTCTCGAACTCCTGACTTCGAGCGATCCTCCTGCCACAGCCTCCCAGAGTGCTAGGATTACAGGTGTGAGCCACCGCGCCCGACCCTCTTTCTCTTTCTTCCCTTGCCCATTCCTACCAACTCTTACCACACTGTCATGCAATCATCTGCTGACCTGTCTTCTCTCCCCCAGACTGTGTGCTCCTGGAGGACCATGACACACACTGGTCCTCTTGTCCTGTTTGTTGAGTGAATAGATGTATCCATCCATCCTCTGGATTTGGTTCACTGTTAAGCCTCTGGTGTTTGGTTCATAAAAAGGGTTTAGCATTCATGGGGAAGGTTCAAGGTCTCTGAACGTAACTGTGCTGTCATCTGTTTCTAGGCTAGGTCCCACTCAGCTCAAAATCTTCACTTGTGAATACTGCAACAAGGTCTTCAAGTTCAAGCACTCACTGCAGGCCCACCTGAGGATCCACACCAACGAGAAGCCATACAAGTGCCCCCAGTGCAGCTACGCCAGCGCCATCAAGGCCAACCTCAACGTGCACCTGCGCAAGCACACTGGCGAGAAGTTCGCCTGTGACTACTGCTCGTTCACCTGCCTGAGCAAGGGCCACCTCAAGGTGCACATCGAGCGGGTGCACAAGAAGATCAAGCAGCACTGCCGCTTCTGCAAGAAGAAGTACTCTGATGTCAAGAACCTCATCAAGCACATCCGAGACGCGCACGACCCGCAGGACAAGAAGGTCAAGGAGGCCTTGGATGAGCTCTGCCTGATGACCAGGGAGGGCAAGCGGCAGCTGCTCTATGACTGCCACATCTGTGAGCGCAAGTTTAAGAACGAGCTGGACCGAGACCGCCACATGCTGGTCCATGGTGATAAGTGGCCCTTCGCCTGTGAGCTCTGCGGCCATGGGGCCACCAAGTACCAGGCGTTGGAGCTGCACGTCAGGAAGCACCCCTTTGTGTATGTCTGTGCCGTGTGCCTCAAGAAGTTTGTCAGCTCCATCAGGCTGCGCTCCCACATCAAGGAGGTACATGGGGCTGCCCAAGAGACCTTGGTCTTCACCAGCTCCATCAACCAGAGCTTCTGCCTCCTGGAGCCTGGTGGCGACATCCAGCAGGAAGCCTTGGGGGGCCAGTTGCAGCAGGCGGAAGAGGAGTTTGCGTTGCAGAGGGTGAATGCACTTAAGGAGGAGTCCCGTCCTGGGGACGCTCGGCCCAAGGAGGGACAGAAGGAGCTGGAGACTCCTATAGAAATGCCTGCCCCGGCTGGGCACCTGGCCTCCCCTCAGGCCAAAAGTGCAGCCCTGCCACCCTGTGAGCTGGAAACCACCGTGGTTGCTTCAGACCTGTCTTCTCATGCAGTGGTTTCAGATGATTTTTTGTTGAAAAATGATAGCTCTTCTGCTGAGGGTGACACTGCTCCTGAGAAGCCCTCAGACACCCAGCACGGAGGTTCAGATCAGACTCAGGGTGAAGTAATCACACTACTACTCTCCAAGGACCAAAGTGCTGGGCCAAACCAGGGGACCCAGGGTGCCAAGAGCCCCCCAGGGGAAGGGCAGCCATCCTCTGCCCTTCCAGACGGCGACCCAGATCCCAGCAGGTGTCTCAGGTCAAATCCAGCTGAAACCTCAGAACGCCTTCCTCTAGTAGCTGGTGGTGGGGACAGTGTCACACGCCAACCTGACTCTTGCAAAGCTGCCCCTGAGCACCGGTCTGGCATGACCGCGTTCATGAAGGTCCTGGACAGTTTACAGAAGAAGCAAATGAACACCGGCTTGTGTGAGAGGATCCGGAAGGTTTATGGAGACCTGGAGTGTGAATACTGTGGTAAGGAACGGCAGCACGGCTGTGCAGCTGATGGAGCTGTCCTTCCCAGCAGCCCCGTCCGCCCCCGACACGCTGTGGTCACCTCGTGTTTGGTTTGAGCCCGTGGCTCTTTGCAAAGAACACCTTCTAAATGAGCCACATCCTCCATTGTAGATAGGAGTGGGTGACCACCGTGTTGCAGTTAGCACTTGGAGTCTTTGTGGAGGCAGCCGGGATGACTGCACAGTTGGCTTGGTCAGGTGTGTGTGCTTAGGGTTACCCCAAGGCCTCTACCAGAACTGTAACCATGAAGAATCTTTCTTCTGGCACATGACAAGTTTAAAGTCGGGCTTTCAGTTGTGGCCATGTACTAGATGAGCTGAGAAAGGTTACAAAAGTGGCAGCATCTCTCTGTAGGGAGGCCCCGCATAGCACCCTTCAGCTCACACTGAAAGCACGGCTCCTGGTTCTGCCGGGAGCTGGTCGTGCAGGAAGTAGGAAGTCCAGCTCTGGACCCGGTGTTCCAGGAATGCCAGTAGAGTTTAGAGACTCTTCAATATATGCGTGTCCATCATAGTATTTGGCACCATAATTGGTCCTCAGTAAACATTCATTTCCTCCTCTCCTAGTCCTGACATCATGCAAAAAATAGTAGCACCCTTATATTTGCAACCTCTCACCTTTGTAATTTCCAGGCAGAGATGTGGTGGAAAGTGTGAAAGGTGACCCGGACAAGCACAAGAGGGAGATAAATATTAGAGTTAGAAATAACAATAATTTAAAAAAATCAAATTCAGTATAAAAGAAACTTCCTTGTTCTCATGTGAAAATATTTTTTTAGGCAAACTTTTTTGGTACCAAGTGCATTTTGATATGCATGTCCGCACCCACACCCGGGAACATCTGTATTATTGCTCCCAGTGTCATTATTCTTCCATCACCAAAAACTGCCTTAAACGTCATGTAATTCAGAAACACAGTAACATCTTGCTGAAGTGTCCCACTGACGGCTGTGACTACTCGACTCCAGATAAATATAAGCTACAGGCACATCTTAAAGTTCATACAGCGCTGGTAAGTAGCAAGCCCGAGCGGCAGCCCCGTCTCCCTTGGGTGCTCATTGCTTTCTCAAATTTATGCATATGTGGGTGTCCCTGCTGCAGGCCATCCCTGTGCAAATGTCCAGCCCTGAAAACATAGGGCTTTCTCCTGAAACAGCTTTTCCCTTTACAGAAGGCTTCACCCTGGGTTCCTTTCACAGCAAGAGTCTCTAATATGTTGAAAAAAGGGAGCAGATTGAACAAATTGTTTTCTCTGCAAATTTTTTAGCATCAGAGAATGTGTACAGAAGAAAGATCTATAGAGTAGAAATAAAGCTAGGATTCCTTAAATGACATGTTAAAGAATTATTAATAACAGAGATAGCACTAATAGCTGCTACTGAAGGTTGTTGAGCAGTTGAATTAGATAATGCCTGCAAAGTGCTAGGAACAGCATTTGGTTTACAGTAAGAGCAGAATAAATGTTGACGACCAATGTTGTAATATTATTGGGTTATATATTGGGTAAACTCTCTGTGAGAACATGCCTGTGAAACAGTTTTGTTTTTTAAAAGAATTATGTGTTAATTCAAGGTGCTGTTAATATTCACGATGGTAAATTTATTTAGTTCTTTGGTGGGAGATCATGTAACACAATGAATGAATGTTTATTTTGCAAATTCTAATCTAACTCAAGAGGCTGACACCTGAGAGTGATTTGAGACTCTTAAAGTTGTAAAGGAGACACATTTGGCCCCAGGTGTGGTTGTTTTCAATGCATGCCTTTTTATGCTACAGAGAGCATAAAATGAGGCTTCAGAAATTTGATGTGCTACTGTGGTTTTCTGGCATAAAAATCACTAACACCCTAGCAGTTTGTCACTAGGGGGAAAGTCAAGGTGTTTGGGTACAGTGGGTAAGTCAGAGCACAGGCTTTGGGGTTATATAGCAGGATTCAAATCATGTCTCCAGCACGCTCACAGGCTCTGTGGCCTTGGGCAAGCCACTTGTCCCTTCTGAGACCTGTGTAAAATAGTGTTCTGTATAAAATATATATTTAAAGAAATATCCATTTTATATATATATATACACACATATACATATACACATTCATATATACACAGATACATAAAAGCATGTATGTACATATGCATGTATACAAGCCTACACACATACATACACTTATGTGCATATGTGTATACATATATGTGTGCGCATATATATTTGTATATACATCCAAATCGATGGTTATTGGGAAATAAAAATGGAATGCTCTAAAAAACCTGGCACAGTGCTTGTCATATAGTTGCATAGCAGCTATAGCATGTCACCTGGTACTTCATACACGTTCTCGCTCCGTCTGTCTGTCTGTCTCTCTCTCTCTCTCGGGCATGAAGGCATGTGGTCTGTAATTCATGATGGAACTGCTGCTAGTTTGGTACTGCTTCCAGTACTCTCTTAGGGCAGGGAAAACTGTGGTGGCAGAATTCATTAATGTTACTTTGCTAGAATCTCGTGTGAAGTCAAGAGGGAGTGAAGCCAACATGACCACAGGCTCCTGGGAGAAGTCTTGGAGTGTAGCGGTTAAGACCAGAGAGCAGACTGCTGGGTTTTAACCCTGGCTCCCCCGTTTACCATGTGTCTAGCCTTGGGATGAGTCATGTAACCACTCTGTGCCTCGGTTTACCCATCAGATGAGGGTGAAGTGAGGGAACATATGTGTCTCAGAACAGTGCCTGGCATGGGGCAAGCACTATGCCATTGATTATTGTTATTATTTATTCTTCTTACCATTTTGAAATTTGCTGCTCTGGATTCAGATTTTGAAACACAGGCTAAAAGAACAACAGGAACAATGAAGTGGTACATGAGATTTACAATCTGGGACCGCCTATATTTTTCCATACTCAAGTTCTGTCTACCCACTGTGTGTGTCAGAGGGATCCGTGGTCAGCACCCTGGATGGGGAGGCTCAGCCTCCTGGGCACGTCCCTGGGCCTGGTGGTCAACGAGGCAGTATCAGGAATGTCCGTTGAGATCCTTGATGCTGATTTCATATGCTTTCTTTCTTCTTAATAAACTGGCATTTAAAGAAGTTTCTCTTTTCAGCTTTCTATGGTTGTGATAAGCCTTCAGAGAGGCTTATCTCTTCAATATCAACACTTCAGAAGGCATCTGGGCAGTGTGTGTTGGGAGAAGGAGAGGTGACAGCTGCTGTTTTCAGGCCCTGTGCTGTCTTAATTCTCATATCACTTCTAGGAGTTAGGGATTATTTCCTCTGCTGGGCAGATTAGGAGCCTGGTGTTGCAGAGTCCTTCAGTAACTTGCCCATGGTCACACTGGCAGTGAGGGCCAGAGACGGAATCGAAGCCATGCTCTCATCACTGCCCCGGTCTGCCCACTTTGTGGCAGTTGGTCATTAATACCAGCCACACCATTCTTGGACACTTGAACATCATCTCAAGAAATGTGGTCCAGGTAGACTTTGTCCCATGAGGGCAGGGACTGCACTGATACTTCCTGTGCTGATAAGTGGCAATTGTGCCTCATGCTGCAGTAATAAAATGCCTCTGCAAGTTACTGCAGGAGAAGAGCAGTGTACCAAATAAGGGAGTGTGACTCCATTGACCTTATAAAAAAGGATGTTATCCTGCTTCTCATTAGCACTCACGTTTTCTTAGGAGTTGTTAAAGTTTAATTTCAATCTTTTCCTTCGCTGATATTTGCAGTTCTTCCAGTTGAGACACTTTTAAAGGTGAGCGTGCTGCCGCTGCTCCTGAAGCTGGCTGACACAGGCTGGAGACCTCGTTCTCTACGTGCCGGGCATGGGGATTTCAAATATGAGTGGGACCTGGTCCCTGCTTTCAAGGTGCTCTTGGTTTTGTGGGGGGTTAAACAAGTGAACAGTGATACAGCATGGCGATGTGGGGGCATGAGTGAGGTCAACATAGCCCCCGCCCCACCACCCAAAGAAAAAACAGCCCAGAGGAGGGTCTGGGAGGAGGGGTTCTGAAGTGGATGAGTAGATTTGGGCCAGGGAAGAGGGCAAGGAAAAAATTCCCAGTAGAGTTGACAGCACAAACCAAGGGGAAGCCTTTTGTATAGTATTTACTCCAGGATATTGAATCACTAAGCATCTTCCATGGAGCAGGTGG
The DNA here is from genome assembly GCF_041146395.1 of Eulemur rufifrons. Lineage (NCBI taxonomy): Eukaryota > Metazoa > Chordata > Mammalia > Primates > Lemuridae > Eulemur > Eulemur rufifrons. The sequence goes on from NC_090985.1 coordinate 31,940,449, forward strand.
AACATATTGCTAGTGTAGTATGATCGCATAATTTATGAAAATAGGTTCCAGTATTTTGAGTTCAGACAACATTTGTCTTTTGAGCCTGTAAATTATTTTTGTAATGAAGCCAAGGGTACCGAGGAAATGTTGACACAGTCAAAAAATCTTCTGCTTCCTCTGAATGCAGACTCTTTTGATATGATAATAAAGAAGCTATCACCAAATCATTTTTTAATGGAATTCCATATTTGCAAAGAAAGTTAAGGTGGATTTTTTTGGTAACAGCTTTATTGAGATATAATTCACATACCATACAATTTGCTCATTTAAAGTATAAAATTCAGTGGTTTCTAGTCTATTCACAGAGTTGTACAACTATCCCACAATTAATTTTAGAACTTTTTTATCATCCTATGAAGGAACCCTGTACCCATCAGCTGTCATCTTTATTTCCCCTCCCTGCGCCCTAGGCTGCCACTAATCTACTTTCCATCTCTCTGGATTTGCCTATTTTGGGCATTTTGTATAAAAGGAATCATAAAATAGGTGTGTAATACAGTCTTTTGTGGCCAGTGTCTTTAATTTATTTCACCCATGGCATAGCATGTGTCAATACTTTATTCCTTTTTGTAGCTAAATAATATTCCATTGTATGGATATACTACATTTTGTTTTTTATCGGTTGATGGACCTTTGAAGGTGCATTTTTGTTGGTAATTTCACCAAGATGATATTTCCATCTATAGAGTGTTTTAAATCCACTGGATTCTATCTAATTCTTTGTGAAATTAGCAAAGTAAAGCATGGAGGTTCACTCTCGGAGGTTCAGTGTTGATCTTTCCTTAAGATTTCTAAAAATTATGAAACATCTATAAGAAAAATCACCCACATTTTTCATCATCACTCACTAGTATTTACCTGTGTCATCTTCGCTGTGCTTAATGCTAGTAGTGTCATCACTGCTGTGAAGTGGATAAAATTGGGGATTTGGAGGTACAGGACAGGGCTCTGGCCATAGCTCTGTGGCTTTGTCTAGACTGCTTGGTCTTTGAGCTTTATTTCTCTTTACCTGAAAGTGAAGTGAATAATACCACCCTGCTTCCTCTGGAAGCTGGTAAACGTCCAGCAAGATAATATGAATGTAATCTATGATGTCAAAATGCCTACAGATGTCCTTGTGGTTGAGCCAAGGACTCTGGTCATGGCCGGGTCTAGCTGGATCAGGAGAGTGGTCCTCTTCTGACTGGGAAGTGGATGGAGCATGAGGCAAAACCTTGCACCAGCATGAGGCTTGGGGTTCCCTTACCTGTGACCCTGGAGATGGAGTCAAGATGTTGTAGTTCTGGCTTGTCTTTTGCATTTGTTTCATTATTTTCTGCTTTCAGTGCAGATTCTCATGCAGAGCAAAAACTAAGGACATTTAAAGTAGTGATCCTCCTTCCCCCAAATGGGCCTATATCTAAGTCCATTCCAGTTGCATTAGGACTCTAGGATAATTTGGCTAAGTGCCTGTTTCTGTGACTCTTACAACTATTTCTTAGCTAAAGATACACCTAATGATGGGAAGGAGTATGTACATTTAATATGGTTTCTTCCCACCATCTCCTCCTCATTAGTAACGAGATGGTGTTGACTTATAGTAAAAAATGTATTGGCATTAAGGAACTATGGAGACCTAGCCAAAGTTCGTCAATGACATTTCTGGAGCAAATCCACATTTTACAGAACTGTGCCAACTTCATAAAGGGAAGACTTGAGCAAACATGATTTTTGTACAATGAGAAGAGGCTTCAGGTTCAGATGGACCCAAGTTGAGACTGCATAACTACTTATGTGATTTTGGGCAAACTAAACTGCCTCCTTGAGCCTCAGTTTTCTCATCTGTAAAACTGAAGATAAAGTACTTTCCCCTACCTCTCAGGGTTGTGCAGATTGCATTAGAAAATATGTACAGAACACCCAGTGAGCATTTTCTCTCTCTCAAAAAAAATCCATTAGAAAGTTGTGAAATAAGTTTAGTGAATCACAACTAACATATCTTAAAAATGAAATAGAATAAAAAAGAACTTACTAGCATTATTCACACATACCAAGGGTGAGTATTGTTTCTGGAGACCTTTGCTTCAGCGTTTAAATGTTTGTGTTGGGGGGGGTGTGTGTGTGTGTGCGTGTTTGTGTTGAGTGGTGCTGTGAGACCCTCTGTGGGTCTTGTGAATACGTCTGTAAGTCACTGACTTACATGCAGTAATTGATGACCTCGTGAACCAGAATCCCATGGGGTAATTGTTATGAATGAGATTCCTGGGTTCCCACCTCCACCATAATTTGAGGTGGGATCTGAGAATCTGTTATTTAAAGAGCTCCTCCTGACACAAAAGTGTGAAACAGCAGGAGTGGAGTATGCGGTAGATGTTTATGGTATACCAGTTTATTCCCATTATTTCTGGCCTGTGTTCCTTCTCAGAAGGCCTCAAAGGTACCTGATGCTAAGGGTATTGTAGGAGTTACAGCCCAAGCTTGGAAGTTGGCACACTTGGTGTTGTATTCTGACCCTAAGAAGTGGTGTGGCTCCACTACCTAACCTTTCTAATCTCCTTGCCTAGAAACAGGGACAGCAATCCCCACCTCCAGGGTTGCTGTGGGAATTTAGTGAGATAATATTTGTAAGAGACACAGCACAGTCCCAGGCACATACGCACAGGAGCAGCTCCTCCTCCTCCTCCTCTTCCTCCTCCTCCCTCGGAGGAGGAGAAAGAGAAATAGTAACAGTGGTTGGTTGTGGTGCATCTGTCCAGAGTTTGCTGATCTCTCACCAAATGTTTAGAATACTTGGTTTCTGTCTTTGAGAAGTGCATAGTCTCTTTTTGGCTATAGAGGTACATATATTAAAAAAATGATCTTACTTGTAGTTGCTGGAAATAAGCTGAAATAATATTAATATATTCTCAACAAAGCACAGAGAAATCAGACGAAGCTACCTCAAATACCTTTCTGGAAATAAGTAGAGGACCCAATAAATATGTATTTTTTTTAAGTAGAGGAAATGTTATTTAACTAAAATGATTGAACATAATGTTTTTCCTTTCTAAGAGCCACAAGAATATAGTCTTTTCTTACTTGATAACAAAACAAGTTTGTTTCTGTGTTGCTCTATTTGAGTGTTTTATCCACTGCACAGAAGGCCTCAGGCAACCAGAGCTTCTTGGGGATAGAATGTCTTCATTTTAGCAAGAACTGAGGTTCTGAATTAAAGGGGCATGGCATGGCAAAACAGAGCTGCTTTCAGTGGAAAGGAAAATTCTTGAATTCCTAAATTGAACACTTTCCTGGCTCTTTTCCAACTTTTTCAAATCAATCACAATTTAAGCGTTGCCGTTCCTGTGCTTTGCTGCACTTTCTGCATGCATCCTTGCTGATCACTGGGCTCTGTGCGTTGGCACATCTCTTTCTTGATGAGCTTGTGAGCCCCTGAGGGTCGCATACCTTCATCCTCAGTGCAGTGTCTGGCACGTAACAGGGGCCCTGTAATCTTTGAGGAATGAACGAGTGAATCCATATAGGAAAGCAGATGCCGTAACCATGGCCTTTATTCCTGACAACTGGTTCAGAGTGGAATCCTCCACCTTTATTTTCTTCATTTGATGTCAGATATTTCATAAGTGCACTTATGCACCCATTGCACACCCTTGGCAGTGGTGGGGATTGGATTTGGTCTTTTCTACCCAGTGCTAGTTTCAGACTTGAGAACTGTCCAGTTCCTTGGAGGGGCCGTGGCACCTGCCACTGACAGACCAGGTGAGGTTTGCCCAGAGTGGAGAGCTGGGCTCCGAGCTGCAGGCCTGGGGCTGGCCCTGCACCCATGCCGTGGCTGCAGCTGCATGCCAATGCCGGCCTTCTTTCAAAGGGTCCTGATTGCTTTGAAGGCTGTTTCCATCAGAGCAAACAGACTCTGGGGCTGGGCTCTTTTACTGTCATTGCGGCATGGGTCTCTCACACTGTCCATCTCTGCCGGGAACTCTTTTAACCGCCACTCTTTTTTAAGTTGCTGTGTCAGTTTGGGTTTTCATCTCCGGTACATAACTGAGGTTTTGAAAAGAAGTAAATGAGTCCTAAGAGTCTGCCGTTCTCCCGGTACCCTTTACCACCGTCTGTGTCCTTCCAGCAATCTTCAAAGGCATCAAAAATAAGGGGCCCTGATAAATTGCTTTCTGACTATCAGAGATTAAAGGAAAGAAAATCAAATAGCAGGGGCTCAGGAGAGATCACTATAAACTCCCTCACAGCCCTCTGAATGCCTCCGTCAGCTCTGATGATGAGGACCCTGTGAGGCAGCCGGGGGTGGTGGGGCCGCCTCCAGGATGCCCGCCAGGGCCAGGCGTCTTTCCTGAGGTCAAGGGCAGAGGATGACAATCCCAGGAGTGTGCTGAGAAGCCCTGATCCCGTGATGTGGCCAGGGGTGGGGGTCTGTGGCATTGGCTAGACAACAAGCTCAGGCCAGTTTCTTGAGAGCTGCCTTGAACCCGTGGACACATAAGCTTGGTAGGCATTGCTTGGTATCCATTGATGTCCAGACGCTTGGTGGGCCATGCGTCCGCATCCAGACTGTTGGCTTGTTCAGAGGGACTGTGCTTGTTTTGTTTTAGTTTTTTAATATAAAGTCCCCTATTTCTAAGTGTGCTCTGGGGAACACTGGCCTTGGGAGAGGTTCTATGACCCCAGCAATAACCAGTACACAAAGGAGTTTGGGGGATGGTCATTTAGGTCCCTCTTGGAGACTCCCAGGATGCGTTAGGCCATGAGATGGTCGGCTGCCTCAGGCTGAATTGCATTATGGCAACACTAAAGCCATAGTGGCAAAGTCTTCCAGGTTTATTGAGCACGCGCTGTAGGCCAGGCTCTGTTCTAAGCACTCTGTGTTTTTTATCTTCTTTATTCTTCTTGTGACCCTAAAGAAGGCACAGTTTTTATTGCCCTTTTATAGATGATGAAACTGACACACTGAGAGCTCACATTACTTGCCCACAGTTCCCCAGCTAATAAGTGGTGAACCAGGATTTGAACCCTGAACCGGTACTGCTAGTCATGATCTCACAAAAGCAAGAGCTCTGGAGTCCAGCTCTGCTCTCTGTGGTGGCGTAACCTTGGGCAAGTTCCTAAATGCCTTACAGCAGCAGTCCCCAACTTTTTGGTACCAGGGACCTGTTTCATGGGAGACAATTTTTCCATGGACTCGGGGTGGGTTGGGGGATGGTTTGGGGATGATTCTAGTGCATTACGTTTATTGTGCACTTTATTTCTATTATTATTATACTGTAATATATAATGAAATGATTATGCAGCTCACCATAATGCAGAATCAGTGGGAGCCCTGAGCTTGTTTTCCTGCAACTAGATGGTCTCATCGGGGGATGATGGGAGACAGTGACACCCGAAGTGTGTTACTTACGTCCAGTCTGCTCTGTAATCTCGTTTTAGTTGCTGTCACTGCAGAAAACCGTGCTTCACAAAGATAGATTGTTAGAAATGGAAGCAGACTTTTCAGTGCTTTTGTGGCAATCTCAGGATATTCTGCCTTAACTTTAATCTATAACATGCAGAGGTTTGAAGTTCTCTCTTAAATACTTTAAAGGCCACTGTCATTTGCGATCTCAAGCGGTTGGTCCTCTTCTAGCATGGACAAAGTCAGTTCACCAGCTTATTCACAAATGGGTCTCAGATCCATTCCTTCCCAGTTCGGGGGTCTTTTGTGGTTGGGAAGTAATGCTCAAACTCTTTTGAAAGCAGAAATAGGTGATCATGTACCAGGTGGGAGAAAGTGGGCCCTGGTTCAGCCTCTTTCAAAATCTCTGCTAATGTTTAAAACATGTCAAAAATCCCACTGTTCACTCTTTGCCCGCATAATTTCAGTTTGGCTTCGAATGCAGCCACTTTATCTGCTGACTTGAACATGGTTGTCATTCTACCCTGAAGTAACAGATAGAGTTTGCCGAGCAGGTTGAATATGTCACACAAGTAAGCAAGTTTTGTGACCCATTCTGTGTCACTGAAACATGCCACCAGTGGTGACTTTTTCTAAAAGAAATCTCTGGAGCGGCTCTCATAACTCAAAAACCCTGGCCAGTGATCTACCTTTAGAAAGCAATCTCACTGTTGTGTATAAGAGAGGATGTGTGTGCTCTGTGTCCCTCTCCTCACCGAGCTGCGTGAACAGATGTGAGTTAAGGGCATGTACTTTAATGTGGTTGATAATTTTAATCACATCCTGCAAAACGTTGTTTAGTTCAGGTGACATTTTTCGGCCAGCCAGCATTTCTCTATGGATGACACAGTGAGTAAACTCACATTCAGAAGTGACCTCCTTGACCTGAGTAGTGAAACCAGAAAGCCATCCAGTCATGGCAGCCGTTCCATCCATGCATATATTGACACAAAATGACCAATTCAGTTTTCCTGATATGTAATCATTCAGAGACTTGTATAGTTCTGCACCTGTGGTGTTGGTTGGCAACAATGGTGCACATAACATATCTTTAAGCACATTCTCCTGAAAAATATATCACACCAAAACAAGCATCGTTGCCTTGTTGTCAACATCAGTAGGCTCCTCAACCTGGATTGCATACCACAGTGACTCATTCACCCCCTCTAACAATTGTGCCTCAATATCCTCTGCTATCTCATCAATTTGTCTAGTTACGGTGGTAGCCAAAAGAGGAACACGTACCACCATTTGAACTGCAGCCTCTCCTAAAAGTAATGGCAAATGTCCTTAGCAGCAGGCAGGATCAACTCTTCCCCAATAGTAAGGGGCTTCTTAGCTTTAGCAATGTGATTAGCCACTAAGAATGATGCTCTCAGTGCGGACACATTTGAGGAAGTGGTGGCCTTAATCATTGCTTATGTTCTTTGTGTTCATGTTTTTTTTCCTTTTGAAAAACTCCAGAGGCTTGTCTTTTAATGCAGGGTGCTTGGTCTCCATGTGGTGAATCTGTTTTGAAGATTTCATGGCTTCATTGGATAGCCAGTTTCCACATATTATACAAAGTGGGCTTGAAGAATGTGAATCACCTCTTGCAATGAACCCATAATTTAAGTAGGACTCTTGGTATTTTCTTTTCAGTGTGGCTTTCATTTTGTTGGCAGTCTTAGAGTCTTCTGCTGTTTCATCATTGGGTCTTTCCTCCTTTTCAAAGAAGCTCTCCGGCGATGTTCTTTACTCATTTTTGCTAGGGTCACCTTGTGGGCTTACCAAAACCGTGACTGAGACAAGTGTGCAGTGTGCAGTGCAGGGAAAGAGGAGTGGACAGAAGTGGTAAATAAAATAATGGGCGGACACGTGTGGACTAAAATAAGTGTTGGATTCTGAATTAAAGCCTGCCACCAGATGCAGCCTAATTGTCACTTGCCACTCACTGATAGAATTTTGATATGAATCTGCAAGCAATTGATTTATTATGGTCTGTGTAGTCAAACCTCTTTGCTAATGATAATCTGTGTTTGCAGCTGCTCCCCAGCACTAGCATCACCGCCTCAGCTCCACCTCAGATCATCAGGCACTAGATTCTCATAAGGAGTGCGCAACCTAGACCCCTCACATGCGCAGTTTACAGTAGGGTTCTTGCTCCTGTGAGAATCTGATTCCACCGCTGATCTGACAGGAGGTGGAGCTCAGGCGGTTGATGTGTGTGAGGGGAGAGGCTGTAATACAGATGAAGCTTCACTCCTTCGTCTACTGCTCACCTTCTGCTGTGCAGCTTGGTCCTTAGTAGGCCACAGACTGATACCAGTCTGTGGCTCGGGGTTGGGGACAGCAGCCTTATAGGATGTGGTATGTAAAGCATCTCACATCCAGTACATTCTTAAGAAGTGGTAGCTATTGTGATTGGCATCATTCAGAGAAAAGAGTAGACTGGCTGTTGGGGGGGTGTGCTGTAAGGATTGTGTTCATTTATGTAAGGCATGGCTAGCACTTGGTGCCATGCTGAGCTCACGGTGGGTGACCATAGATGGGGAGAATTAGTCCTGCTGTAAATCCAGGTGAGCACAGGCTGCATTAACATTCTCCAAAACACACATGGCTCAGAACGTTTCCTTGCAGTACAACTCTTGCATATTTTGGTTTTGTTTTTTGTTCATCTGGATACACAGAGTTCTTCCCCCCAGATTTTGGCTCTTGTAAGATGTGGGCTTGAGAAGTTTGGTAATAAAATACCACACACTGGGTGGCTTAAACAGATATTTATTTTCTCATAGTTCTGGAGAGTAGAAGTCCTGGATCAAGGTGCCAGCAGGGGTGCTTCCTTCTGAGGGCAGTGTGGGAGAATCTGTCCCATGCCTCTCCTGGCTTCTGGTGGTTTGCTGCAGTCTTTGCCGTTCTTTGCATCACTGTGATCTCTGTCTTCATCTTCACATGGCGTTCTCCCTGTGTGTGTGTCTGTGTCCAAATGTCCCCTTTTTATAGAGATACCAGTCATATTAGGTTAAGGTCCAGCCTAATGACCTCATTTGAACTAGATTATTTCTGTAAAGACCCTATTTCCACATAAGGTCACATTCTGAGGAATTGGAGATTAGGACTCCAACATGAGATTTTTTTGAGGGACACAATTCAACCTGTAGCACTCACCCTGTGGCGAAAATTGTGATGTGAAGTAGCACTCAGGTGATCTCTGAGAGAAAAGGGAGATGAGCAAAAGCCTTGGCTTGGTAATTCACAAACACTTTCCCCCAGCTGAGAATGTAAGGCCGTGGTCACCCAGGTTGTCAAGCTAGCAGCAGTGCAGAATGAACTCCCTACCTGCAGCCTTGGTGGGACATGGGGCCTAGAGAGGTAGGAGGTCCTGGCTGGGCATCTGTACACTCCAGTTCCAGCGCTGGCTCTTCCTCGCAGACATTGAGCACATCATCCTGGGCCTCAGGTTCTTAATCTGTAATATGAGCATGAACAAAGCCTGTCTTTCGTGAGTGGTTGTGAGTCTTAATAGAATAACCTACATGAAACCCCGTGCAAACCATGCATTGAGTGCTGGAGGATGTAATGTGCTGTTGGGTCCTGGAGCAGCACTGGTCTTTGTGGCAAACCCGCAGCCTCGAGGTTGAGCCCCATCCTTCAGCACCTCCACAGGACTCTCCCCTCTAAGCCCCACCCCTCCGTCCTGGCCTGGAGCAGGTGCCTGTCTCTACCCTGGAGCTCCCAGGCAGTGCAGAGCCAGGTGGACACTAAATGTTATAGGCTTGGAACGATGCACTGTGTCTAGCTTTGTTCAGGCTGGTGGTGGAGGTGGTGATGATGATGATGGTGGTGGTGAGTGGTGGTGGTTTTTCCACAGATCCCAGATTTAAATGACACAGCTGATTGATTATGTTCTCTTTCTATTAAGGACAAAAGGAGTTATTCTTGTCCTGTGTGTGAAAAGTCTTTTTCAGAAGATCGATTGATAAAGTCACATATCAAGACCAACCATCCTGGTAAGGTTATACATGTTAGAATGGAAGATTAATGTTAAAATGCTTCTGTTTATTTTAAAATACAGCCTTATACATTAACTGCACATTATGTAGATATGAATAAATTCAAGGGAAACAGTCATCTTTATTTAAAGCTCGGAAGTTTACATAATTTTTTATTTCATTTTGTCCTTTTTTCTGGTCTTCAGACACATCTTCCCCCACGCCCTGCAGGCTTAGTGATACACACTCCCCACCCCCTTTTATGGGAACTTTGAGTGCTTGTAGGTGGGTCTCATACGGCACAGGTCTGACTTAAATTCTCGCCTTATGCCCTTTGTAAATCTGTGTTTTCCAGAGTGGTGGTTTATAAGGGTTGTTGACTGAGGATCCTTTGTGAGTTGGAGTGACTGTCACTGTGGGTCTTCCCACGTTCCACGCCTCTCAGGTGTGCAAAGCACCAGCTCCCTGGGTGTCTAGCCTCGCCACTTCTGTTTTTGCCACCCTGGACGTTTCCCCTCCTGTTCTGCCTGGTTGATTCCTGTTTTTTCTGTACGCTCTCCCTCAGAGCCTACCCTGGGTTGGGGGGCCATTGTGGCTTCCAGCCCTCCTGACATCATGGTGACTGACCACTGTGCTCCAGTCTCTGTGACTCTCTCGGCCGTCCTCATGGGGTCCCCAAGGCAGGGCTTATCCCTCAACCTGCAGTGCCACCTCACGCAGGACCAAGAGGGCACACACTTTGGGTAGATACCTAGTAGTGGGATTTCTGGATCAGATGGTAGTTCTATATTTAGTTCTTTGAGAAATTGCCATACTGTTTTCTATACAGGTTGTACTAATTTACATTCCCACCAACAGTGTATAAGCGTTGCCTTTTCTCCACATCCTTACCATAACTTTTTAGTGATAGCCATTCTGACTGGGGTAATATGATATCTTATTTGGTTTCAATTTGTATTTCTCTGATGATTAGTGATATTGAACATTTTTTTTCACATACCTCTTGGCTATTTGTATGTCTTCTTTTGAAAAATGTCTCCTTTTTATTTTTGGTTGTTGAGTTGTTTGAGTTCCTGGTATGTTCTGGGTATTAGTTTCCTGTGAAATGAATAGTTTGCAAATATTTTCTTCCATTCTACAGGTTGTCTTTTCACCCTGTTGATTATTTCTTTTGCTGTGCAGAAGCTTTTTAGTTTAAGTGCCATCTGTCTATTTTTGTTTTTGATGCCTGTGCTCTGGAGGTCTTAATCACAGTTGGTTTATCTGAACCACGATCCACGCATTTGAATTTATTGGCTATGTCCCTTACAGTTCCTGTGTTCTCTAGGACTCCCCTCCTGCTTTTATCCCATGACATCCATTTGTGGGAGAAACTGAGTCGCTTTTCCTGTGGACAGTTTTGCCTTCTGCATTTGTCTGATTATTGCCTTAGGATGTTGTTTCTCCATTCTTCATATTTTACGTTAACAGGTATTTAGATCTAAAACTTGATTTTAACTTTTTTGGCAAAAATCCTATCTCCAGCCACCCAGAAGCATGCCTTGATTCACCCCCTTGGTGATGCTTGGTGGCGAGTTTATTTACATCTGACCTGCACCGAGGTTCTTTGTCTCCTTCTGATTGTCATCCGCTTTTCTTCTAGAGGTCTCCATGAACACCATTTCTGAGGTTCTGGGGAGGAGGGTTCAGCTGAAAGGGCTAATTGGAAAGAGAGCCATGAAGTGCCCATATTGTGATTTCTATTTTATGAAGAATGGCTCAGACCTCCAGCGTCATATTTGGGCTCATGAAGGTGAGTATCCATCTTTCCAAATGGAGCACTCTCTTACCTTTGTGCTTCTCTGCTTCATTTTGGAAATATTAATACATTGGGAGGAAGCCAGACCTGCATGTCCCTGCAGTTAGAATTTGTTTAGTACACTGAGAGAGAAGTCCATCAGCCAGCTAAGATCAGTGATTGAAATCATTACTTAATTAGTTTCAGTTGCAATGAGTAAAGGTATGTGCTTCTTCATAGGTCACATTGCAATTGTAGTGAAATAAATCACCACGACTCCCCTGCTAGAAAGCAAGTGCCACGAGAACAGGCAAAAACTAGTGTTATATTCATGTATTCATGTTGTATTCAGGAACTTGGGTGCCCACCGTGGTGCTCTAGGCGGAGCAGGTGTTCCAGAAGTGAACATATGAGTGAATGAAGATGAGGAAGACAGCAAGGAGTCCTCTAAATCTGGCAGTGTGGAGTGTTATTGTTCATGTCATAGAAAAGGAATTCAGAAGGTGGAAGGGTTGAGTGGAAAGAAAGAATGTAGGCTATGCTTTTGGGGTGCTTGCCTGTGCAGAGAAAGTGTGGGAGAGCTACTCCGGTGGCCTTTGGGAAGTTGGAAGTCAAGATTTTGTTAGACAGTGTGCTGCCAACTTTGCTTTCTCCCCCCGGGAAAGGATATGGCCCTCTCAGGAATGAGGGTGGGAGCCAGGGGGCTAGGAAAAGCCCTTTCAGGCATCTGCATCAGGGCCTGGCTGCTCGTCAGGAACCAGGAATGCTGTAGGGAGGATTAAGACTGGATGGGATGGAGGATGAAGCATTTTCTACAACATGGGATACAAATGACCTCTTTAAAGGCCCCAGGGAAGGAACTGTTAGGAAGGGAGGGAGTATAATTGTTCAATAAAGAGGATGGTAACTGATAGAATGGGAACCTGGAAAAGGGAGAAGGAGTTGAGATCAAATGCCGAGGTTGGAAGATACTGTTATGTTTGCCAGCATTTACTGAACACTTGATGCCAGGCAGTGTGCGCAATGCTTTACCCAGCTTGTCTGATTCAGTACTCTCAGCAGCCTTAGAGGTAGGTGCTGTCATCCCCATTTTGCCACTGAGGAAAATGAGGCTCAGAGAGGTTAAGTAATTTGCCCAAGGTCTGCATTTTTGAGTTCTTTTAGTATTTTGGAAGAACACCTGTTCAAATGGTACCTGACTATACTTCAACCATTCACACAGTTATAAAGCATATAAAGATGGCATGGCTGGGCTGCGTTCCCCTTTGTGGGGTTTGTAAGGGCATCTCCTCTGCAGTCGTGGTAGTCCTGAGCCATCTGCAGCTTTGCTCTGGGTAGCACGTGATACAGAAAGACGCTGCTCGGCCCAAGCCAGCACCACAGCTGTAGCCTTGCTCTCATGAGAGAGTGTTATAAATGATCAGTCCAGGACAGGCGATGTGGTGTCCAGAATGTTCCTTGGGAGGTGACTGCTGGTCCCATCATTTCATAGAGCTGGGAACCATGATCTGGATGCTACTTTAAGGACACACAGCTTATTGGTGCTCATGGTTAGGTTGTCACTTCACTCTCCCAAAACACAGCTCCATGCTGGGCTTCACACGGGCCATAAAACGCACCAGGCCTGTGTGCATCTCAGCTCTGTGCCCATGGGCATAACCCTCAGTCTCTTTGAAGCCTCAATTTCCTTGACTGCAAAGTCATAGGTAGTATAAATAATGGGCAAAAATGCTTGGCTCACTAAAAATTGTCTGTGTTCTGGTTCAGGAATCTCCCCTCTTCCCTCCTCGCCTCCATAGCACATCACCCTGTGTTATAATGACCTTTTTACTTACCTCCACCTCTTACTGGACTGTGAAGGCAAGGACCAACTCTTCTCAGTTTCAAGATTAGCTCTCGGTGCTCAGTGTGAAAGTAGGTCCTCAGTACGTACCACTTGAATGAAGGAGGCATTGAATGCCAAGATGCCCCGACAGTCTGAGTCATCAGCCTGCCAACAAGCTCTGTTTTATGGAATAAAATATACTTCCACATCTGAACATGGGTACCTGATCCCACTGGTTTTTATAAAGGTCCTTGGTGCCTTTAATTTGTTCAGTTTAACTCAGTTCAGTTAAACTTAATGACTGTCTGCTCTGCACAGTTCTCAGTCTCTGTCCTCAAGGCGTTCCCAGACTGTGGGGAAAGGCAGATGTGAACATTCCAGCTAGTAAAGAGTTACAGGCATCGGGAACATTGCTAGGGAGGGAGGGAAGTCTACTGGGGAAGGTCAGAGAAAGCTGCAGGCTGGAGGCCCCTGGCAGACCCAGTCGGAAGGAACAGCTTGAGGAAGAGCCTGGGGTGAGGAAGTGTGTAGCTGTTAGGACCAGCAAATGCACTGCTTTATTCAAAATGGTGTTTTTATATGTATATATATATATATATTTTTTTTTTATATACACACACACACATATATATATATATATATTTATTTATTCATATTCCTTTGGATTCACACACACGTAAACATACACATGCATAGATATGTCCATTTTTCCCCCTGGCAGGTGTGAAACCCTTCAAGTGTTCTTTGTGTGAGTATGCCACTCGTAGCAAGAGTAACCTCAAGGCTCACATGAATCGTCACAGCACTGAGAAAACCCACTTATGTGATATGTGTGGCAAGAAATTCAAATCAAAAGGGACATTGAAAAGTCACAAGCTCCTTCACACTGCTGACGGTGAGTAAATGACTCCAAAGTGAGCTTTTCCCTCTCTAAATGGTGTGGTTTGAAGCTGCATTCCACGTCCAGCAGAAACTGTCACTACATCCAGGCAGGAAGGAGCACATGTCTTTTAGGATGAGTGTCCGGAAGGAGAGCAGTGAGGATCCCGTGCTGGGTGCTGGAGTGGTGCCCGACTTCCCACAGATGCTGGATAAACACTAAGCATGCGTGTGTGTGTGTGCACACGTGTAGTAGAGGGGCATGGAGAAGGAAGCTGCTTCAGGGAATGAGACACCCTCAAGGAGCCTTGGTCCTGGGTTCCAGGGGTTTCGATCCTCTTCATCCCTCCAACCCCACCTGGAGCCCAAGGATCTCGAGGGGCAACCTGGATCACACCTGACCTGATTTTTCAAGTGGATGTTTCATCATCCAAACTACCCCAGTGTGCCTGTGTTCAGTCCAAAATGGGGCTCAGTCTTGAAATACAAACAGCATTTGGACAGACTTGACCTAGATAAAGTATATATGTGTAAGTGGTTTTCTAGTTTTATTCATTCATTAAGAACCATTGATTGAGGTCTTACCTGTGCCAGCCATGAAGGGAGGTTAGGCTTTCAGGAGTTCGTACCCTAGAAGGGAAGACAGAGGAGCACGCAGGCCCTGGCAAAGGTGAGGGCCGCGATGGAGGAGGTTGGGAGCCCCAGCAGGAGGGTGTCTGTCCAGATGGGTGAGGAGAACAGTGGGCATAGTCACGTGGGTGGGCTGGGTAGAGGGAGGGAAAGACAATTTGTTTGAGGAAGATAGGCAGCTAAACTATAATAAACCTTTCAAAATTTTGATTGTACTTGGAAAGACCAATCACGTGAGAGACTTGTAAATACTCCATGTAACAAGATTAATAAACTGTATTTATAAATATATTGTTATTTTAGCACAATTGTATATAAAATTGGAGTTTACTATAAAAATCGAAGTTATTTCAGCAATGATTTTTAATTTTAGAAGTTAGTGGGTGATAAAGGTATTAAGTCTTATCTTTATTTTAGGAATGTTCTGGGAATCAGTCCTGTTGTGTGTGCGTTGGTCAGATCTTCGGCTAGAATTTGAGGTTGAATGACTCAGTGGAAAGGCTGAATGCCTGGCTGAGATTCATCAGAATCAAGGATCAAGGGCTTGCCTAAGGCTGAAAGACAGCCAGAGCCATAACTATCAAAACTTAAGCAATTCTCTCTTTAAAAAACCCATAATCAAAATTACAAATAAAATGACAATAAAGCAATCATACTTGAATAATGAAAACATTAGGGTCATGTCATTGTTCATGAATTTTATACCTCCACAGTCAGCCTTACTGATCTCTCAGCTGCCTGAACATTTAAGCAAGAATTGCATTTCTTGACATGGTAGCACATCACTCCATAAAGTCCTCCAGGAATGAAGAGCAGTTGTCCCCAGAGCCAGGAAAATCTAGAGTGGAAGGATGAGGACGGCATTCACAGGGACTGGAGAAGGTACTGTGGGCTCATGCCTGGTCCTGTGATCTGGGCTCTGTGCTTGAAAGCTTTGAGCAGATGGGACGCTGTCTGATCAGGCAGACCCTAGACCGACTGATACTGAACGTGGAGTATTGGGCTCAGTGTGGGTCGTATCATGGAACCGCAGTGACCCATTCAGCTTGTCCTGTCAATACACGTGATGCTCTGAGTTCTTCAGCAGGGAAGGGAATTCAGAAGAACAAAGTTGTCCTTGTGATCAAAGCAATAACACAGCCTTCCTAAAAGGGAATGGCCTCACAAACATTATGAAGTATTTTCTAACAAAATATTAGAAATTTTCTCTTCATTTTTTTCCTGATATTTTTGGGAGGATGAGGGATTTGTAAAGTCATGTCTTATATTTCAACACTCAGCTATCTGGGAAGAGGGGCTTCAGTTGTCAAGTGCAATGAGAAGACCACTGGAACATGTAGCCTGCCTTGGTGGGCCAGCTTCCTTTGCTACCTGGGCCCCAGTTTTGTCACAGTACAAAGTAAGGAGATGAGACCTTAACATTTCCTGGGTCTCTTTTGGCCTAATGCTCTGTGACTCCAGGAGGAAAGGGGAAAGGAGGGCTAGAGGGGTGGAAGTAAGAGGTGCCCACGTAGCTTTGTCCTTTCTAAATCAGAGATGGTCACTTTTCCCCCGAGGTTGCTATATTTCATTATGTGTGTTTCTCTTTCGACACTGATGGTCGTATCATGTTTTCTCGAAGGCTGGCTCGGTAAGTAGAGTGCTGAATTCTAGACCGGATGTACGGCTGCCACTGCTGATCTGTGCTGTAGCCTTACTCAAGCTACGGGCTTTTCCGTTCTTTTTTAGTTTTTTAAAATGCCTTTAATTTTCCCCTCAATAACTTATTTATTATAGAAACTTTGAAAAAAGTTTGTCTGTTATCCCTTTTTGTAGTGCTCATATTTTTTGTTGATTTCTTAGAGGTCTTTGCATGTTAATACTTTGTTATATTTTGTAAATATTTTCCCCCAACTTACCATTTACCTTCACATTTTGTTATGGTATCTTTTTATATACAGAATCTAAGTAACTGCTCATTTAAAGTTATCAATATATTCCTTTATGTTTTTTATCCTCCATGATTTCTCTTTGTTAAAAGAGACCGTTGTCATTTTAGGGGAAAATGCCTGTACTTTTTTCCAAGTTTTATTTTATGGTTTCATAATGTTTATGAAATTTAATATTCTCAGAATTTATTTTAGTTTATGGTGTGTGGTAGGAATCTTACTGTTTCCAAATGGTTATCACTTGACTCGACTTATTTATAGAGAAATCAGTCCTTTCAATTTTATTTTGCAGTACCAGAATTTCCCAAGGTATTGGGTCTAATTCTGAGATTTTGGTCTGTTTCAATGATTTCTGTTCTAGTACATTGTTTTTCAAGATATGTTTTAGGACCTATAATTTTGTTATATACACATATTATTTTATTTTCTTCTTTTTTTAATGAACATTACTTAGTTTTTCTCTTTTAATTATTGTTCCTTTGGATAAACTTCGGGATGTTCCAGTCAAGTTATGAAAAATATCTTCCCTTCCACCCCTGGGGATGACCTTGTGAGCCATTTGACAGCGGCCGTGACCTGCTTTGAGTTCGCTGGGGAACTGTGCTCGTGCTGATTGCTTGGTTGCCTTGATGAGGCTCTCAGCCTCTAACCAGAGAATTAGCTTTTTACTTAGAAGCAACATTGCTTTAAAGACTGCCTGGAATTATTTGGCAATAATTGTATTTACTGTATCGGTAATAATCCAATAGGTTGTCCTGTAGAGAGGCCACGTGGAATAAGTAGAGTTAGGGAAGCTTAGATATGAATCTGTCTGCCACTTCCTAGTAGGGGGACTTTGGTCAGATTACTTCTCTGAGCCTCGGTTTTCCTTATCAGTAAAATGGGGTTAAGTGTACTCCCTTGCTGAGTGGGCTTGAGGATCAAATGACAGGAAGTGTACCCTGTCACCTGGTCCCCACGCCCTCATGGCTGGTCCTCAGTCTCCTCTCCTGGTTCCTCCTTCTCTCTCCCGTCTCTGTGTCTCGGAGGCCACAGGGCTCAGCCTGTGGGTGCCTTTCTTTCTGTTCTCACACCCTAGGGATCTCTCCCGTCCTACAGCTTTAAACTCCATTTAGACCGAAGACTTCCAAACTCGTGTTTCCAGCCCAATCCTCTCCCCAAGCCCGGTACTGTGTCTGTAACTGCCCATTTGCCATTGCACTTGGATGTCTGCATGGCCCCTCATGGTGCATTCAACACTGACCTCCTGGTCTGCTTCCCCAGATCCTGTCTCCCATGGTTCAGGGGTCACCACACTGAAAAGAGACTGTAAATATGTTCAGCTTTGAGTGCCACATCTGTTTTCTTTTCTTTCCTTTTTTTTTTTTTTTTTTTTTGAGACAGAATCTCACTCTGTTGCCTGGGCTAGAGTGCCGTGGCATCAGCCTAGCTCACAGCAACCTCACACCTGGGCTCAAGCGATCCTCCTGCCTCAGCCTCCCAAGTAACTGGGACTACAGGCATGAGCCATTATACCTGGCTAATTTTTTCTATATATTTTTATTTGTCCAGCTAATTTCTTTCTATTTTTAGTAGAGACGAGATCTTTCTCTTGCTCAGACTGGTGTTGAACTCCTGAGCTCAAACAATCCTCCTGCCTTGGCCTCTCAGAGTGCTAGGATTACAGGCGTGAGCCAACCTCGCCCGGCCCGTTTTCTGACAAATATTCTTTTTTGTTTCGTTTTGACAAACCTTGAAAATATGTAAAAGCCATCCTTAATTCCAGGTTGTACAAAAACAAAAAGCAGGCTGGATCTGGGTCAGGTGCCAGCCCTGCCGTACCCCATCCTGGTAAACAGCAGCTCCTTTTCATTTGCTCGGGTTAGAAACCTTGGGTCTGTCTTGACTGTCTGGTTCATGCCCCACACATGGTCTGTTAGCAAACCCGGGTACTCTCAACATGCTGCAGAACCCTGCCATTTCCCAGCGCCCTCACAGCATCCGTTTTATACAAGACACTGTCATCTCTTGCCTCCGTTCATGCAGTGGCCTCACTGCTCTCTGTGCTCAACATGGCAGCCAGCGATCCTGCAGGAACAAAGGTCCCATGGCGCCTCTGTTCAGAACCTTCCTGTATATCTGGTGTCACTCCAAGTAAAAACCCAGTCCTCCCCCTTGGCTCATCTGAACCTCCCGCATTTGCCTGCTCATCTCCTGCTCCTCTCCTCTGCCCCTCGTCTCTCCAGACATGTCCTTGTTCTTGCTCCTCGTACCTGCCAGGTACGTGCTCCTCTCAGGGCTTTGACATCAGCCCTTGCCTCCACCTGGAATGGTCTTTCCCCTGTGTCTTAGTGGAAACCTCCTTCACATCCTTCAGGGCGTTACTGAAGAGTCACTTTCTGAATGAGTCCTCCCTAGCTACTCTGTGTGTGTAAAACCTCAACACCCCCACCAAATAATCCCTTGGGCTTTCTGATGTTTTTCTCCTTGGCTCATCTTTCTCTAGTGTGTTGTAGTTTCCTTATTTATCGTTTTTTTTGGTCTCTTTCACTAGAACTGTCCCCATCCGTTACTTCACAGTCTCTTCCATATTTTTACCTATTTCTCCTTAGACCAACATTTCTGCAATGTACCATATAACTTCCTTACTTAGGATTTCTGTGTCACTAGATTGTAACCTTCAGAAGCAGGGATTTTCGACTTGACTTACTACATTTATTTTGTATCCTTGGCACAGGGCCTGGCTTATCATACATACTCAATAAATTTTTGTTGATTGAATGAGTGAAAAAATGTAAAGTGTCTTACAAAAAGTGGTTGGGATATAGTAGTACTCAAAAACGTATCATTTTCCCCATTTCATCTCTCATGTAAGTGTGTTAACTCGTGTGCTCATGGATTAGATATTTTAGAATATCGTCAAGGAACTCACTATTCAATGACTCTTCTTGGGTATCTTTTTAATGAAGTAAAAGGGAATTAAGTAATTACCCTTTCTGCTACCTGCTCGTGAATCTAGTTTTTCGTATTTATTGGCTAATTTAAAGTGATGTGTCCCCGTTTATGGCATTCCGATTTCCCGAAGGAGCTCGTTACTGTACCTTAGAAAAGACAGGTCATTCTGGGTGACGGTTTCAGTCGCAGTCAATATGTACAAGGAGAAATGGATCTATACAGGGCCCAATTAAACCCTTGGTGTATATGCCAGCAGTATGTAAGAATTTAATGCAAAAATCATGCTGTAGCACATTTCCTCCTTTTTGACTTTAAAAAGGGCCTAGACATGTGCAGTCTGGAGATTTACACATAGTTCTACCCACCCGTAACAGATGGGTAAGGTTAAATTGTGCAGCGCCTTTGTTATGTAATCAAGAATTCTCAAATCATGAAATAAAAAGCTCTTTGAAGTTCAGTGCCAATTCCTTTGGGTCTCCTCTGGCCCCCTATCCTGCCCCCATGCGCTTTAGTTAAGAACTTTTCTGATAAAATTTACAAAAAGGAATTATCCAGGCTTCAAGTACTCTTGTGTAATAATTAGACAAGTGGAGAGTAGAGTGTGGAAATTAGATTTGAGTGGAGGAAGTACCTTTTTTCCCCCTCCCTTCTTCAATTTATAAGAGTTTCCCATGGCTACACGTTGAAATATTCTAGGAGATCTATGTATGGAGTTGCTGTGGTATTTTGTTTGTTTTTTTCTCCTTTGTCCTCTAAAAAGCAAAATCACTGTGGGGTAAAGTAGCTCTACCTATCTCACGGACTCTTGTTTCTAAAAACATAACACTGGAGAACCAAGATGTAAATAGAAAATAGTACCTGAGTAACCGGCTTGGTTGATCTTGCCAAGTTCACTTGTAAGGCTTCAGTGAGACTGGGCTCTCCACAGCATCCTTGTCCCTCTGTCCTTTCTCCATTCACACCTGAAGGTGAGGTTAAGGGGCAGGTGTGGGAGTAGGCGTACCTGGATAAACATGGAAGGTTTCTGTTGCTTGTCCTTATGGGCTGGAGTCTGGGTGATGATGGGAAAGGGGAGGGCTGATTTCAAGGCCCAGGAGTACCATTCAATAGGTGTACCCTGTTTCCGTCCACATGAGGCTCTTTTTTCTCAGGTTTCTATAAACCATAGGACCCACGGGGAATGACTGAGCCCATATTATAAAATGAACTATGCAGCCTACTGAACAATTAGCTTAGACTGATACACAGATTTAACTATTGAATGAGGCTTGGTTACCTAAAACCTTGCCAGGGTAGAGGGGCCCCAGCTGCAAATTCCTGACACGGTGACTATAAGTTTAACCTGCCTCCGGAGCTATGCTCTCTCCTGTCCTTTATCTGGCTTTGTGCCGCCTTCTGTTGCTTTCCACATCTCATGCTGATCCATCCCTCCTTGTATCAAAACTGATGTACTAATTACAGAGAATCATCAGTCTAAGTCTGCAGTTGCTTGCAGTTCAGCCTTGAAAGTACAGAGACTTCTTAAACTGTATTTTTATTGCTGTAGCTATTTCTGTTCTGATTTGCCATTGCACAAATTACCGCAGATGCTAGAACTGTGAAGATGTGTGCTCTGCAAAACACTTGCTGCAAAATACCCCTTATGCTTCTTGCAGGATACTTTTCTCACATGAGACAGCAAACCTCTGTGTGCTGGGCCACATGGAGGGGCAAGAAGGCAGGTGGGGAGAACCGTGGGCTCAGGAGGGCAGGCCCAGGCTGGAACCATTTCCTGTCTGAACAGCCTTGAACAGGGGCTTCGCCATCCCCATTTGTAACAGTGGATGTTTCAGGTCACATGCTCCCTATGGCTGCTGCAACAAATTACCACAAATTTAGTGACTTAGAACAATACATATTTATTATGTTATAGCTCTAGAGCTCAGCTGTCTGAAACCAAGGTGTCAGCAGGGTTGCATCCTTTCTGGAGACTAGGGGAGAACGTATCTCTGCCTTTTGTAGCTTCTAGAAGCTACCTTATTCTTTGGCTTATGAGCCACTGCTTTCATCTTCAGAGCTGCACTGTGGCATCTTGCAGTCTCTTCTGTCCCTGCTT
The DNA here is from genome assembly GCF_041146395.1 of Eulemur rufifrons. Taxonomy (NCBI): domain Eukaryota; kingdom Metazoa; phylum Chordata; class Mammalia; order Primates; family Lemuridae; genus Eulemur; species Eulemur rufifrons. The sequence goes on from NC_090985.1 coordinate 31,961,949, forward strand.
GTCCTACCACGTCTCCTCTGACTTTAACCCTCCTGCTCCTCTCTGATAAGGACCCTTGTGATTTCGCTGGCCCTCCTGGATAATCCTGCATTGTCTTCCCGTGGCAAAATCTGTAGCTTGATCACTTGTGCAAAATCCCTTTTTCCCCCTATAAGGTAGCATTTATAGGTTTTGGGGATTAGGACCTGGATATCTTTGGGAGGGGGCATTATCAACCTACCACTGCGGGGTTGTGAGAAGATTAACTGGGTTCATGCTAAGCGTGTTGCTTCGCACACCCATTCCTCTGCTATAGGAGCCAACAGCTCTCAACAGCCCAGTGTAAGAATGGTTATTTCTAGCACTTTCTGTCACCTCAAAGATCAAATTACTCTTCTCTCAAATATTCTCTCATTAGGAAGGCACAGTGCAATAGGTAATATTTAAAGAGTATCACTGTTGCAAAGGGTAAAAGTCAACTTTCTGAAAAAAGGGTAAAGTCAATTTTCTGAAAACCACTGAAAATTTACTTATGCAAAATACTACCTTTTTCAGTAAGACTGGATAAACAGTCATAAGGAGGCATTTTCACTTTTTTGCCTCTGGATATTATTACTAATAACAGTTGAGATTTATGGAAATTCTTTCTTTGAGTACTTTAGTGCTCCTTCGACTTTGGAGTACATATGAAGTTTGATTTGGCAGAGATGATTTAATTTAACAGATATTTCAAACAGGTTGCCTTAAATCGGGAGAAATTTTCCATCGCCGTCTCTCCCTGTGTTCTGATGGAATCTAAATGCCAGAAGCCGGAGGTGATGGTTTAAGATTTTTCTACCATTCCATTCCTCCTTAGTTTTATATAGAACTCTATTTAAAGCAACCAAGCAGCTGGAATCATCCATCCTCAGGGAAACTCATCAAGCAGAGGAGGGTGTAGTAAGAAACAAAGGAAACAACAGGTGCCGTGCATGCTGAGAGCCTGTCACCAGGCTGGGGGCTTCATCGGTCCTGGAGTGGCCTGCCCACAGCTACTGGCAGGTTAGGGGTGATTGCCTTTATTTTCAAGGAGCAGAGAGTGAGGGCTCAGGATGTCGATCCCTGTAGGCTGAACTTTGGAGGTTCAGGGTGATGTGGGTGCTTCTGTGCTGCTGCGTCCACCTGGTGATAACTTCGTGATTTGAGCCCAGGGGCCTCAACACGGCAGGTGCCTTGCTGGCTCCCCCACTGGCCGCCTTGACATCTGCCTCTCCTTCCGCAACAGAGAGTCGACAGGAAGGGCAGTGCCAGCTCCTCTAGGTTTGGTACACTTCTCTTTATCTACCCGAAGGCAGGATAACCAGTATTCTTATTCCTTCCTACCCCCAGATCCTCCCATCACCCTCACAGGACAGGCTGAGTAACTTTGTACCTGAGTGAGGCCTGAGTAAAGGGCAGCACTCAGGACCATCTGGCTCTGGACCCTGAGCTTTCTTTTACTGTCTGGTGATACTTGAATTCAGCCAACGTCCACTTGCCAGGCCCAGGCAGTGCTCAAAGGGCTAGAGGTCAGATTGGCTCCATCAGCAGTCATCCACGGGGCAGTGGCCCGGGATCTCGTGTTTAGACAAAGAAACAGACTCGTTCCAAATGAATGCTTGAAAACTAAGACAGATTTTGCAAAGATGTACCACACCTTTTGAGAGATGAAGGGAAATAGTGGAGACGATGTTTTTGCCCCTGCACCCCCATCTTTGAAGGGGAGTTGTACCAGATCACACACTTAGGAGAGAAATTAGAGCTGGTGGTGACATATTGTGTTTCCAGAATAAGCCTCGGTATCTGCAATGGAAACCTCCAGCAAGCTTGGCACTCAGAAAACTGCCTAACTGAAAACCACAGGGGCAAATAATGCTGGTTGTGGTTTTTTTTTTTTTTTCCTTCCACCTGCAACAGCAGCCTGAATCACCTATAAACTGTCATGCAATCCTCAAACTTTGTCTTTGAACTCTATGACACCTCTTTTTTTCTTGAACAAATTTGATGCCAGTTCCCGAGCACCTTCTGGGGAAGGTGGCCTGTTTTGTTGTTGTGTTGTTATTTTTCTTTTTACCTTTTTAAAATTAAATTTTCCCATGTGCAAAAGTGCACAGCTCATAAGTGTATAGCTCAATGAATTATGACAAAGGAGGTGCACCTGTGTAGCCACAGCTTGGGGGAAGAAACAACATTGCCAACCCTTCAGAAATTGCCCCCCCTTCAGAAATTGCCCCCCCTCCCGCATTATTTCCCTTCTTTCCTCCCTGAAGGTCACCACTGCTCTGCCTTCTAGCTCCATAACTTGGTTTCCCCCATCTCTGAACTTTATGTAAATTTTCCTGCAATATGTGTTTGTTTGTATCTGACTTCTTCCTTTTAACATTATGTTTATGAGCTTCATCTAGGTTGTTGTGATTTTGACTTTCAATATCTGGGCCTCTGGGTCAGGTAAGAAGGATTTCATAAGTACCTGAGATTCTGAATTCCATAGTTTGTAACTGGGAAGGTTTTGCTCCCGTAATTAGCTTTTTTTCACTGTAGCAGTGTTTTTGCAGTAAGCTTGGAGTGCTTCCTACAGGAGTGTTTTTCCAAAAAGTAGGATGACTCAGCTTTGTTGCATCCTCCTTATTGACGAGACTTGGCTCAGAATGACTTTCGACCGTTTACAAAGTTAAATGCTGCCCCAGAGGACAAGAAATGACTGCCCCTGAGATTATTCACAGTATCAGGCCACTGTCTCTTCTTTGTGAAGAAGAGGGACACAGATGCTCATTCAGAGCACCTGTTAGGCAGTGCACGCCAGTCAAGGCTGGGGCAGTGCTTTAGAAGACAGTGAGCTCATTTGAACTTTCAAATTCAGTACCTGTTGGTGTCCTTTTACGGTTCTGTGTTGAAAGGTATGTTCTGGTCTGTGTACAGTAGCAGATGAAACATCCCAGCCTTTTGGAGATGAATGCTAATTACCTGAAATGCTTTTCTGTGAGAGTACAGACAACATGAAAACAACATTCACAAAAACCCAGCCCCTTCCTACAAGCATGCCTATAATTCTATCACCTAGCAAATAAATGATTCTTTTAAAATCTTTATCCGTGTTCATATGGAAAGATTATATAGTTGTGATGAGATTATATTATTCTTATAGACTTGAAATTAATATTTTAATTATTTTATGTTGCCGTACAGTCCATAAATGACAACTTTAGCAGTTGTGTGATGTTGCATTAAGGCAGTGGTCCGTGAGTTGCATAACCATTCCCTTATTTTGGGGCAACGTGTTATTTTCTTTTTTTCTCCCACTGTTATAACTTATGTGGCATGGGATTCTTTCTTGCATATAAAATTTTTCTTCTTTTGAATTAATTCCTTAGGACATATTTCCAAGAGCAGGATGGTTATTTTTTTTTTTTTTTGGTGGTTTTAATGGTGCATTGCACTGCCAATTACCTATTCAAAAAATTATACCAGAAATGTGAAAGTGCCCCAGTTTAACTCTTTCATTTTTAACATGCATGTTACTAAAAATGGGCATCTCACCATGTTATAATTTTTATTTATTTGACAACTCAAAAACAAACAGATCTTGTGAAGATTAAGAGTGTTCATAAAGCATTTGTGCCATGGGCTCCTGGTGTGTATATAAGTTCTTGCTGTCATTGGACTGCTTTTGATTAATAAATGTGATTTTATTCTCTCTTGAGTGAATTGTTTGGTCATGCCCTTTTTTTGTCTGTTTGCTTTTTGGGGTCTTGGTGTTTTATATTCATGCCTTCAGTGGTTCCTTCTACAGCTATTTTGCTGGGAGTCTTTTGGTAGCAGTCAGTGGAGGCTCATTTGTGGTTTCTGAGGCAGACAAGGGGCATTTACTGTAAAGGTACGAGGGGTCTGATGGAGACTCAGGGTCTCCATGTTTGCGTTACCTCTTCCCAGTACTCTTCACCTCCTCGTCATGAGGCTGGTCCTCCCCATCCTCCCATCTTAGCTCAACATCACTTCCTCACAGAGGCCTTCTCTGATGTCCCAGCCCATGGCCATACCCCATCCGGCCCCTCACCTGCCACCACACCTCCTGCCAGTGTCCTTCGTGGTCTGTTGTGATTGATATTTATTGGCACATGTGCCAGTTGTCCATTCAGGCCGTGACCTCCATGAAGCAGGGTTTCTGCCGTCTCGTTCATTCGTGTCTCCCAGGGTCAGATATGGTCCCTGGGGGCACACGGCACCCCAACCCCCCCCCAACAATGGATGTTCTTGAGTGGATGAGCACAGGCGGCTGGTGACCATCTTCATCTTTCACCTTTGGCCCCCTGTGCTTCCTTACTTCGTTCTGACATCCTGTCTCTGTCTCTCTTTCCTGTGCTCTCCCCCCACTCCCCTGCAGATTGGCTTGTTCACTTGTTTCCTCCACAGAGTGAAAACGTGACTGCTAAGAAGAGCTCCTGAGTTATGTGCTCCCTATCTGGGCAATTCAAATTCCTGGCTCCCTTGGACCACTTGTCAACTGTGGTCCAATCTCCTGTGTCCGGGAGTAGGGAGGGCAAGTTGGGCCATGTGGCCGGCTCTAGTGAGTCGACTACTTTATGAGAAGAGAAGGTGTAAGCAGTTGTAACGGCAACACTGGGTGACCGTGTTGACTGTGGGAGGGGAAGAAAGGGTGGCTTCCGACTGGGGCTCCTGTGCCTTATGTTGCCTTGTCTCCAGCACACTCTCGCTTCCAAGCACGTAGGCTGTGGAGTGAAAAGTGCATAGTCCTGTCCCCAAAGTACCCACAGCCTGCCAGGGTACCCATGGACCAACCAAAGATGAATAAATTAATGACTTTGGCGATTAGGCACTTTGGAGACAATAGTGGACGACACAAACAACCACCAAAGCAAAAAACAAAAACCTGCCCTGTCATGAGGCTAAAATTCTAGTGAGACAGATGATAAGCATGATAAATCAATAAAATATGTTACAGTGGAAAAATTGAAACATCTCAAATGTTGAGGAAATTGAGATATGAAAGTGAAAATATAAATATGAAATGATTCAATTTCAATATGAAAATATTATAAGCTGAATGAATGAATATTCATGCCAAAAATGAATCAGTAAAGGGGGATGAGTACTGCGATTTTAAATAGGATGGTCTGGAAGGATTCGGTGAGAAGGTGACATTTGAATGGAGACTTAAGAGAGAGGAGCCAGCAAGGCGCAGGGGTGTCTGGGACGGGCACTCCAGGTACTGGGAATAGCAGATACACAGGCCTGGAGGTGGGGAGGCTCCGTGTCCATGGAGTGGAGGAGGGAGGGTGGCACATGGGCTCTGAGAGGTGACAGTGGCCACACCCCAGAGGGTCCTCCAGCCACTGTGATTCTGGCTTTCGCTCTGGGTGGATTTGAGGCTAGAGAGGCTGCAGGGACTAGGAGCAGAAGGTCTTCTATAAACTCTGATATTAGAGCTGCTTATAATTCTTATAATACTTTTATAGATATTTTCTCCAAAAACATTATTTTTGTTTTAGGTGTATTGTTTTAGGCTGGCTTAATTAGAACTGAACCTTTGTATTGTCTCAGAGAGTGTCAGGGAGGTAAAAAGCAGTAGGACTGCAGGGCACTGCCTGCACCTGTCCTATGTGGCCACGGGGAAGAAGGGTGCGCTGCCAGGTCACCTGCATGCGCCCCCAGCAGTCTCTCAGGGAGCCACTTCTCAGGCCTAAGTCCATCCTTGCAGCAGGCAGGGGTTAGTTACCTCCCCATTTTTCTAGTGGGGCCTCTGAGTAGCAGAGAACAAAGAACACAGGGTGAGCTGGACAGAGCCAGAGAGGATGCATGTCCCCTGCACTGGCCCTTTTTGGTTGGCTCTTTCTTGTGGGCTGTCATCCCATGTGACACACCACCTTTATGTGTGAGTGGTACAGATATGCCCACTGCTGGTATAAATTCCTTGTTCGCTTTGGGGAAATTGTGTCACATCCTTATTAGCTGAAGGGATCCTTATGTGGCTGTGAACAGGGGCTTCAGGGTCAACAGACCAGATCCAAATCAGGGCTTTGCCACTTACCACTTCCTGACCTGGCAAGTTACTCTGGTTCTCGATCCCAGTTCCTCATCCATGAAAGAAGGGTAACTTCGCTGCCTCCCAGGCTTTTGGGTGCACAGTGAGATCGTACAGCTCACGATGTATGATCAAATGCATCTCAAGACCTAGCACAGCTCACTATGCCTAACAGTCCAGGAGGCAGAGCTGGCCAGGTATGTTGTGGGAAAAATGAATTGATTTTAGAAACCCAATCTCTTCTATTCGTTGAAATCTTCCCTCTCTTGCCCTGGGATGCTATGTGATTTGCATCCACACGCAATCATTTGATGTTCATTTACCAGCCCTTTGAGGTCAGTCTAACCTCAAGTAAATACTGTGTTTTCCAGTCGATTCTCCCTGTAATTCTCAGGCGTCTCTCGAGAGAAAACAATCTGATGGTCTCAGAGCATTGCTCTTTTATGATTAGTCATGAATCTGCATCCCATTATTTTAATTAGGCAGCAAAAGATTATGTCAAGTACTCTCCCAGGCCTGTTTGATAGGGCTGTCGGTGGTTGCTGAAAACATTGGTAATATTTATTGCCAGTGCTCTGATGCCTCAATAAGGGATGGCTTTTAGGAGCTTCCTCTTTGCTTGTCTCTTGCAGAGCCTTGAAAGTATACCCATAAATGGCTGACTCTTGATTTCAAATGAGGCAATTCCATTTATTCATTTCAGGCTTCCTTGCTAGCACTTAATCTTTTACTCTTTGATCCAAGTGCTTGATAATGAGTGACAAAATATTTATCAACTCGGAGAATGGTTCCATCAGCTTTCCTCCCCCCACTCTCATTGTGAAGAACCCAACACAATTCTGCTCAGGCTGCCCGGCACGATGATGATGTATTCATGTGAGTCACGTGTCAGTGGAGAATATGTATAGCTGAGATTATACCGAAGATGTGTAGAAACGTGTGGCTTTGTGTTCAGGAAGAGATGGTACTGTGTTTAGGAAAAAAAGTTTTAATTGCTCTCTAATTGTAACTTGTGTCTTACAAGTGAAAATAAATTCCCCACACTTTGGGCTTTCAGAATTAGTATAATCTAGAATTTGAAGTTCATTCACCTGGAATAATGGGTGCAATTGTAGTATTAAAATGCTTATACAACTTGTTTCCTTTTACTGTTCTTATCAAGAGTGTTGTTCATGTAAGATGTACAAAATTTTCTGCTTGTTTCTTGTTCAGTTCAGTGTAATGAAATGCAGGGAATATATTCAGTCTGTGTGCTCACTCAAGCACTGGAGTGTCAAGATGAGTAAGACATGGTCCCTTCCTGTGGGTGGGCTTCCTGAAGGCAGCCCCGGACTCGTGAGCAGTTAGTTGCAAGGCTGTAGAGTTGGCACTGGACTGAAGAGCGTGGACAGCATGTAGTGGGGCCAGTGAAGGGCTGGCTCTTAGCCTAGTAACCAGGGATGTTGTTCAACTTGCTTTGAGTTAAAGTGAAGAATGGCTGGATGCTGAGAGGCAGTGCATCCCAGGCATGAAAAATGTTAGCAAAGGCTTGGGGATATGAGATTGCAAAGGCCAGGCAGAAGGTTCTGAGAACTGAAGGAGTTCAGTGTTATGGAGCCTAAATCCAGAGGGAACAGGGACAGGAAGAAGTCAGAGGGGGAGGGGTGGGGCAGGGAGAGTTAGTTCTGATTCTGGAAGGCCTTCTGTGCTGTGCTCTGGAACCTCAACTTTGTTCTGTAGTTGGGATCATTGGTGGGTTATGCAGGAAGGACTGTGGGATGGTTCATGCTATAGATCGTCTGGAGGGAGGATAGGGCATCAGGATTGATACATGGATACATGATGTATGGATGGGTGGATGATGGATGAATGGGTGGGAGGGTTTCATGAGGGCAAGGAAACCAATTTAGGGGCTTTGTAGTTGCCCAAAAAAGAAATGAGGAGGACCTAGACCAGTGTGGAACTACTAGAAATAGAGGGAAATAGACAGACATAAGAAATATTTAGGAGATGAAATCAGGTGCTGATAAAGTGAGATGAAAGAAAGTTAGCAAGGCTTTGGGGTCTGACTTGGCTGGCCAGTTGGGTGATGAACTGGGAAGGCTGGAGGTAGAATCCATTTGACAGCTCAGGACTTTGGGACAGAAAGGTGGCTGATGGCTTCTCAAATCTCAGGTTCAGGGAAGAGATCAGAGTGGAAGAGGCAGATTTTGGTGTCAAAGGTTTACAAAAGCCTGTGGGGTACAGTTATGTGCAAGGATGCTTGCAGAATGAGAAGACTGGGAGCATGGGCTGGAACATTGTGGAACATCTGGACATAAGAAGTAGTGGATGGGAGAGAATGCTGCAGGAATACTCAGGATGAACAGTCAGAGAAGCCCAGAGAGGCAGTGGAGCTGTGGAGTCAGAGGAACAGAAGATTTCCAAAGCCCAGGCTACCAGCAGAGGCCCGTGCTTTGCAGTCATCCAGAAACACAAAACTGGAATCTGCTATGGGCATCGTGGAATTCGTGGGTTACCCTGGGGAAAACAGGTTTCCAGGTGAGCTGGTGGAGATCGGAGGGGAGAGGATCAGAGAGGCTGCTCTGTGGACAGCTCTTCCCCGCAGCTTGTCTGAGAGGGAGAGGTGCAGGAGTACTCCAGAAGAACTGTGTGTCTCTGGGCAGCGGGCCGCAGTGGCCGTGGGTGTGGTGCCCTGAGGAGGTGTACACACCAGTAGAAGCTGCTTGTTGAACAATCTACTGCTACAGGAAGTAGGTCATGTTTATATTTGGTTGCACATGCTTGTATTATTGTAATTTGAGGTTTTATTTACACTAATCAGGGCAAAAAATATAGTGAGCCCCGTGTAGCCATTAATTTGTTCTAATATATGGGCTCAATTACCCCATTATTGAATGTTTAAATATTGCTAAAACATTAATCTTCTTAAGAGAGCAGTGTTTTACATTTCTCCAGTTTTCTTTCCAGCATTCCCTCAAAAATGCCTTTTGTACTCCTACCAGAGTTGGAATTCTGCAGCCCAGATCTTGCTCCTTGCTGACTTCCATCCTGCAGATTCATCTGTCTCTCACAGTCACATCCGAGCTCCTTAGTGAGATGGTCCAGGATGTTACAGACCCACGACCTTTCCAGGTCAGCTCTTGTCCTTTTGCAGACCTCAGACTCCAGGTTCCAGAAGAAAGATCCAGCTGCTCCACTTTCCTGATCACCCTGCGGTCCATTCCTCTGTGCTCTCACCCTCGATGCCCTTCTCTCTAGGCAGCTGGGCAAGCCCTTACTCTTTCTTGGGGAGCCTGTTTCAGTGTCATTGCCCACGGGGCCTCTCTGGTCAGAGTCGGCCGTTCCGCTGCCACCTGTTGAAGACCAAGCATGCTGCATCACACCTGTGCACCTCCTTGCTGTTCATTCCTGAGATTCTGGACTCCCACATGCCAGGGGACGCCTTTGCGTACCTGGTGCCACGTCTGGTACTTCATTCACGGCGGGAGCTGTGGCTTGGCGACGCTCACCTTGTCCTCCGCTTCTTTCCAGGGAAGCAGTTTAAGTGCACGGTGTGTGACTACACAGCAGCCCAGAAGCCACAGCTGCTGCGGCACATGGAGCAGCACGTCTCCTTCAAGGTAAGAGAGCGCAGGAGGCAAAGGGTGGTTGAGACCGGAAGTGCACTGCCTTTCGCAATGGAGATGGAGAGCACAGCCTTTTAGTACTTTTTGGTGTTACCTGCAGTTTCGGTCCCCCTTAGCTGGTACATATGGAGGCGTAGATCGGTTTACTCTGTGCTCTCTTTCTAGAAGTGTAGCATTCCTGTGTGCTTTGGAAACCAAGTCAAGGATGTGTAAGAGGATGCAGATAGAAGAAAAGGGATGCTCTTACCATAAAAACACTGGAGTGATTGTCAGGGAACCATCCAGGCTTTGGGGACAGGTATTTGTGCTTTCAGATCCTGGATTAGCTCACGTGAATCACCTGATAAACCAGGTGTGATGAGGGTAAACTGATAAACTAGGAGTGAGAGCGTGTCCCACCTGGCAGGTGGTTGTGAGACTGGGGATCGTGCTCGGCAGTGCGTAGCAGGGCTGGGGCCTGGGGCTCTCCGTGTTCCTTTAATGCCTCTAATTGATGTTTCTTCAGTGTGCTGGTAATTCTCCCTGAGCCACTGCTTGTGATGCAGTTATTGACAACAAGAACTGTGGTCCAGTAATTTGTTCAGTGAAAAATTCTGCTCAGCACTTGGGGCAACTTGACCTTTAAAACTGATGCTGCTATTGTTGCTGGCATATATATATACACACACACACATGGAAATGGAATCAAGATCTGCAAATATGTTGCTCTAAAATGGTTTTGGAAATTTTGTCTGCTGCTAAATCCCAGAGAAGCGTAGAAGGTGGGAGGGACTACTGGCCGGCTGTTCTGTCCGCAGAACCTGTGACTAGAATCACCCCAAAGTAGCATTAATAGCAGGGGAGTTCCCACAAGGGAGTGCCCCAAACTGTCCTGAGATGGGGTTAGTTGGGATTCTAAAGAAAGATGCACTAGATACCAGGGTGATGCATCTGAAGCATTTATTAGGGAAGCTTACAGAGTGCTGTAGCAGTCAGTCCTTGCAATAGACAGCTAGAGAAAAGGGGTGTCCTACCTAAGTATGTCCACAGTGAGGGGGTCAGAGCATGGAGTTCTTATGAGTGTTTAAGGAATTTGGTTCAGGGTCTGGGCCAGTTTCTTCTGGACAACAACCTTGATACCTTTATCAGTGCCTGGGAATGTTCAAGGCCCCAAGTTGTGTTCAAGCCTGCCGGGAAAAACCTGCAGCTGGCTGGGTCACAGAGCACGCTCTGATTTCCCGTCAGGACACAGAAAGAAAGCAGGGGGAACTGGGAGACCCTACACCAGCACACGCCTAGAGTACATTTATTGAGCATCTATTGTGTGCTGGCACTGTGCCAGGAACTTCATGTCCATCCACTGCAGTCTCCCCCGCAGTGCTCACTATTGCCCCTCTTTGTCAAATGAAGAACCTGAACCTCAGAGAAGTTAACTGATTACCTATTAGTCTTTTCTGCCATGTCCATATCCACAGATTCCAGTTGCCGTGATTCTATTATCTGACCTGTGTTCACCACTTCTGAGATGGCAAAGACCTTCCCCATTGGCAAGTTAATCTTATGCTCGAAACAGCCTTGCGGGAGGTGAATTTTCCTCGTTTCTCCTCTTGTAGTTGGAGAAGCTGAGTTGCTCAGAGGGCTTAAGGGCATACATTCTTTCAATATCCAGGAAGTGAAGGTGCCGGAAATTGGACTTCATCCTCTCACTCCTAGTCCTGTGCTTTTCTTACTAATCTTCTCAGTTACTTGTGGGCAGAAAGAGAGAAATCGGAAAAACTAAGGATGTTGCAACCCATTGCTTATGTAGCTACTTTTCACGCCTGTGCAGAACATGAGTTTCGTATGTAGGACCCATGTGTCACCTGGTGGGAATGTGGCAGTTGAGGAGGGTCTTCAGTGTTATGCATATTTTGTACATAATTAAAATTCAGAGCTGTATTTCACATTTCACAGCACATAGGTGTGTTTCTTTGGGGACACGTACAATTATTGTGCTAGAGAATGGAAAACTAAGGCAACTCTCACTTTATAGATGAGAAACTTAGTGAGGTCAATTGTTTCCCTAGCTATTCCAGAATTGATATTAGCCTTTGCATTCCTGGCTTGGTTTTCAGTGTGGAACATTTTCCTTTCCTAACCAGACACAGCTGAAACAGTCTTTCTGCCCTGAAATCCTCTTTGTTTTCTTTCCAGGTTTATGGACTATCTGGTTTAGGTACAGAGGAAATGGACTGGGGCTTGGTTTTAGTTAAGGCACCACTCACGTACGTGGTTGTTAACTCTTCCTGCCATTGCAGAGTTGGCATCCAGTGCTGGGCCTCAGGGGCTGCTCGCTGAGCTGGACCTGGGGTCATGGCTGGTTTCCCTCGGGCTCCCTGTGGATTCCGGCTTCCTCCTTCCTGAGCAGTACTGGAGATGGGAATGAGACTCAGGCCTGAGTGAGGAACACTAAAGGCAACCTTGGTTTCTCTCATCCTACAAGTTAGGGCGCTCTCCTAATGCAAGTGCCTTTAGGTAGTGCTTCTCAGCTAATTGGGACTGACAGAGCAGCATGAAATTGCTTCATGCCCAGCACCCTCATCCAAACAGTAATTACTTTCTGCCTATCTCCCCCCCCCCCCATTAGTTTACTGTTGCTGCTGCAACCAATTAGTGGCTTAAAAATAACACAAAATTATCCTCTTACAGTTCTTAGTTTAGAAGTCTGTCCCACTAAGATGAAATCAAGGTGTTGGCAGGGCTGCTTTTTTGTCTTGAGGCTCCAGGAGAAATCCCCTTCCTTGTCTTCGCTGGCTCTGAAGGCTGCCTGCATTCCGTGGCTCGTGGCCACTTCCTCCATCTGCAAAGCCAGCAATGTAGCATCCCTCATCACATCTCCTTCTCTGACTCTCTTCTGCCCCCTCTTCCACCTGTAAGGACCCTGTGATTACACTGGGCCCACTCAGATAACCCAGGATAATGTCCTTATCTTAAGGTGAGATGAGTAGCAACCTTAATTCCACCAGCAGTCTTAATTCCTTTCTGCCATGTACGGTAAATGAATATTTACAGGTTCTGGGGATTAGGACATGGGTATCTTTAGGGGGTTGGTATTCTGCCAACCATGTTCCCCCTCTTTTTTTTCCATCTACATATACTCTGTAGTAGAACATTTTTATCAAGATCAGAAAATATGTAGTATGCATACATATTTCATACCAATGGCAAATATTACTAAGAAATCAAGTCTCTTTTATTAATCTTAGATTAGGCCTCAGCATCCTCATGCAAATGCTACTAATCTATTGCAATTGGCTTGCGAGATGAGATGAAACCAATTTGCTTTTCTAGAAGTAGATATATAACTTAACAATATATAATTTGTGCCAGGCAACACTGTAATAATGGCAAACTCCTTTATTGCCTTATAAAATTACACGGTTTTTATTTATATATTTATTTAAAAAAATTAATGTGTTCGCTTATTTGTGTCCAAATAAGATTTAGAAAATACTTATTGATCCCTTTCCTTGTGGAACTTGTTTGTTTTTCAGAATATTAAGTGGGTACAAATGTTTTTGTTACGTGGATGCCTTGTATTAGGTCATTAAATATGAAATGTACAATTTTGAATCAAAAGTTTAGTTCATTATATCTCAAACAAGAAGCAGTACAATTACTCAAAGTATGTGCCTAAACTATTGACACAGTTTTGCAATCTTAACTGTAGCTTGCTTGTGTCAGAGTTCTGCTTCCTCCGATTCAGGCTTGGGAAGTTGTATACTTCCAAGAATTGATCCATTTCCTCTACATTTTCTTGTTTGTGACAGGAGAGGTTTTCATAACGTTCATGGATGGTATTTTGTAATTCTGTGGTGTCAGTTGTAATGTCTCCGTTTTCATTTCTAATTGAGCTTATTTGAGTCCTTTCTCTCTATTTCTGGTTTACCTGGCTAGTGGTGTATCAGTTTTTGTTTGTCTTTTCAAAGAAACAACTTTTTGTTTTGTTGATCCTTTGCATTAGGTTTGTTGTTTCTTTTTTTGCTGGCTTTGGGTTTGGTTTGCTCTTGTTTTTCTAGTTCCTTGAGATGTGACATTAAGTTGTTAATTTATGATCTTTCTGTCTTTTTGATCTAGGCATTTCAGACTTGTGCACTTTCTCCTTAGGACTGCTTTTCCTGTTTTCCATAGATTTTGAAAGCTTATGTCCCCTTTGTTCAGTTCAGGAAATCTTTTGATTTCCATCTTAAATTAATCACTCATCCAAGGATCATTCAGCAACAGGTTGTTTAATTTCCATGACTTTGTGTAGATTAGAGTGTTTCTCTTGGAATTAATTTCTAGTTTTATCCCACTGTGGTCTAAGAAGATGCATGGTAGGATTTCAATTTTTTTAAATTTCCTAAGACTTGTTTTGTGGCCTAAGATATGATCTGTCTTGGAGAATGTCCCATGTGCCGATGAGAAGAAAGTATATTCATTAGTTTTGGGGTAGAATATTCTGTAAGTGTCCATTAGATTGATTTGTTCTAGAGTCTCATTCAAGTCCAGTGTTTCTTTATTGATTTTCTTTTCTCTTCTATTTTATTTTTTTATTTCAGCTCATTATGGGGGTACAAAAGTTCAGGTTATATATATTGCCCATGCCCCCCCATCCCCTGAATCTGAGCTTCAAGTGTGTCCATTCCCTAGACAGTGCACATCGCACTCATCGTGTAGGTATGCACCCATCCCCTCCCCGCCATCCCCCTTTGATTTTCTGATTCGATGATCTGTCCAGCCAGGGTGTTAAAGTCCTTGGCAATTATGATGCTGTTGTTTATTTCTTTGCTTAGATCTAATAGAATTTGCTTTATAAATTTGGGAGCTTTTGTGTTAGGTGCATATATATATTTAGGATTGTTATGTCTTCTTATTGAATTGATCCCTTTACCATTATATAATGACCATCTTTGTCTTTTTTTTTTTTTACCATTGTTGATTTAAAGTCTCTTTTATTTGATAAGAGAATGGCTACACCTGCTTGCTTATGGTTTTTATTTGTGTGGAATATTTTTTTCCATCCTTTTACTTTGAGTCTGTGCAAGTCCTGCAAGTCAGATTGGTTTCCTGGGGGCAGCATATACTTGGGGTGTGTTTTTTCATCCATTCAACCAGTTTATGTCTTATAAGTGGGACATTAAGACCGTTCATGTTCAGTGTTAGTATTGATATGTAGAATACTGTTCCATTCATCATGTTGGATGATACCTTGTTGATTTGTTTTACCTCTTGTGCTATCGTTTTATAGGAGCTTTAACTTTGTGGTGTTTTTATTTTTTATTTTTTGCACTGGTGGGTATCTCTTGTGCTGCTCCATGTAAAATGCATTTCTTAGTATTTTCCCTAGGGCAGGTCTAGTAGTAACAAATTTCCTTTCCCTGTGGAATTTTTTGAATGGTTTTTTTTTAGACATTGTTGAGGTCATAATATAAATGCAAGTTTTTTTGATGTTGATTTGAGCCTCAACTTACTGCTGATGAAACTCTATTGGAGAATCGTGGCTTAGATGAGTGGTCAGATGGTTTGGTGTTCGAGTACCCTCCCAGTCAAAGGCAAGGCTGGAGATGCAATTATAAATGTTGCCTTTTTTATCAGTATGTCATAGGCATTTTCCCATTTTATGAAACTATATTTATAAACTACCTTTAATGGCTGCTTTAGGATGATTATCATAGTTTTATTAACCATTCCTGTCATGCTTGGATAGTTTGTTCATTCCTGGTTTTTGCTCTCATAAGTAACCCTACAATGGACATGTTCATGGCAAAAGCATTTCCATGTCATCTAAAAGGGCTATAAAACACTGAGTGCAGCCCATCAAACCACGGATAATTCACAGATCGTGAATATGTTCTTCTTGCAGATGCAATTCAAATGCGTTCCCTAGAGAGGAATTGACACTTTCAGACTTTAAGGGGTGTCAGAGAAGATACTTGGACAAGATGAACAGCTGCTGAGCCAGGATTCTCTAAACTGAAATAGGCTTGATCCTTCCGTCTTGCTATTCAACTCTTTGCTTTCTAGCAAATACGTAAATCCACGTACCAGTATGTAAGGCCCTGTGATCAACAGCTGGGAATCACCATATGGAGCTCTTGCTCTCTCTCTGTTAGGCTCCCTCAAACCCATAACTCTGTTGATAGAAATGTTCTCCATGACAGGGCTGGTTGGTTCAGTGGCAGTCTCCTTGCACATGATCAAAGGCACTATATTTTTAAATAAAGTTTTATCTTTTCATTTAAAAGGGACACTCAGTAACTACTAGGTTGAATCCCAATTTCACTGGGATTCATACAACCTGTGAAATTGGATTTTAATTACTGATTCCCTAAAAACATATTAAATAGTTGTGCTGTTTTCTTTCCTGTCATGAGAAACATTAAGTTTGGGGTGGGTGGTGTCAATGAGAGAGCAGAAGAGAGGAGAGGAGAGGAGAGGAGAGGAGGGGAGGGGAGGGGAGGGGAGGGGAGAGGAGGGGAGGGGAGGGGAGGAGAGGAGAGACATAGATGAATGTCAGAGGATAGTCAAGTTGGGGCCTGCATCACAACCCCTTACAGTAGTGATTCTTCGTATCTGCTATTTTAGCTGATTTTGGATCACTCTGCCACCCTTCCCAGATTGCTTGCTAGCTTAATTGATTGGCCTATTCATTCATGGAAACTTTGCTAGATTTCTCTTAGTATATTTGTTAAATATCAAAGCCTGAGAATGGAATTTTAAGACAATACTTTTCAAAATCCAAGAAAAAATATTTTATTTACCAGCTGGAATTATTTTTATTTTCATGTAATATTGGCTCTCTAATATTTTTCTTATTTTTGTGAATCATTATCTCATATTAAAAATAAACTGCTACCAATAACCCAATTGAAAAATATGCAAAGGTTCTAAAAAGTAACATATCACAGAGAAGGACATAGCTCTTGGGTACATAATAAAATGCCCAACCTCACTGATAATTAAAAAAAATCAAGTAAAACGACACTAAGATACCATTTTTCACTATCAGATTGGTAAACATTCACAAGTTTGGTAGCGCGCTCCATGATGAGGCTGTGAGACACAGCCATTCCCGTATGTTGCTGGGGGCACTGTCAGTGTTCATGACCCCGTAGAGGTCAGTTTGGCAGAATCTGTCTGAATTGCAAATGCATATCTACTCTTTGACTCAGCATTGCCACTGGTAAGAATTTATCCTACAGATATACACTTGTAGATGTATGAAATAGTGACTGTGCAGGGTTACTCATTAAAATAACCATGAATAAGGGTAAAGGTTAAATAGACTGTGGGCATCCAAACAACAGAATACTCTGTATCTATAAGAAAGAATATGGAAGCTCTCTGCTTACCGCTGTAGAAAGATATTTAAGATATATGCCAAAGGGAGAAAAGGAAGGTTAAAAAAGGGCAAATCTATATTTGTGTTTACTTACATTTGCTTTCAAGCCTCTGCAAGCAACATTACCTGTTGGGGGTGGGTGAGAGCTGCAACTAGGTAGATGGAGGGGGACATATATTAATTAAATGCTTTCCTTATTCAGTAATTTAAGTAAAAAGTAGCAACATTGTAGATAAAAATGATATTCTGGAAACTATCCAAAGTCAAAGCACAATGTGAACATGTTTCTCATCTATGATATCATCCTATGAAGATAGTGAACAGTTGCTTTTTGGAATTTCATTGAGATTCTGTTTGACATTTGAAAATATCTGAGATTTTCTCTGAGGTCTTGTAGCAAAGCACAGGATTTAAAACCAGACAAATGGAGGCTCAATTCCTGGCTGTGCCACTTGTAGCTGTTATTGGACTTCTTTATACAAATTTTATTGTCTGTAAAATGCTGGTAGTGGTATTTGTCTCTTGGTGTTGGAGATATTACAAACAATACCATTTTTATGAGCAGTGGGTATGGTTTATAGTACAAGGTAGGTGATCAAAATTTGTTGGCTCTTGTTTCCTCGCCTATCCCTTAAAAATGATTCCAGTTCCCAAAAGAACTAAAGCAGAGTAAAACCAGCCTGAGCATGGTTTATATTCTTTTTGGTGACATTAAGTTATATTTACAGATGACTCACTGTAAATTTTTTCCAGGTGTTATGTTTTCCTTTTTATATATTTTTAGATACCAATATTATTTTACTTTTTTGTTGTTATTGTTTAGAGTTGTTGGCTTCAGAGTTAGGCAGGTTACGGTCAAAATCTGGTTGCTGATACTCACTAACTAGTTGACCTCTGGGGAGCCCTTTGCCTTTTTGAGCCATTGTTTCCTTGTTTGAAAAATATGAACTATGATACAATTATTTCAAAGGCTCTGAAGGAGGAGTTGCTTTGAGGGACCAGACCAGAAGGACTGTCTGCTCACAGCTTAGGGCAGACTTGGCCTATCAGCCCTGCCCAGGCCATTCTTGGGGAGGAGGTACTGGGGAGGACCTCAGGTTTGCTCTTTCGTAAAGAGAGTTGGGGAGGTGGTGCTTTCTTCTAGGGAGAAGCTCTGGCCTCTTGCCACCCTTTCCACCAGATTAGTTTTCTGTAACTTTAGTCAACATCGTAATTACTTGATAAGTGTGCATGGAATAGGTTTTCTAAACCCAGGATAGGCTTTCAGTAAGCCTGGAACCCAGCCTGACTTCCTTGACTCAAACACTTTCTTGTGTGGTTCTGATGCAGGGGCTCCACAGGCATAATCTGTTAGACATTGCACTAGGTTTGAACTCTGTGGAGAAAGGCCCTATTTGAATATTTATATTTAATGTATATTCCTGTAAATAGCATATAGCTGAACTTTGTTTGTATCTGTGTGTGTGCCTGCATGCATGTATGTGCATTATGTACCTGTGGGAGCCCAGTCTGACAATCACTGCCCTTTTATTGGAGTGCTTAGTCCATTTACATTTAATGTAATTACCAACACGTTTGAATTTAAGATTACCATACTGGTATTTATTTTCTGTCATATAAGTTCTTTGCTCTCATTTTCTTCTTTTTTGGCTTCTTTTGAGTGAACCAAGTATTTTTTAGTATTCCATTTTATCTCCTCTATTGACTTCTTAATTTAGAACAGTTATTTATTTACAGAAAAATTGTGACAATAATACAGAGAATTAATTTATATAGAATCCACATCCAGTTTTCCCTATTGTTAACATCTAATATTAACATGGTACATTTATTACAACTAGTGAATCAATATTAATACATTATTATTAACTAAGTCCATATTTTATTTAATTTCCTTAGTTTTTACCTAATTTCCTTTTCCTGTGTCAGAATCCCATTAGGATACCACATTATGCTAGTTGTCTTATCTTTTTATGATGTGTTTGGATTTGATAGTTTTTCAAACTTCCCTTATTTTTGATGACCTTGGAAGTTTTGAAGAGTTCTGGTCAGATATTTTATAGAACAACTGTCACTTTGGATTTGTTAACCGTTTAACTGTACTTTTTTGTGGTGCTATAGACATTACATTATTTTAACACAGTCTAGTTTCAAATGTTATACTATTTAATGAACAATATAAGAACCATAAAACACTATAATTTCTATTACTCCCCTCCTACACTTTGTGCTCTTATTGTCGTATATATTACTTCTATTTATGTTATAAACTCCTCAATAAATACAGTGCATTGTTTTTTGCTTTAATCAATCAATATTTTAAAATATCAGATATTAAAAGTTATTTATTAATATTTAATAAAATATTAAGTATTTTAAAATATAATATGGGAAACTATAATTGTTTAAAAAGTCTTAATTAAAAAAATAAATTTAAAACATTTAATTAAAAATTTTTTTAAAATTTTGCAATGGTAAATATAAATTTACCTACATATTTAACCTTCCTGGTGTTCTTTGTTTTTCTCCTAAACATCTGGTTTTCTATTTGATACATTTTCCTGTAGATTGGAGAACTTCTTTTAGTGTTTCTTATATGCTGGTTTGCTGGAGTTGAAGTCTCTCAGTTTTTGTCTGTCTGCAAATGTCTGCACTTGGTCTTCATTTGTGAAGAATATTTTGATGTCTATAGATTTCTGGGGTGGGGGGTATCACTTTAAATATGTTGTCCCATTACTTTTTTTTCTCTATCGTTTTTAACCTTTATCATTATTCCCTTATATGTAATGGGTCTTTTTCATCTGGTTGATTTTAAGAATTTTTTTTTAATTTTCGTAATATTAATATCGTAAGTCTAGGTGTAATTTTCTTTGTGTTTACCTTACCTAGGCTTTGCTGAGGTTTTCAGTCTGTGGATTAATATCTTTCATTAGTTTTGGACCATTCTCAGCCATTATCTTTTTAAATATTCCTTCTGCTTCATTTGCTTTCTCCTCTCTCTTTAAGACTATGATACCATGTATGTTATTAACACATAGATTAAACTAACATTACCTCACACCATTCAGATGGTCTTTCCCTCTCTCTCTAGTTTTTCTTTTGCTTTGTGTTTCAGTTTGTATGATTTCTACTGACCTTTCTTCAAGTTCATTTATCCTTTCTCATGATATATCAAATCTGCTATGAAGACCATCAAATGAATTACTCATTTTTGAGGTTTTTTAAAAATTTCTAGCATCTTCATTTTTTTTTTTAAGAGATAGGATCTCCTATGTTGCCCAGGCTGACCTCAAACTCCTGGCCTCAAGCAGTCCTCCTGCTTCAGCCTCCCATATAACATTTGGTTCTTTTTTTATAGTTTTTATTCTTCTGCAACATTTTATCATCTGTTCATACATGTTTTCCACCTTTTCTCGTAGATACATTTATCTTTAATGTGTTTATCATGGTTAGTTTACTTTTTTGTCTAATAATTTCAACATCTGGGCCATCTGTGCATCAGAGCAATTGACTTTTTTTCTTGATGCGAGGTCACATTTTCTTGCTCCTTTGCATGTCTCATAGTTTTTAATTGAACGCCAGATACTGTATGTGAAAAAATAGTAGAGATTGAGGTAAATAATAGTTGACCTTGGGAAAGTAAATGTTTTTAGAGTGGGGGATTGTATAGAAAAGGGTTAACATAGCAGGCTCGACTGCTGTCCTTTGGAAACCTGCTTACAAGCTTGGGCCTTGGCTGGCGTCTGGCAGTGTGGACCTCAGGAGAGTTCCCAGCCCCTAACAGATAAGAGGAGCTTACTCTGTCTAAACTATTTATACAAACAGTATGATTTACGCTGAATACCTGCCTGCCTTCTGGGGAGTCTGGAATTTTGGTACATGCTGGACAGAGAGTACCTACGTGATCAGCCCTCAGTAAAAACCCTGCACACTGAGCCTCCAATGAGCTTCTCTAGTTGGCAGCATTTCATGTGTTGTCACAATTTGCTGCTGACGAGTTAAGCGTGTCCTGTGTGACTCCGCTGGGAGAGGAGTCTTAGAAGCTTGCACCTGGTTTCCCCTAGACTTTGTCTCATGTACCTCTTCCCTGATTTTGCTTTGTATTCTTTTGCTGTAATAAGTTATAGCCATGAGTACAACTGCATGCTAAGTCCTGTGAGTCCTCTTACTGAGTCGTTGGACCTGAAGGTGGTCTTGGTGACCCTCAACACAGGAATGAATAAATCCAACCTGTAGTAGAGCCGGTTCTGGGCTCTGTGCAGCTCTGAAGTTGGTTCTCCACTGTCTTCAGAGGTTCTGAGACCAGGATCAGGACTTTCCTTTCAGCAAGGCTGAGCACCTGAGCACCAGGGAGACTTCAGAAATCACTTCATGCATTATGGCCCAGTGCGGGCTTTCTCAGTCATGTGGGCTCTCCATCAGCTTTATGGGCTGGCTGCCAGCATGTGGGGTTGCCGGGGAGTTTCTCTTTCTCCCCAGCCCCACCCCTGGCTCTCCGCTTCTTGGGACATCTCTCTCCCCTTTGCTGCCCAGCCCAGGATACTGTTTGGAGAGTCTGCGGTGCACTTGGTGAAGGCCTCATGTGCTTTGCAAGGGTGCTGGTGGACTTCCCCTCCCCTCTCCTCCCGGTCCCCAGCCTTCAGCCCCTGCCCCCTCGCACTTGCCAGAGCTCCCCGTTGCACAGGCAGAAAGAGGTTGATAGGTCTCTATGCCAGGGATGAAAGCAGCTGCCAGCTTTTTTCTCCCAGGCAGTGCTTGTCCCTCTCTGGACTTTGTTCACTTAGGTTTCTTTGTTGTCCTCAGCAATCTGATAGATTTAGAAAAAATGATCTGTCAAATTGTTAGTGTGGGAGCAATGGTCCCTTGTGATTTTCTGCATCCTAGGTGGTAGCAGAAATACCCCACCCCTGTGATTCTGAGAGTGCCTGACACAGTGCCTCACCTAGTGGGTGCCTATTAAATGTTCCCGTTGCCCCCTCCTACCCACCCTGGATACACACACAGTTCAGCTGAAAGTTTAGGAGCAAGGGGGGCGACTGAGGCAGGAGATTGCTGCTTCCGTGAGCAATCCAGTCAGGTGCAGAGTCACCAGGAGTGTTCTGCCTGCTCTCGAGGGAGGGTTTTGTCCACACAGCATTACCCACAGATAAGGCAGAAAAGACCTTGAGGACTCACCTTTGGGAGTGTGCCCGTGGGACGAATAGGAGTTGCAGGTTTGATAGAAGCCCTGTGTCTTTTGGCACAAGCCCTTCCTTTTTTGAGATTAGACGTGGTGGCTCTGCAGTCAGACTTAGATCCCGCCTTGCCGCTGACAGCCAGTATCTGTCTCCTCGGCTGCTCTGCCCTTACCACTGGGAACATGTGCTGTCCCCACAAAAGGGTCTCACTCTGCGCTTTCCCACGCCACTCCCTTCTCGTCACTACTTCCCACCCTTTTTTTTCTATTGCGCTGACACATGTCACAAGGCCCCAGTGCTGGAGGGAGTTGTTTGCACTTGCTTATTCCTCTGTGAGGCTCTAAATGCACCAAGACGTTCCTGTTTTCTGGAAAGCAAGTAAAAAATTTCGTGTGGAATGTGCAAGTCTGCAAAAAAAAAAAAAAAAAAAAAAAATTCTGAAATCAGCAGTTTTTGGACTCTATGTATTTTGGAAACTGTTCGCTGTGACTTAATGCTGGCCTTTCTTACTACAGACCCCTTCATTCCTGAAACAGAGTAACCTCTCAGCTGGTCCACACGTAGCTCTGATCATTCCTGTGCCCCTGGCTGCCAGAAGGTGAGGCCGGTCTTCTCTCCCGTGGCCATAGGCTTTTAGGTGTAGATGAGTATGTTCTTTCAAAAGGGACACCGGCCACACCATTATCTTGAAAATGACTTTTGACTTTATGTTTGATAGGTATCTAAATGCAGTTGAATCCTCAAAAATTTGTACCATGAAGTCTGAGGAATCTATTGCCTTTTGTCAATTTAGAATTTGTGTAACTAAAGTATTTTCACAAAACTAGTGAGAGGTAAGGGAGATTTCAGTCATTGATTTTATTATCATTGACAAACTTTTCCTAAGTATTCCGTACAGAATACGTGATACCACAATTTAACATTCAGGATTTTAAAGAGACAGCGAAATACAAATAAAGTACTCAGTTTTCATTTGTTTTTTTAATGTGAAGCATATGAAATGTTTACTCATGCATCCAACACCCCTTTTCTGGGTACCAGGCTTGTCAGGCACTATGGCAGGGGCCGGGGGTTTTAGGACAAAGCCAGGCCTCTTGTGTGCCAGGGTCACAGGTCTGGGAGAGCCAAATATGCATCCACAGTAACAGCAAATGTGGTAAGTGCCGCAAGAAAGTTATGTACACAGTGCTGTGGGAACCCAGAAAACCAGCAAAATAATACTGCAACTCTATCATTTTTAGAAGTCGTGTTTTGAGCTAATATATTATCCTGTTGTTTAAAACCCGTAGCTTTAAAAACTATAGCCACCAGAAAGTTCTGATTGACTGATATCCACAAAACAAAGGGAGTTTGTGTAATCTCTTGTTGCATTCCTAACAATGAATTGGGTCCCAAAGACCTTCGTAATGTGTCCATGCAAGGCTGAAATGAGTTGTATGTACAAACGACATGAGGTGTCTGAGCACATAGAACACGTAAGGGCAAATTTTTTAATTTGTGTCTGGCCCTTATTTTAAAACCGAGTTAGCTTTGTGCTTGTTAAATGATACCATGACCTGTTTTTTTCCTCCGGATCTTCACCCCAGGCTGGTTTTGTTCCTGTTATGACCAACCCTGGAAGGAACTAAGTCCCAACCCCATGCTCTTAGGTTTATAAATCCTGAAAAGATAGAGCAGAACAATAGATGCTCAACTAAACAGAGGTGGTGTTTGGATGAGGTCAGCCAAGGATGTGTCTGTATAAATAATTTGCTCCTAATTTCCAGTCTACACTTTGTGAGCAAGGCAGTGAAAGTAAGGAAATGATCTCAGATAAGCAGATTATTTGGAAGCTACACATTTATAAACTAAGTTAATAGCCTCAGATTCCCAGTGTCCTCAGAATGCAGAGTCATGTGGCATTGCTTATGTGGCATTGCAGTTTATTTATACTACAACTTCTCCTGTCATCCAGAAGATGGTTTCATCTTTCTGTCAGAAAGTTACAACACAAGGTTGAATGTTTAAATATCCAGCGTTAGAATAAGAAAGACAAGTGGGCCAGTTCATTTTAAAATAGCCATATCCTTGGCGTTACAGCAGATGTTTCATGTGCATTACCTTATTTTGACCTGAAAAACCCTACAAGGTAAGTATTGGTAACCCCATTGTACAGGTGAGGAAACTGACACCCAGAGTCTAGTTAAGTAACATGTGCAGGAGTAACGCAGTTCCTAAGTGGCAGAGCTGGAATTCTGATCCATGCCTCTTTGTAGTCAAAGCTACTGTCTTTTAGAACATTTTTACTCCTTCATCCTTTTTCCCCTCACTGCCTTGATTATATAAGCCTGCAGTTATATGTTTAGCTATCGAGACTCAAACAAAACCTTTAAGCAAAGTGCTGACTGAGTATAAAGTTAGCAGGCAGAACGTTTTCCAAGTTCAGTGGAAATTACTGAACCAAGGGGCAGAGGGTAAGAAGGAAAGTGTAGATTTTCTGTTGGTTGTGTTTGTTTTGCTTTTCAGATCCGAATTTGCAGGAAAGTGAAGAATCTGATATCACACATGTTTTTCTTGTTTCCTTTGAACGTGTGTGGGAGGAAGGGCCGTGGCAGGGCAGCGGTCTGAACGGGGCCATTTGTTAAATTGGTTTGAACTGAAAACCTTTGCAGAAAACCTCTTAGGGCCATCTTCAGCTTCACTGTATTCTAAAACTTTAAAGCACCCCTGGAAAAAAGAAGGAAATTGGATTGTTTTATGTTAAATGAAAATCCTGTCTAAGAGTGTGTAGTATATTATCTGGAAATATTGCATTTTTGACAGCACAAGCGATTACAAAAAATCAATAATCGGAGAACACTAAAGAGTCTTCTAAGCCCTTGCATGAAAAGCAATTAGTGTGAATTGATTTACTGTTATTTATTGTGATGAGATAATTGCCTCAACACAAGCCATTTTGAACTTGTGGTACGCCACGGTTTTAAAACGTTCTTTTAAATTGTTTAATTTGTCTCTGGCCTTATTTTAAAACCGAGATAGCTTTGTGTGTTAAATGATACCAAGACCTGGCTCTTTTCCTCCGGATCTTCACTCCAGGCTGGTTTTGTTCCTGTTTGTGGCCGTCCCTGGATGGAACTAAGTCTCGACCTCGTGTTCTCAGGTTTATAAATCGTGGAGAGACAGGGCAGAACAACTAGAAGATTTTTCTCTTCCAGCCTGGATGGTGCCAGGTAGACTTGGCCTTGAGCCTCCCGGCCTTCAGGAAGGCGCAGACTGTAGACGGAGTGTGGCACACAAAATCTGCCTGAACTGTACTTGGCCCTGAGACAAGGAGAAGGGACCGATGTTCTCATTCACATCAATATCCCGTAAACATCAGCATTACTTTGGAATCTTTAGTACAAACCGCTTGAAAGGCTAACCTTCAGGAACATGAGCCCGTGCAGACCTGCTGCCCCTCCTGGGCACCTCGGTCTGTAGGCCTTTTCCTTGGTCTCTCTGTGTTTGTTTGCTTCTGCCTCAGTATCTCCCTTTGTCTCCTGTGTCTGCTGACTCCAGAAACTCCTGCCAGTCAAAGGTTGTGAGCAGCGTCCCCACCACATGGCAAATGGTGGGGAACACGTTCTGGTTGTTTTGTTCCAGAAATAAAATCCAGGTAAGACCTCACTTTGAGGAAGCTGTCACTTCCTCCTTTTCTTTCCAGGCTCCGATTAGATGAAATTGCCTCCTGCGTCTCAGAAGTGACTGAGTTAAGTTTTCTGGGAGGTAGATGAGCTCTGAGTGCAAAGTTCCAAGGAATTTGGGATGCTACCCTCCCTCCAGCCCAGTGGCATACTTCTCAGGGCGACTTGGTGCTAGTTTGCATTTTAGGGGAGTGATGGCCACCTCAGATGTTAATGAAGAAAAAACTCCGCCTTCCTGTGGAGTTTTCTCAGCCGCAGAAGCGCTGTTGTAAATCTCACAGGCATCCTATCACCAAAGCCCTCGGGAAGCGCTTGCGTGATCTGAGACCGTCTCTCCACCTGTGTAACTTGATTTAAGTTTGGCAACGCCACGGTTATAGTTAACATTTTCTCTAGGCCTGTCACTGGAATTCTTCATTAGAAAGGAAGTCCTACTGTAGTCTCTTTTCCGGGCATTTGGATTATGGTGGATATGTTACAACATAGTTACAGTATCAAATGCAGTTTTTATCACATGGATGAAAGAAAATAAACCTAAAAATCACTTTGCATGTGTCAGGATAAATGTTGTTCTTGTCAGTGTTATTAATAATAGCTCCCACTTGGGTGCTGTATGTCATTCTCGGGATTCTGTGTAAGTTCTGTATAATCCTCATAAAAACCTTGTTAAGGGAATCTCTGTCACATATTTACCCATTTGGTCTTCCATTTATTTTTGCTGTTTCATTCTTTTCTTACGTTTCTTATTGTGAAATAGAATGTGTTTTCAGAATATCGCATATAACATGAATGTGCAGTGTGATGAATAATTACGAAGTGAACACTTGCACTCAGTGTGAAGCAGCACTGCCCAGAAATGGACCCCTGCTGTGGCACCTTCCTGAGCCCACCCCCTTCTCTGTTCCAGGAGTGACCCCTCTCCTGACTTCCCTGAGAATTTTTAATTTTCTTTAAGTTTTGCTATCCGTGTATGCATCTATAAATAAAGTAATTTAGTGTTGCATGTTTTTGAACCTCATGTTAATTATATATATGGATTTATGTGTGGATTTTATTTTATTTTGTATATTTGTTTTGATCTTTGCTTCCTAACACTGATCAGTGTTCTTGAAGGTAGTTATAGTTCATTCATTTCTTTGCAATACAGTAATCTGTTGTGTGAAATAACACTCCACGGTGTGGACCTAGCATGATGCATTTATCCATTTGCACACAGATGATTGGGTACTTCCTGTTTTGTTGCTGTCATGAGCTCTGCTGCTATGCATTGTCTACCTATGTCCCTGTGCTCTTGTCCACCGATTTCTCCAAGATAAGCGCACCCACAAGGGACTTGCAGGCTGTGGGACACGCACGTCTTCAGCATTACTAAGTGATGCCCGACTGTTGTCCGCCGTGGCTGTGCCAGTTTGCAGCAGCAGTGTACAGGAGCCTCTGTAGGTCCACATCCGGTATTGCCAGACCGGGGGACATGCTGTGGCCTTGCTATTTGGTTTGATTTTCACCTTCAGGATTGTTAATGGGGCTGAGCCCTTTTTCATGTTTTTTGGCTGTTTCGATTTCTTTCTTTTTTTCTCCCTCCCTGCCTCCCATATTCCCTTCTTTCCTTCAAGTAAAGTGTCTGTTCAACTATTTTCCCATCTTTCTATTGGGTGATTTTGTTATTTTCTTATTTATTTTCAGGAATTCTTTATGTATTTTGAGTATGGGTCATTTTTGGGTTATATATTACGAATGCAATCTGTCCTCTGTGGTATTTCTTTGCTCTCTTTATAATGTCTTTTAAAGTCCTTAAATTTAATGTGTGTGTTGTTTTTCTTTTAATTTTATCTAGGTTTTTAGATGTTTGCTTTTGTTGTTGTTGTTATTGTTAGGAGGGTTTGCTGGACTGACCACAGAGCCATTATTAACAGAAAGAAGCAGGTGATTTTGTCTTTTTTATTTAGCCACGTAACTGCATTGGGGTGTCCACCTGTGCGGGGCATGGCATTGGCTGCCAGGGAGGCATAGGTGAGTGTGTTCTGGTGTGGACTCTGCTCTCAGAGGGCTGGCAGCCCGGGGGTGGGTGGAGGACATGGGAATGCAGATGACAGTTGCCCCTTGGCATGGTTAGTGGGGCAGCTTCACCAGGTGGTGAGCGGCAGAGGGAAAAGAGCTCTTATATCCTCCTGGGGAGTTAGGGAGGGTTTCAGGGTGAAGGCGGGTGAGTAGCATGTGAGCTAAGACTCTTGAAGAATGAATAGGAGCTTGTCTGGTGAGCATTTCCACTTTTGGGAACTACAGACGGTATAGAGAAATTTTTAGTAACTTGGGGATAAAGAAAATGTTGAAATCATCAAGTTTGGATCAAATCTGTGAAGCATAATAGTGTCGTCTTTTTTCAAAGCATAAGAGGAGGCGTTGTTTTAAGTGAGGAGGGTATATATTTATACGGTATAATCCCATAATTTCTGCTTCGGAGATCTAAGGCTTGACGCTTTGCTTGGAATGAATGGGTCAGCATTGAATCCAACTTGATCAGCTTCTTCGTACAAAGTTTGGCTGATTTTTCACAGTCACATGACATGTTTCACTAAAATAACCATATCCCCTTCTTGCTTTGGTGTCATGTAGTATTAGAATCAATAAATTCTTTCTTGAGGATATTGAGAGGAAAAGACACAGAGCCTGAGCCAGGAACTAAGTAGAAAGGAGCAATGGCAAAAGGGCAGAAATGGATGCTTGCATGACACACCATGCAAGACCCACAGAGAGGCAGGAACAGCCTCGTGTGTTCCAGAGTTGTCCTAGAAGTTAGCCAAATAGAGAGTGAAGTGGGGAGTGTTCTTAATGAAAATGGAGGAGTGAGATGATAATAGAGTGAGCTCCTGTGCAGCACCTAGCATGCACTTGCCTGGTATCACAGAGAGGTGTGGGCAGGTCAGCTGGGCCTTTGTACGTGCTCTCTCTCTCTCTGCAGTACCTAGCATGCACCTGGCTGGTGTCACACGGAGATGCAAGCAGGTCAGCTGGGCCTTTGCATGTGCTCCCTTTCTCTGTTCAGTACCTAGAATGCACCTGGCTGGTGTCACAGAGAGGTGTAGGCAGGTCAGCTGGGCCTCTCTGTAGGCTCTAGGCAGACTTGAAAGTTCTGAACAGGGGGCTGATACAGACACTAGTTGTGGAGAGAATGGCAGGGTCAAGACTGAGTGAGAAGGGAAGTTAGGGGACTCAACTTTGGTCCAGGACACAGCTGCCTCATGGAAATCTGATGAGTGTTCTGGACAGAGGGAGAGTGAGGATGAGGAAGGATCCATTGTGGTTAGGGCCTAGTGAGTGAGCATGACCGTGGAGAGGGTTGTGGTCAGAGAGCTGGGCAGGCCCAGACCAGGCAGGCCTTCCAGGAACAAAGCTACTAAGTGGCCCAGCCTTCAAGGACCTGGTGTCAGGAGGAAGGAGGTGAGATGTTAATGCTGCCCCCAGGCGCCCAGGCGGGAGGCAGTGAATGTGAGCTGAGGGTCTGGTGGAAATTCCCGTGAGTGAGGGGCCCACCCTGGTTTCAACTCCAGTTCCTGGCATAGTACTTGGCACCTAGTAGATACTCAAGAAATATTTGATGAGTAAAGATAAGAGATTTAGTAAGAAAGATATGGCAGCATGATTTGGCATTTAATTTTTACATGAGGTGATTTTATATCTTGCATATGTTTTTGTTTGTTATACATTTCCAGCGGATCTTGCCCCTGTGGGTGATCCGCCCCAAAGTCAAGCATTGGCATTAATTTCTCCACTCCCTGCCCTTCTCTCTGTTCCTCCTTCCTTTCCTTTTTCTTTCTTCTTTTCCTTCTTTCCTTGTTTTTTTTTTTTTTCTTTCTCTTTACTTGTGGTGAGGTAGAGAAGACTAACTGACAATTGGCTTGTGTTCATTTTCTGTTGCTTATACCTGAAACTGGGTAATTTATAAAGAAAAGGAATTTATTTCTTACAGTTCGGGAGGCTGACAAGTCCCAGGTCGAGGGTGCTGCATCTGGTGAGGCCTCCTTGCTGCTGGGGACTCACATGGCCGGGGGCTCAGTAAGCTCATGTGCTAACTTGAGTCTCTCTTCCTCTTCTTGTAAAGCCACCAGTGCCCCTCCCATGATAACCCATTAAGCCACCAGTCCCTGAAGGGATTAATCCATTCATGGGGGCAGAGCCCTCCTGATTCAGTCGTCTCCCAAAGGCCCACCTCTCAATACTGCCACAAGGGGAATTAAATTTCAGCATGAGTTCTGGAGGCACAGATATTCAAGCCATAGCGTGGCTGTATCCAAATATGAAGTCTGAGATTTTTCTGCCTTCAGGCTATGTGAGGCAGTCCTAACAGTCTCTGCCAGAGTCCCTGCTGGGCCTGCGAGAACTGGCCCCTCTGTCCTCTGGTGCCGGCAGGCAGACCACTGGGGCCACAGAACACTGAGCACATTTTAATGAGCCTGAAAAAATGACTCTAAAACTACAGGAAAACTACAAAATCAAGATGAAAAAGTGCTTAATCAAATGCCTACAGAACAGTGTTTAACTTGATGTTTAAATATAACATAAGCATGGCATGACATTTGAAAACAATGTTTTAGATTAGATTTTCTCACCTTTTTGGAATTTTCCAGTCTGCATGATGGCTGTTGAGAAATTACAGTATGTGAGAGTGATGGTTAGTGTTGCTAAATAGCTTAAAATCTCACACTATAAAAATCTTGTTAGTTACAGGAGTGAGTCCCAGTCAATGTGTGGTCGTGGTGGTGTGGGTGGAACTTTCCAGAGCCTTCGAAGTGGGGGAAGGACCCTGCTGCCGGGTGGTGGGGATGGGCCTCAAGCTGCAGGCAGGCTCCTCAAGAGGGTCCCAGGCTGCATGAAGAGAAGAGCTTCGTTAGAAGGGAAGGGAATGTTCTCGTTATGGGGACATTGGGAGGCCGCCCAGCAGGTTGTTTCCTGGAGCCTCAGATGATGACATTAACCAATGCAGATATACTCATGAACTGATTAAGGACCGCAATGAGGCTCGTGTTTATACTTCTCAAAGCACAGTCATACTCTGTGTTTTTGGCGCCCCATTTAAGCCCTATCCGGGTGGGCAGGGAAGGTTTGTTTTCCCATTTCATAGTTATGGAACCAAAGCAATGGAGTTTAATGACGCGGCCAGGGTGACCCAGATCCTGACCATGACCTGCTCCTGGTTCACTCATGCTGCTTTCCCCACACTTCGTGCTCCATGTGGGATGCGGTCCTGTCGTGGGGAAGCTCCCTCTGTGCTGTGAAGGTGTCTACTTTCTCATGACACTACTCCGTGAGCAGTGCCTGCGTCGTCTTGTACCATCCAGTCCCCATCAGTGGGTTGTAACATTTATGTGACCTTTTTCTGCATTTGGATCCAGATTCACCTGGATATCAGTTAGTCGTGTGGTTAATTTCCCTCTGTGTCATTCTGTCTCTGGATCTCTATCTTTGCATCAGCCAGGTGGTTAAACTCAGGTTAAAATCACGATATGTGGCCTTGATACCACTGGTATCATCTGGCTCCCACTCCTTTGCTGTTTTCCTCCTCCATCCTCTGCAGAGAGCAGAGGCTCATCAACAAAGGGGCAGGTCCACGTTTTTGATCTCTGAGCCTTTTGATGTAGTTCTATAACCGTAATGCTGTGGTTGGGTGCACAGAGTAGGCTGCGAAATCTTACCTGGTGAGAGCTTTCCTTCTGCTGTGAATGGGAAAAGCAACCTCTTCTTTTACCCAGAAGCCATCCAGTGCATTGTAATTGGTTGCCAATGTCATGACCTTGAACATTACCTCATCACGAGCTTCTCATCTGTTTTAAAACATTCCTCTAAGTCCCTTCCTTGATGCTGATGGGAAGTGAGATTGCTTTAATGTAGTTAGATGTCTTTTAATCAAGTTTTTCAGAACCCAATTTCATGTGTGTGACAGGACTCCCTGTCCGCTTCTGTTTTCTTTCTTTCTGTTTAAAGAACCAGAACAGTAAATTCTAAAATTGTAATAAAGTATATTTTACAAGAACTTAAAGAATTTCAGCCTCAACAAATTCAGTCTCACTTTTTCTTTCTATTTGAATCATGAATCTTCAGTGTAACTTTTGTGAAAGATCCTTTGGTGTCATATTTTGAAAAAATGAACATGACCCAAAGCCCATCTAGTGCCACTTGTCTTCTTGATGTGCTGAAGCCTGGCTTTTGTTTCTCTCATGCTGCTGAACCTCTTCTCGGTGGGCTCGCCAGTGCTACCCTGCTAATCTCTAGGTCCCGAGGACACTGGGGAGGCCTTTTCATGTTGGATTTCTTAGTGCACTCAGCTCTGTTACCCCTCCCTCCCTGGAGGTCATTCTTCCTTGGGTCCTCTGACTCCAGACCCCCAATCGACCTGCTTTCCTTCTCTCTGGTCCTTTGAGCTCATCTCCCTTCTCCTGCCTGCCCCTGTGGTCAAGGGTGCTGTTCCAATCCTGGCTCTCTTCTCACTTTACATACTCTTTCCATGGCCGCATTCAGTCTTAGGGCATGGGCTAGTTGTCAGTGCTCAGATCTATATCTGCAGCCCAGAACTTTCCTCTGAGTTTTAGACTCATGTCTCCAGCCACTTTCTAGAGCCATCCTCCCCGATGTCCAGAGTTCTAGAATACACCCTCTTCCTCTATGCTGGTGGTCTTCCTCCTCTGCCATCCGTGCTGGAAACTTGGGAGTTGTCCTAGAAGCTCTCCATCACCTCCCTCTCACACGTCATCCCAGCCAGCAGGCCTGGCTGATCTTTCTCCCTTCATCTCACTTAAATGCTCTCTTCCATGTTCTTCTTCCCCTGTCTCGTTGTAGACTCTCAATATCCGTCATCTGTACCACTGCAACAACTGTGTAATTGGTTCCCTTCCTCCAGTCTCGTCCTTTGAAGTTCACCCTCCTTCAACTTTCAGAGTTCTAAAAGTGAAGTTGGCCGTGCCATTCTCCTGCCTGACACCTGCCAGTGGCTCCCATTGCCTGATGTCACTTTCCTGACCCAGCGCACAGCACCCTGTGACCTGGCTGGTGTGAACTCTCATCTGCTGCTCCTCCACAGCCCTTGCCTCATAGCGACAGTCCAGTAGCTGCCTCCATTTCTCCCAGTCCACCATGGTGCTCCTCATTCTAGAATGTGATAGTTAGATCTGAGCTGCCTTGTGTCTGGGAGATCCAAGAATACCAAACCATACTCCTTCCAGTGGGTCTTCAGGGGAAATTGATACTCAGCAAATAATGGCCAATGGGAAACCAAATCATCTCTTTATTGTCGGCTGAGCCTGGAGCCCAAATTTTAATACAAACCAAGTAGCCAGGCTAGGAGACTGTGAAACTTTGGGCAACTTTCTTAACCATTCTGTGTCTCAGTTTCCTTATCTGTGAAACAGGGATGATAACTGTACCTACCGTATGAGGTTATTATGACACTTATGAGAATTAATTCATGCAAAACACTTAGAACTATCTGGCATATGGCAGCTATTAGTAAAACTTAGGTAAAATAGTAATACATGTGATGTTAGATCTTACTACTTTGGCTAAGAACTCTAGTGCAACATTGAATAATAGCTGTGACAGTGGGCTCCTGCTCTTGTTTTTTGATTCACTTTCTTTCTGGACTAAAATAAGAACTTCGATGTTTTGTTCCAGATGAGCTATGATGATATAGCCTGTTTATATCTTCCTCCTACCTCTTGGCCAGATTCTGTCCTGAAAGCTCTGAATAAATATCTTCCCTTTTGAGATCTAGTGTCATCTGCTGTTTGTGAGTGTCTGACTTAGAAACCAAGTTTTGTGATTTAGTTTGCCCAGGTAGCCTTGAATCTTCGGAGTTGATATTTAAGTTTTAGAGACTCACACATCTGCCTTGTTTTGTCATTGTGTCCCCAGGGTCGGAGGACAATGTCTGACTCATAGTAAGAGGTCAATAAATGTGTGCTTCATCAGTGAAATCTCAAGACTTGCAGTATCAATAATGGAGTCAGACTCAGGTCTAGCAATGGCTTAGGGATGCCATTCACTCTCCCCTTGGCCTGCATCTGCCCCTGCAACAGCCCCAGTGGAATTCCCTGCTGGCCTGTGGCAGTGCTCCCCAGGTCAGAACTTGTTTGGCCTGAAGGGCCCCGAAGTGGCTCAGTTACCCCAGTTCAGGAGAGAAGGTCCCAAGTAGGAGATGGGTGGTAACTGATGTCATGTAAAGGTTCTAATGGGCCTAAGAAGTAGAAGCAAAGCTGATGAAAGAAAGAAGGAATTTATCTTGCTAACCCCCCGCACTGTTCCCCACTGAAAAGACTGTTGGGGCGAGTCTTGACCTTCCGACATCAAAGCAAAGGCTCGGTGGACTGTGGTCAGATTGCCAGAGATGCTACAGAAGGAAGTCTTCTATGGAGGGAAGATTCTTCTGAGTCAAGTATCCCCTTCCATCTTTAAGGTTTTGATAGAAATCGGTAGCTCAGAGATTGAGTTCTCATTTGGGCTCACCTATACATTTTTTGCCAATATGTTCACATTTTGGCATTTTTTCCCCCTATCATTAGCAATTCTGCCAAGGAGTGGGCATAGGGAAGAAGAGGAGTTGAAATTCAGGCGGCGATTTATCTGCTTTGCTCTTGGATACCCTTGGCTCTCGAGTCTGAAGCAGG
The DNA here is from genome assembly GCF_041146395.1 of Eulemur rufifrons. Lineage (NCBI taxonomy): Eukaryota > Metazoa > Chordata > Mammalia > Primates > Lemuridae > Eulemur > Eulemur rufifrons. The sequence goes on from NC_090985.1 coordinate 31,996,429, forward strand.
GTCTACAGGACCGTTTCTTATTTTCATCACCGCTTCTCCTCCTGCCTCTTTGCCCACGGACTGCCCAGTGCTGGCAGTATAGCATTTTTGGCTTTTCTTTTTGATTTCTGTGTAAATGCTAACATTCCAAAAATAGTATCATCATGATATTTGCTTATTTAGAGATGAAAGCACCTGGAAATGGTTTACCTTTTATTTTAACTTACAATAATCATATATTGGAATTTTAGACCTTTTGTTCTCTGCTCAGTAGATGATAAAGCCTGACTAATTCTGCCTTTGTTCCAGGCCCGTTTTTTAAATAAACCCTTGGGGACCAAACCACAAGGATTCTCTTATGTGAAGGACTGAATGTAGGAATATAGAACATACTATGTAGCACAAAGCATCCTGTAACCAAAGCATGGCCTTGGTGTAGGGCGAAGTCCCTGGGGAATGTTTCAAAGCGGGTTGGCTAACCGGATTAACTGCCCTGTGACTTTCTCTCCAAGAATGGCCCTCCTGCGGGCAACAGCACTCCCTTTTTTTGGCTGGGAGAGCACATTCTCTGTGCTGGAGAGCTAGTAGATGTCGAGGGCCGGGGCATCTGGAGAGGTTTCCCAGGAAGACTGGACAAGATGCAGTAATCAGCTGAACAGTAAGAGAGGAGGAAAAGCTGAGGATGACTGTTGGGCGTCTGTATTTGAGGCCCAGCTGATTTTGCAGAAAGATGTGAGCCTGAAATTGCATGTGTTTATTTGAGGTGCCTACAGAGCATCCCTGCAAGGACACCTGGAAGGCAGTTGAAAATTCCTGTTTGTGACTCAGGAGAGAGGTCACAGTTGGACATAGAGACCCAGCAACCAACAGTGCAAAAATGATCATTGGAACCAGGATGGAAGAACAAAACAGGCCCAAGGACAGCACCTTGGAGAGAGCCAGCATTTTAACAGCAGGCCTGGGAAGCAGATCTAGTAAATAAACCCAGAAAGTTGAGCCATGGCAGAAGGAGAACCTGGTGATGGCAATGTGACAGTGTCACAGATGTCACCGTGGGAAGGGACAGGCAGCCAAAGGAGATGGTGGGGAGGCATAAGGTCTAAGAAGGGAGACCTCTGGGAGTCATTTGCAGGGAGATCTCAGAGGCCTGAAGAAGTGCAGTGACAGTGTGAAGAACATAGGCAGAAACTGCTCTTCAGGGGTGCAGGTGGACTAGGGGCCTACGAGAAAGTGACCAAAGGCAGGGGGCAAGGTGGAGGGTTTCCCTTTTCATTTTCATTCCTTCCTTCCTCCTCCTCTCTCTGTCTCTATCTGTCTTTGAAGACTTCAGAGCATTTGTAGACTTGAAAGGAAGAAACCGTTGAAAGAAGAACTGATTAAAGCTTCAAAGATGAGAGGGCATTTTCCCGTTACTGGTACACTTCACATTCAGACATCGCCATCACTGGTTTAGCTCTTCTGGGCAACAGTGGTGAAAGGATTGAGAAATTAGCAGTTGAGGAATCCAGGTAGTGTCTGGTCTTAATAGACGCAGTGGTATATCCGCTCCCAGACACACAGCAGGAATTATGGCAAAATTGCTGCTAAAAACAATAAGAAACGTTTTGTATGGCATCTTAGGTATCAACTACATGCTGTCATTTAATTCTCGCAACAGCGAGGTAGGTGTGTTATCCTCTCCTCCTGATGAGTAGATCAGTGCTAAGGGAAGTCTGAGGTTCCCTCATTGGTCAGGGCTAGAGGTGTGGTTGGATTTGTTCTGTCTGGATCCCCTCCCCCTTCCAGAGCATTGCTGCTGTCCTGGGCTGCTCCGTGACCTTCTGCTCCTGCTGGGCTAGGAGGCTGCTGGGTTACCAAACAGGCCTCAAATGCCCCTGGGGCACTGTCAGAATCGCAGGGCGTGTGGTCTAGGAGGCTGCTCTAATAGCTTCCTGACCAGGAGCACCAGTCCAGATATGACGGTGATCGGGACGCACATCCGTCGCCCAGCCAGTGGCCAGGTCTCACTGCGCTCCCCAGGAGGCCTGAGCAGGTGCTCCTTTCCACTTCCTGCTTTTTATGGGGCCCTTGAAGCAGGAGGACAGATAAGGTTGCGTGACCCATTTGTGGCCTTATCCTGAAAGTGCCTTGTGTTGTGCAGTGGGGGTGGGAAACAGATTTTACCAGGTGGACTTCCCTAATGGCTGACCCTTGTGTACACAGGTAAATACTATGGAGGAAGTCATTTAGCTAAAGAGCAAATACAGTCATGTGTCTCTTAATGATGGGGATGTGTCCTGAGAAACGCGTTGTTAGGTGATTTTGTCATTGTGCAAACATCATAGAGTGTGCTTACACAAACCCAGGTGGTACAGCCTATAGCCTACTGCACACCTGGGCTGCATGGACAGCCTGTTGCTCTAATCACTATCGTACATTGGGACCATTGTTGAACAAAATGTCGTTATGTAACGTGTGACTGTATCAGGGAATTAATTGTAATGGGAGCTACCTTTAATGGCATTCACTTAAAAAAGGGTAATAGATTACTATATTGCTGTTTTTGTTTTCTTCTTGAACAAGAGCTGTACATTCTGGGGTGAATGAAAGAAGAAAAGAAATCAGACAGTAAAAGCAAACTCACTTAGCAGAGACAGCTCCTACTCTGAGGACACCTTGTCCTGGTCATTTGGTTGGTCACTGCAGAGGCAGGACTCAGCGTTCCTGCCCCAGTGGTTTTCCCTAGAACATAATACCGCAGGTGATGGGCCCGTTCATCGCAGTCTCTAGGGGCGCCAGGTACTCAGCAGGTGGGGAAGCAGTGAAGGCAGACACTGGGGGCTCACACCTTTCTAACCCCTCCTCCTCATCCCTGCAGCCTTTCCGCTGTGCCCACTGCCCTTACTCCTGCAACATATCTGGCTCTCTGAAGCGGCACTACAACAGGAAGCACCCCGACGAGGAGTACGCCAACGCTGGCACCGGGGAGCTAGCGGCAGAAGTGCTCATTCAGCAAGGTAGGCCAGGTGCTGGCATGCGGGGTCCTGCCCGTGTCCTTCCAGCCCAAGTCCCCACCGAAGGGCTGCTGCATCCTGCAGTTCAGTTCTAACGTGAGAACGTTTTGGTTTTATTAGTTCCTCCTCTTCATCGTTGTCATCATCGTCATCCTCATTGTTATTTATCAGCATTTCTTACTGCCTGGTTAAGATTATAACAACTGTAATAGAAATCTAAAATGACAGAAGTAAAAATTTACCCACAAATTCTACTGTCCTCCCAACAAGGTTCACTTATCTGCAGTGCCTGCTGTTTTTCGTCCATGCATAAAGTTTGCATAGATGAAAGTGCAGGGTTTTCTTTCTTTGCTTAACGTTGATTAACAGGAACATTTTGTTTTCCTTTGATATACTGTCTTCCTAATTATAATTTATAAGGGCTTTTTATAAGGCAACAATGAATGGAAGTACTTTAACAATGTTATTGAACATTATGGAGTTTCTAGATTTTTCATCTCTTGCAGTTATAACTAATGCTATTGCAAGCGTACCTATAGGTGAACTTTTTTGGATTGTCTAAAAATATCTTTTGAATACTCAGATTGCTTATTCATCCTGAAAAGAAAAAACGTTGTAGGGCCTTTAAACTAATGAAAATTGATGAAAACCTCTAGTATCATTAAAAGTTTGGGTTTTGGGTTTTTTCTTTTTTTTGCTTTTTTCAATAAATAATCACATATTCCCTTTTGAGAGGGCTTAGCTCCTGTGCTGTTACCATACAGAGAAATGTGGTTGTATTTATATCCACTCCTTGATAATTCAACTAAAAAATGATTGCGGCATGCAGTGTGTTAGTTGCTACTCTTTCCGAAGCCCTGTGACTATTTGAAGCTGAAGACAGTTTTAGAAATCTGCCCCCAGTAAACAGCGATGTGAGACTGTCAGCTGCTGCAGCTGGGGGTGCTCAGAGTTTTTGATCCAGCGTGAAGCTCTGCTTGCTGTAATAGCCATGAAATGCATCTTAATGTAAAACAAATGAATTGACTATATCCTTCAGCACTTTCAGCGACAGGGCTGATGCACAGAAATAGATGAGCAGCACAGAAAACTCAGGATAATTTTAAATCCATCCATCTGGGATAATGGTGAGCATGTGCCTTTTGTTTTCTTAATGGCAGTTTTACGGAGCTGGGGAGCAGGATGGGGTAGTGGGGAGGGCTCTGGTGCGAATCTTCATTCTTCTTTAACTGTGCCATCTTGGGCAAATTATCTCACCTCTCCCCTGCAGGCCCTTCACCTGCAGGATGGGGTTGATGACAGCCATCATCATGGATGATGAGAGAATGTATGCATGCAATACATCTTCATTCCTTTCGTGTATATATATATATATATATATATGTACACACACTTTTTTTTCCCCCCTTAGGATATCTAAGGCTTCTGGAGCCATTGCATTATTTTTTACAACCCCTATGTCCCAGAATCACAGAGGGGAGAATGGATTGGCTTAGAGTCCCAGTGAATAACTGGAGTTGTAGGCTAGAGATTCGTTTGCACATCCTTCACACTCTTGGGTTGGATTGGCAGGAAATAGACGTTTACTGTGGCTGTTGGGACAGGCATGGGGATCTGATTGATGATGCTATCATTGTCCTGTGCTTCCAAACTTTCATCATTGCCTTGCAAAAAAATGTGCTGAGGTTGAACTGTTTCATGCCCTAAGTTTCAGTTAACTTTTTAAGACTCTCTGTAATCAATTGGCATCCCCTGACAAGGTCTGGGTTTTATATTTGATTTTTGCAGGGTGTTTTTGACCTTCTTTCAGATGCGCGGGGCACACACACACACAATCGTCCCTTGAGATCTACGGGTCATTGGATCCAGGATCCCGCAGATACCAAAACCTGCAGATGCTTACATTCCTGAAATTAAAATATTGGTGTAGTATTTGCATACAAACTATACACATCCTTTTGTATACTTTAAATCATCCCTGGATTACTTATAATAGCTAATACAATGTAAATTCTAGGTGAGTAATTGTTATACTTTGTTTTTTTAATTTGTATTATTTTTTATTGCCATTGTTATTTTTTTAATATTTTCAATCTGCAATTGCTTGAATCTATGGATATAATGAACTGATGGATACAGAGGGCTGACTGTGCCTGCATACATATATGTATGTATATGCGTATGTACATGTGTATTTGTGCATGTGTATGTATATGCATGTGTATGTGTGTTTAAGCCCCCCTCCCCTTCAAGAGACATGTTAAAGAAGGAGACAACTACATGTCTCTTGGCTCTTACAGAGACACTGTGCTATTGTAGTTTGGCAGGAGAACAGTTTCTGAAATCAGATAGCTGGTTAAGTACGAACACAGTTTAGAAATCTCAGAAACACAAAGTTGACACTGTTCTTGTGTCTGCAAGAGGGAAGGAGAATGTGAAACTGGATTAAAGTACTGTGTTTGGAAATGCTGCATTGTTTGGTAGTGCTGGAGTTTTTCATTTTCTTTAGATTAATTTCAGATAATTCTCTCCATCCCTACTTGGTTTTATTTTCTTCTTCTACTCCTCCAAAGATAATTTCATGAAACTTTATAATTTCTCATTTTGATGTGGAGAAAGATGTTTTAAAATAATAACATAGTAAAGAACCATGAATAAAATGTAGTTTTCTCAAAATGATGTTACAGTCTCCTGAAGCCGAGTGCAGGGACTCCTCGTCCACCAACTGTGTTTAAACTGTGTCTCACTGTTACATGTGCAAAGCCATCTACTGCTGGAGAAGATTCTCCTGGCTGTGATGCCACAGAGATTCTGGGGAGGGTGTCAGCTTACAATGCTGCAGAGGAGGTGGGGACAAGGCTAAAAAGGAGCTGAGACTTCCCAGGCCAGACAGTTCTGTTCTGTGTGGGTTTCTGGGGGATGATCCCATGGTATTTTCCACGGCGTTTGGGTGGTTTTCCATGGGTGCTAGAAGCTTGCTGGGAATGGTGGCTGCTTGGGCATCCACCAGTGGTGGGCTGGAGAGAGGGGAAACCTGATTTATAGCGTTTGCCAACTTCTGTGGTGTAAATTCTTCCACTATGGCCAATTTTAGGCTCCCAACATGATGTTGTTGGATGTGGAGTTGGGGAAAGGTGTGCACATTCCACGTATGAGCTTGTGTAAGCCGACTCCCGCGCATCTCTGCTCCTGAGGGCACAGGTGACGTTGCCAGGCCCCTGTCAGCTGGGCCCTCTGGATACACCAACCCCTCAGAACTCTGGTACTTTTTAGTAATCAGGCTTGTACTGAGCACTATGCAAATATTTTACTCCCAGCTTATATTTTTTATGCATCTGATCTTTGAAGGCAGATTCCTCTTAAACATCTCTTGTTCATTAATATGGATCGAGGCATTCTCCCACACAAATGCACATTTCATGCTCTTTAAGGAAGACATACTCGTATTGCTTCAGCGGGCCTGCCCCTTCCCTCCCCTTAAAATATGCCTGATTAAGCTCGCTCAAGAACGGTTCCGTAAATCACAGGCTGTGAGAGGCGTCAGATGCTTCGGCACTAAGCTTTACAAATCCTTCGTGCACTTCTACAGCAAGTAGCAGGATGAAGATGGGGCTTAACAGGCTGGTCATTGTTCAGTAGCCTTCAAGCCCTCCCTCAAGTCTCTTAGGTTATTGAAACGAACACAGGCTTGGGAGTCAAATGGACCTGGGGCCAGGATCTCTGATCACTGTGGCCCTTGGACTAGGCGCTTAACCTCTCTGAAACCTGTTTATACACCCCCAAAGAGCAGGGGTGACACCTGCATCAGCAATAGTTGCAGAGATTAGATATTATTCTCCAAGATTCCCAGACAGTGCCAACGTGTAGGAAGTGCTTTAGAAATAGCTCAGATATACTGTTATGTTTATCTATATATTTCTTCTTGCAGCACGTGCCTCTTGAGCTCCTACTGTGTGCCATGCTGGGCACTGGGATTTGGTGTCAGGCAAGGCAGTCATGTGGTGGCATTTATGGTACTTACTGCCCAGGCTGGGGATGAGGGCTAGACAGCTCCTACCAAGGCTCCATATTCTGGCCTCTAGCAGAAAGTATGCATTCCTCTCAGCTATACCCAGGGAGCTTAAAAGAAGAGAGCTGCTTCTCCCAAAGGCTGAGCTGCCTTCTCTGTGGCCCCGATTTTAAAGAGTCATTGAGGTAAGGGTGGGTCATTGGGACAAGAGAAGCTATGAGGAGTATTATCGGGGCGAAGGCTTCATTTGGGGCATCTGCTGAAATCTTTGTTATTTTGAAGTGCTATATTAGAAGAATGTCAATCTGTATGCATATGTGCCTTGGATGTATCTTCATATCTTAGTTTTTCATGCCAGATTTAGGGAAAATAGCGAAGCAGAAAATCCAGAAACTGTCAGTAACCCAAAAGTCTTGTGTTAGATTTTTGGACATTTTTATTTTAAAATTGTTTTGAAGCTGAGCACAGTAGCTCAGGCCTGTAATCCCAGCACTTTGAGAAGCTGAGGTGGGAAGGTCACTTGAAGCCAGGAATTCCAGGCTGCAGCCACTGCACGCTAGCCTGGGTGACAGAGCAAGACCTTGTCTCTAAAATAAAGAAAAAAATATAATTTTAAAAAGTTGTTTTTATTAGGGCCCAGATTCAATAAATTATTGGCAGATGTTTGCAGGGAGTGATGGAGTAATGTAATGCTGTGTTATTGATTGTTATTTTATATGCTAATTTCTCTCCCACAGCGGTCCTGTGAGGTTGGCATCATCATTCCTGTTGTAAAATTAAGAAACAAAGGGAGGGCAAGTGACTGACCCAGGTCACAGCAAGCAAGTGGCCAAGCCAAACCCAGTTTCCGGATTCAGCGTCTGGTGCCTTGCCGCTCACACATCTAACGTCCCCTAACATTTGTAGGAATTTGCACCAATTAAAGGGGAAGAAGCAGAGGCATAGTCCTACTCTAGGAATACTGATGGGGTCACGTTTGCTGGTGGCCATATAGTAATGTGTTCAAAGGTCGCATACATGAATGAGGTGCTGTTTACTTTCTCTTATTTCTTTGTCCCCAAGGTTAGTTGCTAATCTGACCCAAGGCCGACTCTGATCCTGTCTCTCTTGCCAGCCCTTCCTTGTGGTTATCCAAAGGGTCTCAGATCCCAAGATGTTGGGGAGCAGGGGGGGGATGGGAAGAGCTCACTTATTGTTTACTGAGTGTTTGTAATTGGGGTTCAAGACATCAGCCTGGCTGATAATGAAATGCATTTTGTTTCCTCCACTGTATTTTCTGTTATGTTCTTTTTCTCGAGAATCCTGTGGGAAGGGTGATCGCATTTGAGACAGGATTCAGGTATCCCTGGGTCCCATTGCCAGATAGGGTCTAACCTCACACCGTGTCACCAGGAACCCTCTACCCCAGTGCTTGCATATGATTTCCACTATCCCTAAGCATTGCCTAGTTCTGGGCTGGGGCTCTGTCTGGGCCCTGGGGCAGGCATTGAGTTAAGAGACAACAGGAGGCTGGGCACAGTGGTGCATGGCTGTAATCCCAGCACGTTGGGAGGCCAAGTTGGGAGGATCACTTGAGGCCAGAAGTTCAAGATTAGCCTGGGCAATATAGTGAGACTCCATCTGTACAAAAAAAAAAAGACAACAGGAAATGAGAATGTCAACAAAGTCCTATTCCATGTTTCACTTGTTAATCGTACAAAATGAAATTACTCTGTATCCACTTTCCTTTGATCATTAACCTTCTTTTGTTTTAGTTATCCTTTAGTTCCTGTGTTAGTTTCCAATGGCAGCTGAAACAAATCACCACAAACTTGGCAGTGACTTAAAACAACACAGATTTATTATCTTAGTTCTGAAGGTCCAAAGTGAATCTCACCAAGTTAAAGTCAAGGTGCTAAGGAGCCTGTGTTCCTTGTGCAGACTCCAGGGGAGGATCCACTTTTTCACCTTTTCTAGCTTCTCGAGGCTACCCACGTGGCCCCCTCGGCTTCCGGCCCCTCCCTCCATCATCCGAGCCAGCAGTGGCCAATAGAGTCTTTCTCACATTGCATCACTGTGGCCTTCTGCCTTCCTCTTATAACGGCCTGTGATTACATTCGGCCCACTCGGACAATCCAGAATAATCTCCCCACCTCAGGATCCTTAGCTGAGCCACATCTGTGAAGTGCCTTTTGCCATGGATGGTAACATAGTCACGTGCTCTGGGGATTGGGTTGTGGCTATCTTTGGGGGGCCATTATTCTGCAGTGCCTTTTTGAAGGTTATGAGCTTTAGCATTTTTACCTTAGTAGAAGAGACCACTAAGACCCAGGAGTTTAAGGAAGTCTTGGGTCGAGTGAGCACATGCCAGACTCATCTCCTCTCACTCCCCACCCAGCGTTCCACGTTGCCCCGGGAGTTATGTTATTGAAAATGAAATTGAATTTTCAATAATGTCAAGCACTACAAAGGAGCACAAATATTTTAATGCCTAAAACTCCGTAGAATATATTACATTCCAAAAAGAGCAAAGGATACCATGATTGATTTTTAAAATTGCTCCTGAAATTTTATATTTTTGCCTGGTTAATCAGCCCACTCGAGGAAACTGTGATCTGAGGGCTTGTAGCTTTTATGGTGTGCACTTAATGTCAACGCTGCGAGCAAATGCACAAGTCTCCCACTGACCTTTACTGTGCATTGCCTGAGAACTTAATGAATTGCAATAGAAATTAATTTCTCTCAGCTCTGATGTCAATTAACTGGCATAGTTACACATTCGGTCTAGATTACATATTTTCATTTGTTCTTTAATTAAAGTCACTGTGGCAAAGGTTGAAGTTTTAATTAACGTGGGGGCATTATCATATTAAGTTTAATTTAAACATAATATAAGAATGTTTTCTTCTCTAAATTAGTTTTTATTAAAGAAAACCCCAGAAGGAATCTTTAATTTCATTTTGAAGCCTAAGATGTAGTTTGGTTTTGTTCGCGGTCGCATATTAAGTCTTTATAGGAGAAGCATCGTCAGTTTAGCCAAAAAAAGTAGAAGTCTTCACACCTTGGAGGTTTTTAAAAGGTTATCATAGGAAAAGACACCATTTTAGGTGATTATAATGATAAGTGATAAAAAAAGGAGGTTAAAAACTAAGTTTAATTATCCTCTGGGCAAGAAAGAACAGGCCCATTTGGTTTTGCCTAACAAAAGGTGCAGTGTTTTTGAGTTTCAGAAAATAAACATCCATTCAAGCTGCCTTTTCTGTAGAATATTCTGAAACATAAGAGTTTGGTGTCTGTTGCCAGCCTTTTTACTGACGGCAGGAGCCACCTGCCTCTGCCCTCTGTCCCCATCAGGCCCGCTGTGCGCTCTCACACGCTCCCGGGGCAGGGACCCTAAAGCAGTGAGCGGGAGGTGCTGGGGATACGTGTGGGCCTGCAGGTTGGCTACCGTTTGCGCTGTTGGCTGGAGAATCGCCCACCACCTCAGCTGATAGACATGAAAATGCTCTGTCTAGATTCCACTGACATAGGATTGATTTAGGAGGTTGAGCACCCCACGACTGCATCTGGAGATGATTAAATTGTGTGATAGACCCCCGTGAGATTGACACGATCCTTCTGTAATTTGTCCAGACAACCTTGATGTCAATACAGAATTCCTCTACTTCTTCCTCCATGCCGCATGAGCAGTGCATAAATATGGCAGCCTGAGATACACTCAGTGGTCGGCTCAGCTCTTTTGCTGCCTAAGTATAAGCATCTTGGTCACTTGTTCACATGTGTGCTGGAGAAATGGGATACTTTTGGACATCACTGGATGTGCATGTCAGGGATACAGAAGGGACTGAGGGCTTTAGGACTCCAAACAGAGGATGAGGAGCCTGCACAGGAGCTTATCAGAGAGATGCTGGTAGCAGAACCAGGAACAAGTGATGTCTCCGAAGCCCAGAAAAAAATGCATTTTGGCTGGTGGCTGTAGTCACCGTTGCCTTATAACGCACAGGCGTCACACTGAGTAGCAGCACAGCTGGGGTTAGGGTGTGAACCCTGCAGTTAGATTCAGTTCTTAGTTTTACAACCTCGCAAAGTTTACTTTACCATCCAGCCTTTGTATGACACAAGGCAAGCATGCCTCTGTCCTCAGGATATTTGAGGAAAGCGAGACTTAATGTGTGAGGTGTCTGATACCTGAGAACTGCCCAGTCAGTGGAAGATGTGTGATGTTGCTGGTGGTGGTGGTGGTGGTACTGGTATTAAGATGAAGAGTGACAAGTGTTTGTTGGATTAACCAATGTGGAAGTCAGTTGATCCTGACATGTGCAGTGCCAGGAAAGGGTGGGGCACAGGAAGCGGGTGTGCCATGGCGTCAGGCGGGGCTTCTCAGCATCGGTGCTGCTGACAGTCAGGCCAGATCACCCTGCATTGTGCGGCTGTCTTTTGCATTGTAGGGTGTTCAGTGGCATCCCTGGGCTCTGCACACCAGACGCCAGGAGCACCCCTTGCTGTGACAACTGAAAGCTTCTCCAGACTTGCTTGACAGATCACCCCCAGTCGAGAACCACTGGCCTAAGTAATGAACAGAGGCAAAGAAGTGATGACCTCATAATATTTTTCTGGTTTAGATTTCTAATCTTAATTTCAGCAATTTTTTTTTTTGAATAGGGCACTCTCTCTCCCATGGAATAAACCTTAAAAGATACAGGAGGATGGTTAGTGGAAACGGGCCCTCTCCCCTTGCCCGTTGCCCACTCAGAAGTAGCTGATGACACTACTCTCTGGTGAGGTCTTGGAAGTGGAGACTCCACAGAATCCCAGCTGTGAAGGAAGGAGGAAGACAGGGCGGTACCTAGGCAGTGTAGTAGGCCTTCCTTTCTTCCTTCCTCCCTTCCTCCCTTCCTTCCTTCCTCCCTCCCTTCCTCCCTTCCTTCTTCCCTTCCTCCCCTCCTCGGAGAGGGAAGCAGAGTTAGAAAGGCAAGGGGCAAGTTGGGAGAAAATGGGAGAGGATGCAAACAAGAGAATCTTCCGAAGTCAAAGAATAACAGTAGCTCAAGTGAGAAAGAGCAAGAGGGCCGGCAGTCATTAGAGTGGGATGTTTGGATTTATCCCCATGCATGGTGCTAAATAATCATGGGAATGAAATTTCACACAGGTAGTGAAGTGCTAAGTAAGGTTCTTGGGTAACTGTGAGGTGGTGCATTAAAGTCACTTGACCCTGGGGTGGAGAGGGCAGGTGCCAAAGTTCCTGATGGGCATGACACTGTGGGCAGGAGGGACAAACCAGGAGATGCTCCTCCTCTGCAGGGGAGGGGGCACCGCTGCCCTGCCCTGCTCTGCCCTGCCCTGGCCTCCTCCTCGCTTGGGGCTTGTGAGCCTGAGCGGCCTCTGCTCGAGAGGCAGAGGAAGGAGCAAGCTCTCTCTGATGAGGCCCTGTTGGGAATTTTGTTGCCTAGGAGTTCTGAGTGTCTAGGATGCAGTGGGAGGACTGGTGTGGACAGGAGAAACCGTGGGGTCAAAGAGAGAAAGCAGAGTAGAAGTGGGTACATGGCGGGAGAGGACAGGGGGCAGGGACCTCTGGACTCAGGAGTGACCTGCTGGAATCGGTTAGCCTCAAAGTTCCAGACAGCTGAAGTCATGGGGACTTCATGAGGGCAGTCACTGCCCAGGCCCAGCTCAGCAGGGAGGCCTGATAGTGCCAGCAGTTGGCCTGGCTTGGGCCAGTGGCCTGGAGACCCAACACCAGGACCACAGTGACCATCTGAGGCTGGACTTTGCTTCTGAAGGCACAATCTGTTCAGAGAGACTTTTCTCCAGGCTCCAATTTAGTTGCTGCTTCTGATATAATTGTAAAAAGATAGTCTTTTGTGTGACTCTCCAATTTTGGTATTTTTTTTTTTAACCTAGAAACCTAGAGTTTTATATTCTCTTAATTAAAGCATCCAAATGCTTCCCAGAACATGTGCAAAATTTGATCAGTTCAATAAATAGTGACATTTCAGGATGTGACCAGCTTTTTAATTTATTCTTTACTGGGAAATTTATGTGGGAGTATATATGAATGACTTAGCTTCTGATGTGAAGGAGACTGAGAATCTGGCTCCTGCTCTTAGTGTTTTGGGACAAAAAAGGTTGAGAAAAGCAGCCATTGCCATTTTTATTTTCTAAATTATGTTTTATTTACAAATGAAAAAAAATGAAAGAACAATTTAAGCCCCTTATCCACATGGTCAGGAATTATGTTACTCATCCTAGTTCTCTCTGTCATTTAAACTGTCAAGCACATGATAGGTTCTCTGCAAATGCTTATTCAATAAATGAAAAAAGTACATTAATTTTTAAAATCTCTGCCCTGGAAAACATACACACTGCGTTGCTATTGTGTTCCAGTACTAAGGTAAGCTTAGATTGAATGTAAGTGCTGGAGACAAAATAATACACTTCTTGCATTTGAGGCATTTAGATAGGAGAAACCGTTGCATTTTTATGTGCTCTGCACACTTCTTCTTACCTCTGTCTTTGCTTTCAGGTGGCTTGAAGTGCCCTGTTTGCAGTTTTGTATATGGCACCAAATGGGAGTTCAACAGGCACTTGAAGAACAAACATGGCTTGAAGGTGGTGGAAATTGATGGAGACCCCAAATGGGAGGTAACTTTTTAAAGTGTAGTATTGATCTTGACATTTCTAAACACAAATGACAAACCAGGCAAGCCCAAATGCTGGGCACAGACAGCTATTCCTTAGAGCATTGGATTTTCTAGTTGAGAAACTTCTGAAACCTTTTCAAATTAAGTCTCGTGTCCGAGGGGTATAACCAAGTGAGATCTGGGGCATGCATGTGAATTCTTATTCTGAGTTGAATTTAGACTCTTTTGTGAAGGTTTGTATTGACCTCATTGACATTTTTACTTCTGTTATTTACAAATCCGGAGTTTCAGCTGTTGTACCTAAAAGAAGAATGGAAGGCAAGGAGTATCTTGCCATCCTTACCAAGGGAGTTGGGAGGGCTCCCTTTCTTCATTCAAGGCCCTACTCTCTGTCTGTGGGAGGCTTGCGCTGCTACCTGCCTTCTTTGTTTTCCCCTTAGGAGTTGGGACTAGTAGTCATCTGGCTGAAAACACATCTGTAGTGTAAGAGCCAGTAGCCATCTCTCTTTTCAAACACTGATGTCACTCTCATGGACTAACTGCAGCTACCTAAGGCAGGATTTCTCAGACTCAGTGCTATCGACGTTTTGGTCTGGATAATTCTTTGGTGTGGAGTGCTGTCCTGTGCCTTATTAGAAGTGTAGCTGTATTTCTGGCCTCTTCCCACTAGTTGCCAGTAGCATCATTCCCCTCCCCCACACCAGACCCGACCAAAAACGTCTCCAGGCATTGCCAGTGTTCGATATTGCCTGGGGTCAAAGTCACACCCAACTGATGTAAGATCTTTACAAAGCATCCAGTGGTTATCCACAACACCTGAAAAAAAAAATATTATTATGATATGTGGACTATTCTGGAATGCAAAGGAAGAGTGAGTTCAGTAGGAGTTAATGTGTTAATATAGTCTATCGTAATAATAGAACCAGAGAGAAAAATGAAATGATCATCATCATAGATGCAGGAAAGATGTTTGACAAAATTCAGTATTCACTGATTAAAAACAGTCAATAACATAGAATTTGATGGCTACATCCCTAAGATGAAAAAAATATACATGACTCAGCCCCAAACATTAGCATCTTACTTCATTGGGAAACACCAGGTGGTTTCCACTGAAGTCAGAAATAAGACAAGGATGCCCCCGTAGCTCCGAGACGCTTTAGCAGTGTGTCGGGGGCATCAGCCAGTGTGGTTAGACAGGCAGAGCAAACACAGACATAGAACTGAAGGGAAGACATAAAAGCATCTCTAATTGCATATGATAGGATTATATTAATATTTTTAGGAAATCCCAAAGAATGAATGAAAAACTAATACAAGCAATAAGCAGCAGATAAAAGATCAACATACACCAATCAGCAGCATATGTACACACATATATATAAAATAAATACGTCTATACCTGTATATACACACACACACACACACACACATATATATATAAAATAAGTTAGAATGGAAGCAAACACCCTATTTATTATAGGAAACAAAACCCAGATAAATCAAGGCATAAACCTAACAAGAAATGTCCAAGTGTAAATGTGGAAACTATAAAACTCTCCTGAAACAGACATAAATTTAGAGTTGAGCGCATGGATGGGAATATTTAATGTCATAAAGATGTTAATATTCCTGAAGGTCATTTTATACAATAATTTATCAATGTAATATGATCAAAATAAAAATACCATTAGATTTTTTTCTGGAGCTAATCAAGTTGATTTCTAAAGTTCATTTATGAATACATAGCTAGGAAAACCTTGTGAAAAACATCAGTGTGAGGAGAATCCTACCAGATGCTATAACATGATATGAAACCTTCGTACCTAAGACTGTATGTTATTTGTGCATGAATAGATGGTCTAATGAAACGGAGTAGAAAATTTAGAATAGACCCAGTGATATATGGAAATTTATTATATGATAAAGATGGTGTCTCAAGTTGGTAAGAGAATGGTCGGCTTTTTAATAAATGTTGTAGGATAACCAAATAGCCATATGGGAAAAGATAAAATTGGATCTGTTTTTCATAACTTATATAAGACAAATTTTAAAAGGATCAATGATTTAAATATAAAAATAGAAATATATTACAAATGCTAAAAGAAGAGTGAATTCATCTATAAACTGAGAGTGTGGAGAACTTTCCTAACTGTAATTCAAAATCCAGATTTAATAAGGGAAAAGATTGAAAAATATTGACTACATGAAAATATTTTTAAAGTCTGATGGAAAAGAACTCATATATAAGGAAAAAGATAAGTGATAAAAATATTTTTATCGTATCATAGAAGAGAAATTAGTATCTTTATTCTATAGAAGGCCTATAAAAATAGTGAAGAGGAAGATCAACAACTTAATAGAAAAATAGGCAAGAGATTAGAAAGGTTCAGAGAAAAAGAAATGTAAATAACCTCGAATATCTGCATACATGATCAGTCTCACACATAACAAAAGAAATGTTAATTAAAACTAGACTGGGATAGACTTTCTCACCTATTAGATTGACAATAATCCAAAAGTTTGGAATCATCTCTGCTGGAGAGACTATAGGGAAGGAAATCTGTTCTTATATGTTGCTTCTGCGAATGTAAAATGGTCCAACCCAATGAAGGGAATAACAATATGTAGCAAAATTACATATTCAATTCTTTATCCATTAACTAAACAATCCCACTGGTAGGAAACAATTTCAAAGTTACACTGGATAAAATGAGAAAAGGTGTTTGCACAAGGCATTCATTGCGCTGCTATGGATAGCGGTATGTGGCTGGAAACAACCTAGTGTCCATCAGCAAGAGGCTGGATGAATCCCTTATGTACAGCTATGGAGTATAGAACCATGCAGCTGTGGGAGGGAAGAAAGGATGTCCCTATGTAGTTCACCTGGTCTCCAGGGTATACTATTAAGTGAAAACAGTGAGGTGAAGAACAGTGTGTGCATGTGTATTGTATTTATATTTTTAGAAAAAGTTGAAAGATAAACAAAACTTGAAAAAAGAGCATGCGTGGCAAATGAATCTGTGTTACAAATGAATGACATAATCACACTGAAGGGAGTAGGGGGAAAAAGGAGCTGAATTTAGTAACTTTGGAAGATAGTTGACTGGATACTCTTAGGCCAAAGAAAAATTAACTGTAGACAAGTGCTGTGACCTAGTTAATTATTGTATTTCTCATAGCAGTGTGGGTTAGTAATTCTGAACCCACTTCGTGTGTGGATTATGACTGAACAAATAAGCAAATACATCATACATAATGGGAGCCCAGTTTCTCATTGTTGGAAAAGGAAGTTACAAATAAATGTTAGGGGCACAGTTAGCACGAACCCTTTAGCTATGAATCATACATTTAACTGTGATAGTCATCCATTTCACCATGAACTCACATTAAAAAGATCCCACATGCCACAGATGGTTAGTATACATACACAAATTTCCTAGCTTTTTGTTTCAGAGGGCTAGAAGCAGTGACACCCTGGTAGCAGTGCCCACATCTTGGTTGCTAATAACATTCTCCAATAAAAGGAACCAGGGTCCCTTGAAAAAATGGTTGATTCCAAGGATGAGGAAGAACATATACAAGATGATCCTGGAACATCTTGTGGTGCTAGAAAGTAATGACATGCTCAGTCTATCAACAGATAAAGATGAGAACACATATGTCAAAAGAACAGAGGAGACAGCCTGAAAGGGCTCCCAGTGACCAAAGCTACAAGAACTTGAATATCAAAATCAATATCCATGAGTCCATGCTGATATAAATAAATGATTGAATAAATAAATAAGAAGGAACTGCTCTTCCCCACAAATGAATTCTGATTGATAACTGTAGAAGGAATGAGAGAAATAGAAAGCCACCAGTAGAATAGCACAGGAACAACTGCAGCAGGCGAGATCCATTGATGAATGCTGAAATTATTAATAGTAGGCAAAAGTTTAAGGAGAAACAAGATGTTTGCATAAACTCAAAATATCTCCAAGTATTTATTAATTACAAAGGGAACAGTGGGAGCTCTTAACCAAGTGATCAAGGCTGGCGTCATCAGTGATAAAACGTTCTGACATCATGCATCACCTGATATGATACGATGAGAAGGGCATTTCACCTTGAGGTATTCTTCACAAAAATCCTCAACCCCACTCTAATTATGCAAACCCACCAGACAAATACAAATGATGCATGTGGTCAAATACTGGCCCATACTTCTCAAACATGTCAAGGTGATGAAAGACAGCGAAGGACTGAGGAACTATCACTGGTGGGAGGAGGCTGTGAGGCATGAGGACTAAGTGGTCGGTGGGAGCAGGATTGAATCCTGGACCTGAAAAAGGACACTAATGAAAAAACTGGAGGAATCTGGATAAATCCTGTGGTTTAGTTGATAGTGTTGTGCCTGTGTTAATTTCTTAGTTTTGATGATTTTACCATGATTACGTTAAGACGTTGAAGGGTAAAGGGTCTATAGGAAGTCTCTGTTGTATTGTCTTTGCAGTTCTTGTAAGTTATAAAAAATAAAAAGTGTGGCCATTGTATGCAGGGAAGGGAGGCAGAGAACAAGATGGAATGGATGAGGGCGGGGGGAGGTTAAACTTAACATACCCTGTGGTGTAGATTTGACTCTGATACCATGAAAATGTTTTATATAATAATAAAAACAAAATTAACTTTTTTAAAAAGCAAGTCTTAAACATTGAGAGTAAAATGAAATAAATGATCCTAACTGCGTATCAAATTGGTGGCATAACTATACAGAGAGGAACTATTTCAAGAGGCTTCAAAGCAGTTATTTGATTGCACCCCCCTAATGGGATATAACCTAAGGGCAAAAAGAACTTTAAAAACTGCACTGTTTTCAGTTATTCTGTTGGTGGTAGGGATGATATTATAATTCTGAGGCTGCTGTTAGTGTTTGTTAACTGCAGTAAAACACATAAAATGTGTTTAATTCCATGATCTTATACTGATATTCAGAAAAAAACAATTCGGTCACCTTTGTAGGATGCTAGTGAATCAACTCTTTATTTTGAAAACTGGTAAATTAAGGCCAAGAATCAAGCAATTATTCTACCTTTAAAAGAAAAAAAAAAACTAAGCATAACCAAACATTTGATGAGGGTAAGTTTTTCCTTTAGATGTTTTCAGCTAACACATGAAAAATTAGAATATTACCATTTTCAACTTTCTAATGATGTCAAAGATCTAGCAATGATCATTAGTTATAGCTAACATTGCAAAAAGACAACTGCACAATATGTATCTCCTGAAGGGATTATGCGATATAATCCGTGAAACATTCTTGTCAAAAAGGGTCCCTGAATCTGATTAAGCTTTTATATTTATATCTAACTACTAATTTACAGAAAATACCGTGGACAGAGGACCATGTTATTGATTTCATGGTGATGCAATCAGCAAAATTTAGGTTATTGAAAGCTCTGTAAGGCAAACAGCCTGCCTTCTTCAACAATTAAACTTCAAGGGAAGAAAATGCCAGAAATGGAGGAAGAGCATAGCGATTTTAGGTCTTAGAAGATGTATCAGTTCTAATGTGTGACCCTCATTTAGATGTGATTTGAACAAACTTGAAAATTAGATAATTGGAAAAATTTGAACATTGCCTATATACTTGATGATATTGAGGACTCATTAAGTTTTTGAGTGTGACAGTGGCATTG
This sequence comes from Eulemur rufifrons, assembly GCF_041146395.1. Lineage (NCBI taxonomy): Eukaryota > Metazoa > Chordata > Mammalia > Primates > Lemuridae > Eulemur > Eulemur rufifrons. The sequence goes on from NC_090985.1 coordinate 32,015,708, forward strand.
TAGTTATGTTTTGGAAGAGTTTTATTTTTTAGAGATTCTGAAATATTTATAGAGGAAACGATGATTTCTGGATTTGCTTCAAAATAATCCAAGAGCAGGGCATGGAGTGTGTGGGTGCCTAGGAGAGGAAAGACTGGCCGGGAGTTGATAATTGTTGAAATTGGGTGATGGGGAGGTTTGTTATACTTATCTCACTGCTTTTATGTGTTTGAAATTTTTTATAATTTTTTTTTTTAAAGTAGGAGCTTTGGAGTCTGACAGATTTAACTTTGAATCCTGTCTCTGTTACCTGTAAACTGCTTGACCTGGAGCCATGGTTTAAGCTCTGTGGCCTCGGTGTTCTTTTCCATGCAGGAGGCTGATAGTACTTGAGAGGCTGAAAGGATTGAGAGAAACCATGTGTAAGACGCTAACGTCTATGTCTAGCCCCCAGTAAGCCCTGAGAAAATGGCAGTTGCTGTGATTATTGCGGACGATGATGACATCATCAACTTCGCATCTTCATCTATGCTAAAACAATAACCTGGTGTTTCAAGTTCATACTGCAAGAATTTACTCTTTATTAACAAAAATAGATGTTGGAATGTCAATTCCTGATGTAAAACGTGGATAGTTGGTGCTTTTATAAATGCATGTAATAACATCCCTCTCTCCCAAAGGCCTCATTTCCAGCAGATTCCAGCACCTTAAACAGAGCTGCGAACACACCAGAAGTAGTTGACATGAAGCCATGTGCTTGATGCCGTAGCGAGATAACAGAGCAGGCAGTGAGCTGGGCATAAGATAGTCACCAGTGCAATAACTAGCTGCCTAGTACAGCAGTGTGTGCTGTCACCTGACTCCCAGGAATGCCTTGCAAAGAGCACCATGCTTCTTGAAAGTGCTTATTGTGCAGAATTTTCCCAGAATGAGGAGAAACCGTTTAGTGTGCATCCTGTCCTTTCATAGGCTAAGGCATTATTTGGATCCAGTGTTGACTAATATGTCAGATAATAGTACTTAAAAGAAAATATTCTTTTTTTTTTTGGTCATTTATGCATTCATGAAATATTTATTGGGTATCTATACTATATGTCAGGCTGGAAACACCTAAATGAACTCGGCCAGTTGGCTGTAAAAGAATAATTATATGCTATTCTGAACCTCTGTGTCATTACTGACAAGTGCTTATAGATTATATATAACTTGGCTCCTATAAATTTTGTCTCAAGTCCTCTTTTCTGTTCTTCTTGATTGGTGTCATTCATGTGTCCTGCCTGATAGTTTTGCTTGTGCTTCCCTTCCTTTCCAGAAAGAGAATGTTATTAATGTCTAGTTCTGTGAAAATTGTGTTACACCTTTTCTCTCCTTGAGCTACAAGGTACCTCTGAATGTCACTTTTACTCCTCCTACTCTCACAAATATTGATTTTGCACAAATATATTTCTTGTAGTCAGTTTTGTTTCTCATACCTTCATATAAAAATAAGAGTGGCATGACTAGCCAAGATTTACTGAATTCTCAGTGCGTGGCAGGACCCGTGCTTTCCCCGTGTGCTGGAATCACCCATCCTCTCCTTTCCACCATTAGCTGCCCAGGTGCTGTGCCCCTCCCTCTGCTGGCCACGTGGCCCCAGCCCCCACATAAGGGGCAGAGTAGATGCAGTGTTGGGAGCTGAGCTCTTCAAATATCTAGTTAGGAACAGCATGCTCTGTTCCCAACCACAAGAATGTGCGCCAAGGAGCTTTCCTCCAAAGCTGGTTTGGTTTTAAAAAGGCTTGGTACTTGTAAAGAGAAGTTTTCTCTTTGGGAATTATATTTATTGGAGCCACTGGTTTCTCAGGGATGACAGGTCACTTAGGTATTATGTTTTTATTTAGACAGCAACAGAAGCTCCTGAGGAGCCCTCCACCCAGTATCTCCACATCGCAGAGGCTGAAGAAGATGTTCAGGGGACGCAGGCAGCGGTGGCCGCGCTCCAGGACCTGAGATACACCTCCGAAAGTGGTGAGGGGGCATGCCCTGGCTTCCTTTGACACCTCAGAACTGGTCTCCACTAGACGTGCTGAATGAATGCATTTGCAAATGAATGACGTCCATGGGGTCGATCTACTTTAAAGCCCCTGAGCCAGCATTCAGACTGCGGAAGCAGTCCCATTGTCAGGCACCAGAGATGTTCTAGCAATTAGACATGTTCTAGAATTAGAGCAGAAGCGGGGCTTTATAACAGGGTTGCAAGATTTTCCCAAGTCTTAACATGTTTAATTCTCAGAACAACCTTGTGAGAGAAGCAGCTCTTACTCTTCTCACTTCACAGATACACAAAGTCAGGTCACTTTTCATTGTTAATGGGTGGCAGAGGGTCACCCACTTTCGGGAGTTGGGGCTAGTGCTGGGATCCAGGTCTCCTGACATTTTGCCGGGGTATTGTCCTGTTCCATGCTTCCTCGTGGTCACCTACTTGAGGGGGCTTATTCCAGGGTCCACAGGGGCCGGGCGGGCAGTGGCAGTGGGTGGCCTGGGCTCAGTGGGACGTGGAGAGTGGCCAAGACTGTGGCGCAGTGGGGGTGTCACCTCGCAGACCTGCGGGCCCAGGATTGCTCACTCCCCCAGTTCTTCTCAAAAGGCCCAATCAAGATTTTTACATCAAATGTTATAATTTTCTCAACGTTAGATCAATTTAAAAACCAAATAAACCACTCTGCCAGCCTAGTGGCAATTGGGTCATTATGCTTAGAAAATAGTTTTTCTTTATGCTCTTTTTAAAATGCACAAAACACAAGTTAATGTTACACACCACAGTCCTGCATGTATTAGGGGCAGAGGCCAAGCAGGTGGGACCAGAAAGGAGCACCAGGCGCGGTGAAATGGGGTGGGAAATCGAAGAGTTAGGAAAGCACCATTTTGCCCAGTTCTGAAATCCCTCAATCCCAGATTGTGAGAAGGCTGCGCAGAAAACTCTGAGGGCCCTTCAGTTTAGGGAAGATGAATTGGCGGGGCTGTGTTCACTGCCTGCTCTGCTGGAGGGGGTTTGGGAGGCAGCGACTGCACTTATGCAGACGGGAGAGTTGAGGCCCAGGCTGTTAAATGTGGCTCCCAGCGCTGAGGCCCTGTCAGAACTTGAGTTTCCCTCAATGTTCAGCGACGTCAGTGATTACTCAAGAAAGACCTGCAAAATGCAGCCTGTCTGTCTTTATCCCTTCACAAGCACACATGCACGTGTGCATGTACACACATATGTACAGACACACACACGCACTCCCTGTCACTCCTTCTAAAGGCCCTTCGATGTCTCTCCTTGCAGCTTAACAAGCCGGGCCCACCTGCTGTGGCTCCTGGCTGCCCGCGCTGCCCCGTCCCTGTCTCTCACCACCCCACCCTGGGCTGTGCCGCCTTTGGTCAGATGCTGCGGTTCTCAGCATGGGCGTACGCTCCAGTGCTCCCTGGGATGTGGCCTGGTCCCTTGCCCCTCACGGCATGTTTTCTGCCCAACTCATCCTCATCTTCAGTACTTGGATCGTATGCACCTACTGAGAACGCACCTAACTGTTCCGCACCGTTCCCCAAATTGTCCTCCTGACGCAGGGCCTACCGTGTGCTATAACGATCTGCTTGTGAGTCTGCTCAGGAGCCTGCGGGCACGGGAAGCAGAAGGGGGAGTGTGAGGTCTTTGTCGGTATTCCCACTGCGAACAGCAGTTCCCGGCTGACAGGGCTTGATAAATGGTTGCTGAGGCAGTAAATGGATGAGGAATTAGAACCTTGCCTCAGTGAGATGTGCAGGTAAACGTTTTAGTGCTTGGGTGTTTGGAGTGGTTGGCCACAGGACACGTGCGCATCATCTCCCCTGAGGCGTATGTGCTGGGGAATGCGTTGTGAATGTATGTAGGTACCTCCACACTCACACGCTGGACCCCGCCCTCCACGTGGAACATGTTGAATCCCCCTTCTCCGATCTCTTACCGATTGACCTATATTGGAATGTAGCCCACAAAAAGCTGCCCATGAGGGTGCACACGTTGGCAGAGACTTCATAATGTTGTGCTAGCGTGGAGATCAAGCAGTAATTTCCCTTTTAGTAAATTAATGATCAGGGTCAGGGGGGTGTTCTGGAGGGTTGCAGATGGCCAGACAGATGGTGAGAGCAGGCGGGGAACACTAAATAGCTGCCCTGGTGACATGGATTCCAGGCTTTTGAGATGATTAAAATAGAACCCAGAGCTTAAATTGGTTTGGAATTCTAAAGCCCGCTGGTTGGATAATTGAGACACCCTCAGACGTTTTGCCCATAACTTGTGGAATTTACTTGGCACACTTTCACTGACCACAGCCCACATGCCCAAGGGAGACTGACTCTGCAGTTGAACGTGTCACTGGTGCTCCATGGAGGTTCCACTTGGAGGGACTATCTTTGAGCCTTCAAGTTAGGATTCAGAACATGTGGGCTTAAGTTCTGGCTTTGTGATATAATTGACCCAATGCCCCAAGTGACAGATGTATGAAATGGGGGTAATATCACAGTGTCATCTCCTCACAGTGCTGCTTGGGGTTTTGAGATGTTCTTACAGAAAATGCTTTGTAAGCTATAAAGTACCACACAGATTATCTCTGTTGTCAAAATGAGTGATCACAGAGGACCTGTGTGTCCTCTGGGGAAGGCATCGCCCGTGAGAATGGAGGGGCCAGTTTTGCATTCTCTGTCCTTCAATGCCAGTGGCCTGAATGGTGTCCGGTTTGCTTCCTCCTCATCAGGTGACCGATTTGACCCCACAGCCGTAAACATCCTGCAGCAGATCATCGAGCTGGGCACCGAGACCCACGACGCTACTGCCCTTGCTTCGGTGGTTGCCATGGCGCCGGGGACAGTGACTCTGGTCAAACAGGTGAGCGCCCCCCACCCCCACCCCGTAGGTGCTCATCCCTCATGTGCCCCACACCTCGTTTTCTCCTGCCCCCATGTGTCTCTAACTCACCCAAGGTGGAATTTGGAATGAAGTTGGTCTGGTCTTATGCATCTTCTTGTTCTGCCTCTGATCATTATGGGATTATGTCTTCAATATCTCTATACGTGGGGCTGTGTTTGGAGAGAGGTATAGCATAGTTCAGAAAAGTTCTGGAAACCATTCGTCTCCTTTCAAAGAATTCCAGAGTGACAGGGAGCATGGTGTGGACGATTTAGACACATCCATGGCAAAAGGTAGCCCCTGGTGCCCGAGGCCCCACCAGTGAGTGGATGGTGAGATGTGTGGGAGTGGCCAGAGAAGCCAGGAGGGTCTCCCTGTGGGCCGCCCTCCTTAGTGGTCGTGACGCCCAACCACGTCAGCACGGGATGCTGCACTGACGGGAGGAGAATGCCCAGGTGTGGAATAAAGGTTACTCTGCTTAATTCATAGTTGTACCGTTTGGCTCGTTTCCTCTTCTATCCTCAGTGGAGACTTTACCATCTGTTAAAATGCAGCATGTTTGATAATTAGATCATCCTTTGTATCTGTTTATGCCTATCTCTCTATCTGCCATCTTCGGCTTCATTTTACAAAAGATTTAAGCTAGCTTTCACAAATACTTTAAAAAGAGAAAACAAAAACAGTGCACGCATCAGAACCGGGAAAATGTTTAATTTAAAATCAAACTTCAAGTTCATGGAGAAAGTTGAAAAGGAGACCATAGAGTTTTACACAGTTGGCCAATCTTTTCCAGCAAGCATGAAATTCGGGCCCAGAAACTCTCTGGGGGAAGTCGTACTGGTTCACTCGCTAAGTGTACTGAGTGCCCACTGTTGTCGGGCAGTGTTCCAGTGGCCAGGTTCCAGGAGAGAACCAGCGTCTGCCATTACTGTGGTTACTTGCTAGTGGGGAAAAGGTAAAACCCAAACAAACTAGTACCATCTAAAGGATCTCAAATGCTGAACAAGTGCTGTGGAGAAAAGTAAAATAAGGAAAGGGGAGTGAGAGGGGGGCCAAGGAGTGTGGCTAGGGGGGCTATTTTATAAAGGGCTGTTGGGAAGATCTCTCTGACATTTTGAGGAGAGACCTGGAAGAAGTGTGTGTGACTAGAGTCATCTGAATTTGACTGTAAATTTGTTACTGAATTTTGTAACAGAAAACAAGAAGGAAGCTTTAAACAGCTAACTTAGGAAAGGGGTAAGCTTTTCTTGGCACTAATAGATGAAGATATTTCTTAAGGAGGCTGTCATGTAGGGACCCCTGAGTAATGTGTCCCTGTTGACACATAAGTCAGGAGGGGACACCCCAATGCTGTTTCCATGACTGTCCCATAAGTGTGCCCAGGGCACAATGCAAAGTATGAAATCCAGGCCAAGTAATTCTCTGGGGGAATTAGTACATTCTAGTTTAACTCTGAATTTCTTGATCAATAGACTAGACTTAGCATGTCTAGATGAATGTTTGGGTTGCATATCCTAAAAACCCTCCTCCATGGTGTGTTTTCCCTGTCTTGGACAGAGTGGTAGGCAATCAATGTTTCAGTGTGTGGTGACCTGGTATTCTGCACAAGCTGAGAACAGACTAAAACACTTCCAGGCTAAATACCTTTTAACTTTTGTTGGTATTTACTAGGTTGTAATCTAGATTGTTTTACAAATCTCTTCTGAAAGTCCTCGATTGCCTCTTAGCATGTAGAGTCCTGAGCTGAACCTAACACTTCAGGAAGGGTCTAATTGGGACAGTGTCAGGAATACTTTGGGTGTTTCATATATGCTAAAACCTTTGGAGAATGCAGGAAGGTGCTACTGATTGTGATTTGTGTCTTTCTAAGAACTGGATTGATTTGCTGCTACCCAGGGACATGATTTATTGAGCATAGCAGACAACGCAGTGATACAACGCAGTGATACACGAGGTCACAGGGTTTGGGATACAGCTTAGATATGCTTCCAGGCATTAGACTGACAGCAGGACAAAGGAGGAGGCAGATAAGCATCCGGTACAAGCAGTGTAAACAAGTGAACTGTGTTCACAGGAGGAGAAAACAGAGGCACCCTTCACAGGATCTTCTTATTGCAAACACAGGGCTAAGAGTGGTGCTGTTGAACACAGTTGTGAGTAACTGCATTTGGAAATGTCCCCTAAGAAGGTGTGTGTCAAAGTCATTATCTTGTCTGCCTGGCCCCGCACCTAGCTCACAGCAGCTGTAGATAAATGATGGATAGCAGAGTGGATGGATGGACTGATGGGCAGGTAGATGTCAAGTACCTGCTCCTATAGCAAAGAGATTGCAATGTTTCAGGCTCTCCCAGGTGAAAGAATGCCCTCTCTTTCAATTGTCCTATCATTTAAATTGAAGTATAGCTATTTTTATTAAATTGGTTTCAATTTTTTTCTTTTAATTGAACTCTGGTTTAGGATTTTTCAGTTGTGAAATTATATCTGCTTAATGAGTGTGCTGAAGCCACTGGAATGTGAACTCTGGTGCACCTGTTGGAAAGCAGTGAAGCTCTCCACTGGGTGGGGAACACCTTGACGTTAGGGATTTCCTCTGGCTTCAACACTAGACATCACACAGCGTAGTTCAGTCAATGTTTGTGAAATGCAATTGGCTGTGCTGTGGGTTTCATGTTTTGCTTCTCCAATTATATCCTGTAAATCAGTACTGGAGAGAAAAAAGCTAGAATGCTTCATCATAAAGTATTAATATATGATGTATATAGCAGAACAAATGTTTAAAATTACTATTGGGTAGCATATTTGAGATCTTTTCAGTTTCCTGTTGTATGTACATCTTCCACAAGCCCAAAAATGAATTCTAGGTTGCACGTGAGTTGGTTCTGGATTTCAAGATTTTTAAAAATTTATGGATTTCTGGTTCTGGATTTCAAAATTTTTAAAAATTTCAAGATTTCTTTCCCATGTAAACAGATACATGCTCTATTTATAATTTTACGTTTTCCTGATTTACTAATGTTAATTGAAAAGAATCTTTTGTATCAAAATTCATCAGTAATAATTGAAAGTGATTAAACCCAAACCTTTTTGGGTTTTTGGTTTCTGGGATAAAAGTAGTGGAGTTCTGGCAGGTGGGCTGACAGTGTTGGAAAGCAGAGATCTGGGAAAAAACTGGTTTATTCTTGCTCTTTAAAGAGACATGGAAAAGATTTGTCCCGTAATTTAGACCGTTTAAATTCTCTGTTGAATGCAGAAGTGTGTCCTCAGTGACTCCTCATCACTTCTCTCTTTTCTCAAGTGTCAGCGTTAAAAACATTCATAAAGATCAAGCATTTCAAAATGCTCAGAAAGAACCCTTCCATACCCCTCTCCAGCCTGGCAGAGGACCCAGATGAGAACTTAAATGAAATTAAGTGTGTGGGGGTGTGTTAAGACCGGTTTTCATCAAATAAATTGGTTTCTTTTTTATTTTTATTAAATCTTGCTTTATGGTTTTATGTAGAAGAAATTTATATTTGATTAATAAAACTGCCTACATAGGTAGATGTAAGGCCTATCAGCAAAGGAAATGCTATCACAAGCATCTCTGAGTCAAAATTAGTTTTTTAAAGGAAAAGAAAAACCTAAGAAAATAATAACAGCAACAGTCATCACCTTTGGCTCATGGCTTCAGTCACTCGTGGCTATGCTTATGGATTAAATTTTATTTAAGAGGCTAAAAGTAACATTTATGATTTACAGTCACTCATTCCGCAGGCATTTACTGAGCAGCTGCGGCGTGTTCGATCCCTGGACGTATCAGTTTCCCACTGCCACTGTCACAAATTACCACAAACTTAGTGTCTTAAAACAGCACAGACTTATTACCCTGCAATTCTGGAGGCCAAAAGTCTAAAGTTGGTCTCCCTGTGCTGAAATTGAGGTTTCAAGAGAGCTACCTTTCTTCTGGGAAGAATTCCTTTCTGGCCTGTCCCAGCAGCTAGAGGCCACCTGCATTCCTCCACCCAGGCCCCCCTTCCTCCATCTTCGGAGCCGGCAGTGGCAGGTCTTCTCACGTCCTGTCACTCTGACCTCTGCTCCTGGCCCTCCGACCTCCCTTTTATAAGGACCTTTCTGATTATATTGGGCCTGCCTAGATAATCCAGGATTCTCCACCTGGGATAACCCCCACATTGCCAGATCCTTAGTGTAATCACACCTGCAAAGCCCCTTTTGCCATGAGAGGTGACATATTCCCAGGCTCCAGGATTAGGACATGGATGTCTTCAGCAGGGGAGCATTGTTTTGCCTACCGTGCTGGGCTACAGAGTCAAGACAGTTCCTGCTCTCAAGAGGCAAATAGTGATGGGAATGATTTATTCTTTCACTCAACAAATACTCCCTGAGCTGCTTCTATCAGCCAAGTGCTGTTCTCAGCACTTGGGATATTTCAGTAAACAAATTAGGTAAACGATATGGTTCGGAGCTTAAATTTTAATCGAGGGAGATAGCTAATGCACATATGTGTAATAAATAAGTAAATTATAATAGTATGTTAGAAGTGAAAAGTACAATGGGAAAAAGAGCAAGCAGAGCTGGCCAAAAGGTCTGGAAGATGCAGACCTGAAACAGGCAGTTCCAATCAAGAGTGACAAATGCTTCGGGGAGGTAGCCCAGGGTCCCCAGAGCACTCTGAGGGAACCAGGGGTGGCCCAGCGTGAGCCTGGGTCTGGGGTGGGGCAGATGCTGAGCAGGGAGGGATCAGTGGACGCCGTGGTATCTGAATAGAGCCTTGGAGGGTAGACAGGTGTTGGTGGGGCAGGAGCTGGTGGTCGGCGTAGGCTGGGTTACTGGAGGTAGAAGAGGCCCCGGTTGGGGCAATGACTTGCCTTGTACCACGGACCAGGGATTCTGAGTCCCGGAAGCACTTCAGTCTGGTTTCTACCTTCAGCCTGCTCCAAGTCCAAACAGCCTGTGGCTTTATGACACTTCTGAGGGCACAATGTCCTTTTGCTGTGGGCTTCCTGACCTATAGTACCCCTCTTGAAGTCATATTGGCATTTTCAACAAATCACAATTTCTAAGTTCTTCCAAACAGTGAATCTACACTGAGCATTCCTGGCATTTAACAGAACAATTGGTACCTCTCTCCAGCTGTTACTGACATTCGTCATAGCCCCTGGTTTCTGGGTCCACCACGCCAGCAGCTGCACCCTGCCCCTTCTCCTCTTCCTCAGGATGTTGATCACGAGTAATAATGACACCTCATGATGACACAGTATCTTCCTTTTAAGAAGGTCGGGATGATTTAACATGATGATTTTATAATAATCCAGGTCTTTTTGAGTTTAAAAAAAAGTTTGCTTGGTTTTTATTGCTGAGGGTTTACCCCTAAATAGCAGATGGGAGAGCTGGGTGCATGTGGTGTCAGCCTGTGAGGGTGACGGAGGGTCCTTTTGGGAGAAGATCCCTGGGCTGCAAGCAAGGTGGTGTGGATCATTTATTCATGATGTTGCTTTTAGAAAACAAAATAGCCTTTTAGTCCGTGTGCCACGAGTGAATTGGCCAGGACAGTCCATGTGTACAAGGGCTCCCCTGTTGCCTCGGCTGATGGTGTGATTCCAGTGTGAAGGCTGGCAGGCTTGAGACTGAAGAAGAACCAGTGTTTTAGCTTTACGTCAAAGGCAGGAAGAAAGCCTGTGTCCCATCTCAAAGGCCATAAGGGAGGAAGAAGTTTTTCTTATTTAGGGGGAGGGTCAGCTCTTTCATTCTATTCAGGCCTTCACCTGATTGGATAAGGCCCACCCGCACAAGGGGGCACAATCTGCTTCCCAGTCTACCAATTTAAGTGTTAATCTCACCCAAAAAAAACACCCCCACAGCCATACCTGAAATAACCTGTAACCAGATACCTGGGCACCCCAGAGCCTAGACAAGTTGACATATAGATAAAACTATTAATATCGCACACTTGTACGTGTGTGTTGGAGTATGAGGGTCTCTTTGTCAATGGAAGGGTATTAGTTACTCCAGCGGTAAAATTCTTAGTTGTCACAGAGAGGACTTTGATTTACAGATTTCATGGTGATTTAGTATCTTCCAGAAAGCAGACGTACATTAGTAGATTCATATTTCTATCAAAATTGATATTTTGGTTCAAGGTTCAGGAATCAGCTCCATCTGATTCCTTGAGAGAGTCACAATTGAGGAGATGCCGGCACAGCCCATCAACCCCCTGGGTCCTCCACTGAGCACCATCACTCCACTCTAACCCCCTGTCATAGCAAGTGAATCGCTATTGTCACTGCCTCCCATGGGAGGAGATATATCAGTAGCAGCTATTAGTGGTGCTCCGTGTTGGCAGGCCCGTGTCTGTCCACATGGGGCCTCTCGCCTGCAGCCCAGGGGTTGGCTGCCTCTGGCTTGTGTGCCTGGGGGAGGGGGAGTCTTGCCCACTGCCTGTTTCTGGTTCTCTTCCGTGTCCCCTGGGGTGGTCTTGCCACTACTCTCTTATGTTCATTGTTTCCCTCGAGGTGCTAGATGCTTCCAAGCTGTCTGCGGTGCCTCCGTGGCAGGAAACCCCAGGAAGGAGCGATTAAGACCGCCTCAGACCTGCAGGCACTGGCCCACTTCCCCCTGGCAGACCCTGAGTCTGGCACTGCGCAGAAGAATTATGCTGACATAATCTGGTTCTGAATCCTAAGAGCTCCTCTCACATGCTTTAATTGCCGATTAAGCAAAAAAAAAAAAAAAAAAAAAACAAAAAAAACAGGAATCCCAGCTTTGCCCAAATCAACCCACCTTCTCCTAGCTGCTTCCACATGACCTTTGTCATCTTCGGGTGGTCCCCGTGGAGGCTGGCAGTCGAGGCTGAGGTTGAGGAAGTGTCGGTCTGGAGGAGAGGCGAGGGCAGAGCTTCTGCCCTGGCAGCGCGTAGTCTGAGAGGCAGTTTCAGCAGCAGTTCTTGCTGGGAGACATGAGTTGGTTGCGAGCTGGCGTTAGAATTGCTGTTTGTATTTGAAGTTCATTATTTTTTAACGAAAATGTCATCTACTTTTCTATGGAGACCACATATACCGGTTGCCTGTTTGCAAGGAACTGCATGTCCAGTCAATTTAAAGTCCTGAGTGATGTGGTCCCTGACCCCTTCCTCACTGTCCATGTGTACAAGGCCACTGGTGGGGACAAGCTGCCGCAGAAGGGACTTCTCAAGTGCAGCCTGGCACCCTGGGGGCCGCCTGAAAGGGAGCCCAGACTGGCCCCTCCCTTCCGGGGACACATGTTGAACATTTCTTAAGACTCGTGGCAAAATAATGGGGAGAGGAATCTGGAAAGTGACTTATGAGGCTTCAAAACCTATCGTTATTATTTTTACAAATAATCAGTCTGTTCTATTAATTTGATGGTAGCTACGTAGCAAGCGAGCTGACAGAAGAACCCTGTTGGCGCGAGACAGTCTTCTGTTTTCAGATCGTGGCATAGGAGGAGGTAGTGGCCATTTGAGTTATCTTGAAAGGAGACCGAGTCCATCTCTCTCCTTTTATCCTGTCCAGGAAAGGGATTGAGTGAAGTCCTTCCTTTTTTCATTATCCCTCTGAGTTCAAGTACCTGGCGAGTTAATGGAATTTTCCTTTTCTTTTTCCCAGAGGTCCTTTTTTGACTCATACTGTAAACAAATCTCTCCCTGACTTCAGCGCCCTCCACGTGGTGCAGGTAAAAGGGGAGTCGCTGGTGCACTTGTCTCCTACGTCTCTGTGCTCTCACCTTTCCCCTCAGAGCCTCCTCCGACCTCGTCTCGTGCCGCCTGTGCCTGTGTGATGCATCGCGGTGGCAGATTTTTGTTCTCTCAACAGTGAAACCCTGGCATCATTTCCTCCCTTTCTCATTATGTTTTTTTTTTTTTTTTGTCAGGGTTCATCTAAGGAATCCTTCCTGGAGGATTAAGCCTATATGTAATTTTAAAAGAACTGATAGTAACTGCAGTTTCTGTCCGCTGTAACTGCTTGTATTTCCTGTTATTCCTCATTGTGTGATGGGATGTCACGCCCGTTCCATGCTTGCTGACTCTGTAGTGTAATTACAGTCATGATGGATTCGAATGCCTTTGGAAGACTCACGCGAGGGAATCACGTGTGTCCTCAAGAGGCAGTCAGACCCATCTCGTATTGCAGGAACCGACAGCATGTGCGTCCACCGTGCTCCCCAAGCCCCCAGATGATCTAATACTAGGTGCTCAGGCATTCAGTCAGGATTCATAATGGATGCTTATAATCCAGGCTTGACTTTTATCTTTTAATTCCCAGTCCTTTTGATCTTTGTAAAATACTGAAGTCTCACTGATGACTTTCTTGGTTTTTCCCCCCCTTATCATAACCCTTGCTGTGATAACCACCTTTGAGCTGCACATTTTGGTTGGTCAGTGAGGTTAGGCTCCTGCCTAATGAACTTTGCAGTGTAATTTATTTGATCCTGGGGCTCTGCCAACTTTAATTATATCAAGCTCCTAATTATACATACAGGTAGCCTCTTAAAGTATTTTCATACTTCACGTTCCTGATAGAACATTTATTCTGCTGTCACTGAACAGTGAACTTCAGCATGTAGATGCGGAGACAAAAAATTCATTCAGAGCCTTGGCAATGGTTGCTCTCCCTTGTCACTTAATGCCAAGTCTTGTCCTTTGTAGGCCCACTTCAATTCTCTTAACCATTGAATCTTTTCTTTTTCTTTGTCTTAAAGTTCTTCCAGAGATTTCTGTTTCTGGTGTGGCTTCGGATGGCCGATATTCCATATCGCATCCCCCTTCAAAGCTCTTTTGTTACTTGCTGAGGCCTCTTATGCCATGGTAGTTACTGAAAATTCCATTTCTTTGTGAAATTTTTAAAGCAAAAATAAAGCCCCATGTTATATCTGTAGCTGTATGAGAAATGGTCTGAAAAAATAAAGGTTTTTCTCTATTCCATATGGTGCCTTTTTTCCATAGAACCCATCCTTAGCTAACCAGAGGGTGAACTTTCTTCTCTCTTCCTTTTCCTAAGCCCTTGTTTTTTCTGCTGTTATGCCCCACGAAGCTGCAGCTGTGATTGGTGCTATTTGCAGAATCCTACTTCTTGAGTTTTCATACTGCTGAGTTTGTGACTGTTTGCTTGGGGCCTGGTTTCTGACCCGTGTCCTCACCCAGGGCAGGTGGGTTGTAATCGATTCCTCCCCTCTCTGCAGCTTCACCCTGGGGTCACTCAGTCTGTGTCAGATTTGGGGCCACGGCCAGGGCTGTAATAGCCCTGACAGGTGGGAGCCGGAGCTGTCATTCCCATCAGGAGGAGACGTGACGTGACGTGACGTGGGTCCTCCTTGGCTTTGTCCTCAGCCAGAGCTGCTTCAGACTGGCCTTTACTTCTCATTCCCCCTGGAGGGGAGGAGTTCCCCGCAACAGTTCTGGGTGCCTCGCTCCTTCAGCCAGAGTCCCTGTCTGGCAGATGGCCCGCGGCCACGCCAGCATTCAGGTGGGAACCTGGGCGTCACTCCTGCCTCTTTGTTTCTCCTGTCCCCACATCTGACCTATCTGCACATTCTGTGGGCTCTGGCTCCACAACACGCCTCACACAGTCCCTCTGTCTCCTGACTGCCACCTTCATCTAAGCCCCGCGGCATCAGCATCCGGGAGCGTGTTGGAAATGCAGAGTCTGTCTCCACCCCGGCCCTCGGCATCGGACTCTGTGTGTTACCCGCTCCCCAGGGCATCCTGTGCACAGCAGTGTGAGAAGCCGTGCTCAGCTGTCAGCCCTCCCCTCGTGCACAGTGCTCTCCTCCGGCCTTCCCTCCTGCTGCTCTAAGATCCAGTTCTCACACAGAGAGATCCACGTCCTAGCGTTCCTCACTCAATACCCTCCAATCACTTAGGAAGGCTCCAGTAAATTTAGAGTAGAACCCCCCATGGCCTGCCAGGCCTGCAGCAGTCTGCCCTCCTCTCTCGCTCTACTCCACTCTTGTGCACCCGTCCACTGGGCTTCTTTCTGTCCCCTTGTTCTCCTAAGCTTGTTCCTCCCTCAACCCTTGAACCAACTGTGCCCTCTCCCCAGAATCTCACCCCTGTCTCTGCACAGCTGACTCCTTGTCAGGGCCAAGCTCTGGGCGAGCCCTCTCATGACCTGTCAGGTCCACCTGGGGCCTGTTCTCCGGAACTTAGAAATGTGCTAAGTATCGCTCCCTGCATTGCATTGGTAGATGGCACAGTTGGCCCTAAAATGGACAGATTGGCCAGGGGGGCCTAAGCTAATCCCGTAAGCCCTAAAAAGGGAGAATTTCCCCACCTGGTGGTAGATGTCAGAGCAAGTAGAAGCAGGAGAAGGATTTGGGTGGTTTTAAGCCACTGCCTTTGCAGTAATTTGTTACACAGTAATAGAAAATGAATACAGTCACTGAATAAATAGATGCGAAACAGTACCTTTCTGTTACTATCTGGCATGTCTGTAATACCCTGCAATGCAGGACTCTGGCCATAGGAAGCCCTGGAGGCATTTGGACTTCCTGTTTCCCCCAAACCAGGAGTTCAGGCCCCAGGAGCAGCCCTGAGTTCCCTGTCCTCCCCTGTCCTCCCCTGTCCCCTGCCAAATATAAAGAGAGACAAGTGGATGCTTTGAGAAGACCCGCCCTGCCTGTGCTCCTGTGGGAAGTAGAAGATCCAAGAGAAGCTGCTTCTACATGAAAGCAAACACTCAAAGAAGGAGCACTACCTGTAGGTCCCCGCTGGTCAGGACAGCCCCTTGGCCATGAGGAGAAACCGGCCAGACCCTGTGGCTAGCTTCGGCTGTGGGATTTTGGTTCTTCCTGCCCTGATGGGCAATTAGGAAGGGAATGTTGACAGAGGAGCTGCTCCAGGCAATGGTGAAAACAGTGGGGGCAGGATATCCTCCCCCAACCCCATCAAAGTTCTTAGGAACTTTATCACAAACCGTATGGTTGTTTGAACACATGGCTTTTCTCCCCATCAAAGTGGAAGGTCTCTGAGAATGGGGCGACAATTTGGCCTCATCCATCTCTGGGATCCCTAGCACCTGGCGCAGGACCTGGCACATTTAGAGGTTTCAAAAGTGTTCAGAACCATGAATGCAAGATCAGATGTCAGGAAGCTGAGCTGGTGGGGCCGGGATGCCTTCAGTGTGACTTGCGCTGGGCAGCCTTGTGATCCCCAGGCTGGCTGCAGGTACACTGCTAGGGGACACAGAGGCCCTGCCCTGGAGAGACAGTGCAAGGGGGTGTCTCCAGAGAAGCCCGTTTCATGGGAGTCATGACAGCCCATGTTGCAGTGGACGGAGCCTGAGTCCTGGCACCGTTGCTCATGTAGCAAGTGCCTAAAGGGGAGCCAGGCTGCCTGGGTTGGAACCCTGGATTTGTCCCTTAATAGTGTGTGACCTAGCACAAATTATTTCTTCCCCTTAAACTTCTGTTTCCTTGTCTGTAAAATGGGAAGATTATAGAACGGATCCCATGGGGCTGTTATACGGATTATACCTGATTATGCAAATGAAGTGGCTGGCGCTGTGCCTGGCATGTGGCTAAGTCTTCAATAAATCTTAGCTTCTGTGATTATAGAAACAACATAGCTCCTTAATCCTCTACTGTGCAGCTAGAATTCAGCCACAGCTGTTTCCAATTCTAGTTATTTCCATTTAGCAAGCAGATACTGATGCTGGCATTGTCTAGGCTCTGCGTTTGGCCTTAGGAGTCTCAGGTTGGTTAAGACACTACCTCCTTCATAGCAGAGCTCATTGCTTGGTCCAGGTAGGTAAACACATAGTTACATTATGCAAATTAACATGGTTGTGGCTCAGAAGCATTTGACCCCTTACTTCCTGCAGTTGTTGAGTCCTTCTGAGTAATTCCCTTAGAGGAGGCCCTGGGGGAGCCATTATGGACTGACTGTGTCCCCCCCCAAATTCATATGCTGAAATCTAATCCCAGAGACGGCGGTATTTGGAGGTGTGGTCTTTGGAAGGTGATTAGGATGTGATGACAGAGCCCTGAGAAGAAGCCAGAGGGCTCACTCTTTCTGCCACGTGAGGGTGCAAGGCGAAGGCAGCAGCCTGCCACCCAAAAAGGGCACTGGAACCCAACCGTGCTGGCACCCTGATCTCAGACTTCCAGCCTCCAGGACGTGAGAAATACATTTCTGTTGTTGATAAGCCACCCATTCTGTGGCACTTTGTGACCGCAGCCTAAGCTAAGGCAGAGGCTGCTTTGGAATTGCCGACACTGAGGGACATTGCCCACAGTGAGGGGAGTCCTGGGACTGGTTCTGAGTGAGACGGACACGCGGATTTAAGATCAGGCCAAAAGAGTCAAGCAGATCTGCTGCTCTGGGAGAGAAGCATTGCACAACTAGCAAAGAAACAGGGGCCTGTGGATTTGCCGGACAGGAGGTGGTGTCGCCCTGGGGTTTTAACACTGGGTCTTGGATTGTCCACGTCTCGCCAGCAGGGTGAACGTCACAGCTTGGTCGGTGCTCAGAATAAGGATTGCCGGTGTCTTTGCTGTTCTCAGATCTGCTTGCTGCTAATGAACTTACCTCAGTAAATTTGATGAGTGATTTGAATGGTTTATGTTTTGTTATAAACATATTTTAAACAAAAAGTACAAATACTCTATGTCTGGGAGTTTGGTTTTTTACCTTGGGTGAAGGCTGTGGCTCTGTGGCTGTCAGTGTGGCTCCGGCCAGCTCCGTTTTGCTTTTCCACTCAGTTGTCCAGCAAGGCCCCTGGGGTTTTGTGGAGGCTTCGGGCCATTCACGTCAAAGGACAGGGAGAGAAACTGCCAGAGGAAGCAGATTATTGAATTGGGGGGAGAAGAGTCTGTATCAGCTGAGGAAAGAAGCCAGGCACTGCGCCCACCGGCACAGAGAGGGTGTCCTCAGGGTGGCAGAGGAAAGGCAGGGACCGATCCTGTCCCTGCAGCTCTGCTGAGCACCTGCCTGTCAGGCGGACCAAGAGGTCGGCAGTGAGAAAGGCGAGGCCTGTGAGGGTGGTGACTCGGGCGATCTTGGAAACCCAGGCTTTCCTCGGGGGGAGCGTACAAAGGAAACTGTGGCTAGACTGCAGCAGAGAGGATTCTGGTGAGAATAGGAAGGGCCTGCATGACTCCGACGGTTGCCCGTGCACGCAGGGATGATGTTTGTAAGGAGAACGCCCGCCTGTGTGAGGTGCCTGACAATGATGTAGAGCCACCCGTGTGTGGCCTGGCACTAAATAAAGTAGAAATTCAGTGTACATGTACTTAAAGGCCAACAAAGTAAAGTTTTATGCATAATGAACTTGTCCAAATATCAAAAGATGTGCACAGACAGTGAGAAGCTACTGCCTGCCTCCTGCCTTGCACAGTGAACATGCTCTCACCTGTCTCAGCACAGTTTTAAAATATCTCCTGGGGTCCACTTTAGGATAATTCATTTCTGTTATTTATTGAGCACCTACTGTAAGCTAGGTGTCGTGTGGACATGGTGCGGCTGTGCTAAGCACATGAGGAAGGCTTGAGCGTGTGGGAGCCTGGCCCCATCGGGAGAGGGGGACAGGGTGGCAGACGCCTCCTCCAGGAAGTGCTGGCGTCCAGCAGTGATCATGAGTACCGCCTTGCGCACCCGCCCTGCACCCACCAGGCGCTGCCCCCGCGTGTCTCTTACTTCCCACACACTCTGTGAGAGACCACGTTGCTCTCTCCAGTTTTCCACAATTTATAAGAGAAGGGTTGCTTTTTTTCCCTAGTCAGATGAGTATTCAGACCAAACTAAACTGTGCTTAGGCTCCTGAACTGTACTAGAAAAACAGTACATCTTGTAGAAATACAAGGTGTTCTAGCTGTGGGCGTTGTCACTTTGCTGCCAGATGAGTTGGTTTGGCCAGTAAGGAAACCATATCCTCTTCCTTTCAGGAGGAGGCCTGCGTGCTCCTTTCTGCCTGTTTCCAGGCCCTTCTCTCATGGCAAAGAGAGCAGGCCCTTCCCGTCCTCCTCAGGCCAGGGGACCTGGTAGGCAGTCCAGGTTGCAGGTGGCACTCCTGTGTGCAGCAGAGTTCTCCTGTGCCCTGTGTGGCAGCTGTGTTGGCCGACTGTGAGTCTCAGTATTGCAGAGACCAGGGGACGCACGGGGCGCTGGCAGTGACAGCCATCAGCAAACAAGCCTTACAGCTTGGGCTTCAGACTGTGTATGGGATCTGCATTTTCAGAAAAGAAAAAGTATCTGCTCTCAACCAAGAGAAAAATAGGTTGGGGGAAGGCACAGTGCCATTGTCCTCTGTAAAAGATGTCTTGCCCGATGCTGGGATGAATCACGGCCGTCCTCACTTCCCGTGCATTCTTTCCTTCTTAAAAGGCTTTAAATCTGCGTTGATGGATGGAATGGTTTCTTCCTGCCTGTGAATATCTTTTGGTATTTCCACAAGTTTCTTGTCAGAAATAACTCCCCTTTTTTTGGTCCCATATAGACACATATATGTGTCTAGAGTTAGGAATTTATGATGTTTTTATGCAAACCACATTCATTTATATCTTTTCTTTCCTCTATAAATTCAGGGTGGAATTTACCATTTCCCTTTGTTTCCGGCTTATATGACACTCTTAACCTGGGGTTGTGAAAGCAAATGTGCTTGTTTATTAACCTTGTAAAATGGATCTTCCATTCCCCCTATTGAGAATGCTAAAGGAAGCTATTGCTTGGCTCTAACATAAGCAGCAAGTGAAACCCTAATCGTTGGGAAGAATAAGGCCCTTCCCCGGCACTTACACGTACACAGGGGAATATTTCATCTAAAACAATCGACTGCAGTGTTCTTTTTTTATTCTCGTTGTTGGGTTGTATTTGGATTTTTGTCTGCAAGCCTGTAATTCTTACCCTATCATGGAGTCTGAGAATTCCTGAGTGGAAGGGGCCTTAGAAGTTGTCGGCCATTTGGGAGGAAATTATGAATTGCACCCTTCCCTTTGATCTCGAGGTATGGAAGCAACTAAGAAATAAGGCATGAGCGAATCAGAGGGTGATGAGAGCAGTGGTGCTGCAGGAGATGAAGAGGAACTGGAGACCAGCGTAGCCATCTAGTGACAGGCAGGGCGGGACAGCAGCAGGGCATGTCTGCCCACGGTGGGGGTTGCTTGGCCTCGCACACAGGGTCTCCGCCCAGCAGACCTGGCACTCCCATTGAATGATGAATTTTTATAAACACCTTTTACTGTCCTGAAATGAAATTCATAGATTCCTATATATGCATGGTCTAGAAAAAAAAAAATCACTCTAGTTCCTAACTGGAATAACAAGAAGTAAACAGAAAATTATTTGTAATAAAATAATGAGAAGTTGGGTCTTTTGGTACTCAGCCATGACTGTGCTCAGGTTCAGCTGCAGGCAGGACAATGGCCCCCCAGAGGCATCCACGCCCTCATCCCAGACCTGCAGATGTGGTAGGTTTTGCATGACAAGGGCCAGAAAGGTTGCTAATGAGCTGAATGTAAGATAGGGAGGGGAGCCTGGATTACTCAGGTGGGCTCAACGTAATCAAAAGTGTCCTTAAATGAGGAAGAGGAAGGCAGAAGAGTCAGAATCAGTGAGATGGCATCATGAGGAGGAGGACTCCGCTAGCCATTGCTGGCTCTGAAGATAGAGGGAGGCCATAAGCCGAGGGATGCAGGCAGCCTCTGGAACCTGGAAACACCAGGCAGATGCCTTCTCTCCCAGAGGCTCCAGCCAGGGGTCCGGCCCTGCTGGCATGTTTTTAGCTCAGCGAGACCCATTTCAGACTTCTGGACTCCAGAACTGAAATTTGATAAATTTGTGTTGCCTTAAGCTTCTAGGTTTGTGGTGATTTATTACAGTAGCAATAGGAGAGTAAAACAGATACATAATGATGCAATCACACACGTGCTCCTGAGCACAGAATCCACTGTGGGGGCAGCAGCTACAAGTACAGGCTGAGAGAAGATTGTGTCACAGGGCGACTCAAATTCCATGAGCAGCATTGCTAATGCTGGAGGGCTTTCCTGAACCAAATGAAGTGCAGTCTTCCCTCACTGTAAACAGTGCTTGTATTTTTAGAAAAACCCAGCGCCCAAAGTATTCTCTGTTTATATGTAAAACAGATTTAGGTTCTAGGTTCAGATCTTCATAAATAGGGTTGTTGTTGATTTTTAATTCTTGTGACTGTTTGGTGGGAAATTTGGAAGTCGTGTGAGATGCTGAACAGTTTTGTTGGTTGTGTGGGACATTCCTTTACATCGTCACCCACCCCTGCAACTCTCCAAAGCGTCACTGCAGAGGGCGGAGGGTTCTGCCTCTGAGATCCTCTGGCTTCGTGCATGGCGGAGGAGGAGAGCTCTAGACAGGGAGGGCACCAGGACCGAGGAGGCTGAGCTGTGGGCCGTTTCTTCTCCAGACCCCAGTCAGAGCAGCCTTGAGGGAGTAAGTGAGAAATCAGGCAGGAGTTGCCTTCTCATACTTCTGAGAGGGTAGAATTTCCTGCTTTATGGACTTTGGGATGCAGGGAGGGGTAAATAACGGCCCTCTCCATTTGAGGGCATCAGAGCCCACCTCCTTCCTCTGTAGGAACTCCACATGATGCTCTTGGAGCAGCTATTTGAGTAGCTCAAGCTGTTTATTTGAGTAGCTTAAGCGCAATTTATTTCACTTCTGGACAGCAGGGCACTGTGCTCTGTAGCCCTTTCTGCCAGCCCCAGTCCCCCAAGAACCATCAGAACCTCTAATTGCCCCCCTCATATGACAGCCCTCTGTGCATTTGAAGACACAGGCATCTTTTGGGCCCTACCTCTTCTCTGCTGTAGACCAGACATTCTCAAGTACACTGACCATTTTTTCTAAAACTGGTCAGCTTTCTTGGAATGTTGTCTGATGAGCCTTTAGTCTTCCTCAAGGTTGAACTCCAGGGGAGGTCTGGAGCCAAGGGCACTTGAGAAAAGGCAGAGATGGGGCCTTATCCCTCGTTTAATGGAATCTAAGTGGCCATGTTCACCGTTTGCTCACGTGAATCTCAGTGTCTCTGTCGGGTGCGCTGCTTTCAGACCGGGCGGTGCATTTGTATTTGTGGTGTCAGGTGAAGAACTGAGGTACAGGCTTTTACACAGATCCGCATACATAGAAGTCACTTAAGAACTCTGATCAGGCACAGAGTGGCCTGGGTTGGTCCTGGGTCGGGAGGTGGCTGGAGAGCTCTGACCTGCATTGCACGCTGGAGCCGACTGGTCCTGCAAAGCTTTGGATGTGGAGTGTGTGCAAGAGAAGAAATGGGGATGAAGCTTCTGCCTCTGGTTTGAGAAGGTGGGAGAAGGGTCGTGCCCTTAGTGAGAAAGGATGCAGGACGGGGGAGAGGGTTGGGTGGCGGGAAGTGACCAGTTCTGTTTTGGCTCCATTAACTTGGAGATGACTATTTGATACCGAGTGGGTATGTCTAGCAGGGAATACACTGCCCATATTTGAATTTCAGGGGAAAGGTCTGGGCTAGCCATAGATCTGAGAGTCATCAGCATGGGACAATATTTGAAGTCATGAGACTGGCTCAGGTGGTAGAAGGAGGGGATGTTGATAAAAGAGGCCCGGGGCTGTGCACTGTGCCATCCAGAGGTCCAGGAGAGGAAGAGGACGCGGCAGAGATGGAGAGCGATCAGCCGGGGCTGAGCGCTGTGCGGCAGGAGCAAGTGAAGAACGTGGCCAAGGGCAGGAAGCATGCGAAGGCCGGATGCCGCTGGGAGGCTGAGCTGTGTTGTTCTCTCTGCCCGACTCACTTTCCCCATCTCTTCACGCCTCTTCCCATTCCTCTGACCCTGCGAATCCTGTCATGTTGAAGACCAGGGTCGTCACCTTCAGGACACCATCCCTGGCCACTGACTGCGCCCCAGCCCACCTGGGCAATCCAGGATGAGACCCCTGTCTATTCTCTCCCCTAGACTGCATGCCTGTTGGGGCCAGTGACTGTGCCTGCCTCACAGTTTTATTCCCAACTCCACCAGCGCATCTGACATGTGCTAAATTCTTCGCGGAACAGGAGAGTGAGCCTGGAAGTCATCTGAAGCACATATGCAAATTTAGCACATGAGAAATGTGACATTTGAAAGCAGAGAGTGTGTGGCTTGTCAGAGATGGCTTATTCAGTAAATGGCTCACCATTTAGACGTATGCACACAGAGGCCACTTTCTATTTGTCTTGCAGCCAAGTGTGGATGTTTTGAGGGGAGTGGAAGCTGTCCCATGTAGCAACCCAAAGCAAGCACTGGCCCTTCAGACCTGTTCCCAGTGTTAAAGCTTACTTTCTGTCCGTCTTCTGGTTTCTCAGTCATTCCTGTCCCCAGCAAATTTTTACTAGCCTGCCCATCTGCCAGCCTCATTAGGATGAGGAAATGCTCAACTGAGCCTGCAAGGACCCCACCAAGCAGCATTTCATGCTGGGAGGGTCCTTCAGAAATCTGACTTCCACTCATCCTTAGAAATGCACCTGGAACAACAGTGTCTGAACTCTCCATGGAATCTGCTGCGTGCACTCTGGAATGCAACTGTCTTGTTCCTGAGGGTGCTCCACACAGAAGCAAAGTCCTGGCCGGACTTCTTCCCTCCTCTCCTCCAGGCAGCTGGGCCCTGTTTGGTGGTGGTTTAGTGCATTTCCTAGGAGCCTTCCACTCTGCATTCTTGATGCCAGTGACTCATTTAAGAAGCACAGATTCACTGTTTACTAGTTGCCAGGTGTGGCCAGGAAGGCAGGGGAGAGGAAGACACAGCTGCACCTTCTCAGTAAAATGGTGTGTAAAAGGGTGGTTGGGATCCATTGGGGCTGGTGTCTGCTGGGGGTCAGCACAGGGCTGTGGGAGCGCGGGCTCAGGGAGCCAGCAGGGGCAGGGCTTCCTGAAGGAGGGCACCCACCAGAGTTCTTAAGGGCAAGATGGACTCTTTGGGAAAGGGATGGGATGGGAACTTCGGGCAGGTGGAGCAACAAGGGTGGAAGTTCAGAGGCGAAAGAGAGTGCTGTGTTCAGGAGCCAAGGTTGAGTGTAGGGGAGGGGCAGGCAGGGGCCTGGGCAGGGAGGGCCTTGCCCATCCACCTGGGCAGCTTGGGCTCCATCCTGAGGGCACAGAAAGTGGTGAATGTTAAAGAGAATCAGTTAGGAAGACTTTGCGCCTTGGAGACTCTTTACTTGGCTTCAAATTTCAAAATCACCTGTTACTAACTAAGGGATCTTTTAAACTCTCTGAGCCACCCCTTCTGAAAGGGATATGATGGGAACCCCCTCACCCTGCCTCCCTTTCAGGGCTGCATGAGGATAAATGGACGAGGGATCCTCGGGTGCTCTATACACTGTGCAAAGCCTACCTGTCAAGGGCACTGAGAGAGTGACTGCAATGCAGAGAGCAAGCAGGGCCGTAAGACCCTGAAAGAGAAGGTGGGAAGGGCAAGTGAGCAAGGAGAGATTTCTCCTACCTGCAGGCCTTTGTTGAGAGTCAGAGGTGGAGATAGAAGTACAGCCACAAGTAGAGACAGACACAAAGTCATAGCCACATACATGTACACACATGCAAATACACACAGGGTACATATACAGACATACATCACAAACTTGCATATATACATGCCCTTCTGTGTATGCATATATCTGCACACATGCATAACCATACCCATATACATGTATGTATACATATATACACATGGACATGCCTATACACACACACATGCCCATATACCCATACATATACATATGCACAACCATACATACATGTGTACATATGCATATATACACATGGACACATATATACATGTGCCCATATGCATGCATATACACATGCATGTTCATATACCTGCACATATACTTACCCATACCCATGTACATGCATGTGTACATATATACACATGGATACACATACACACATGCATGCACATATACATATGCATACCCATGTACATGCATATGTACATATATACACATGGACACATATTTGCATGCCCAATACATACTGGTACTCATATATGTGCACATATATACATGGACACATGCACATACACATGTCCATAAATATGCACATGTACGTATATACACATGGACACACATATGCCCACATACCTGCACATATGCATACCAATACCCACACATATATTCTCACATATGTATATATACTGTCTATGTCTAGCCTATCTCCTCATGAAAGTTTGGCTCTTATCTTGGATTTTTTGTGTCTCCCATGCCTGGTCTCGTTATGTCCTGCCCATCATGGGTGCTCATTACATTCTGTGTGTTGATGATCTTGACAAGGGCTGTGTTCTGCTGGTGGCCTTCTGAGTCCTGTCCGCTTCCCTTAAAGCACAGAAGGCTGGATCTGGAGCTGACTCCCAGCAGGTGGTGAGAACTAATCCTGGGAACAGTCGGAGTGCCAACAGGAAGAGAATAAAGAGTGGCTTCTCTGTTCCTTTCCTGGGCCCCAACCCCAGGTGCCTTCCCTTTCAAGGACATTAATGACATCTGAGAGAGGGCTGCTCCCCAAGACACGGTTTAATAAATAGGAACCTGGTTCAATTTATTTAAAAATGGATTTGAAATGTAAGGGATGTCTGAAGCAAAACAACCAACCTCCTGTTGGTGCTGGCAATGGTGGCAGAGGTGATAGTACAGTTTCTTTCCCCTAAAAAGCATAAAGGATGATTCCTGTCCTAAAGAGACCCTCCTCCTCGAATTCCCAAAGTGAAAGTAGTTCCTCTTCTTCCCAGTACCTGACAAGGCTCATAGGCTTGCAGGAGGGCACTGGGGATGTGGGCAGCATCTGAATGGCGGTGCCTTGGTGGCAGCTTCATTCCAAAGGGTTATAAACCGAATGTGCTGTATACACTTACAAGCCGATGCCATCCCACTATGTATCATTCCATTTTCTTTTCATCATAGGGCCAACAGAGGTTTGATTTCTCTTCCTTTATTCATCGTTTATGTATGCGCTGAAAGCCAAGTTAAAATAATTTGCTAGATTCGACTTGGCCTGCCTAAAGCCTGGAAATTCTAGTGCTCCGCCAGAACTGAACTCATAAACAGGAGCGTGGCCGCCAGGCCCTCTGGCACAGGCATGTGGGGAGCTCGGGCACCAGGAAGCTCTGTGCATGATGTTTGAAAGCTGCAATGCAAATGTGTGCTGTTTGTTATATTTCACCAGCAGTTTTCAAAAATGTTACTTTAAATACCCAGCTAGTAAGAACATTTCCCCATTTCTCATTGCTGCCTCTGTGGGATTCAGCCGTGAGATTCAGCTCTTTCTTCTCTTAATTAGTCTTTGTTTGTCATGTTTGGATGTCCTTGAATGTGTCTCAGGGCTGTTTCAGTGTCCCAGGGAGGGGTCATCGTTAGTGCAGTCTCTGAAACAGAAGGACCTGCATTAGGGGATTGGGTTCAGAGGGTGTGGGGCAGGCTGTGCACTAAAGGTCAAGTGCTAGCTCCACAGGCCACCACTTTCCCCATGGCCTTCCTATCTGACAAGTCACCCCTCCCAGTGTTAGGGATTCCTGAGGGTGGGTACCAGGGTACCACCCAGTCGAGTGGGCTGTGCTTTTGGAGGAGGGGTTATCCTCCCTGTCTTGGCCAGCCTCTGGGTATTTTGGGGAGCATCTGTTTCTGAAGCCATCAGTGCATTCTTATTAAAGAGGTTATTAAATAGAAATATGAAAAAAGATTGTGCCAAGGTCAAACGCAAGAGACCGGTGAGGGAATCAAGGAGACGTGTGGCTCCCACACTGCAGCCGCCTGTTTGGCCGAGCCCTGTGCTGTGTGTGGACAGCGACCTGGGTTCTGTATGTATCAGAGGTGGCACAGCCTGCACTGAACTCCCCAGGGCCCGGCAAATGGGCAGAGTGCCTTGGGGCAGCTTCTTGTCCTCCCCTGAACCCCACCCTCCTTTGAAGCTGGGATGCTAAGACCTCTTAGGGTGTTGTGAAAACTAAATACGGTAACATACTTAGTAAACTGCTTAACACAGCATCTGACACACAGCAAGTATTTATTATCGTTGTTGTTGTTGTTATTACTATTACTACAGATTGGAATCTCTGAGCCTCAGAACTGTCCTTGACGGGTCTTGGTCGTCATCGTATGTTTACTGCTTTCTTTGTTCATTCAGTAATTCCAGGGAAAATCCACCTAGTGTTCACCGGGGGCCGGGCGGCACACTGGGCATTCTGGCTGTGTTCTTCTTTGTTCTCCTAGAAACCAAACTGCTTTGTGACTTGGTGTGAAGTCACCTTATGCATGGTGGGGAGTTCTGTAGACCAAAAGTGAGAAAATGGGGGCTCTGCTTCACGCAGTGTGGCCCTGGGCAGCTTATTTCCTCTGAGCCTTGGCCCCTCTCCCATAAAATAAGGGGATTGGACCTTTGGGACTTTTGGAGCCAGAAGGGGCTCTCCTCCCTAGACAGCTTGCTGTTTTCCCCACTCTCATGTCCTCTGGGTGGGCTCTTGTCAAGCAGAGTTTGAAACAAGGGCAGGAGGCGGCTGGACTGGCGTCTGTGGCAGCTCTAGACAGTTCTTGTTATCACTGCCAGGCTCTACCTGTGTGGGTGGTTCTAGAAATGTTGCTGACACCCACTGTGTACCTGCCGAGAGTGTGGCACTGGGCAGGGCACGGGGGAAGCCGGGGATGTTGGTGTCACAGGGAGCTCTGTGCAGAGATGGATCATCTTACAAAGCCCACATGGAACGCTCTGCAGGGCACGGAGCACGCTGGGAGCGATGTAGGACCCATCTTCCTTCAGGAGGGTTTCCGGAGCGAGGGGACTTCTGGGATTTTCTTGAATGTTGGGAGGGAGAAATCTTAACCTTCTGGGAATGGTTTTTATAAAGAAAGTGGGGAGGGGAGCTGGAGGAGAAGGAGAAAGCAGGACAGGCAGGGAGTAGGAAAAAAATCCAGACAGCGAGGCAGTCAGAGTCGTAGTTGGCTGCCTGGCACACAGCGGTCTCCATGGACATTTGCCGGATGAGAGGATGAGGAAGGGTTAAAGCCAAGGAATAGACACGGTCTCAAGGAGAAGCTGCTCTTGAGCATGAATAGAGCCCTGCAAAGTGCCTGGGTCCTGACAGTGATCTAGTCTGGATTCCAGAAGAACACTTGAGGCAGGCAGAACTGCAGAACTCAGTGCCTGATTTAGTGAATAATCTGTAGAATCCCATGGGTTAAGAGTTTCTATTAAGCTATCTGTGCTGCTAATAATTCAGCTAAAAGATGTGTTAGATACAGCATTTGGGGAAAATGGAGTACCCATCTCAGGGGATAATGACACTGTGAAAGCCATATTATTTCTACTACAGAGAACAATTTTAAGCCTGTGCTAATAGATTAAGCTACTAGAATGATCATTTTGAACAAAGAGAGCATTTGAGAATTATATAGCCAGCCTCAGACTGATCGAGATGGGTGAAGAGCGATAATTTAATCCTATCAATCAATCCAGGACATGGACTACCTTTAATCACTGTCACACTACACCAGCTGAGGAAGGTCTCTGGGCTTGAACTAAGGTCCAGCTTTTGCTACATTACAGCTGTTTGATCTTTGATGAATCACCAGTGCTAGGAGCTTCACTGCCTTCATTTGTAAAAAGGGAACAGAGATGCCCAAACCACAAGACATTGTATGTAAATAAATAATTGGCATGAGGTGTGGGAGAATGTTCAATAAACTGCCAAGGGCTGGGTGGACATTGGGTTCCCTGGGAGCAAGGAAAGCAGTGCATGGTTTGTAGAAACTGCATAAAAGCAGACAGAGTGTGATCCTGTAACCCTCAAAATGCACAAAGGGGGTGCACTCTTTGCAGAAAGCCTCAAAAGCTCCGTCCATGCAGCCCACTCTCTCTCCTGCATCATCTGTATGCAGGGTCCACGTGTTAGCTTTGAAGTGGGGCTTCTGTGCAGGTGTGGAGGCTCGGGAGAGCGTGCACGAGACCTGCAGCAGGTGAGCTTCAGGAACCAGGCTGGTGGTTAGAAGTGTTTTTGATGCTCGGATGATAGAGCAGCAGCACACAGCCCCGAACGCCTGCACTGACTTAGAGGCCTGCTCTGCAGGACTGTGTGAATACTCATTGCCCACTGCCGCCATCAGTCTTTCTGGTGAATTAAGCCCAAAGGATCGTGTTTGGAAACTTTATTGTACTCTGATAATTAGCAGCAGATAAATTTAGTGGTGATTCTGTTGGACAAACTCTGGAGACTGAAAATGGAAAAAACAAAACAAATGGAGAAAGGGTTATCTTTCAGTAGGCTCAATACTTAGAAAAGGTAATATGGGCAACTACATGTGAAACAGGGATGGGGAAGGAAGCATAGTGCTCAGCAAGTCTTCTCATGTTAGGCAAGTTTGGATTCAAGTGCCACAGATTGGATGACATAGGGCCCTTCTTTGAAAACCTTCAGCGTTCCTTTGTAAAATAAAGGCTCCATCTCTCAGCTGATGATCAAGGCTCTTCAGGATCTGATTGCAAACTTCGTTTCAGGCGTCATCTGCCACTTCTCCCCCGACACGCCCTCTGTCTGTGACTTCTGCACAGCCTGTTCATGCATCATTTCACAAACATCCCTGAGCACCTCCCGGGCAGAGGGTGGCACGGTCTGGAGTCGGGCCAGGAGTCTCTGGCTCAGCCGGGGTGGGAAGTGCCCGAGGGGCCTGGGGAAGGAGTCGAGGAGGGAGACCCAGGAATCCTCCAGGCTTTGGGATGGGCAGAAGGAGAAGAGCAGCGAACAACCCTGGAATTTGGGAAAGGGCTTGGAACAGACCCCACAGGGGGTTTTGAGGGGGGAAGCAGCCAAGAGGGTGTCTCAGGCACAAAGCTGAGTCAGGGTCAGCAGAGCAGATGGTAGAGTGTTCTGGAAAGGTGAAGATGGAACTCTGCCCAGTGGGTTTGGTGACTGGGAATTGGTAGGTGACCTCGACAGGGCTGCAGGGCATACGCCTGCTCTTTGCTCGGGCCTTCTCTCTGCCTGTGATGCCTTTTCCCACCATGGACCCTGTGTGGCCAATGCCACCTTCCATGAAGCGGCCCCCTGGCCCTGATGCTACAGAGTTATATAGCACATTGTCAACCTTCAGTTCCAGCCTGTTGGCCTCTTGGTTTCCACCACATTTGTGGGCGGTGGCCATGTCCTGGTCATCTAGGGACCTCCCACTTCCTGCTCGGGCTGGCGCTAAGAACTCGGTGTGTGCCCACGGCACTGCCATGGGACAGGAGGCTGCAGCCTCTGCTCCTAAAGGGCCCAGCCAGGGCCCGGTTCTACTTGTCCTTGGCAGTAATTTCTGCCCGTCAGTACTCCAGTACTGTGGTGTTAGAGTTGTTAAAAGGACAGGAGTTTTTGACCAGTGGAATATTTCTGTCAGTGAATGCTTCCTCTTCAGCTTTAATGACAATCACTATGTCCTAATAATGGTGTCACATGCCAGAGTCTGTCATAAAGCTCGTGTATTGGTTGGTCTCAGTGTATTTATCACGTCTTCTGTTTACCTGCAGCGTGGTGGGCTTGTTTGCGCACGTGAGGCCCTGGCCAAAAATCACCCCCTGTCCCCTCACCCTTTCCTTTGTGTAGAATTCACTGACGATTGAGAGGAGAAACCCCCTCCCCTTTCCCAGCCTCTGTCGGGTACTTTCTTTCAAAGTGAAATAAATCAATATTTACTTCTAAAGTCCTGGTTCGTGGTAGTTCTCCCAGTTAAATTAAATTGAAACAAACAGTGAAAGGAGAAAAAAAGTTCTCAGTTCACTCTAAAAAAACAAATCAGGCTAACTGTATGGATAGTTTCCACTCAGAACAGCTCTCCATCTCCTGGTGAATTCTATCAGTCCAAATTAAAAGTTCCTTCCAATCCGTAGCAGTGGAACCTCTGGAGCCCACCCTGGAAGAGCCTTTTCCATTTTTCTCTCTGAATTAAACGTGACCCACCTGTTAACACTGCCCTTCCCGCTCACAGTGACTTGAATAATCACAGGGTTGGAATAAGACCCTCTAAGCCAGCTGGGTCCTCCCCAGAGAGAGGGCGGTCTCACGGCATGTCACAGATACGTGGGACACGGAGTAGGAAACCGCCCAATGCCAGATGCAGGCGGGAAGAGCAGTCAGAAGTGTGGGGAATGGGGCTTTGTGGAGGCCACCTAGGCATACCTGCCGCTCTCCTGGGAGTCAGCTCCCCTGTCCTCCTGGAACGCCTCCCCATGCCGCCTCCTGACCAACGACATCCCTGGCTACTCACCTGCCCTCCACTGGCCACCTCTGCTGGAGACTCTGAGCTCCTTGGGGGACTGTGGTTTTCCACCGTGTAGCTGCCTTAGCACCTGATGTGCTATCTGTCACCGGTGGATCATCAATCAGCAAATATTGAGTATTTTGTGTGTACCAGGCGTTGAGCTTGGCCCTAAGGAAACAGCTGTGACAAGACAGACATGGTCCCTGTCCTCGTGGAGCTCGCAGTCTGGTAGTAGCCGATAAAATGACGGTTCTGTTAAATGAATGAATAATTGCCCTGCCACAATGCCTGCCAGGTAGCAGGTGATGAGGAAGCTGTCGTTAAGTGAATGAGTGAAGGGATGGAAAGGGCAGTGATGCTATTAAGCTCCCACTTTGCACATAGAATCTCCCTTTAATTCTCCGCTCATTCTCTAAAGTAGACATTTTAATCCCTGTCTTACAGATGACAAAACTGAGGGTTAGAGAAAAGTGTCTCACAGCTGCTAAATGGTGGAGGCAGTGTCAGTGCTGGGTTAGTGCAGGACAAAGCACCTGCCATTTGCACCCACCTGGAAATGAACGGGTTTCTCTTACATCCTTCTGTATATCTGAGTGCCCTCTCGTCCTCCAGCTACACAATTCCAGGCCCTTTGGCTTTCCCCTTGGATTTGTTTCTAACCCTTCACTCATTTTTACATCTCTGAGGTCTCAACGCTTTCTGAATCTTCCCCATGTCTTGTGTTTCTCTTCTCAAGATCAAAGACAGTTGTTATGAAAAACAGCCCTGAGCTGACAGAGTCAGGGATGTGGGGCGTTAACACCAGCTGGAATTGGGCCTTGTCTGGAGTCTGCCGGCTCAGAGCTACAGAGAAAGGCCTGGCCTTCCAAGTCATCCGGCCCTGACAGTGCTGCGCGGGGCAGTGGGTTTCCACAGCAGCCCCCTCCCCAGTAGGTACAGCACTAATGCTGAGGGACAGAGGATGCCTGGGGAGCGTCTGCCCTTCCTCGCAGGACACAGACCTTCCTACAGAGTTGAGCTCCCAGGGAGCCCAGGGTAGACCTAGTCCCTTTATCTCTGCCAAACGGACCGGCTGTATATTTCCAGGAGCCCCACGCCCCACCCCAGCACTGTTGCAGTAAATGACTCCCATGGTGCCTTCATCCCTCATTCTTTAGGTAACCCTGTTTTTTAGGAAGCACCAGGAGGCAGCTTGGTGTCAGGAAATGACCTTGGACTTTGGGTTTGAACTTAGGTTCCACATGCTACAGCTGGGGAACCCTGACCAGGTTGCTTTGCATCACTGAGCCTTACTCTTTTCATCTATAAAATGGGCATGAGAGCAAGCACTGAGCATTGTAGAGGGTTGTATGCAGTGTGGACAAGCTCCTGAAGCGTACTAGTTGCTCCGTGAGCTGTAGTTACACTGACCTGGAAGTAGGGCTCGTGTGACCTCTTTCTTGCCCTCTCACAGGTCACCGATGAGGAGCCCAGCTCCAACCACACGGTCATGATCCAGGAGACCCTCCAGCAAGCCTCCGTGGAACTGGCCGAGCAGCACCACCTGGTGGTGTCCTCCGATGACGTGGAGGGCATCGAGACAGTGACCGTCTACACGCAGGGCGGGGAAGCCTCCGAGTTCATCGTCTACGTGCAGGAGGCCATGCAGCCCGTGGAGGGGCAGGCTGTGGAGCAGCCGGCCCCGGAGCTCTAGAGGACACGCAGCAACGGACGGCCACCGTGCAGGGCTGCTGGGCTCTGCAGGCACCCAGGGCAGGGGGCTGCCCAGCCCGCCTGGCCCCTGGAATGGCGCTCTCCTCTCCCTCCTTGTCTGGCAGCCCAATGGGACATTCCTCGTCCTACTCTGCGGGGCAAGGCAGTGGCATCACCAGCAACACCCCCGTCCTCAGCACAGGCACACACCCCGACCCTGTGCCATCTGCTTCTGGAAAGACTTCTGCACCAGCTCCCCGCATACCCTACACTGCGCCCCCGAGACTCCCTGTCCCCACAGCATCTTCCTTGAGTTACCCCAGCCCCTGGACGCCCACCTACCTAGGTGCTGAATCTCCATCTGGGACCGCTGGGCGGTCTGATGAGAGGAGACAGCCATCACTTGGAAAGTGACCTTACTGTTTTGAATCACTGCCGGGGGTGTGTGGGGGATTGTCCTGGCTTTATCTATAAAGCACCTGGGATCAAGGGAGGTAACCATGGCTCACCCCCATCACAGGGTCTCATCTTGCCATCATGGAACTTTTTGCCGTTAGAAAGAATGCACTTTTCACTCTTCACCTCCCGTTCTAAGGGGTTGAGTGGATGGAATAAAAGCGTTTCCTGCCTGAGCACTTCGGCTCCTCTGTGAGGTGGATGGCTTACGTTTCCCCTTCCCAAGTGGAAATCTTGGACTCGGGCCCCACCCAGAACCTCCCCATCCAGACCCAGGCCCTTAAAACTCAGACCAGGTTGCTCTTTCCCCACTAAAGCATTTGGATTTGCGTTGGAAACTTTTCAAGGTTAATGATCTTACGTTCCGTTTCCTGGCACCCAGCACTTGATTTGCTGCCAGCTGGGAAGTGGCAGTGCCCTCTTCTCCACTTTGTGTTTGGGAGGAGCAGTGACCTGACAGTCAGAAGCCTTCACGACGTGGTGCTGTTGGGCTAGGATTTCTGGTGTGCGTGCTCGCCATACGTTCGGTGCATTTTAAACCCTTGCTGTGCACACAGTGTTGTGAGGCATCAAGTTGAGCCCTGCTATGCTCTGCCCAGCCCTGGGGTCTCTTACCCGTCGCCCGAGGGGTAAGATTTGTTTCCTTAGAGAACCCTCTGTCAGTGAGGTCTTACGCAGGCAGATAAGCAAGTTGAATGGTGGCTGCTCCGCTGGAGAGGGCAGAGGCTGTACCAGTCCTCTCACCTCACCCCAGCAGGGCCTGAGGACACCTCCTGGGAGAGGCTTAAAAGCTGCTACTCTGATACAAGTGCAAAAGTGACTTCTTGCCCTAGGCAAGGAAGGGAAGACCCTTCCCGCTTGGGACGAATTAGGAAGAGCATCACAGCAGAGAGGGCCTCTGATCAGGGCCTTGGAAACTAGGCGGACTTTGCACTTGCAGGGATTGGCGGGGGTGCAAGGATGGACATGAGCCATGAGCTGCTTCATCTGGGTGGGGGTAGCTCTAAAGGGAAGGGCAGAAAGACCCGCCGGAAGCCAGAGCCTAGAAGGGCAGGCGTGTGAGACGGTGGGTATTGATGTATGAACCATGGGGAGGCAGTGGGGTCTGAGGGACCCGGGGTGAGGACCCAGGGCGAGGAGGTGAGGTCGGTTCTGCCCTGAACATCCTGCCCAGCCTGGGTGTACAGACGCTGTGCATTTTATTCCCTCCGCCCACCAAGTGGAAATGTGGAAACAGGAAGCTGAGGAATTGGTGTTCTCGGCTGCCCCTGCCCTTGTGGGTATTTGGGAGGCCAGGGCAGCTGGGCTCGTTCTCTGCTGCTCTTTCCTGGCGCTCAGGGGAAGCTTCTCTAAGCCACACGGTGCATCCAAGTGACTATAAGGTGCAGCTTCTCACAGCCCCTCCCCAGAGTCTCCCTCCTTGGCTGTTACTGATGGATACTTTTGGTCCCTACTTGTTTTTGCGTCAGGCAAGGTGGGAGTTTGTGCTAAAAGGCTGAATGGACTCTACCTGTCTGTTTTATAATGTGTGTTAAGTACCTACTGTGTGCCAGATACCATGGTAGGTGCTTTTACTGGCTTCGCCGTGTTCAATCTTCCCATCCACCTGTGTCTTTCATAAGATTGAACCACTGGCACTTCCATAGAGCTTACCCTATGCCAGGGTATGGGTGTTCTCATCATCACAGCACCCCAGTGAGTTAGATGCTATCATTAGAATTCTATTAATGGGGAATGTCAGCACAGAGAGGTTAAGTAATTTGCTGAAGCTCACAGAGGAAGTGGCAGAACCAGGAATTGAGCCCAAGCAAGATCTGCACTCATAACCAACGTGCCTTCTGCCAACTCTTCTCTCCCTATTACAGCTGAGAAGATGGTGGCTCTGTAAGTACCCTGCCTTGGGGGACACCTGAGGCTGGAAAGGTATACATCTGGGACTTGAATGCAGGTATGAGGTTCCCGCTCCCTCGGGTGCTTTTGTGTCCCCTGTGCCTTGCTTCCTCCTTGTCTGTCGGCCCCGACTCCAGGCAGGCAGAGCAGGCACAGGGGTAGGGGTCACTCCAGGGAGCTGAAGCCGAGGGACCACGTTGCTGAGAGACAAGACAAGTGTGGGCAGAAGCCAGCACAAGGACAGGAGACCCAGGGCCGGGCCAGGGTCAGAGACAGTCGGGGTGGGAGATGGGGTTCGCCCCAGGGTGCCCCACAATGCCTGGGGCTGGGGAGGAAGCGGAGGGCAGCATGCAGCCAGCCTAGCCCTGGAAGGCCCCTGGCACCTCCCACAGGTACCTCTTGAGCTTATCTGGCAGCAGACCTGACACCCACCTTGCATCTGGGTAGGCTTCACCTCTGTCGTGTGGACTGGCCTCCTGGGTGCTCATCTGCTAGCAAAGGGGAAATGGCTTCACTTTGCATTAGGAGATGAAGCCCAGGCAAGACAGACCTGGCCTGACTCCACTGCCAGCAGGTGTGTCACTTTGGGCGAGCTAGGTCACCTCCCCTCATTAGTGCAATGGGGATGGTAAAATAATAATTGCCACAAGGCATGTGCAGTTTCCTGTGCATGGGGGCTCTGTGAGGAGCTTTCTATCCATTCTGCGTTGGGTCCTCAGGACCGCACCGGGAGGTATGGGTGTTCTCACCTAGTGCATAGATGAAGAAGTTTGTCAAATAACCCTAGAGTGAGGAAGGATCCCCAGGATATGTTTGTGACGTGCAGTGTCTGGGGTGGAGAAGCAACTCTGGCCTCTGCTGACAGCATTGAAACTATTGGATGCGACCTTCCACCTTGGCCTTGCAAGAGCAAGTCTGAGCTGTGGTCCTTGCTCTGAGTTTTGCATTTTTAAGGAGACAGTGACTCATTCTGTAACCTGTGTCTACAGGGCTAAGTTAGCAAATTAAGTTTTCTTGTAATAAGTACTTAAAATTCATTAGCTGTTGTCACTGATGATTTTTTCCTTATTCTTCAGTTCTGTCTTTCAAGGCTGGAGAAAGATGGATTTGATGCCAAATCCATCTCCCCACTCCACCCCTTTTAAAATTTCAAAAGGAACTGTCCATCCTGCCCTTGATTGAAATCCAGGTTTACATCAGCGTCCCCCCAGTGGCAGTAGTTTCGAGTGGTGATGGGAAGTCTTTGGGACGCAATTAAATAGGCTAATACTTTGCTGGAGGGAAAAAGAATGTGTGCCAAGAGGGAGACTTAATTTACCATGCATCACAGAATTTTCTAAGTAAATTATTTTCAAGTCAACTCAGCCCTTCTCTTAGCCATGACGGGGACACATTTGAGTTTGATTTAAAAAATTCTAATCTATCACTGTCACTATTCCTGCCGCAATTTAAGGCTTCGGTGGTTTGTGGTAGATAACAGTTGTTACACTTCCTGCAGGCTAAGAAGGCAGTGGTGGTTTGTGTATTAACTATCACAAGGCAGACAAAAGGGGAGAGAAAGGGCCGCGTAGACAGAAGAAGGCTGTGTGGAGCCAGAGGCCCCTGGGGGACCAGACTGGGGCGAGGGGCGCCGGCAGCCTTCCCCACTCTGTCCTTCCATTTGGCACCTCTTCCCGGAGCATCCAGAACTGGACCTTGGAGTCGCAGAGAGATGTCCCAGCCAGCAGCCCTGCCTTCGGGGGGGCTTGTGATGGGCCAGGAGAAACTGACAAGGGAACCAGTGGTGACAGAACTGCTGGTGATCGATACTCAGGTCACACGCGGGCCACTCAGGTATTGAGGGGCAATTGGCCTGGAGGGAGGCTGCTCGCCTGGCTTCTGTCCCTTGTAGGCCACAGTGTATCGACAGCAATAATTGGTAGAGTCCTCCCAGCCCAGGGCCCTCTAGAAACCCATCAGCTGTCACTCTAAACAAGTGTGGGTGTGTGACGAGCGACCGGACCTTTGCTACGTCTGAGGTCAGAATCCCAGGTTGGAGCCATGGGTTCACCTGCACGAGCTGGAAAGATCGCATGTCCTCTCTGCACCTCAGACTTTTCATCTGTGAAATGGAGTTCGCCTTCCTCATTGAATTGCTGTGAGACAGAGGTGAGATGATGCGTGTCCATCTCCTGTCACAGCACAAGCATCCAGCCACGGTTGATTATTGCGATCCGTACGATCACTGTCACCATTTTTATTCTGTAATAACCCTGTCGGATGCATGGATGGTAGAACAGCTGGAGGGTGGTTACCGTCCTGGAGCCCCAGAGGCTGGGAGAGCCTAGAAGGGACTCTCCAGTGTGACCAGGAAGGATGGAGAGCGCGTGACACGAATGCAGAGCAGAGACAACAATGCAAGGCCAGGACATCAGGGCCAGAGGGACTTGAGGGCAACAGTGACGCTGCCTCTTCTCACAGGTGAGCAAACTGAGGCTCAGAGAGGGAAAGGGAGTGGCTGACTGTGCAGAGCAAGCAAGTCTGCGAGACACTCCTGCTCTGCCCCTTGGCGAGGCGTGTGTCCTTAGGAGGCTGAGATTCCCGCCATCGTTCTGGGGAAGGCTCGTCCCTGTCCCCCATCCTCTGGTGGCAGCCTTCCTCCCTGGCTGCTGCTGCCCTTACCGCCCAGACCTTTTGTCAGGAGCGAGCAGGAGAGACACCCGGGGAGGAGTCATTGCAAATCCACCCCCACTTGGAGGAGGGCAGAGTGGGCAGAGCCATCAGTGAGAAGGGAGCAGTGGTGACATGTGCGTCCTGTTGCCCACTCTGTCATCCTTTCAGCGTTGTTTAGAGAGACATCAGGTGCCCCCAGTGTTGGGAGTCCCAGCAGCCTGCAGAGAAAAGAGACCTTAACCTTGGGCACTGCAGGGCCAAGTCTGTTCCTGGCCCACCTGAGACCTTGAAACCCGTCCCAAAGTATCTTGTTTCTTTGCACTAAGCAAAGCTTTTCCTGGAATATCTGCAAACCTAAAGCCATTTGTTCCCTCAATTCTTCCCCTTGCCCATCCTGTCCTTTGTAAGTCTCTAAAGTGGAGAGGTCAGTACCGACCTCCTAGCGGGGAGGGGAGGACTGACTGAGAAATACACATGACCACACCTGTAGAGGATGGCACCCCGGGCAGCCACCAGTGTCCTGCTCCTGGTACAAGAGCCATCTCTCAAATGGGGGCTGATGACGTGAAGGGCTGAAGCACCTGCCGTCCTCATGAGGCGTCCCCACTCCAAACTGCTCGGCTCCCTAGGCAACACGATGTGTTCAGACCTCTAGAATTGAACATACCTGCTGTAACTAGTTTCACGTGGCTGAAACCGTGCGGGTTGAGTGCAGTGTGACTGGGGCAGTTTCCATGACGGAAGCCCTGCAAACCGTGGATGCCTCGAGTGTGTGAAGGGTGATTCCCTCCGGCTGCAGCTGCTTCGTCAGGTACCGAGTGTGCTGCAGGCCAGATGGAAAGACGCACAGGCTCAGCTTTCCAGGTTCCATTCAGGTCAGTTAATGATGCTTATTCTGCCCTTATGAAGCGTGGATTCTAGAGGAGCAAAAGATAAAGCCTGTGGTGGCCACAGACCTCCAGCAAATCCCAGATGTAGGGAGGGGACTCGAGGACCCTGGTTGGGGGAATGTTATGGGTGAGAGGAGAAGGGAGGAGAGACCCACAGAAGGTGGAAGCCAGTGTGCTGGGCACAGCTGCCCAGACCTGAGCAGTGGCCCTTCACTTTGTAGGGCCACAAAGGCCTTTGGGTGTTCCCATAAAATCCACACACCTACTCCCTAGGAAAATAGGCACACACACAAAACTTTAGCACAGTTGGGATGGGCTCCAAGTTAAGGATTTGTGATCCAATGTGAATTACTTGTGCAGCTTTGGGAAAGTCATTTGAGCTGTTGATGGCTCAGTTTCCTCAGTGAAGGATGACAATGACAGTGTTTGCTGAGTGCTGACTACGACAGACCCAGGAGGGAAGCTAGGAGCCCCCTGGTCTACCCAAGCCAAATGACCCCAGCTGGGTGCTGGCAGGCAGTGGGCCTAGAGGTCTTGTGGGCTGTCCTGAAGAGCAGAGGGGTGCAGCCCTTCTCTGCTTCTCTGATGGCCCCACTTCACCCTGCACCCTGGGAGGTGGGAGGAAAACAGGCTTCAGATTGAGGGGAACATGTACTTTTGCCTTAGCTCTACTAGCTGTGTGTCCTGGGACATGTCCCCTTCAACTTCTGAGCCTCAGTGTCTTCTCAAAAGTGGGGGTACTAATGCATTCATGGCTGTTGAATAAGATGCCTAGCACCTCACCTGATTCAGGGCAGGTGCTCACCTGTGTGTACCTGAATGCCACCCAGGTAGGATGGATTGGGCATTGCGTGGGGAGCCAGGAGCCATGGGTCCTTTCCCCATCTCTGCCATGGACTCCCTGAGTGATGTTGGAGGTCTCTTGTATTGTCTGGGCCTCAGTTTCCCTGGCATACAGTAGGGGGGGGTTGGGGTTGTAGGGTCTCTGAGGTCCCACTCAGGTCTCATGCACTCAGTGTTGGCGTCATCTCTGGACAGTGCCTGGGGAAGGAGGGCATCAGCTGGGTGTGGAGGAGCCTGGCTGGGCTGGTCGGTGTAGGGTGAGGCCCCGTTGCACAGCTCACCGGCTCTGCGGCCTCAGACACATTCCTTAGCCTTGTTGGGCTTCAGTGAGCTAATCCATGAGTGGAGATGTTCTTATCAGTCTGGAGGGTTGATGTAATATTCTACACCTTGTCATTTAGGATATGTGGCACACAGTGTATATTCAATATTTAATGGCTGTTATTACCCTGTTTGCTCTAAGACAGTATTTTGGTTCTTCTAGCCCTTGGAGGATTCTTGATGAATCCCCACAGGGTTTGGCAAACATCTTTTGTAAAGAGCCAGATAGATATTTTATGTTTTGTTGGCTGTGTGGGCTTTGCCACAACTATTCAACTCTGGCATTGTAACATAAAAGCAGCCAGAGATCATGTGGAAATGAATAAGTGTGTTTGTGTTTCAATAAAACTTTATTTACAAAAATAGGTGATGGGCAAGATTTGGCCCACAGACCATAGTTTACTTGACCCACTGTCCTAAATGCTTGGGTCTCTGGGGCCAGAGTCATAGAAACTGCAAACGTATTTATGTTTTACTTTATTTCCAGCAACTAAGTACTTTTACACTGATAGTTGAATTTAATTTTCACAAATAGCATGCCACTTTAACGAGGAATAATCTCGGGGCACTGGTTGAAGATTATATCTCTTTCTGCTGTGATGGAGAAGACATAGAAGGAGATAGAGTTGGCCACCATCTGATGCTGCCCCAATTCCTCGTGTGACCCTGAGGGCACCCCTCTTCTCTGTGGGCCTCAAATTCCTGCTGTGGAAATAAAGGGACTTGGGGTGTGGAGTCCTCTGCTTGGGGGTGTGGAGTCCTCTGCTAGCTCCTTTCTGTTCTGATATTCTAGACGAGTCTCAGGAAAACAACTACCATCGGATCAGCTTTAGTGGCTTCTAATTCTTTTAAAGCTGCTCTGAGGAAATGAGACATCATTATAAGGGGGGAGATCCTTTAATTAAATTGCTGGGAAATTAGAAGGATTGAGTGATTGAAACAGAGGGTGAGGCTGGGCCGAGGCACTCTCTGTGGATTAATTAAGACACTGCTCTGCTCCCTGCCCTCCGTGACTGCAGATACCGGATACCGGGAGTCTGTCCCCAGGAGCATTAGCGAACCCTGCCGTGGGGGTGGGAGACTCTTGCCTCCATGCAGCAGCCACTCCCCGTGGGGTCGCATTCCTTGCCCCTCACTCTGAGCCGCCCTCCTGTTCCTGCTGCGCCAAGAGCTGATGGATGTTCCCATGAAGGGCCGATCTTAATTAAGTTGTGTGCTCTTTCTCAAGCTTGCAAAAGCAATTAATAACTTCCCGCCCCAGCCAAGGGGTGGGGGTTCCATTTGGTTCAGCTGCCCCCTGGAGAGGCTGTGGAAATGTCCTCCTAAAATTGAGGCTCCATGTTGCTAATTCTAAGCT
Source organism: Eulemur rufifrons (assembly GCF_041146395.1). Lineage (NCBI taxonomy): Eukaryota > Metazoa > Chordata > Mammalia > Primates > Lemuridae > Eulemur > Eulemur rufifrons. The sequence continues at coordinate 32,056,895 of NC_090985.1, forward strand.
CCACAAACCCCATACCCCCATACCCCAGTAGATCCACTCAACCCCAGCTCCCACGAGAGTGGAATGTGAACTTTGACCCAGGCTTTGGGATTCAATTAAAACTAGAAGTGTGCTTTCCCCATGCGCTGTATCTTCCCCATTCTCTATGGCCTTTCTCCTCCTGGAAGCTCTTCCTCACTCTGGTCTCAGGATGGCTCTCTTGTCCCGGTCTGTGGCATCACAGCCTCCACACAGAGCACCTGGATTTTGTCCTCTCCTGGCTGTGCAGTGATTGCTTCCAGCAGGTGAGACATGCTGTCAGCCTCTCCAGATGTGGACGGAATATTCTACCTATTGTGTTCCCCAGTGAGTCTAGTATATTCAGTCCATTTTTTTTTTTTTATTAACATACCCAGTGTTTCTAGAGAACTCACTCTGTCCTGGGACCTGGGCTTCTAGAGGTGAACATGACTCTACCCGTATCCTCACCCGGCCTCCCTGTCTGGCAAGGCAGACAGATCACTGGGAATTGACAAAACCAACCGATAAATAAAGGTGCTTCCGAGGGCTGTGGGCATGCTGAGGGGGGAGCCCCACTCAGCCTGCAGGGGCAGGTAAGGCTTCCTTGGGGTGCTGGGCATTCCAACGCCAGGTGTGCCAAGTCGTCCAGGATTTAGCAGATGAAGTGCATGGCATGTGCAGGGGCCTAGAGGCCAGCAAGGGCGTGCCACAGCGGGGACGGGGAGAAGAAGGAAACACGTGCCTGAGGAAGCAAGAAAGAAGTCAGATCAGGTAAGGCACGTTGACAAAGAGGAAAAGGGAGAGCATGGGGAGCGTCTTTGAAGGTCTAGGGTGACTGCAGGGCTTGGGGTCCCCCAGCTGGCGTGGCCCTGAACAAAGCACAACCCAAGTCTCCACCTCTTCCCTGCATTTGGCCCCCTAAACACCCACTCACACAGCCCCCCTCTCTGTGCTGTGACTAGAGATGGACTCAGGCAGAGCCGTAAGGCAGAGCTGCTCAGGGTTCCTGGGGCGAGGCCCGGTTCACAAACCACTTGCTGGGAGGAAGAGCTTGCTCCGGGCTGGCATGTAAATTGCCTTCACCATCCTGCACGCTGTGGGGCCCCAAAATAGAATTTCTGTGGGTTTGTTTTACATTAAGGTTTTCTCAATGAAGGAAGCAGGGAAGCAGTGTACTAACGTGTTGTTTATTTGTTGTCACCAGGTCCTTGTGTCTTCACAGCTGGTGCTTCATTTGGCATTGCCATGGCGGCAAGTCAGTGACTTTCAGCCTGGCGGTGCCTCAGTCCCCTCAGGCAGGGTCGGCGGGTGGGCTCACACCTCTGGGCCTCACTCACACTGTCCCCTCCACCCAGGACACTCCCACAACCCTCCTCTTTCCTGCCTCATCTGCGGTTCCCAGTGATCCCAGCGTGGACTCCTGTGAGTTCCCAGAGAAGCGCCACCATAGGACTCTACCTTGAATTATCAAGTATAGTGGCCTTTTTTCAGTGTTTGTTAATGTTTCATTTCACAAGCAATCCCGGAAAACCTTGCCACTGTAACCTTGGAGGTAAAGCTGGGCTTTCCCTTGACCGCCTTCCAGAACGATCCTGGGCTCCTCCCACGAGGCACCTGCTAGATTTGGTTTACTCTATTCATTCATTCATTTAGTAAGTATTTATGGAGGACCTACTGTGTGCCAGCATCGGTCTGTGTCCTGGGCATATGGCATTGTATACAACTCAGAGCGCTCACAGACTGAACCTGCACGCGCACCTGCAAATGAGAGTCAAACTCCTTAGCTGCTGTTCGTGTTCTTTTGAAAAGTAAAGCCAGTGAGAGAGAGAAGCCACTGGGGAAGAAGCGTTGTTATTTCAGACAGAGCAGGCAGAGCACTGCCCAGGAGGCCTTCAGCAGAGCCTGCCCTGCCTGAGGCTGTGGGCAGGCGCCAAGGCAGGCAGGGCCCCAGCCTGTTTGGGGCTGCGGGAGGCAGAGTGGCTGCGCGCGCTGAGATGCGGGAGGGAGTAGCTGGCGAGTGGATGGAAGCGGCCGTGTGTGCAGGCCATGGGGACACTGTTTGGTTCTCAGTGAGCTGGGAAACCCTTGGGTTGAGAATGAGGAAAGGCCTGAGCTGACTTATGTTTTGAAAGGATCGCTTGGCAGCTGTGTGGAAAATGGGCCTCTTTTCAATGCATTTTTATGCCTATATGTTTTATATGTACATATATAAATATGAATACACACATAATCTTTGTGTCTTCTTTTTCAAGCATAAACATTGTCACTCTGTGTTGCTCGGCAACCTGCTTTCGCACAGCCCTACATTTAGGAGAACATTTTGCATTGCACATTGGGATCTACCTAATTTTTTTTATTTTATACACACACACCCATAGTGAGTTGGGGTCTCACTCTGTTGCCCTGGCTGGAGTGCAATGGTGCAGTTTCAGTTCACTACAGCCTCAAACTCCTGGGCTCAAGTCATCCTTCCACCTCAGGCTTCCGAGTAGCTGGAACTCCAGGCACACAGCACCATGCCTGGCTTTTTTTTTTCTTTTCTGTAGAGATGGGGGTCTTGCTATGTTGGCCTGGCTGTTCTCAAAATCCTGGCCTCAAGCGATCCTCTTGCCTCATTCTTTTTAACCTGTTGCATAGTCTTCCACAGTAAGACTCCTTGGAGTTTAGTTAAGCATTCCCCTGCTGCTGGATATATATTGGGTTGTTCCTTTTTTAAAAAACGCCTATAAACGATGGAGTTTCTCCCCCCAACAGGGCCTTGCCTGTGGAGGGAAGTGGCCAACAGGCATTGAGTCAGCTTGTTGCTTCAAATCCATTGTGCAGTGGAGCTCTAGGGCCAGTGATGACGTCTGTGTGCTGATGCAGAGAGCCCAGGCAGCTCTGTGCACGCAGCCCAGCTCTTCTCCACCAAACCGGGCCTGACTTCAAACCCGATCTAAGAATAGACCGTTGCTCTATGTTGATGACTTGAAGAATATCACAGTGGATGGGAAGGGGCTTTGAAGTCTCCCAGACCAAACCCACATTTCCCAGGGAGGTGGTGTCCTGCCCAGGGCCACCGATGAGTTAGTGGCAAAGCCAGATCAGGAAACTGGCCATGGCGGTGCTGGCTACTCCACCCGAGTCACCACACAAAGCAGGTCCCTTCAGGTGGTCCCTTCCCACCCTTGGGTGGTTTTCTCAAGCTCATGCTGATCAGTGCTCTGCAGAGTACCCGAGGGACGTGGGTTACTTTTCTCTTGCTGCCATTAACAAATTACCACAAACGATGGCGTATGCAACACAAACGTACCATCTTGCGGTTCTGGAGGCAGGGAGTCCAACACAGGTCTCCCTGGGCCAAAATCGGGGAGTCAGCAGGCTGTGCCGCCTTCCGGAGGCTCTGGGGAGGAGTCTATTTCCCGCTCACCCAGGTTCTTGGCAGAATTCAGTCCCTGTGCCATCCTCATCTCCGGGCTGGCTGTGAGCTGCAGTCTCTTCCCAGCTCCTGCAGGTGGCGCAGTCCTGCCCAGGCCCCTCCCTGCACGTTCTCAGCCAGCAGTGGCGGGAGGAGCCCCCTCACCCTTCGGTCTCCCCTTGCTCTCAGCCGGCTGAGGTCAGATGAACCAGGACCCTCTCCCTATTTTAAGGTCAGCTGATTAGAAACCTTAATTCCACCTGCAACTTTAATATTCTTTTGCCATGTGAAGTTACCTATTCGTAGGTTTCGGGGACGAGGACATGGCCATCTCTGGGGGCCACCTTCCATGTCCCACGAGGGCTCTCTGCAGATCAATGGGCTTCTCTAGCTGTGCAGCCTCCTCTTCTCTGGAGCTCTATCCTGCGAACGCTTTTGTGTGCTCAGCCCACCTCCTCCACGCAGCCTGCCGGGTCTGCCTGAGCTCCCGCTCTCCTCTGCGGCCTGGAAACACACATGCACACACAAAACACCACCGCCACACGCACAATGCATGCACTCCACACACATATACCACATGCAACATACCACACATATTACAAACCCCGACATGCACCACACACCACAAACACCATATACATACACTCCACAAAACACCCCACCCCTCCCATACCACGCATACCACAAACACCACGCATACATCGCCCACAAAACATTCCAACCCGCACATACCACAACACCACAAAAACCACACACACAAAATGTACCATACATACCAAAAAACCCCACCACACACACACACGCCACCACATGCCACAAACACCACACCCCATACACCCCCAACCCTACATATAATAGACCGCACATGCATGCACACGCGCACACAGGCACACACTGGAGCAAGGGAGAACCCTGCCTAGTCCCCGAGGGCAGCCCACACCCAGGGCCAGTTAATTACCTCTCTCCTGCCGGCCTGTTTATCATCTTCCCCCAGTGCTTGGGCCCCAAATGAAGAAGATTCCAGGAAGCTTTGAAATGTTCCAAACACAGAAGCCTCAGATTCACATGCTTTGAAGATTAGAACAAGTTTTAATTCTCCTCCTCCCAACTCTGGCTTTTGAATTATTTTTTAATTATTCCTTTAAAAATGCTCTGCACTTCGTGATTTTTAAGAGCAGCACAGGCTCATTGTGAGAGCTGCCATTCATTCAGCTCCCGCTCTGTGCCGGGTTGTGATAAGCAGTTTACCTGAACTTCCTCACGGTCCCGATGACAGCCCAGGAGGGAGGCGTGATCGCAGTCCCATTTTATACAAGGGGGTTGGGGCCCAGGCAGGCCAGGGGATGGCATAGATCAGTATAGATTGGGGGGATGGTGCAGATCAGTGTAGATTGTGGGGCCGGGGTGAGTCCAGGCTGTCCAACCCTGAGTCCATGTTTGTAAGCCTCAGGCAGTAATGCTTCCTATACATTGTGAATAATTTGGAAAATACAGGAAAGAACAAAGAAAATACAAACTTCTAGGGAATTCTACTTTTTTCATTTTTGGTGCATTTATTTTTCAATATATTGATATAAGAATATGAATATATTTTATTTTATAGAGTGGGTTTACATTATCTATAGGATTTTTGTATGCGGCTCTTTTTCATGAAGCGGCTCCTTTTCAAAGATTTAAAATCTAGGGAGAAGGAGGACAGATGCAGTGGCTCACACCTGTAATCCTAGTGCTTTGGGAGGCTGGGGCAGAAGGATCACTGGAGGACAGGAGTTTGAGGCTACAGCGAGCTGTGATTACACCACTGCTCTCCAGCCTGGGCAACAGAGTAAGACTCTGTCTCAGGAATACTAATAACAATAATAATAATAAAATAAATAAATTTTTAAAAACCCAGGGAGGAGGAAAGAGGAAATGAGGAAGGAGCCACAGAGGAGTCTGTCTGTAAGTCAGGGAAGCAGTTGAGCTGAGAGAGGCTTGCAGGCTAGTGGTGCAGTAGCCTTTCTGCACCAGGACTGAGAATGAACCAGAAATGTTTTAGGGGGAAAAGGAAGTGGTTTGTTCTCTGAGGGCAGGGCAGGCTGAGGACAATGGGAGGAGGATAAATCACCACATTGTGGCCCATTTGATTTTGGGTGGGTGGAAGGAAAAACCTGACGGGAGATGTCAGCATTTGTCACGAGCATGTCAGGCGCTGCATGATGTGGCAGGCAGGCGCCTCCGGTCCCAGGCAGAGAGAGGGACGGGCGGTCCCCCAAAGGGCAGGGAGCAGGTGGTGGAGGCTGGGGGCGGGTGCTGAAGACGGCTCTGACTCTCTCGTCATTTAGCTACTGCATGAATTATTAATGGGTGGCTATAAAACACACACACAGAGCCGAGCATCATTTTGCCATCATTCAGCTCCGTACTCTTTTCTGTGCTGTGATGATAGAAGGTCCATTTGATCAGGGGTAGGAGTGGCACCAAGATGACTGCCACTTCACCTTAATAATCTCCAAAGATGACACAATGCTGTCTGTGTCGGGCTCTTAGTAGTCCTCAGTGCTCTGATGTAAAAAGTTGGTCTCTTCCCCCGCCACTCATTCCTTTTCCAGATTTTCCTCTTTTTCCCCAGCCATTCTCTCTGTCTGAACATAAGGTCTTGCCCCGTCACTGTCTGGGGTGCCTTCCCCCTGCAGCTGTTCCCACCCGCCTCGGGCTGATGCTGATATGTCCCGGTGTCCTGGGAAGCCGCACCTGGACCCACAGCCTCTGCAACTGGGATTAGATTTACAACTTTAATCTCTTTTGCTGCATTATTGGGGAAAGAGAAAAAAGAGAAACAGATTTTTTTTTCCAACACTGCCAGAAAGAAAAAAGGTGGGGCACAGACATAGGCAAATATTCCAGAAAGTTCTCAAGCATTTAGGACTGATTCTGTGAATGGAAGATCAGAAGCTGAAAGTTTCCCTTTTAAAGTCTCAGTCTCCTAAGCACCTGCCAGAGGGATGAAGTTTAGGTGAAACGGTGATTTGGTGCATGGAACAATGTGCATTTCTCCATGGGGCTTTCCCTGGTTCTGTGGGACGTGACTCCATCCCATGGCCCAGAGTGTGTCCAGGTGCTGCACCCGGCTTCGGAACACTCCTCCCAGAGGCAGGTGGCTACACGGGCGTCTGACGACAATGCCTGCAACTGTGGGGTGGCCGGCTTGGTTTCCTCATGGGGAGCCGTGACTGGGAAGCACGGCTGCTTGGGTCTCTCTGTTGGCATTTAGGATTGGCCAAGTTCTCCAAAATGTAGCTTGTATCCATCCACTTCCTGCCACCTCCTCTGCCTCCCTGACCTCTTCCCAGATGACCACCACAGACCCCAACTGCTCTCCCTCCTCCATGCTTGACCCCTGCAATCCAGTCTCCAAGAGGACCCTGCACCGTTTTTACAAACTCTAATGGAAGGATGTCACTTAACATCATTTGTGGCTTCCTGTCATGTTTATGATAAGACCTAAACTTTATTGGCTTAGGGCAGGGGTCCCCAACCTTTTGGCACCAGGCACCGATTTCATAGAAGACAATTTTTCCATCCACCAGGGTGGGAGGTAGAGGGGTGGTTTTTGGGGTGATTCAAGCACATTAGATTTATTGTGCGGTCAAACCTGTTTGCTAATGATAATCTGTATTTGCAGCCTCTCCCCAGCGCTACCATCACCCCCTCAGCTCCACCTCAGACCATCAGGCATTAGACTCTCATAAGGAGAGCTCAACCTAGATACCTTGCATGCGCACTTTACAGTTGGATTCAAGCTCCCATGGACCCTAATGCCACCGCTGGTCTGACAGGAGGCGGAGCTCAGGCGGTGATGTGAGCGATTACAGATGAAGCTTTGCTCCCTCGCCTGCCACTCACCTCCTGCTGTGCGGCCCGGTTCCTAACGGGCCACGGACCAGTACAGGTCTGCAGCATGGGGTCTGCAGACCACAGGCTTAATGGATCCGGCTCTTCTCCATACTCTCATCTCATTTCTTACCTCTTTCCCATTTGCTCACTGACCTCCAGCCACTCTAGCCTTCTTTCTGTTTCTGGAATATTCCAAGCTCTCCCCTGCTTCTGTCATTCTCTCTGCCTGGAGTGTCCTCCCTCCTTGTCCTCTTTGCAAGACCCCCTCATTCTCATCCTCAGTGTCACCCTCAGAGAGGCTTTTCCTGGCCACCCATCTGAGCAGCCTCCACCCAGGCTGGGTGACACCTTTCACGCAATCAGTTTACCTTCTTCGTTACATGTATCACACCTGATAGCATCCGGTTTATTCATTATCTGTATCCTCCACTGGCGTGTGAGCTCCATGAGGGCAGGAACTTTGTCTAGGTCACCTCTGCATCTGTCTGCAGTCCTTGGCCCTGAGACAAGCATAATAGACCTTCGGTTGATACTTGATGCAAGAGCAAGTGAGTGAGTGAATCCTTCAGATTTGGGACTGACAGCACACCCCTTCCTTACAGGAGGGCAGATGGGGGATGACAGTGTGGCTTCATGTTCTGGAAGCTCCAGGGCTGGTGCCTTGCAGGCATTCTTGGCCGTTTCCACGTGCCACCCAGGGCTGATCCCAGGGTTTCTGCAAGGGTTCCCTAAAGCTTCTCCCACGGAACATCCTTAGCACATTAACACTCTTAGTTTAAAAAAAAAAAGGGAAAAGGTATTTATGTGCAAAGCCACTTATCTCTGTAGCAGTCGCAGATAAATCTTCTAATTTATGGGTAAGCTGACACCTTCCAAGAGCCAAAATCAATGTGTGTCACCATAAATCCACTGGGCTTCAGCATCCGCTCACACCAGCCAATTGATGGACTTTTCTTTTGCTCTGGGCCTGGCTGGTGGACAGCTGGGGGCAATCCTGGTGACTCATGGAAGCCTCCTGCTGGCCAGGTCCTGTGTCCCCACCTCAGTTCTTCCCACCTCCCAGGCGCCATGTTGGCTCCAGGGGCCACTTGGCAGATCCCCTCCTGCCTGCCTGTCAGTCCTCAACTCATTCTTCCAAGCCCAGCTCAGATGCCACCAGCTCTTGACACCTTCTTGGAGTTGCCCACTTGGAATTAACCTCTCCTTTGTGTTGCTCTGGGCTGTGTCTGGAAAATGCCACCAGGACAACCAACTTCAAACGGTAATGAGGCATGGACTTGCCACTTCCAAAAGATGGGAGCGCTGTGAGCAGGGCTTTCCAACCCTCCTGCACGGGACCTGCTTGTGTACCATTCATTCATTCACTGAGCACCTACGGTGTGCCACTCACTGTGCTTTGGGTCCCACGATGGATAGGACACAGATCCAGTCCTGGAGGTACTCACAGTCTAACAGATCTAATCAGGAAGACTAATAAGAAATTAGATGTCACAGGTGCTCTGGGGTGAGGTGGGGTGGGGGCTGTGGGGACTCAGGAGCAGTGTACCTGGATCAGACTAAGAGGTCAGGTGAGTGTCCCCGAGAGGCTGTGGTTGTCCTGAGCTCCAAAGATGACTGGGAGTTGGTCACCTGAACAGGTGGCGAGAGAGGGCAGCCTCAGGCTGGTTTGAAGGGACAGAGAGTCATTCAGGCCACCTTCAGGAAAGGTGGGATAAGAGAAGGATGTATGAGGCCTGGGGTAGGACAGGAAGCTCAGGTGGCTGTCTCTGCCTCCCTTTTCCTTGCAGGCCATGTGGTCTTGCTCCAATAGCCTGTCTGCTTCCTTCTTCTGACCCTGCATGCCTGACCGGTCTGAACTCCTCTAGTCAGCACCTCTTGTCTGGAATTCCAGGCTTCTGTTTACTTTTTATTCTCTGCTTCCTCATAACCTCAGTGTATGCAGGGCTTAGCACGGCCCCTCCAATCTTGAGCTTTGAGCTGGGCATTGTCAGAGATGAGTATCTTGTCCTTGTTCACAGAGCAAGTCAATGGTCACAAAGCCCAGCTAAGAACCCTGGGTTCCAACTGCTCTCTGACCCACACGTTAGCTTCCTTTAGGTCCTGAAGCCCTTTTTCTTTCCAACAGTCCTCATGAAAATGCAATTGCTTCTGAGGCATGGGATGGCTGGTTTGTTCAAATCATCTAATACCTTAGGACAGGATCAGTAGTCAGGAGCTGAGAGCCCCATGGGCCCCTGGGACTACTTCCTTTCACCCTGTCTCAGGTTGCGTTCCCTAGAAGCAGAGCCTGAGGCAGGGGTTCAGGTATATGGGACTTACTGAGGGTATCTTTTCAGGAAAAACCTGTGCTGGGTAAAGAAGGTGGGGTAGTGTTCTAGTTACTTTTGTGTCTTTGCTGGGTTCTGGTGCCCATTTATTTGATGACACACTAATCTGGGTTTCGCTGTGAAGGTATTTTGTAGATGTGGTTAACACTGACCATCAGTTGACTATAAATAAGGATTATTCCTGATAATCTGGATGGGATGTCATCCAATCAGTGAAAGACCTTAAGAGCAAAACTGAGGTTTCCCTGAGGAGGAAGAGATACCACTATGAGTGGCGGCATCACCTCCTTCCTGAGCATCTGCAGATGTGGACTCTCCAGCCTCCACAAACACGTAAGCCACTGTTTGGAAAACCCTGGAAACCCCAACTACTATGGGTAAGGTGGGGCAAGGAGGGGAGAGTTGAAAGTCTGGTTGGGGCCTGATCCACAGAGGATCTCTAGGGGACAAATCGCTGCACAGAGTCATCCTCTGTCGAGACAAGGGGCGGCTTTTATGTGCCCATCTCAGCCAGTCTCTAGCTGCCTGGGGCAGGTGTGTGCACTCTCAGGCATCCCAGGCTAGACAGCTCCTGCGGGGTGGAATTCTCTACAGCCCTTGAAGCGGCTGGGGGTTGGGTGCACCTGTGGCAAGAGGGAGCCAGCTGGGCCCTAATCTGTCCCCTCTTGTTACCCCAGAGGTTCTGGGCGGGTGGAAATTGTCACTGTCACTTCACCAATGAGGAGCCTGAGGGATGCAGGAAGAATCTAAACTCAGGTCTGATACTAGAGCCAGGCATCTCTTCATGAAGCCTGAATGAGACAGAACTCAGCCCACCAAGCTCACCCAGCCACCTTCCTGCCCTACCCTCGTTCTTAGTGACATTCATCCTCGCAGGTGGCCAGCTTTGTAAATGACATCTCTCTGCCCACACAGTTGTCATTAATGTCAAAGGGCACTTGTGGATGTGAAACACGGCTCTACACATCACCAGGTCGCAACCCGGAGGCCTGGCTTTAGTTTACTGCTGTTCCTGGGCTCAGGTGCTGTCAGTGAGGGGACAGACGTAGCCCAGCCCTTTCTAAAAGCAGCCTGGAACTTGCTCGCCCTCTCCCCCACCTGTCTGTGCAGGAGGCTGTGGCCCGCGTCATCCTCCATGTGCCTCTCTAGGGCACAGGGAGAGTCCTCATTTGCTTACACTCAGAACATAAGTAAGTAAAGCCCCAGCTCTGTGCTACCACTTGGCTGTTATCATGAAGTATGCAAGATTGGAAGGAAAGAAAGCCCTCAGGGGGTGTGCTTGTTTTGATTCTGGCCCTTTCTTCAACCATGGTAAGTGGTTTAACACCCCAGACTCCTAACTTTCTGTCTCTGTAATAGAGATAATGTCCTCTATCTTACATGGTGTTGAAAGGATTAGTCAATATCGTATGTAATGAGGTAAATTGAATCTGGCCCCAGTCATCACCCCTCCAGAACCACTGTCACGCAACTTTGCATTCCTCCCACAAGAAAGCAGAGGAACTTCCCCACTATTTGACCTTGGATTCAGCCATGTGGCTTATTTGGGCCAGTGGAATGTCAGTGGATGTGACACAATGTGCCTGCACAGTGGAGCTTGCTGTCTTACAGCTCTTCTGTGGCCAGGAGAACATGGCCTGGCCGGCCCGTCTGCCCAAGAGAGTGAGAGACTTGGGGCAGATCAAGTGGCACATCTGCCGACATGCAGCTCGAGGAAGAACCTCCAGGCCAAGCCCACCTGGCCCCAAGGTATTCCAAAGGTGTGTGAGAAATAAATGCTTTATTATATGTCACTGAGATTTTTGTGCTTGTTTGTTACACAGCAATAGCTGACCAATATATGTATAAAAACACCTCACCCTGGCACATAGTAGGCACTCAAAAAAATGTTGACTGACATGAGAAGGTACAGAATACATACAGTGCAAACTTCTCAATGACCACGAATAAAGCATGAAAGGATTAATGGTGATGATTCAAAGGCATTTGGAAATGTTACTCTAGAGAAGAATCACTTTCCCCAAGTAGAGCACCTCTTCTTTGTTTGGAAAGAAAATAAGAGAAGTGGCATTGGACTCTTTCAACATAGCCTAGGCCACTTGTCATCTCCCCACCTCTATCATAGCTCTTAGACCATTTGATTACAATTATCTGTCTCCTCCACCAGCCCATGAGCTCCTGAGGGCCGAGACTGAGACTTTATGTATCCTTGGAATTCCCAGACCTAACAATGGAGCGCAGGAGAGAGCTGGCTACTTATTTTTTCAGTTTTTTTCTTTTTTGTTTTCTTCTTTTTTTAGTTTTTTTTTTTTTTTTTTTTTTTATCAGACAGAATGCTCCAAGATGAGAGAGTTGGACCTTTATATGTCTGTCAGATGGTACTGAATTGAATAGTTCAATGAAAGCATTTTGTTTTAAAACTTTGCTGTGGTCTTGTACTTCAGGAAGTTAGCCAGCAGTCCCAAAAGGCTAGATAAGACCAGCTAATTCCAACGTCTTTGAGGACCAGCGATGCCAGATTGAGCCAGGCAGCCCTGGGTCTATCTCAGACGGGGCTGGCCCCCAGCAGGAGGGAGGAGAAGGTGCGGCTGGTGTTTGGCTGTGCCTCAGTACCATCAGTGCTCTTCTCCTGCTCCCACCCTCTTCCCTCTTCCTCAGTCGCAGACGTGCCTTGGCCTCCTTGAGAGCCCAGCCTCTCGGAGGCAGCTGCCTAACGGCTTCCCTAGTCCTGCTGTGTGTCAGCCTCGGGCTCAACACATCCATCCTCAGCCAGTCTTGACCTGACTGGTGGACTATTATCCTCCACAGGCCAGTGGCAGGGGGCTGGGAGTCCCCAGGGCACGTTGGCCCAGCATCAGGTGTGCTAAGAGTGAGCCTGGTGCTCACAAGCACACCAACTGTGAGTTCTTCCCTTTGTCCCAAGGTGCGTGCTGTTTTGTAACCCTGGCATTTGCCTCAGTTCCTGTTTGTTTGCCAGTTTCCTGTTTAACCTGCTGCCCAGGGCTGAGCCTTGGCAATCGTGGCACAGTCCTGACCACCTGACTGGCCTTGAAGCCTCATTTCCTGAGGGCAGACCTTGCCCCCTACAAACTGGGGTGCCTCTAAGCTGCCATTGTAACCTCATTCCCTAGTCTAGAGCTCTGCCTCAATACATGTTTGTTGAATGAATGAATGAAACTAGTGAGAAGGCCATGGATTCTAGAATTGCCACAGCATGGGGTGCTGCTTGCCATGTCAACCCTTCCGGTATATCAGCTTCTGTGTGACGCAGCCCAAGTTTTCCAGGCTCCTTGGACACTATAACTTGCATATCTGGCTCTCTTTAGGGCCTGGCTTTAAACTAGAGCCAGTGAATTCAGTTCCAGCCTCTTGCCTTCCCAGACACTCACTGCTGAAGTTCCAACCTGCCCCAGGGCCATCTGAGGGAGCTACGCGGTGGGTATTCAGGAGGGCTGGGGACAGCTGGGTTGACCATGATTTCATTGCTCATAGGGCATCAGGAATATGTTCTCTTCCAATATGCCAATGAGACGCAGCCCATACCCAACACCACTCACAGTCCTATACATATCAGTTTGTCTGGGACAGTATCACTTCAGGTCTGTTTCCCCAGTATAATTATGTGACAGTCCCCTTCATTCTCATAAGTGCCCTGTGTCAGATGATAAATTACACAGTCTTCTATTTAAATCCCAACATACTAAGACACCTTCTTTTGAAAACATACCTTCTATTTCTCAGAGGCTCCAAACTACAACATTCCTTCATTGCATCTCCCAACCTTGCTCAAAGTCTGTGAACTTTCCCAGATGTCATAAAGACATTAGAATTATGGCAACTTCTTATGGGTGGGGAGATGATTTCCCAGCCTGCCATACAATTCTCCCAGGTCTTTTGATCTCTGGCTTTCATGACCAGCCTCCACAGATACTTCCTCGAGCACCAGACCCAACAACAGTCAATAAGCCATTGATTAGAGCCATGTTACAGCTGTACAAATCAGCCCCGGAGATCCTAACATTTGTTGTTTAATTTAATTCAGCAAACATTGATTGAGTGCCTGGCTTAAGCAAACACTAGATGACTCCCGTGGTCCTTTTCCAACTTTGAGATCTTTTGCTTATATGAATTTAAGCTACCATAAGAGAAAGAGCTTTGGCTCTATTAACCCATTCATCAGTTATCTATCAATGAAAGTTTGCTTCTAGTAATTATGAAGTCATTTACACTGTACCAACTCTGCTACCAATAACAATTACAACTGACCCTTAAACAACACAGGGGTTAGGTGTGCTGGCTCCTGCACAGGCAAAAATCTGAAAATAACTTTGACGCTCCAAAAACTTAAGTACTAATAGCCTACTGCTGACCAGAAGCCCTACTGATAACATAAACAATAGATTATCTCATATTTTGTATGTCATATGTGTTATATGCTGTATTCTTACAATAAGTAATCCAGAGAAAAGACAATGTTATTAAAGAAATCATAAGGAAGATAAAATATATTTATGGTTTATTAGGTGGAAGAGGATCATTATAAAAGTCTTCATCCTGGTCTTCTTCACGTTGAGTAGCTGAGGAGGAGGAGGAGGAGGAGGAGGAAGGGGGGGCTTGTTCTTGCTGTCTCAGGTGTGGCAGGGGTACAAGAGGTGGAAGGAGAGGCAGGACCAAAATGTTTGTATCCCCATAATATCCCGAAATAAAAAAAAAAAAAAACACATGCAGTAAAAATACATGAGAACTGTTGAGACATCATTTTTTACTGTGATATGCAAGTTACTGGAGAGACAAACAGATCATTATCATCACATAGTAACCCTTGAGCTAACCAAAATAACAACAGAGGTGGCTACAAAATTATTACAGTAATACAGTATGAACGAGGGTTAATTTATACAATTTTTATTTAATATTGTATCGTTACATTTGTTTACATTTCTTACATTTTTCTCAAATGGTGCCATGTACAGTCTATAAATGTGTGTAAATTTTGATAAATTTTAACTTTTTATAATATATTTGTGTACATTTTATGGTAGCAAATGATAAGTAAACTAGTATCTACATATATTTTATGCATTCATGAAATACCTAACTTTTTCTTAATTTTTTTTATATTTCTAGGCTCTTGCAGTATGTGAGTTTTTTTCAAATTGTCAAAACTCTCCAAAATTTTTTCCAACTATCTCTTGTTCACCGTGAAGGACCGTATGGTGGAGGCGTCTGCTGCTCGCAGGGGCTGCTGCTTCCCACAGGGCCCAGCTCACACGGCCCTCACCTGGGCAGCAGGCGACAGGTGCACCCAGGGCCTGGTCGGGCTCTAGAGAGTAGCCTGTTCTCTCTGTCCTTGTCCTCAGGTGGCCCTCAGCTGCCCTGGGCAGCCCAGCCCTCTGGCCAGTCCAGACGTGCCCTGTGGCTTGATAGGCAGTTGAAAGCTAGACCGGAGTCCTCGGATCGTGGCCTGCGAGCTCTCTCCAGCTCTGCTCCACGCTGTACCTTTCCCACCGGCCTCATTTTAAAACAAAGCAATAAAAAACAAACAAAAAAAAAAGGTGAAAGAAATCTGTGCCCCAGCCAGCCAGCCAGAAGGAAGCTGGTGTTGCTCGTGACAACTGGGATGAGGACATCAGAGAGAACTTGCATGTTTCCTCTGCCCCTTCCTCCTCCTGCTGACATCCCAGCTCTGTCCTGGGCAGTCATTCCTGACCCCCTGAGACGGAGGAATCACAGCCTTGACAGCACCTCTTGGGGCAGTTTCCAGACTTCAGGGGACTGTTGGGTTTGCCAAGGAGGAGGTGCAGGGACGTGGGGGCAGACACGGAGATGGGGCCCACACCTGCAAGCTACCGGAGGGCTCTCCACCCCAGCTGCCCAGGAGAATTGCTCAGGGAGGTTTTAACTCTCCGAGCTTCAGCCTCACCCCAAATCATTTATGTCAGAATCTTTGAGGGGCTGGCCTGGGTCACTGGAATTTTGTAGAGTCCTGCAGGTGACTGTAGTGTGCGGCCAGGGCCTGCTGTGAAAATGCAGTGCCAAGGCTTTTGCCATAGGCGGGATGTTCTGGTGCTTTCCACATGCCAAAATGACACCACCTGCCTCCCAGAGCCACAGTGTACCTGGGTGGTCATTCTGGGCGGGGCTGGCGCTTTCATGCATCCACAATTAGCTGGTGGGCGGTGGCTGGGGCTAATGACATGACATGTGTCATCCTGTTTAATTCTCACATTTCACAACCACCACACAAGGTAGATATTTTTATCATCTCTCTTTTACAGATAAGGAAACTAAGGCTCAGAGAAGTTCCATAACTTGCCCATATGCCTGTCTTGGTCAATAACTGAGCTAGGATTCTAGTCTAGTTCTCTCCAACTTTTAGGCTTCTGGGCTTAACTTGTATCACATTCACTAGTTTAGCCAAATAAATTCAACCTTTTCCGATGACCCCATAGTTGTCTCAGTGCAAGGTGCTCATGCTTGCATGGAACATTCTAGAGTGACTGCCTGGCCCTTGAGCATGGGCTTCTCAGAGCAGTCCTGGGAATCAGGTCTGCACTATATCCCCGACTCCCGGCTGCACCTTCAGACGGCAGATGGCAGACGGGCTCTGTCCACGCATCCTCAGTTGGAAGGCAGCGAATTGCTCTTGTGCATCGAGGACGTGATCTTGCTTGAGTCCACTTTATTGAAACACTGATACCAGGGCCGGTACCCGACAGTCACAGCCTGTGATCTGAGGTTGGGGCAGAGAAATCCTCAGGCGATTCTGAGTTTGCAACAGATGTGTCAGCGCAGAATCTGGGCTTGTTCTGTACATAGTGCCTTTCAGCTGCTTCCTGTTTCCGCTTCTCTGGGGAAAGATTAAACTGATGCAGCCTCTGAGCTCTTCAGCTCTTGCCTTTCTCAACACGACCAGGGGAACATTTAAATCTGGTCTTTGAAAGTTTACCTCCAGGCTGGGAGGAATCCATTTTTCTTTGTCTATTGATTAATTTATTCATTAAATAATGCAGCAAATAGGTATCGGGGGCCCTGCACTTGCTGTGATAGGTGAGACAAAGATGAATTAAGCATTAATATTGTCCTTTTCTTGGCTGTATTTATGGATTATTTTATTTTTAAAATTATCTATGAGGGGCTTCATTCCAGCTCTGTCTGCCTTTGAGAGTCTGAGGAGTGGGAGTGTTGTCACACAGACAGCAAGTGACACAACTGGGACCTGGATCCTGGTCTTCTCAATCACAATTCCAAGATTCCCCTACCCCAAGTCTGAGTATGTTTTCCTACTGTGTCAGACTCATTTTCTAAAATCTCTTTTTTTTTTTAGGGAAAAAAAGAGAAGTGGTGATCCTTCCATTTGAAGAAAGGCAGTGAGTGTTATTACTAATTTGCCACCCACTCATCATCCATCCAGCATTTGCTGATTGGGTGAGCACTGGTGATGGCCAGGCCAGGGCCGGGCACCTGGGCTGTGGGGATGAGCAGGAGGTCTGTGCCCCCGAGGGGCTTGTGCAGTCTCAATGCCAGAGGTGGGAAGGAGCAGCGTTTTGGGAGCTGAGCTGGAGGACGCCCGTGTCTCGGGAGCTCAGAGGAGGGGGTCTTCCCTAGCCTGGGGGACTTGGGGGGACTTGGGCAGGATCAGGGGTGGGCAAAGCACATCAACTAAGCTTGGAAGGGAGACAGGCTGGTTAGGAGGGTCTGAGTGAGGGGAAGGATCAACACATACAAGGACGTGGAAATGTGAGAGAACTTGCTAGAATCAGGAACGAATGACAATGACCTTGATCTGACTCCAGCAAAGCCCCCTGGTTGGGGAATGGTAAGAGAATCAGGAAGTGCAAAGGATCTTATATGCCGTGAGGGGGAATTTGAGCTTGAACCTAGAAGAAATTTTCAAGGACTTTAATCACGACTGGATATATGTTTTAGAGAAGTCGTACTGGGTGGTAAGGAGAATGGATTGGAGATGAAGGGGGAAGAGCGATGGATTAAGAGGCTCCAAGATACTTGGAGCACCTTCTGTGTGGCACTTCTGAGTTCATTACTGCTTTCCCCTTATCCTCTAACAAGTTGGACTTGGAGAGCATCACCTTAAGCCCCCGTAGACACCCCTTGCACAAGTTTTCCTGCGAGGGAGACAGTCTCATCATTTCAACACCAGGTTCCAAATGCTGCCTGGAGGTTTACTCACAATGCACTGGGAAGGCAGGAGGCAAGTGTGGAACTGGAAGTTGGGGTACTCCCATAGGGCATTTGGGGTGAGCTTTAAAGGATGAGTAGGGTTTGGGACAGTGGGCCATGAACTGGGAAGGGAACCGTGGGAAAAATCTTGCAGGCAGGGGGATCACTTTGTGTACAACATGAGGGGAATAAGCCAGGGCATGGCTCATGTGAAATTTATATACTTTTTTCTTTCAAGTGGATCTGCATCAATTAATCCGTTCTTGATTAATGGAAGTCATTAGTGATTGATGCAAGTTCATATTTATTAAGCGCTAAATTTTGTGTAAGTGCCAGAAAGCCCTGTTCCTCCAAGGCTTTTCCCTGGAGCATAAGTTCTACAAGACATTAATGAGTATCACATATTAAAAGGTTCCTGCTCAAATATATTGGGGGAATGTTAGCATTTCCAACATTCCCAACAGGACTATTTGACAGTGAAACTCATGTTCTGAACCACTGGACCAAAGAGGTTTGAACAGGTGAGAGGAAGCCTTTGCCAGATATGAGGCCCTGCTCCCAAGACCGTATTCCCTCACCCACCCCCTGCGGAGGTAACTACTCTATGCTTTGTGTCCCCACTGTACCTGCAGAGACTGGCATCATGGCACCAGAACCACTGCAAAGCATGCATTTGCTCTCTCCAACCCAGATTGGTGACTAGCTGAGGGCAGAGACAGGCCCATACCCCTCTCTGCTCCTCAGTGTATAGCTGGTGGCCTGGTGCTGCTCCTCTGCCCATCGCTGGCCATTTCCAATGTCTGGAGTGTCCCTGCCCATGGCATGGTCCTAGGCCATATCTATCACCCATTCACTGAGATCCCTTAGACACTCTATATGGCCCTTGCTAATGATCATTCCATCCTGGGCCCATCCCACGCTGGCACAGTCTCCCCCAACCTGTTCCTGCCAACTCCCTGTTCTCTCCTAACTCTCTGTGGACACAGGCTCCAAGGGCCCAGAATGCCTCAGGCTCCAGCCCACTTTAGTTTTGGAGTTTATAATAGAAGCTAAGGTCAGAATGAGGTCTGTGGGATGCAGAGGGAAAGAGAACCCAATCCTTTGACTGCTGGCCAGAGCCCTTTGTGGGAAGCACAAAAGAAGGGGTATGTGAGCAAGATTCTAGGTTGAATCTTGTATCCCTCAAATAGCTGCTATAATAGCATTGTGCTGTGATTATTGAAAGCTTGAGTTAGCAATTGATTTCAGGTTGAGGGATCAATGTGAAAGAGATTGCAATGCAGGATTATGAAGAAGCCATCTGTGACCCCCGTGATCATGAAGCAGCCACGTCTAACTCTACCACAGCCCTCGTCACCTTATTGTCATTGCACGTCTGCTGTCTGTTGTGCCACTGCGACCTCCCAGAGGCGAGGGGCCATGGCTGGCTTATCTTCAGCAGTGACTGGTGCATGGTAAGTGCTTGATTTATGGTGCTCACAATGTGCCTTACTTTGTAGTGAAGAAACAAAGCAGTTACGTGTCTTGGCTACAAAATTAGTAAGACGGTAGAGAGATCCAAGTCAGTCTCACTGAAGTCTGGGACAGTTAGAAAAAGTCCATCTGTGCATGTGGGGCTCCAGCTGTGTCAATACGTTATCATCACTCTGAGGATCAGCTTTGCCCCAGGCTCCAGGCAGTGCTGGTGTCCCCTGATACTGGGGACGTTCTCTGTTCTGACCTAGATGCTATGAGATATCATCATCCCAGCTCAAGATTCTTAACAGGCCCCTCCTAGTGTCTGAACCGTATTCTCATATATCTCATTCCGTTGGCCATTGACTTCCTTTGCAGAATTCTTGCTACAACAAGCTGTTAGTGCTTTCCGAGTGTTACCAAGTCTAAGAGAGCATGAAAAAGCAACATGAAGGCATGGATGGGGACAGTTGGCTTGCTTCATCCACACCCACAGCGATTGCATCCATATGCAAACCAGTGTAATTGAAATTAAGTTTTGGAAAGGTAAATATTGTCTGAGGGTTATAAGCAGTGAGAATATTTGCAAATTGTTGACACAGACCACTCGTGTTGCCTGTGCTGATCATGAGCTTTTCGGGTTTGGACACCCTGACTCTGTTAACTATCTTAGAAATAATGCAGAAGGAAGGAGAATAAATCTGAGTGGCCATCCAGTGTTACAGAAAGGATCCCAGACCTGAATTGCAGCTATACTCTTTACCCATCTTGCTGCTAAGTCTCCTGGAGTCTCAGTTTCTTCATTGGATACTTCATGGATACTTCTTTTTCTACAATTTCCCTTGAAAATGCTCTCCCTTTGTTGACAGAAATACTCTTCTTACTCCACAATATAACTAAGGGTGGATAAGCCATGCTCATTTAATTTAACTAACACTTTTTAGTGTGTTACATGCATAAGCTGATTTAATCCCCACATTCTATGAAGTAGGTACTATTATTATATCTATTTTACTTAAAAGAGACACAATGGTTAGATAACTTGCCTAAGATTATAAAACAAGAAAAGGAGTGGAGTCAGGATTTGAATCTGAACCAGACATGAGCCATGTTGCAGCAGATGGTAAACTCTGTTTACTCCTTCTCTGTTGTTGATGGCTTGAGGGGTGGACATCTAACCCAAGCTGACCATTCGGAGTTCTTTCCTTGGGTTTGCAATTGGGATTTAAGCAATTATTGCTTTTCCTTCACCTCCACCTCATATCATTCTATTTCTATACCTTTATACCAACTGCAACAATTTCTCAACTCCACTAGGACTTTTAATCTATTGATAATATTAGTCTTACCAAGTTTCCCATGTGAAAGTTGATTGGGAAATAAGTAAATCCTGAAATTTAGGATGGGGACATCTGGTTGGACCCACATGAAACTGACCATTCTGAAATCCAAGTTGACCTGATCTTGTCTTGCCAGTAGAAGTAGCTTGCCCTTGGCTATCTGTGGAGCTTAATCTTCCTTTGATTGAAAATCCTGTGATAACCTCACCTGAGGCAGATGCTAGTTCTCCCAACCCCCCCCCAGCAGTAGCCATTCCTTATTTCTAGTTGACCCAAATAAGATTAAATTATGATGGGATGGGAGCAGCTACACACAATGACACAGGATAAAGTAGCTTAAACACAAAATGAATTGTAAGACATAGCTAATATTTATTTGAAATCTGGGGAACATGAGTAAAGTAGATTCTAAGGATATTAGAACAAGGAGAACAGAATCTAACACTATATCAAGATGAGCTAATAGATATGGGTACAGTTTCTAAAGAGTCAGAATTTAATATATTATTTCATACAATTGGAGGTGGCTCTAACAGCTTACTAGTTGGTTGTCTGGAATTTAGACTTAATGGTGGACTATGTTTAATAAGATTGAGATGTCAGTTTCCCTGGCATGATATGGAGGAAAAAATCCAAAGGATTGGAGAAAAATAAATGTTGGAGTAGATGTATCATGTTTGACCTACATACTCACCTCTAATTATGTTCCACAACATAATTGTGCCACCAAGACTCTCCCTTAACTGAGGTGTTGAGGAATACAGTAGTGAGGGGGCACAGGCATCCCTGAAAAGCTCTGATTGTTCCTCTTAGTAGGCCAAGTATGACAAGAGGTGAATCCTATTGAGATGGGCTCTTCGATTTCATTGGAGATTATAGGAAGCTGGAGTAGGAGGTCAAAAGGCAGCACTTCTTCCTGGAAAAGGAAAAGATGGGTGCATTTACCAAAAAAGATAGCAAGGATGTATTGATATTCATATAGCCTTGGCCTGCAGGCATCTTTGGCCATGGCTAATTGATCACAGTGTTTCTAGGAATTAAATAGATGCCCCGGATATTAGAGTACTTAGTGATCTATACAAAAGAAAGAAAGAAAGAAAAAAAAAACCCCCAATAATCTAATTTGAATTGCCACAGTGGAAAGTTATGGCCTCTCGCCAGGTTCTAGACTAAGTCAGTTCACAAACTGAAAGCATCTCCACTAAAGAGTAGACCAGGTCCCTCTGAGGAAGGATCATGCAACATTGTTGTAAGTACATATATTTGTAAATATTTTTCCAAGCCTTTTCCAAAGAAACGTATGGCCATTTATTTACAGGGTAACTATACACTGGGGAAACATGCTCAAACCTTTTGAAGATTACTAGACATTGGCCCTGAATTTACCTAATTTCTGAGAACCAAAAATGTTACTTTTGCCCACTGGCCAAAGTGAGGATTATAATAGGTAATAAATGCATTCTTGACTCATGCCCAACTCAGAGTGGGCCCAGCTGTTCCATGAACTTACCTGTGCTTATTTCCCAATTTCTTCAGTATAATTGGAATAAAAGTACATGGCAATTGGAAGAATCTCTGTTTTGGGCCTATGCCCCAAGGTATGAGAGCCTTTCTGGTAGGAAGGGTTAAGCAGAGATCCTTGGAACTTTCAACCCCCATCCTACCAAGATTGTAAACCAGAGCAACACTTTACCCTGGGAGGAATTTCAGTTTAGTGTCACCATCAAAGTCTTGAAAGGCACAGAGGTGGTGACATCTATCGCTGTTCCACTTAACTCTCCGGTTTGGTCTGTTTAAAAATCAGATAGGTATTGGAGAATGTCTGTGGAATATCATAAACTTAATCAGTTTGGGCTCTAATGGCATCTGTTGTTCCAGATATAGTATCTTTACTGGAACAAATCAACACGACCTCTTGCACTCAGTATATAGCTACTGACTTAGCCCCTTTTTTCCCAACCAGTTTACAAGACCACCGGAGGAAGTTTGCTTAGACCCGGCAAGGCCAACGATACCCCATTACAGGTTTGTCATGGGCTACACCAATTCTCTTGCTCTCTGTCATTATATGATACATAGAACTCTTGGTGATTTTGACATTCTACAAAATATATTAACACTGGCTTGCTATGGTGATGACATTATGCTGACTATATTTGGTGAGCTAGAAGAAGCAGCAAGCGTTTTTGATGCCTTAGAAAGATATAAGTGAATTAGAGAGTAGAGGCCAAACACTACAAAAATTGAGGTCTTTCTACCTCATATAAGGTAGAAAGGTGGGTGTTCAATGGTCTTGAGAATGTTGAGATATCATCTCGAAGGTGAAAGATACAATACATTTCACACTACCTACCTTGAAAAACACGTAAAGCAATATAATGCATGGTAGGTCTTTTTGGATTTTGGAGGTAACATATAGCACATGTGAAAATTGCCAGTTTCAACTGGAGACCAGAGCAAGAGAAGGCTCTGTGGCAGGTTCAGGCTGTAGTACAAGTTTTTCTACCACTTGGGTCTCATAATTCAGCAGATGTGATGATACTTAAAGTATCCATGGAAATAGGAGGCTGCATGAAGCCTCTGGACTGCAGCAATAGAAGAGTCACAGTGCAGACCTCTGAGACTTTATAATAAGTGTATTTTCTCTTCTCCAAGTAACTATTTTTCTCTTAAGAAACGTGTTCTATCTTGCTTCTGGGCCTTGTGAATGCCCAACTATGAGACATCTGGGAACCACATGGGCTGAGCTTCCCATGATGTATTGAGTGTTTCTGACACACCTTGGCGGTACACAGCAGTAATCTATCATCTAGTGGAAACAGTACATGGGAGTCCGAGCTTAGGCTGATTTGGAAGGTACAGATAAGCTGCATGAACAGATGGCTCAGGCTGCTTTAACACTGTAGCTTTGCCTCCTTGCCCTCAATCTGTGGGCTCAGCAACGTGGACCTGCCATTACCAAGACTGACATGGCTACCATTACTGCTAAGTGCCCAATTTTCCACATGTAGAAAGCAGCAATAAACCCCTGATATTGCACCATTCCCTGGGGGATCGGCCAGCCACCAGGTACTATGTTTATTATGTTGGACCTCTTCCACCATGAAGGGGATGGAGGGCCATCCTCACTGGAATAAACACATATTGTAGGTACATATTTGCCTTTCTTGCTCACAGTGTTTATGCTAGCACCACTGTCTTCACACTCATGGAATGTCTTATCCACCATCAAGCCATTCCGCACAGCTCTGTTTCTGACCAAGGAACACATTCCCAGCAAAGGATGAGCAACAGTAGGTCATGTTCATGGGATGATCAGGTGTTATGACACCTCTCCTTACCCAGAAGTCTCTGACCTATTGAAATGTGAATGGGTTACTGAAGATGTGTTTATTATTAGGAGACAACACCCTGAAGATTTGGGGTTCTGTATTACAGGATGCAATACAGGTTTTGCAGTATATGTTTTGAATCAGAGACAACTATACGGCCCTGTCTTTTCCATTGCCAGAATATATGGGTCCAGAAATGAAGAAATGGACTTGAGAGCAGTACCTCTGTTAATAATCCTCTTGCAGAGTTTTTGCTTTCCGTTCCAACAACTTAGACTTCTGAGGGCCTGAAAATCATAGTCCCCAAGGAGAGAGATGACGTTAGTAGAGAACACAGCAATTGGACACAGCAAATGGTGATGATAAATAAAATTCCCTAATGCAAAACACACTGAAATTGTGTGCTTCTCTGTTACAGTGGGTAATGTCACCAAATCTAATACCCCCTTTCTATGAGCAGCAGAGACTGGTGTCTGATACTCTCCAGGGGAAAATAATGTCACAGAAAAAACTAACCACACAACTGACGCACACAGTCACTATAAAAGAAAGACAAGAATATGAAAGTCAGCTATAGTATAAAAATAAAAATTAATGGTCTGGACAGGTCATAAATTCAAAATAAGCATAATAAATTTTCCCATGGAGATAAGAGAGGATGTTGGTAATAGGAAGAGGAGGAAGAAGTTAATAAAAACAGAATCAAATGGAAATGCGTGGTGGGAAAGATATGATGTTAAACTAAAGGACACAATAGATGGCTTCTGTGGCTGAATGCCTATAGTCAAAGAACAACTTAGCTGAAAGGCCAGCATGAGGAACTTTCCCAGAGGACATCAGGAGGGAATAACAACTTGAAGAAACGTCCATAATCTTATACTAGAGGTTCCAGAAGGAAAGGCAAAAATAAATAGAAAGGAGAGAGTAGTTGAAGAAATAATGACTTTGAAGTTTTTGGCATGAAAGAATGATCAAAACTCTTGATTGTAGCTGGGCATGGTGGTGTGTGCCTATAGTCCCAGCTACTCAGGAGGCTGAGGGGGGAGGATTGCTTGAGCTCAGGAGTTCAAGGCCAGCCTGGGCAACATAGTGAGAACCTGTCTCTAAAAGAAATTAAGAAAAAGTTTAAAAAATAAAACCTCTTGTTTGAAAGTCCTCATTGAGTGTAAGACAGAGTGGACAAGGAAAAACAGACACTTTTTACACTTAGAGCAAAATTTAAGGTCTATCAGAGAAAGATAACAGATAATGTTTCTCCCATGCTGTTATCTGGTAGGCACTGTCCTGTTCACTTCACACACAGGAGCTCATTTAGCCCTCAGAGCAACCCTAAGGTGTGGGAACTCCTATGATCCACACTTGCACACGAGGGCACTGGAGGACAGGGAGTTCAAGTGCCTTGCCCCAGGTCTCATAGGCAGGATGTGTGGGAGCTGGGACTGGAAGCCAGTGGTATCTTACTCCAGAGCCTGGGATCTTAAGTACCAGGCTCTCTTGCTTCTTGAAAAACTTCCAGAGAGAGAGAGAGGGAGAGAAAGAGAGAGGATAGATCTAAAAACTAAAGAATGAAATTCATCTTGGCATTAGACATCACAACAATAACAGTGAGATCAAAAAGACAGTGGAGAAATAATTTCAAAATGCTACAAGAAAAAATAACTTGTTACGTAGCATTAGCTAAACCAGATTTAAAGAGGTTAAGTAAATTTCATGAAGAAATACATATAGCAAGGGACAAAGCAGTCTTGGCTGTGGTCCATTAATCTTTCTTTCTTTCTTTTTTTTTTTATTTCAGCTCATTATGGGGGTACAAAAGTTCAGGTTACATATGTTGCCCATGTACCGCCTATCCCCCTGAGTCAGAGCTCCAAGCATGCCCATTCCCCAGACAGTGTGCATTGCACTCATCACGTAGGTATACACCCATCCCCTCCTCCCACCCCCCCACCTCCCCGAGTCAGCACCTTCAAGCGTGACCATTCCCCAGATGGTACGCAATGCACTCATCATGTAGGCATTAATCTTTCTTTATACTGCTGCCACTAAATGCTGGGGAGAATTGTGACTTTGACAGCATTTTTCTCTGAAAATCCAACTGACTGCTTGGGATAAAGGGTGGAGGATAAATGATGGTTCAGTTTGGCTCAAACTTCTATCCTCCCTGCCTCCGAGAGCTGCTGAGCCAGGGCCACAGGACCAAGAGCTGAGGCTGTCATTAATGTTAGATAAACCCAGATGCCTCCTCGCCACTCAGGCTGGCAGGTAGAGAGAAATGCAAGAGATGATCATCTGTGCACGTGAATTTTATGATGCAATTTACGTGCTATAAAAATGGACAGGATGAATATTCTAGAGATCTCCTGAGATGATTATAAAGTGAATGATTAGGTTCCATTTCTACTCAAGCTAAACATACTCAACTGGGCTCATGCTGATCAACCTTGGCATCAGACATGTGCTTTGGTGTTTGCATTAAGGATTTGTCATTAAAAAGTTATTCAATGGCAATTTCCCCTCATTCTAATATCCACTTTAGTTCCACCATTCTGGAACCATGCCATTTTGAGTTAGATGAGGTTTTTACTAGAGTTCTTAATTTATAGATGAGGAAATTGAGACTCAGAGAAAATGAGTGATTTTTCCTGAGGTCATCCAAATAATAGAAGACATCCAACACTTGAACTCCTATTTATCCAATGATTCCACATATATTTATTTATCGAGAGCCTACTATATTTTTAAGAAACTATTCTAGGTACTTGGGTACAGCAGTGAACAAGATAGACATGATCTCTGCCATCAAAAAGTTTACATTCTAGAAAGGAGAGAATAGAAAATGAGTACAGGTGCAAACCAACAAATACTCAAAATAATTAAGATGACAATAGGTGTGAAAACAATAGAAGAGAGTGATGATGTAGGGGGTGGTGGGGAGGGAGTCAAGCTACTCTAGATTGAGGGGACAGGGAGGACTCCATGAGAGATGTTATTTGAAATAACGTTTAGCCATCTGAAAATGTGGGAGCTGATTGTTCCAGTTGAGAGAAAAGCAAGACAATGGTTCCAAGGCAGGAGTAAGCTTGGCAGGTTGGAATAGAAGATCAGTAAATGTTTCTGAAATAAAATGAGTGAGAAGAAATGGCCCAGGATGAGGTGAGAGAGATGCACTTGGGCTGGCTTATGCAGGACCTTATAGATTATGGCAGAATGTTTGAATATTATTCTGGATGCAATGGAAAGTTATTGACGGGTTTTAAACTAAGTAATGTCATAATCTTATTTGCATTTTCCAGCAACATCACTCTGGTGACTGTGCAGAGAGATAGCTGTAACAGGGAAAAAGGCAGACCAGTTAGGGGTAAATTTACTCAGCAACAAAGACAATGTTTCTAGATAACCCCTGAAGTTCTTCCCGATCCTATTATCCGATGATTATATGAGATTTATCCAAAGTAAACAAGTCAGTGTTTTTTCCTTGCACCGAGTTTCAACCACTTTTCATGGTATAGGAAGAAATGTATAAAGCAAAAAATGTTAAAATTGTTTATTCACACAACAAATATTGCTTGTGTCCCTGCTAGGCACTATGCCAGACAGTGGATACAAAAAGAGAAAAGACGTGGTCCCAGCTGCAGAGTGTGGTGGGGGAGACTGGCGAGTTAGTGCTGTTTGTGCAGAGTGGACACCTAGCTTGGCAGCAGCCTGGCATTGTGGAAAAGCCAGGTGTACTGGCATAAGGACCTCTCTGGGAGACAAAAGACCCATATTTGAGCCTTGGAAATGCTTTTTATGAGTCTTGTGTGATAAGCATGAGAGTACCAGACCAAGAAGGAAAGGAACCTTTATCTAGGAAGAGAGATCAGCCTTTGCAATGGACTGTGGGGAGCATTCAAATAATTGCCAGTCATTCGGTATGGCTGGAGTACAGAGTAATGGTGTGCAGGGAAATTGTCATAGGAGGGAGTGAAAGAAGTTAAAATGTGTGGTAGATAAGAGCCCAGGCTTTCTTCTGTCTAAGAGATTATGCCTTGAATTCTGGCTCACAATCTAGGTGTCCGTGAGTGAGGCATTAGTTAGGACTCTTGCCTGCAAAAAGAAAAAAAAAAGAAAGAAAAGACTTACCTAAGTTACTTAACCAAATAGGAACATTTGTCATTATATTTCAGAGCTATGTCAAAGGAGAGATATAGCTGGGCCTCTGGTATGAACCAAAACCACAGTTTATAGAACAGTAAAAAATCCAAAAGGTTTTCCATCCTTCCTTCATCTCTTGTTTCTTTCTTTGTGTCTGTTGAATAATTTTCACTGCAAGCTGATTTACCTGCTTCTCAGCCCTTAAGGCCACAAATGACTACCTAGTTTATATCTTCTCTCTTCAAAAGACAGGATGTGGCAAGAACAACAGATTCCAATCCAATTTCCAAGGTAAAGCATTATTATTAGATCAATTTGGATAGAGTACTCACTCCTGTTAAGGAGGGCTGGGCCAACTTTATGACAAGTTCTGGGCCACTCTTGTGCTCATGTGGCTCATGAACTAAATTATATAATACTCTCAGCAACATGCCTGGCATGTGGTGATTGTTGCATAAAGGCTAATTTAAATGAAGTTAGAGATGTAGGCAGGGGACAATATATGAAGGGTCATGTTAAGGTCTATTTATATTCTATAGTGAAAAACAATGCCTAGCACACTGTTTAACACAGAATATAGGATCAATAAATGGTATCTGTTATTATTGTGTCAAAATGGCCTGCTTATGTTTTTGTTTTCCCATTTTCCTATTAGTTTCTTGGCTGCTGAGACTGAGTTTGATACATGTCTGTAATCTCAGCACCTTGGACAGCTCTTAACTGAGCTGAACTGTAACCAACGCTTCCAACCAACCACTGGCTGGGGCCCTCTTCTCAAATGTCCTGCCCATTGCCTCCCATTCCCTTCCCCTACAAGCTTGGACTTTTTTAAAGCATTATAGCCAGGTCCAACTAAGACTTAGTCCACATTCCCCTGAACACTTCATTTTTGATGGCTGGAACTCACTTCCATGAGAATCTCAAACCCTTCATCCCTCATCCCTTGTCCCTCATCCCTCAGTTTTAGGTTTACCCCTCCTCCCACCAATCCATGTTAACAAGACTCCAGCCTGCCTTGAAGCCGATGGTGCCTGACTTATCTCACTGCACAGGCACTTTTGCTAGTTAGCACATTTGCTGCTTTAATTAGACTAGTTTTGACAAGCTCTGAAACTTTGTTTTTGATTTTGCTCTTTGGGATGATTTAAAGCACTATAAAGCTGTGTAATTGTTGTGGGCAGGTCACATATCCACCAACATCCATCTGCTTTCTCAGAAAACTGACTATCCTAAGCTTGGAATAGAGCGTGGAAAGCACACAGTAAAAAGAGATTGCCATCGGTTAATGCCTTTTCTCATGGCAGGCCGTTTTCTTTTTCTATCTCTTGTGTTCTTGGCAGTATACTGAAGTCACCATTTTGACCTTCTTTTCATTTTCAACCAGTAAAAAGCAATTGACATGCTGATACTTTTGGGTTGTTGCTTTCTGAGATGGTGAATATATTTGCATGGTGCCTGAGAGTTTACCAAAAAAAAAAAACTCATGTGTTAACAAATTGTCTCATTTAACACAATCTTGTGAAGCAAGACATGGTGGCAGTTATTGGTACCACTTTACAGGTAAGAAACCTGGAGCCTACAAAGGTTAAATGCTTAGAGCAACATAAAGTTAGCTTAATGAAATAAGTATTTATTGAACATCCACTTTATTGCAATGGTCAGTGAGGAGATAATGAGTATGATAAAAAAAGTACTTGGAATTTCTCTAGTGTATGATTTTTCTTGCAACGAGGGCTTCACCTCTCTGCACTCATGTTTATTGAGTTTTGCTCACTGATATTTTGCCTTGATAGAGCATTTCGTTATATGTATTTCGGCCACATGGAGGTTTCCGCTCTCAGGAGGTAAAGTATGGAGTCTGTGCCGTTGCTTCTCCTCTTGGTCATTTTGTTGTTGAACTCTACAGCAGGCACTCAGGAGATAGCCCTATCCTTTCTATGGTTTCTCTTTTCCAAGATTTATTTAACTTAAATAGCCCCAGGGATCTACCTTTCCTTACTTATATGATAAAGAAAAATATTTACCTGTCAAGGAATGTTCATTTGAACTATTAATATTTAACAAGGAAGAAATAAGCTTTGGGAGTTGATTGGCAAAGGCTTAGACCCCCTGGCTGATACATTGGCCAAGGGCAATGCCACTTCACTCTGGTCCTCAGCTTCTAGATAACATTCTCCAAAGACTGTCATGAGTAATAAATAAGATTACTCACAGCAATGATCCCAAACATTATCAGGCCCCTTCCCTGTTAATTTGCCTGCTTTTTATTGTGTCCCTCATGTCTCTTATCCCATTACAAGCTTTTGCTCTTCGATTCCCCTTTTGAAAATTAGCGTCTGAAATTCCTTCTCCCTAAGAATATTGCAGTGACTACAAATACATCAGAAGGATTATTTTTCCTTTCTCTCTCTGTTGAGTATAAAACTTGCCATCTTTCCCCAGCCCATACATTCAATCTAGCACCGATTCACATGTTCCCCTAGCTGGGCCTTCTGGATCCCAGCCGTGAGCACCATGGGAAGAAAATTGTCACTGTGATTGAGCTTGAAATTTATGACCAGCCATGATACTACAGAAGGGCATTTATTGAAGGTAAAGCACAGAAACAATGAAAATTAGGTATTTTCCTCTTAGCTTCCCATCCTTTCTTGTCTACTCAATGTTCCTGCTACATTGATCTGCCTCTGGGCCTCTCGTCACCCAGTCCTTTTGCAATGTCTCACCTTCTCCTCACCTCCACCTGTAAAATCCTGCCCACACATCAATATCTACATTAAATGACAGCTCTCCTGTGAAGTGCAATGTGACTTCTCCTTGCTCTCTGTGATCACAACATAATAAATGCTGTTCGATCAGTGTCTTCCCAGGTTTCCTAGAAGCTGAGTCTGAGAAGTTCTCATGCAAGTGACTGATAGAGGGATTGCTCCGAAGAGAGGCCCATAAAGTAGTAAGGGAAGCAGGCTAGGTGAAGGCAGGAAGGTGGGAAAGAGAGCTGGGCTTCGGGGAAGCCGGCCTCGGCTGGATCCCACTGGGAGCAAGGAGTGTGGATTGCAAACAGCAGTTGTCTTACTTGAAAAAAAAAAAAAATTACTGTGTGACCCAGAAATCCCTCTTCTGGGTATACACCCAAAGGAAATGAAATCACCACCTTGTAAAGATGTCTGCACTCCCATGTTCATTGCAGCATTCTTTTATTCACAATAGCCAATAAGATATGAAAACAACCTAGGTGTCTGTTGGTAGACAAATGGGTAAAGAAACTAAGAGATTGTGTGTGTGTGTGTGTGTCTGTGTGTGCACGTATAATTCAGCCTTATAAAAGAAGGAGATGCTACCATTTGCCACAACATAGACGGACCTGGAAGACATTATGCTAGGTGAAATAAGCCAGACACAGAAAGAAAAATATTGCATGATCTCACTCATATGTGGAAAACATAACAAAGAGAAAGATCAGATATACAGAGATAGAGAGTAAAACAGCCATGACAGGGGCAGGGCTGGGGAGGAAATGGAGAGATGCTGGTCAAAGGATACGAAATGGTAGATATGTGGGATGAACAAGTCTAAAGCTCTAATGTACAACACAAGGACAATAGCTGATAATAGTGGATTGTATGCAGGATTTTTGCTAAATGAGTAGGTCATAGCTGCTCTTGCCACAAGGGAAAGAAAGTGGGTAACTATGGGAGATGATGGATATGTTGCTTTGTTTCACTATAGCAACTGTTTTACTATATACACTAACTCATAACATCATACTGTACACCTTAAATATACACAATAAAATTAATTTTATAAAAGGAAAAGAAAAGGTGGCTGCCAGACAGCCACTGCGTGTGAGCTGCCCCATGCTGCTGGGGAAGCACAACCTCCAGCCATCTCCAGGGGAGACACTGCCATGGCTAAGCCAAGGACAATCCCTCAGAGAAGGCACAGGACTGAGCCACCAGCAGGTGACGCCGACAGCTGGGAATAAAGGCAGAGCTGGATAAAGGGGCTTTGGGCAGGAACCAACATCATCTGCTACAAATAATCAGATAGTTACATTTATTGAACATCTACTAGATCTCTATTACATCTTAGGCACTTTCTAGGCAATTTGGAATCAAATATGGCTGAGATGTGTCTGTGGGGAAGTTTCCTGAAGGCAAATATTCAAGCACAGGGGACTGAGACAGGATGCCAGGCCCTGCAAATGGGGAGTGGGTGTTTATAAGAATGAGGCAGAATTCCAGTTATTGAAATCGGGGTCCAGAGTGGGATTAGTGTTATGTAAAGTGAAGTCATCATAGCATTTCAATCATCGCTTCCTAACTGCCTTGCGAGCCTGAGTTGGAACAGGCTGGCTCCTAGGCCACGTCGAGAATGAGCCTGAAGATTTGAGTCAATGGAGAGAAGTGCCCATCAGAGGGCAGGGAGTGTAGCATGGACATTAGGCAGTATGCTAATCAAACCAGCTTTCAAAAAAGGGAGAATTTACTGGATGATGGCAGAGAACCAGGGGTGGATCTAACTTCAGTTAGGGCAGGATCAGGGAATCTGCCCTCTGTTTTCTGTCACTCCACCTCTCAGATTTGCCTCCCTTTGTGTTCTTTATTCTTACACAACTTCTTTTCTCAGGTTATATTCTATCAGTTTAGAAATCCAGAGATAAGAGAGAGCCCCTTTCTCAGTAGTTCCAGCAAAAGTCTTGGGATTGACTTAACTGGGTGGATTTGCATCCCATCCTGGGATCAAAACCACAGCAATTACTGTTGCTGGGGGGATGGAGCTTAGGGATTGGATGGGCTGGGCTCCATGCCCACTCACAGAGCGCCAAGTGAACCACAGGAGCTGAGCAGGGCAGAGTGAAAGGAAACCTTCTTTCACCAGCAGAGATATGCAAGGAAACAAAAGCTATTAAACATGTTCTGCAGCTGTCTACGACTGGGTTTTCACATTTCTGTCTTGCAGCCTTATTCAGCATCCACATGGCAAACTATGGGGCCGCAAGTTCATTGCCATTGGCAAGCTCAGGACACCGCTGATTTGACAAGCCATATTTAATACTGGGCTTGTAAAGAAGTTTCTCATTTTCATCTGACAGTTTTTATGATGGAAGTCAAGCTCACTAGTTTATAATTGACAGGATTTTTATGCATTTTGGAGAAGTTAACAGTATCCAGTGGACTGAAGTTTGCAATCTATACAGACATTTCTGTTAACCTTGCAAAGCTTGAGAACTTGGCTTCAATATTTTGTCACTGGTCTTGTCAATTTCTAGACAGGTGACTTCACTCCAATCTCTTCAGGCTGTTTCCCTCCTAAAAATTCAAGAGTTATTTCCTTGGACAAGGCCAGTTCCAGAGGCTTGAATATTGTTTGTTGACTTGTGTAACTTCTTGGAAAATGATTTTCTTTCTGTGATGTGAAATTGACTTTTCATCTTTGATGACCAAACACTCAAGCTTACGTTTCCTGTATTTGGAGGCACACAAGTCTATTAAGGGGACAGGTATGAGCTTTGAAAACCAGATTGCTTACTTGCACAGAACTGGAAAATAATGATTGATCGCTGAGATAGCTTTGAAAGAATCATTCTAAAAGTTGCTCTTAATACTTTATAATTTTAAGAAATGAATTGTAATTTAAAGACTCTAGGTTTTTGATTCACAGTAGTTGGGGGAAAATCTACTTTTTGCTCCTAAATATCCCATTATATTTCCCTGTCATAGCACCCTACACATCATCCTGGTGGTAGTCACATGTCATACTTTCATGCTAGTCTAGATTATGGACTTCTATGGATTGAGCGAGCGTGGTCAGTTTAAACTTAGGTAAAATCCACGTGGATGGTGGAATGGTTTCAGGTGATCTTTTGGGTATGGAGTAAGGGGGTGTGTTAGACTCTGAGTTCATTCATGCATTTCCTTCAACAAATAGTGATCATTACCATGATTGAGGCATTGTTCTAGGCACTTAGGATACAGTAGAGAACAAAAGAGTCAAAGTCCCTGCCTTCAAGGAGCTCATGCTCTACCTGGAGAAACCAACAATAGGCACCTGGGTGAATGTGGGGTGGTACAGTGGTGACAGATGCTCCAGGAGACAGCACCCAGGTCAGGGGAAGGGAGGCTGGAGGAGAGCATGGGGTTGTTTATATGGGTTCTTCAGAGAAACCTCCAATCAGGAGGAAATGAGGAAAGAGGCTAGAGAAGTGTCTGAAGAAAGAGCATCCTGTGCCTCATGAACTTGAGGAAGAGCAGGAGCAACCATGCTGGGGAGGAGCAGGTAGTGTCGGGGATGACACCAGCAAGTGGCAAGAGGGCAGAATGTGCAGTGCCCTGGAGGCTGTTGTTAGAGCTGTGGCTTTTACCTGAGTTAAATGGGAAGCCACTGGAGGATATTGAACACAGGAATGAGCTGCACAGGCTTGTTTTGAAGGGATTGTGTGTCAGCTGTTGCTAGTGGCTTGGGACAGAAGTGATTTATTGTTTCTCCCTGGCTTGTGGGTTGACTGGGCAGTTGTCTGCCCATTTCACCTGACCTGACTTGTGTGGCCACATCAGCTGAAGGGCTGGCTCGGGGCTGGGCTCTGTTGGAATTGCTGGGACATCTGGCCATCTCTCGCCACATGGTCTTTCCTCCTCAAGAAGGCTACACCAGGCTGGGCTTTCTTCTGGGATGATGGCAGCATTTCTGGAGAACACTCATTTCTTAAGCTTCCATTTGTCTCCTATGTGCTAAGTCACATTGCCAAGCCAAGAGCCCGCATGGTACAACATGCAGGTGTGGTCACCAGAAGGCATGGCCCATCAAGGGCAATTGGTATCACAAGCTACCACTCTGGCTGCTCTCTTAGGGGCAGACTTGGGGGAGGAGGAACAGCAGATAAAGGGGCCAGTTAGGAGGCTATTGCATTATAGTCATCCACGTGGTTCCTTGGTACAGGGTGAAAGTAATAGAGTGGTAAGAAATGATCCAATTATTATTATAATTTGAAGGTGGAGCCTAAAGTATTTATTAATGGATGGTGCATGGGATATGAAAGAAAGAGGGGAGTTAAACATGCTTTCAAGGTGTTTGTCTCCAGTAACTCCAAGGATGGAGTTGCTATATACTGAGAGGGAAAGATCTTGGGGGAAGGATTTTTTTTGTGAGTTGTATAGTAGGAGTTCTGCTGTGAACCTGTCAAATCTGAGATAACTAGTCAACATCAGTTGGCTACACTATTAAGAATTTTCGAGAATAAGTCTTGGATGGAGAAACAAATTTGGGAATTGTCAGCCTACAGAGGGTGTTTAAAACTCTGTGCATGGATGAGATGGCCAAGGGAGTGAGTGAGATAGAACAGGAAGGAGGTGAGACCCAGGGGACTCCAACATTCAAAGTCACAGAGGTGAGGAGGAACCTGCAAAGAAGGCTGAGCAGGGCCAGCTAATGACTAAGAAAAGAATCAAGAATGATGGGAGACCATTAAAGAAAGCATTTTAAGAAGGGAAAAGTGATCAAGTGTATGAAAATCTGCTAATAGGAGAACTGAGCATGCACTACACAGGAGACTGAGCTGTGTGGCCGTCCTTGGCCCTTTGGCAAGAGAAGTTTCAATTAAGCAGGGGCTGAGAGACACGGACTGTGGTGGGTTCAGGAGAGAACAGAGGGAGAGTGATTCCAGCTCTGCCAGTTATGTACGTACCTTGGGTGTATGCCCAGTTTTATACGTCTCAGTTTCCTCACCTGTAAAATGTTGATTAATAATGGTAGCTACTTCATGTGTGATAAATGAGTGAGATAACCCATACAAAATGACTAGCACATGCCTGGCATACAGTTAGCATTCAATAGAGTTAGCTATTATTATCAGTGTTATATGCTTGGAAAAATTTTATTTGATCGATTCATTCTTGACTGGGATGGGCATTATTGCAGGATTGGGCTAAGAAGGAGAGATTCTGTGTTTCAGAGACTTTTGAGAAGGAAATGGACAACTAACCCACTGCAGGGTCTTATAAATGCCCTTGATTAATGGCAGAAGATCCAGTGACTAGGGTTCTTGGTGGTCTTGCCTTAGAAAGATGGTGGTGGAATCTCAAGTCTATTGCAAAGTTGATACTTAATCTAAGTCTAGGTTTTACCATCTGTAAAGTGGGTGTATAATAGTGCTCATTCTCTGTGAAATCACTCTTGTACCTAGCATAAAATCAGTCCTAACTAAATATCAACTGGGGTGATGATGGTGGTGATGATGATAATGATATCGATGAGGGTCTTGTTGCCATTTACATCTTTCCTTTGCATCAATAAATATGGAAAGAAAGACACTGCTGATCATTCATTAAGGTAATTGAAAAGTATTGAATCTTTCTCTTACTCAAGGCCATGTCTTGGACTTCTGTAATGGGGATGTCTACGATGACGATGATGAACAAATCTTTTCCTTGGCCTAGAAGGATAGTTTTGAAGCTTCTATAATAAAAATGAAACTATGCCTCTGAACCCCAGTTAAAATTTTATGCTTTTGAGTGAATCTTCCAGGACAAGTTTGAGGCAAGTTGGCAGCCCAGCCTCAGAAAACCTGCTTTGCTATCCACTTGGTTAAATTTATTTTCTGCTAAATAGAAATCTTCAATTTTTATACGTTTTAGCCTAGCAGTAATAAATTCAGTATCAAAAAGAACATTTATTTGCAAGAGTGCCCCTGGCTTGCTGACTTTGCAGAATGGCAAAAAATGGAACATTGTTACTCTGTTTCTATTTGCCACGCTGTTGTTTTTCATTTCCAAATGTGAATAAAGACCCCACCTGCTTTTCACTGTTTGTTCCCTCACTTTTGTACATTTCCCACTTTCTCTTTTCTGTGCTCCATCCCTCGGATTTAACAGGGCTTCATTAGCCAT
This sequence comes from Eulemur rufifrons, assembly GCF_041146395.1. Taxonomy (NCBI): domain Eukaryota; kingdom Metazoa; phylum Chordata; class Mammalia; order Primates; family Lemuridae; genus Eulemur; species Eulemur rufifrons. Next base: position 32,093,816 of record NC_090985.1, read on the forward strand.
ACATAATGTGTATTTCACATCCTCTCAATCTGTTAAGACATTTTATGCGTGTATTTCACAGCAGATCCTAATTGTAAATTGGTTGTAGAAACTTCATTGACTTCCTGTCTGTGACATTTCTGATGGATGGTCCCTATTTATACAGAACAGCACAGCGTGTGCAAAGTTACACGGCTCCACACCATGCTTAATGGATTGGAAGGAGAGAGCCGGCAGTCTCACTGTGAAGAGAATCATCCGCTTCCTTTTTGGGCAGCAGTCAGAAAAGTCCAGTGTACAACACAGGCTGTGAAAGTCTTACTAAGCTGACTCAAGTCCTGGCACTTCTACAAAACCTTCCTGGGTTCCAGAAGAACAACTCAGCCCTGAAAATAACAATGGGGATTGCAGCGTTTAGGGCATAGCCACTGGGGTAGACCAGCAGACCCCACCTGGGTTACTTTGTGGTGTGTGTCTGTCCATCCTTCCTCATCCGAAAAGATGGAGATAACTTATTTTGTCGGGGTGGGGGCTCTTAGTCCCTTTGGGCTACTATAATAAAATACCATAGATCGGGTAGCTTATAAACAACAGAAAATTATTTCTCATAGTTCTGGAGGCTAGGAAGTCCAAGATCAAGGTGCCAGCAGATTCAGTGTCTGGTGAGGGTCCACTTTCTTGTTTATAGATGGCACCTTCTTACTGTGTCCTCACGTGGTGAAGGGGACAAGGCAGACCTCTGGGGATTCTTTTATAAAGGCACTAATCCTATTCGCCAGGTGATTAGATCTCATGACCTAATCACCTTCCAGTGGCTCCACCTCCTAATGCCATCACATAGGTTTCAACACATAAATTTTGTGGAGGATACAAACATTCAGACCATAACAGATTTTTTTTTTTGGTGTGTGTGTGTGTGTGTGTGTGTGTGTGTGATTTTTGGCAGGACTGCTCACCTGTTCCACCACAATCCAGTTGACTAGATTCATGTCACCTGATTTCCTACCCTCTCACTCTCTTGAATCGATCCCATCAAGTCTTTGAGTTTGTAAACACTCAGAACTTTGTTGGAGTTGAGTGTGTATGTGTTTGCTTCTGTGCATTTGGAAGAAGGAGGGACTTATTAATAATAATAAGGAACTGCATCCCTCTCTCCTTCCCCAGCTCCTATTATTGTCAAGGAATGGAATCCCTTCATCTCTCATTATGGGGCAAGAGGAGAACACAGCTATCTAACTTTACTCTAGGGAAAGAGTAGAGAGGACCCTCCTGAGTCTCCTTCCCTAGAAGTAAACAAACTATGCACAGACAAAGAAAGAGACTATCACACAACCTCCATTTGATTTTGAGCTGTCTTGGCCAGGTGGAACTGAGGTGAGAGGAGCTACACAATAAAAGGTAGTGTGGCGCTCAATCACGGTCTCTCTTATTTCTGAGTCACAAGCGATCCTCAGCTTTCATGCTTTCTTTCTTTCTTTCTTCTTTCCAAAAATTCACAATTTGCATATTACATTTTGACATCCCCAAATAGTTTTCCATGTGTTGAAATTGGCCTTTCAGTCACTACCTCCTAATAATGATTTTGAGCCATTTCAGGGTGTGGGGGGACTTGGGGTGCTGCTTGCCAGAGATCATGTGATGGAGAAAGAGTCAGGTCTCTATTGATTCAGTGGCAATTGGTGGTGGGTACCCTTCTCCCACCTTAGACATGGAAACAATAATGGTCCCCAGTTCTCCTCCACCAGGTGCCAAGGGGCACCAGTAAGTCTCCAGACCACTGAGATCCTGGACTCTGTTCTCCTGGACCACTCCCCTCCCCAACCTCCTTGCCCATCAGACCACACTGACCTCACTCTCACTCCTTCTGTGGAGGGATGGTGGATGGTGCTGTGTGCGGATGGGGAAATTTCCCAGTCCATAGTAAGGATTTGTTCTGCAGTGACAGAAGAAACCTTATTCCCCACCACTGTGCATTGCCAAGGGTAGGTCCCTGAAAGTTCATCCAGTGACCTTGGATATCACTTGTTTTTAAATAAGCTTTTTATGAAAGCACAATATACATGCAGGAAAGTGCACCAATCGTAAGTGTACAGCTTTGATGAATTTTCACAAAGTGAATGCCCCTGTGTGACCAAAACAGCATCCTAATCACTATCACCAAAAAATTAACCACTATTTTCATTCATCGTAAAATATCTTCACCTATTGTTGATATTATATAAATGAAATCATATAGTATCTACTCTTTTATGTTTAACTTCTTTGGCTCAATAGTATAGTTACTAGGTTTATTCAGGTTTTTCTATGTAGCAAATGTACAATTTCATTGTTGCATCATTTACTACTATATGAGTGTGTCACAATTTATTTATTTGGCTGTTTTTGGACTTTTCCCCCAATATTGGGATATTATGAATAATGTTGCTTTGAACATTCTGTTACATGTCTTTTGGTGCATACATGTGTTTTTTCTTTTGGATATATACCTAAGCATGGAATTTCTCAGGGTCTTAGGGTACTTTTGCTTTTGTAAGCACTCCCAAAGAGTTTTCCAAAGTGACTGCTAATTTAAGCTCACATCAACAGCAGTATAAGAGTTTCAGTTGCTCCACATCCTCATCAGTCTTTTTAAATTTTAACTATTCTGGTAGGTGTGCAGTGGTATCTTATTGTGGTTTTAATTTGCATCACTGTGTGACCAATGGTGTGTAGAATCTGTGTGATCAATGGTGTATAGAATCTGTTCATGTGTTTGTTGACTATTTTGATATCCTTTTCGTGAAGTGCTCATTTGAATCGTTTAGTCACATTCTATTGGGTTATCTGTGTCTTTCTTATTGATTAGGAGTTCTCTCCATATGCTGGATATGACCCCATTTTATTCAGTGGTGATTTCTGATTTTAAAAAAGTTTTAGATCTTAGAAAAGTTCAGTTTATCAATCTTTTACTTGCTTGTTACTGCTTTTGTGTTCTGTTTAAGAAAACATGGCTTCCTCCAGGGCTGTGCTTATATTGTCATCTGGAAGCTTTATTATTTTACCTTTTACATTTAGATCTAGAATTAATCTGGAATTGATGTTTGTTCACAGTGTGAGGTAGGGGCCAAGATTTTTGATTTTTCTTCACGTGGATATTCTCCAATCCCAATATCATTTATTAAATAGAACAAAACACCTTATGCTTATGGGTTTGCAGTGTCACCTTTGGCTTATATCAGGTGACTTTGTAATACAGTGTGTGTTCTATGTTTGGACTTCCTATTCTGTTCCATTGGTCTCTCTTCTACCCTTTCACCAATATCATGCCATCTTAATTACTGTAAATTTGGTAATCTGTAGTCTAAGATCTTCCATTTTGTTCTCATTCAAGTTTTCTTGTTTATCTTGGTTTCGTCCATTTCCATATAAATGATATAATAGAATCAACTGTCAATTTCTATTGCAAAACCTACTGGGATTTGGGGTTGCTTTAAATCTTTAGATCAATTTGGGGATAATTTACAGCATTACAATACTGAATCTTCTGGTCAATGCTTTCACCTATATTCCACTGGCTTTCTAGCCACTGGCCTGTGTCTTTGTAAATATACACAATTATTATTTGTCAATTAAAAATAAAAGAAAAGAGAGAGGGAGGCTGCTGGGTCTTATGGGGTTGAGAACCACACTGGCTTGCTGTGAGTTGTATTTCCCCCTTTAGGGCTTACTTGTTTGAAGTAAAAAAAAAAAAAAAAAAAAAAAATTAGCAAAAGACTTTAGAGGAGAACCATTTTCTTCAGGGATTCTCAAGCCTCAATGTTGACTCAAATTTTTTATCTCTGTAGCCTGTGAGATGACAAAAGCTCTTTTTAGAGCTTCTCTGTTTTTTAGATTTCACCTTCTCAGCCATGCTAAGAATCTGCAAATTCCCCCATGAAAAAAGTAGTGTGCCAATGCTGAACTCTTCACAAGCACTTTTCTCTGCAGTGTCTTGGCCACTTGATATCCTACTTGCCATGGAAGCTTTCTGATGCCTTCAAAAAAATTTATTTTTTTTAAATTTTATGCAGTGTTTCTAGTTTTCTTGGACTTCAACAAGCAAATTCATCAGAGCTAGAAGCAAAACTATCCTAGTTATCTCACTTATTTATATCTTTTTTGGTCTGAGGGAAGAGAAATACTTAGATAAACAATATATAAGGATTTTATAAAATATCTTAGCATTCCAAGGAAGGAAGTGCTGTCCTTAAAGCTTGTATGTTTACTGTTCAATATTCAGAGACTGGACTTTCAAAGATGTAAATTGTTGGGTTGGAGGTAGAGAGTTGCTTTTATGTAAATCCATGTTTGTCCTGGTCATGGAAACAGCTTATAGCTTCCCTTTGTATCTTAAAAGGAGATGTTCAGCAATCACTCATTGAATTGAATTGAACTAGAAACAGGAAGCTTTGCAGAGGGAGGGAGGAGTTCTGCCAGCACAATCAGAAAGGGTGGTTGAATCTAAGACTGCCAGTGAAGGTCAGTTGGGTAGCAAGAGGGCTGTGGCCTTGGGCCCAGGCAGACCTAGATGTGAGTTCTGGCTCTGTCACTCACCTCCTCTGTTACTCTGGGTAGGTTTGAGGAGTCTGAGGCTTGTTTGAATTGGTATGTCCCATTGGCAGTCAGTTATACGAGTCTTAGGATGAGAGCTGATAACTGTGATTCATGAGAATGAGATGTTTTTCCATTTGTTTGTGTTGTCTGTGATTTCTTTCATCAGTGTTTTGTAGTTCTCCTTGTAGAGAGCTTTCACCTCCTTGGTTAAATATATTCCTAGGTATTTTATTTTCTTTGTCGCTATTGTGAATGGTATTGAGTCCTTGATTTGACTTTCAGCTTGACCTTTATTAGTCTATAGAAATGCTACTGATTTGTGATTTTGTAACCTAAGACTTGCTAAATTTATTTATTAATCTTAGGAGTCTTTTGGTGAAGTCTTTAGGGTTTTTTAGAAACAAGATCTTATCATTAGCACACAGGGATAGTTTGACCTCCTCTTTCCCAATTTGGATACTCTTTTTATCTTTTTATTGCCTAATTGCTCTGATTAAGACTCCTAATCCTATGTTGAATAGAAGCGGTGACAGCAGGCACCCTTGTCTCCTTCCAGTTCTTAGGGGGAATGCTTTCAACTCTTCCCCATTCAGTATGATGTTGGTGAGTGGGTTTGTCTTATGTGGCTTTTATAATTTTAAGGTATGTTCCTTCTGTGCCTAGTTTATTGAGAGCTTTTGTCATGAAAGGGTGCTGGATTTTATCAAATGCTTTTTATGCATCTATTTAGATGATCATATGGTTTTTGTTTTTGCTTCTGTTTATATGGTGAATCACGTTTATTGATTTGCATATGTTGAACCATCTTTGCATCCCTGGGATGAAATACACATGATCAGGTGAATTATCTTTTTGATGTTGTCAAATTCAGTTTGCTAGTATTTTATTGAGGATTTTTGCATATGTGTTTATAAGGGGTATTTGTCTATAGTTTTCTTTTTTGTTGTTGTTTTCTTTCCTGGCTTTGGTATGAAGATGATACTGGTTTTATAGAATGAGTTAGGGAGGATTTCTGTAGGATAGCTACTAGTTCTTCTTTGTAGGTCTGGTAGAATTCAGCTGTGAATCCATCCTGTCTGGGGATTTTTGAGGGGAGATTTTTTATTACTGCTTCAATCTCTCTGCTTGTCATTGGTCTATTCAGGATTTCTATTTCTTCTGATTCAGGCTTGGGAGGGTGTGTGTTTCCAGGAATTTATCCATTTCCCATTTCCTCTAGGTTTTCTGGTTTGTTTGCGGAGATGTTTTGTAGTATTCATGGATGATATTTTGTATTTTCACAGTATCAATTGTAATGTCTCCTTTTGCATTTCTGATTGAGCTTATTTTTTTCATCAATCTTTTGTATTTTTTTTGTTTGTTTTCCATTTCATTTAGTTCTGCTCTGAATTTTTTTTTTTTTTTCCTACTGCTGGCTTTGGATTTGGTATGTTGTTCTTTTTCTTTTTCCTTGAGATATGACATTAAGTTGTTAATTTGTGATCTTTCTGTCTCTTTGATGAAGGCATTTAAGGCTATGAATTTTCCTGTTAGGACTATTTTTGCTGCATCCCATAGATTTCAAGAGTTTGTGTCCCGTTTGTCATTCACTTCAAGGAATCTTTTGATTTCTGAGGCCCAGGAGATGAGAATAAAGCTTTTTGGCTGGCCTGAGGATGTATCTGCATGGGTGGTCCATGAAGCTGTTTCTTATGCCCTGATTGTGGGATTGGGGCCTTTGGGCTGGCCAGAGGTGTGTCTCTTGGCTAGGAGGGCACTGTGGGGCTATTTCTCAGGTTCTGAGTGTGGGCTTATAGCCACTCTGCCAGCCTGGGGCCATATAGGCTGCTCTGTGGCTCAGGGACCTCTCCCACTCAGGGGAGGGCACACAGTGGTCTGGCCAGCTCCAGGGTGGGTTTGCACTGGGTGAGATTGCCAGACTATTCCTCCAGCTGTAAGTACAGGTGGCAGGGATTGGTTTCACTGCTCTGCAGGACCAGAGTCACAGCTGATCCTGGGCCCAGACTCCATGCAGCTGGGGTCCTGGCCTTTAGTCACCCATGTGGACTTCGCTTGATGAAGATGGATCCCCAGTGCTGGAGAAGTACAATGGTTACTGGCCCCCAGGGCAGGGTGCACTCCAGAGGTGGCCCTGGTCTCAAGATGGCACTGTGCTGTAGCAGCCTGACTCACAGGGGATAGGTAGGGGAAGGGGAATACACACCTTGCACTCCTAAGTTGAAGTGATGCAGCGGCTTTGCTTCAAATTAGGAGCAAATTAGAGTTACTCTCCAAACTAGGCTCACAGCATTTGAGGACTGTGGGATTCTCCTGTGTTAAGGACTATAGGTATTTGCAGTGGCATTGGGACCTGGTGGATTCTTCTACTTACCTTTTCCCCACAAGGGGAAGTCTCTCCTCACTGCAGGCCTATCCAATCATGGTGGGGGAGATGGAGCTGCAAAGGTCAGTGCCTCCATGCTGCCCTCCTGGGCTTCCAATCACTGCAGGTGCCTCTGCACTCCAGCACTCCCCCTTATAAGCTCCACTCAAATCTTACTGTTTATTCATTGCCTTGGTCATTTCTTGTGTGGGGGTGGGTGAGCACCAGGAGTCTCTAGTCAGTCATCTTGGTGATAACACTCTCTCTATCTCTCCATTTTATGACTGGAGAGACTGAGGCAGAGAGGCAGTACCTATGCAAAATAAACCACACAGCCACAGAAGAAAAGAGCTCCCAGATTAAGGGCATTTCTAGGAAGGGAATATGGAGGGTTGGTGGTGGAGGGGAACTGGAGTGGGGAGAAGAACATGGCAAAAGAAGTGGGAAAATGCATACTTTTTTTTACAATTTTGCCATGGATTAGCCTTGGCTGGTTCTTTCATTTGGGACTGTGGGTTAACTAAGAGGAAGGAGCTACATTTGAGTCTCAGTCCTGTTGTGAACTAATTATGCAGACTCTGGAAATTCAGAGTACTTCTCTGAGTCTTGATTTCTTTTTCTATAAAGTAGAAAAGATGGCACATCCCTTGTGGGTTGTCATAAAGATCAAATGCAATAGTGAATTTCCAAGTTCTCTGTAAATAAAAAGATTATGTATTTTCAGGTTTTATTATGCAGGCTATCATATGACGTTGTCTCTCAGTTATTACTTGCGTTTTTATCTTTTGCAGTGTATTCTGTTTACTATCCTCTGGGTTCTTTCATTTGTCACACAGAAAGTGTTGGTCATACTCAGCTGTGATCCAGGGACCTGTGATTTGTGGTTTCATGCTATTTCTCTTATATCAAATGGCTTTTCCTACAATTCTGTCACTTTCAGAAAATGAAATGAAAACACAAAGCAATCCTTTCCACCTGGATTTTGACACTTCTCCAATGTTCCTATCTCCTTTAGTGAAAATGAGTTTTCTGAATCCTGAACCCAGATTTACCCTGGGGCTCATGGGGCTGCTCACACTACATGGTGCTTGTGGGCCTGGAGATATTAAGCAGAGCGCATTGGTACTGGCGCAGGGCCAGGACCAGGACATGTGGAGGAAATTTGTCTTTAGCTCCTTCAACCTCTCTGTGTCCTCCCCTGACCTCCTACAGTATTCTTGTTGTAAATGTCACTCACTCCTTGAATATTATCACCCTCTGAGAGGCCAGGGTCATTTATATCTTTAAGAAGTGCCTTAGCTGCATTTTCAATATCTAGGGCAATGTTTCTCAAAGTGAATTCTACAGAGCAGAGCTCTGTGATATGTTTCTTGGTACAAAGGTTCTAGGGTCAAATGTATTTGGCAGACTCTGCTTAGGTTGCTCTTTTGAATATTTTATAGATCCTTAAGGTATATCTTATTACAGGCTCTGAAAATTCCTTCTTTTTATTTATTGGCCCATTTTTTCTTGAAATGTTTTTTTCCAGCCTTGTTTTTACTTTCTTCTCCTTCTGGGACTCTTAGTACACATGTGATGTTGTCCCATATGTTCCCATATGCACTGCCCCACCAATCTTTTTTTCTCTGCTCCTCAGATTGGATAATTTCTGTTGATCCATTGTCAGGTTCACTGAATCCTTCTTTTACATTTTCAATTTGCTACTAAGCCCATTTAACTACTTTATCTCAGTTTCCAATTCTAGAGGTTCCATTTAGCTCTTTAATCTGGTTTTCTTTCTTTTTCTTTTTAATTTTTTTGCTGTGTTACACTATCTGTTCATTCATTTGTATTACATTTTCCTTTAATTCAATGAGCATATTTATATTAGTGGCTTTAAAGTTTTAATCTGCTAAAAAATAAATTTATGTTAGTTCAGGTTTGGTTTTCAATTGACTTTTCCCTCCCCTAAAGGTCATATTTCCATATTTTCTGTTTCCTTGCGTGTCTAGTACTTTTGAACTTTTGTTGAACAAAATGAATGAAATGGATTGATTTTTTTTGGAAGTGGCTCAATTAATATTTGGTCACCTTGAACTTGTGTTGATCTGGTTTTGTGTTTTGTAAGATTAATCTGGGGAAAAAAAAGCCTAACATGTTTCTCAGGCTCTAGATTTTGGGGGATTTAATCTCTAAACTCTGTCTCTGTTTATAGATCTTATCATATATGGATTTTGGGATCTGTTAGAGTGTGTCTAGTGTAGGCCTTACTATGGCTTTTGGTCTTTAAACCTGAATCAGGGCCCTTCTGTTTTCTCAGCTTGATGCCCAGAGAGGGTATTAACAAGGTGTTACTGAGGTCTTGCTACCCTCTCCCTGGGCCAGAATTTCAACTTCCTGGACACCATCCAACCTCTAATATCTCTATTCTACCCTCTGTGGCAAGCCTCAGTAACCTCACCTTTTGCTTGTACAGCCCAGCCCTCTACAATCGCTATAGTTTTCTCCACTCCAGTGCCTGCTCCACACATTCCAGCCCCTCCACCCATTCATCTCAGTGAGGCTACTCTGTTATGCTTGGATTCCTGTCCATAGTCAGGAATTACTTCCCTCACAATCATGAGGCTCATCTCAAATGGTAGTCACATTGTCCTTGCCTTCAAACCCACTAAGCTCAGATAACAAATCTCAAGTTCCCATCTTTAAGCCTTTGTTTGTTTCCAAATTCCAAACAAGTAACAGTTGAATGCAGGAAATAGAAATCAATTTATGTATTTAAAGCAAAAAAGCATTTAGTATAAGGAATTCTGTGCTAGCAAAATCATTGGAAGGGATTACTCCCAGATCAGCATAGAATTGATTCACAGGGATGCTTCCATTTCTGAGGCTGCCAGGGAGCTTTCTGGATTCAAGGACCTTTGCTCCCATTTCAAATGCAAGAACAGAAAGCTGGAAATTAGACCCTGCAATGCGACTAAGAACTTTCTTCCCAACAGAAGCAATATAAAAGAGAGCAGATAGATTGGCTTAGCTTATTTTTGCCTTTCAAATCCCACTCAAATACATATAATTGTTGGAATCTAATTTGTATTCAGACCTTAGCTGCAAGGGAGTCTGCACAATGTGAATTCTAGATTTCCAGTTTTCCCTAGAAGAACCAGGGGAAGAAGTTTGAATGAGCCAATCCACACAGCTTTCGTGTTCTCTGCTTAGAATTCCATTTTCCTTCAGGACATACCTCCAATGCCTCCTCCTCCTTGGACCTCGTTTCTTAATCTCCTGTCATGTAGCATCAATACTCATTACAATGTTTTTATAATTTTGGTGGTTATTTTTCCTTATTATGGAAAAATAAAGCTCTATGGGTTAGGGACTGTGGCTTATTCATTCTTCAACCCTAATATCTAGTCCAATAGCTATCACATATGGCTCAATACATGTCTATTGAATGAATGAATGAATGAATCATAAGGAATAGTGGCAATTTTACATCTTCAAATTATATAACATAGAAAGATGCCCCTAAAGGTGGAATGGCCTTGAAGACAGGCTGACTTTTGCCTCCTTATTCAGATTCTTTCTATGTCAATTGACCAGTAAAGATTGAAAAATTTCCCCCAACTGATTATCTGGAGCTGGGAAGAGGAGATAGATGGTGCTTTGACTGAATTCCACAAGATCTTTTAAAACAAATTCAGTCACAGTGGTTTGGGTGTGTAACTGCAATTTTGGGCCCAGGGAGACCATTCTGAGCCCTGGATCCAGGCTTTCAGAGATGCGTAATAAGTCATTCACCACCTGAACGTTTCTTACCTATTGAGTTGGAAGAGGAAATACTCCTTTGGGAGGTAACACATGCATGTGCCAAGCAAGGGGCTTTCCCTGCAGTGGCCGAGATGGATGGTTTGTCTCCTGCAGGCAAACACTCCTCTCCCCAGTAGAGTCCTTCCTGGCCCTGGCCCATCTCTAAATCCAGCCCATTAATAACACTGGCCCAAATTCTGCCCCCTAGAACTCAGCAATTGTGCTAGAGCTTGTTTCAGGCCTGGTCCATCTCATTGGAATTTGTGACTGGTCCCGTATACAATGGGGAGAACCTGGGAGAACCTGGGGTTATTAGGAGGGTACTGGGCTTAGCACCAGAGAACCCGGCCCCCGTTTTCCAGCTTTTCCACTGATGAGACCCATTGATATCCAGGATGGAACAGCCATCAAACCTACTTGCAGCTGACCTGGTGTATGAAAGCAATAAATGCCTAGGGTGTGTCACTGAGGCTTTTGCAGAGCTTGCTTTGCAGCATTATTGTGGCAATAGATAACTGATACCCTGACAATCTTCTCATTAATAATAACGACACTATTCACTCAACACATATTTACTGAGCACTTATTTCATGCCAGGCACCATCCAAGTTTTCCAGCCAGTGAGGGAGGCCCTGGTTGTGATACACTGTCATACCTGCATGTTACTAAAGGTAAGCCTATCATTTACAACTCGAAAGAATGTGCTAGAATTTAGGATTATTTATAATCATGCATTTGTTTCTATGTGTGTGTGTGGCAGGGAGGATATTGGTGTCAGTCCCTGAGGGACTGCTCAGTTCTGGGAATGAATTCCAAATAAAGTCCCTAGACCTGCAGAGGGGAACCTGGATTAGGTGACTCCACCCTGCACTTCACGCCCACCCCTCATTTCCAGCACAGAAGGTATGACCTGAGTGAGCCACATTTGTTTCTAACTGTAACCAAAACCATTAGAGAAAATATCTGGGGGAGTATAGCTAAGTTCCAAATATGCAATATGGAGATGATGTTCTGTGGATGTATAGGAAAAGGTAAGATCAAAAAGTGATAGAGATTTGACTTGGCAAATAATCTTGATGATCTTGACTGTATTTACATATTATAGTGATTTTATAGTTTACATTATCTTAGGGACATTAATACAGGTATTGCTACTGCTTCTATAATTTCTTGGGCTCCTACTACGTGCCAGTTATGAACTAAACACTTTATATATTAATACATTTTCTTATTTAATTCTCACAACAGCCTTTGCAGTGATAGGTAGGTACTTTTTGTATTCCCATTAATAGATGAGAACACTGAAGCCCAGAGAGGATAAGTGACTTGTCCATGGTCACACAGTTAATTAGTGGTAGAACCAAGATTCAACCCAAGTCTGCTTGCCTCTAAACCATGACCCTGTACTGCTTCTGGGTGCACTTGGTCCTTGATATAATCCTGTGGGAAAGACAATTCATATAAAATCTTTTAATCCTCGCTTTGTAAATTAAGAAGCCAACTTTCAGGAAAGCTATAGGATCTGTCCAAGGCCAATTAACTAGTTAGTAGCACAGCAAGTTCAGTCCAGTATTTTGAATATATCTCATTTTAGTTCACTTTTTAAGGGCCAGAACATAAATTCAGTGAATTCATTCGGATTCTTTGGGTAGCTACTAGGCTAGGAGCAGAGGCTGCTGAAGGTGAGAAACATGTCCATTCTGTGGTCAGGATTTCATCTCTTAAATCTGGGAGTGGAGACAGCTGGGTCCAATATTTGTTTTCAATTGAGTGCATCAAAACAAAGCTGGGAAGCTTTTTTTGTTTTCTGCTGTGGGTGAGTTAAGCAAATGGCAAGAGCAGTTTTGTGTGTTGGGGCTTCAACTTTCGAGAGAACCCATCTGGACGCCTCCTCTGCAGCTGCGGGGCATTTAGGAGCCCATTTGCTCTTGGCTCGGTCCAAAGGCTCCGCCTCCGACTGGTCTGTTTCTCCCTCCATTGAAAGAAGCACCTTTCCATGTCTTTATCTCCCACTTCCCGAGACGTGAGCCAAGACACGCCCTCCACAGATGGCACAATTAAACCTGGAGGACCCCGCGACCCCCTGCTCGACAGCCGAGATAAGGAAAGCTGATTTTTCTGCAGAGGACTTTTTCTACATGAATAGAAGGTGAGGTTTCCCTCTTGTCTAAAAAGTTGTTCTTACTGTATTCTAAAAGCAAAAGGAATTTTCAAGGTTATCTAACTCAAAACAATTTTAAAATTAATCTTGTTTTCCATTTGTTTATTCAATACATGTGCGTATATGTGTGTACAAATAGGTAAGTAGATGCCTGGCAGGCCCAATACCAGGCACAAGGCAGCCGTGATGAAGGAAGTAGGTACAGACTCCATTTATACAATGTAGCCAATATAGGGGGGGAACCAGACATTAAATGAATTAAATAAATTATAGCAAAAGTAAATATATAACCACAACATATGCTGTATGCTATCAAGCACATAAAGGAGCTTCGAGATTGTGAAATGGGTAGACCTCACCTGTTTAGGGCCAGGAGCACCTTGGGAGGACGTGTTCTTTAGGATGAGATGAGCACTAGGCTAGGAAGTCCAAGGTACTGGCGCTAGGACTATCTATTGTTCACTGCCCATGTGAGTTTGGGCAAGTTCGCTCCTTCTTGTCCTAGATTCTCTTACCTCTGTCAGTGCAAAGAATAACACCTGCCCTACCTGCCGCAGGGGAAGAAATGTGCACCCCCCTGTGGCTGAGCTCTGGGGAGACACGGGCCCCGGTGAGCGCAAAGTAGGAGTAGGATGTGGTCGTGCTGTGGCAGAGGACACCTAATGCCACGGGAGCTGAGCGAAAGGAGATGTCACCTCTAGATGGGGGCGGCAGGGGCGTGGCATTTGAGCTGGACATTGTAAGTAGAGAGGGTTTGAGTGGGAGAGGTGGGGTTTGGAGGTGTCCGGGGTGAATGAATAGCCCAGGCCAAGGGGAAGAGGTAGCGTTGCACAGGGACGCAGGCAGGTCAGACTGACGCTGCTGGGGGAACATGTTTCTGGCAGGAGCTTACAGGGCTTTGTGTGCAGCCTAGACTTGGATTGCCTCTGCCCTTCTGTAACTGGGTTCCTGTTTGTTCCTCTCCGGGTACTGGAGAAGCGAGCATCGTGCTGTCTGAAGGATGGTTAATGAAAACAAGCACAAGTGCTCACTCTTTTAATTAAAAAGCAAAATCCCTTCATAAATGAAGGCCAACCGTTGCTGCAGCTGCTCTTCTTGGAGCCTGGGGGGATCCGGCTGGTGCACAGTGAGCAGAGAGGGGCTGAGGAAGCCGTGCGGTGGTGGGGAGTGGGGTGACGTGCTTCCATTTGGACTAAACCCACCCCCACCCCGTACTGGCTCTGCCTGGCCCTGACCTGCTGAGAAGCAACACTGCTGGCTCTAGCGATGGGCTTTCATCCTGTTCTGCTCCATTTCAGCCTAAAACACAACCACTCAGCCCCCAAGGAACTCTGACCCACTTCCCTGCTTGTGCTGTTGAGAGAGGCAGCGTGAGAGCGGAGAGCCTGTAGCACGTGGGGTTCCGATTGATTTTTCTCCTTCTACTGAGATCTTTCTGTTTGTCTGCACTTTTTCTAAGAGATGACATTGTGCAGCTGTTAAGAGTCTGGGTCCTGGAGATGGGCTGCCTGGATTTGAATCCTGACTTTGTCACATGCTTGCTGTTTAACCTTGGGGCAACTGTTCACCCTCTCTGTGTCTCAGTTTCCTCCTCTGCAAATAGAGATGAGAATACTATCTTTCTCATTAGGCTGTTGTAAAGATTAAAATATTTAATTTATGCAAAGCCCTTCGACCAAAGCCTAGCACATAGTAAGCACTTTATATATTGTAGTAGCCAGCTGGTACTTTCTGCCAAACATGACCCCTTCTATTTGGGAAAAAGTTTTTTTTCCCCCTTGGTTAGCTCATCAAGTTCAAAAAGTCCTCTTTACAAAATCATGCTCCCTTCTGTATTAAGCAACACAGTAAAAAGCAGCACACAGATAAAACCCCACAACTAGCCAAGGCTTGGTACTTAAAAAAATCAGTCCCCCGGGCCAGCGTGGCCACCGCCTACTGTGCCTCAGGAGGGCTCTGCTTCCCATTTAAGTCTCGGGCACATCCTTGATCTCCACTCCTCTTGTTGGGCCTGAGCACAGTTGAATCAGGACATGCTTTTGAGATAAAAATCAATAGAAACTAGGGGAGCACAGTGGCAACATGAGTAGATAAAGAACCAAAGACAAGGCTGATTCACCCCAGGTCGTCGATTATCTGCTCTAAGATTCTTCTCTCCCTTCCCAACCCTCTTACGATGTTCAAACTCTTTCCCTAAGCCACTGACACAACTTCCAGGGCATCTTTTCTTGGCTTCTGATTCCTCCTTGCAGATCTGGGTGGCGAACCAGCTGCTTAAAGGAGACTTTCTGTGCTGCACACAGGTCAGGACGTCCAACCCTAACACAGTGCAATAGTGCAAAACCTCAGCCACATAACAACCAGAAAATACACATCATGAGGGTGACATAAGTACAGAAACAGGCGGAATTGTGCCCAAATACTGCAGTCTTTTCAATTTACAAAGAAAAAGAAAAAAGGTGGGTGAAGTACTTAAAAGTACTTCCCAAAGCACAAGGCTGTAGGATTGCCCTGGAAGGGCCCTCACCCAGCATCTCTGACTGTGTTGGGGCTTATGGTCTTTCTGATGAGAGATTTGGTGCCTCCATTGTAGGCAAAGGCTGCTTGATCCCTCATGGAAGAATCACAATTAATATATAATTCTTTATTTTGATTATTTGAATGCGATAGATTCCACTTACTGAGCACATACTGTGTTACAGTCATGGGGCTGAATGCTTTACTTGCCTTATCTCATTTAATCTTCACAACGACCATACAAGGTGGGTATTTTTATCTCCATTTTATAGATAAAGAAGGAGAAATTCATAGACATTAAATAACACAGAGAGATTAAAGTCATACAGACAAGAGGTAGCAGAGCTCGAGCTTAAACTAAGACTTCCTGAATCCCAGCCAGGCCTCTCCCCAGCTGTCTGCAGCCAGTCCCAAGCAGGGTGACGTTTGCAGTTCAGTGACAGCGGCATACGCTGAAAGGACCTGCGTCCTGATCATTGTGCTGTCAAGACGCCTGGGGAGGGATAGCCGCCGTCTTGCTGAGTCCCCACACGGCCTTTCCTCTGAGCAGGCACTCCTGTGTCTCTTCCTCTTCTTGTGAGGGCACCAGCCTTATGGGACCTCATTGAACTTAATTACCTCCTTTGAGGTCCTGTCTCCAAATACGGTCACATTGGAGGTTGGAGCTTCAACATATGAATTTTGGTAAGTGGTGTATCCTCTGGGCCGTCCTGTTGAACAGAGTCCTTTAGTGCGATCTACAGCCTTATATGGTGTACCCACTTGAGCGTGTCCACTTCTAGAGTCTATTATTCCCTTCTTCCACTGCGTCCCACAACAATCTGGCATTTCTTCCGCTTAGTAGGAGACATCTTTTTTTGCTTGCTTCTAGGAGCCATCCTAACAAGCTTTGCAGCAGTTCATGGGACCTTGCCTGGGATTACTCCGGTATCCCGTAAGAATAATTCAGAATTATTACACTCACCCTTGTCCAGCTATATGTTCTGCCCCTCTGTCGGGCACCTAGGAGTTCAGTCCCACATATGTTCTCCCAGCTGTCGTGGGAACATGCTGACTAGGTCAAGTAGAGCCCTTCCCTCCCTTTCCAGCCCGGGTACTTCTTTAGGTGGGTTATGTTGTGACTGAGCCTTAGCCTAAACATAAACCCACTGGCCAGGAGGGTAGATGGGGCCAGACCCTGAAGGGTGTGCTGTTTGCTTTTAGGCCGGAGGACTTTGCATTGTCTTTTAAATGTTGGGGCAGGTGCTAGCTCTTATAAGGGACCAGTGGCTCATTTCTGAATGTTTGGAGTGTTGCTCTTTTATCAAGGTAGCACACATGCCATGCATCAGGTGCTTATTATTTTGTAATCAGGACTGTCCTTGGCATAGAAGCCTTGCCTGGGTTGGAATCTTAACCATGTTTGGAGTTTAGCCACTCTGATAATTCAGCCCTGGACCTGCTTCTTAGTTTTCTCTGCCTTTTTCCTACGGGAGAGGGAAGTCTCTTTACATGCTACCAAGGAAGCCCTCTGGCTTTCACACTTTCCTTTTAATTGCTGTTTAATTACTTTTAGCTGTTCATTTTTTTTTCCCAGTGCGTCCATCAAAACTTAGCAAAGGCACTCAGTTTGACTGTTCTTATGGTAACTATTCCCCCATATTTCTCAAATATGTGATGCATCACACTAGCTAATGTATACTTTTTCCTTCATTATCCTGTCCCAGTTCACAGTTGGTGAAAGTTTTTATAAATGCATTGCTACTCTTCCAGAGGCTACATGTCACCTCCCAGCAGTAATTGGACCCTATTTCCAGCTGGGTAGATCAAGCTCCAAATTCCCATTGTATTAATAATATCTACTTTCTTGGACTACTCCAAGGACCAAATGCAATAGGTTGGATTTCCTGGGACCCAGACTCTGACCGAGAGATTAGCATGCAGGATTTATATTAGGGGATGCTCTTAGGATCAATGCTTATGGAAGGGAAGAGAAGGGGGGAAAGAGAAGGGATGGTCAGAGGGACAATTTGAGCTGCAAAGCAGCTCCAGTGGAGCCCTGGCAATGCAATGGGGAGCTCTGCAGCTGAAATGGCTTCTCTGAGTTGTCCTGAGTTGGGACCCTTTTGTGACCCATTGATGTGGGTCACCCTGGGAAATAGGCCAGATCTTGGGTGAGGTTGCTCCTTCAGCTTAATCCCCATGTGGCTATTTAAAGTGAAATTTAGAATAATTATAATTAAAATTAAATAAAATTAGAAATTCAGCTCCTAATTTGCATAGCCACATTTCAAGTGCTCAGTAGCTGCATGTAGCTCACAGTTACCATATTGGACAGCACAGGTGCAGGACATTTGCATCACTGCAGGAAGCTCTACTCAGGTTATCAAAGACGGGCTTCAGTGTTAGAGAAGGACTCTTTCAGGTGTCCCCCAACTCTTAGGGTTCTTTCCTTCAGGGGTCCCAACTGAAAACCTGGGGTGCTTACCAAGGAAACTTATCTTTATTAGCCCTAAACTCCAGTTTTTGTTCCCCCAGCCTCACAAGCCTGTTGGAGGCTCTGCCAAGCATGTCAGGCCCTCAGACCCCAAGTTCAAATCAACAAATGAAATAAAGAAAAAAGTGATATATAATGTGGGGCTCACATTTCTGTGCTTTCCTTCTCCTTAGAAACTTAGTCCCTGTGCTCTCACTGACTGAGTAGTTTCCAAAGCCTTTAGTTATTTTTTAAAAAACATTTTTCCCAATTTTGCTTTTGATTTGCTTTGTTCTTGGCAGGAGTATCGATTGGCAATAAACTAGCCTGCCACTGCCTGGATTTGCTATCTATTGCCTACTTTAAAAATTTATATCCCAATTTGGCTGCCATGATGTTTTAGTCTGTTTGGGTTGCTATAACAGAATGCCATAGACTGGGTAGCTTATAAACAACAGAAATTTATCCGCTCATGGCTCTGGAGGCTGGGAAGTCCAAGATCAGGGTGCTGGCAGATTTGGGGTCTGGTGTGGCCCTGTTCTTCATGCACAGCCTTCTTGCTGTGTCCTCACGTTGGGGAAGGGCAAGCCAGTTCTCTGGAGTCTCTTTCATAAGGGCACTAATCCCATTCATGAGGGCTCTCCCCTTATGATGTAATCACCTCCCAAAGGCTGTATCTCCTAATACCATTACCCTGGGGGTTAAGATTTCAACATATGAATTTTGGGAGCACACAACAGTCAGACCCTAGCACATGACATTCTTCAACTGGCTTTTTTCTGCCTTGTTTGGCACCATCTCAGTCTGCCATGCTGGCTCCCATTACTTGAAGTTCTCTCTTGGCCTCTTATTTTTGTCCTTCAAATTTCCTCATGTTAAAATCTCTTAATCCCATTACTTTACTGCCTATAAGCTGAAAACTCTCCCCTTATTTATATATAGACCACAGCAGGTTTGGTCCCCTGCTGTATGTTTCCATGGCATCCCATAATCTTCCAATTATAACATTCATCACATATTAGCTACAAATAATCAGTAAATGACTTGATGCTACAACACAGAATTTTGGGTTAGACTTACTTAAAATAGGTCAGGATTTAACTAGGGACTCAGGCATGACTAGCACTATTGAGGTTCAAGAAGCTCTAGATGGGAGGGTAGGAACCTAGGAGAGCTGACCCTCTGAGAGCACTGGATTATTTATAAACACTTTGGAGAAACAACTGGAGTGGTTCTGCGATGAAGTACAGTGTCTTCAGTGATGAAATGTTATTACTTGTAATCCCACATGCACCAGCTGTGAAAGGCTATTTATACCTTTGCCTCTATGACTGCCTTTGCACAGCTTATGGCCTGGCTGACGTACTTCACTCCTGGGGATATCACAAGGCCAAGCTTAGAAATATTGCCCTGGCAGAATGTGGCTCAAGTTCTTTGTGAATGCTCAAGGTTGGGATTGGTCGATAATGGTCTGAAAGGCATTGTGGTGTTCTGGGAAGAGAAGTGAATGAAGGGGTAGGAGACTAGGGTTCAAGTCTGTGCTACACCACTGAAAGCCTGGGCAAGCTGCTGCTTGCATTTCCATGTATGTGTCATTAATTTATCTCTCAGCTCCTTTCCCAGTGACCATGTCAGTATAAAGTAAAGAGTGAAAGCGTGGCCTTTGCAAAAACCAGCATATTACTGACTATGGAAATGAGAGAAGCCTACCTTCTTGATGAGAGGAGCTTCAGAGTCACATCACAAGAGGAACAGGTGCAGGGAGGGAACTGAAGCTGTTTTTATAATTCATCTGGGAGGGTGGGGATGTGTGCTCAGGTAAGACCTCGCTGGGAAGGTTACATTTGGGTGTATGAAGGGAGTGATGGAGAAGTTACTCCTTTGAACCTGCAAAGGTAAGGCAGTAGCATGTGTAGTGTGCTTGATAAATAGCAAGAAGGTCTTGGGGAGGGAGTAGAGGGAACAGAAGACAGAGGTGGGAGAAAAGATCACAGGGGTGGTGTCTCCTACTAGAGGACTTGTAGGATGTGGTAAAGACCTGGATTAAGATGCGAAGTCACTGGAGAGTTTTGAACAGAGGTGTAAGGTGATTTGACTTCCTTTTAATTTACCTAGCCACTGAGTTAATAGTAGGTTTTAGGGCAGCACGAGTAGAAGTAGAGAGATCTCTTAGGAGATTGTTGCAATTATCTAAGGTGGTAGCTACTGAGGTTGTGGTAGCTACTGAGAAGTGGTGGGTTTCTGTGTGTGTGTTGTGGCAGCAGTTCCCAACCTTTTTGGCACCAAGGACTGGTTTCATGGAAGACAATTTTTCCATGGATGGGGGTTGGGGGAAAGGGGGCGGAGCTCAGATGAGCCATGGGGAGGGGAGCAGCTGTAAATACAGAGGAAGGTTTGCTGTATATTGCTCTATCTCTATTGGATAGCCTGCTGCTCACTTCCTGCTGTGCACCCCCACTTCCTAACTTTCATGGAAGACAATTTTTCCATGGATGGGGGGGGTGGAGCGTGGGTGAGGAGGAGGAGCTCTGTGGCCAGGTCACTAATAGACCATGAACTGGTACCGGTCCATGGCCTGGGGGTTGGGGACCACAGTGTTGAGGAGATGGACATCTGCTGACATAGTGGACATGGGTAAAAGAACGAGAAGTGTCAGGGAAGCTGGAGCCTTTTTGTCTTGAGCAGCTGGAGGGATAGTCACCGTTCACAGGGATGGGGAAGACTGTAACAGGCACAGACTGGGCCCTGGTGGTGAAGATCAGGAACGTGGTTTTGGACATGCTAAATCTGAAACGTCAATGCCTGTCTGTAGGGGAAAATTCATTTGTATAGGCAATAGGTTTCTCAGGCCAAACTAAGATAACTGCCGGAGTGTTTTTTCCGGCCCGGTCCCGCAATAAGCTGGCCTTCCGGTGAGGCATGAGTCCGCACACTTATGTAACAAAGGTGTTATCTCCTATATGAACCCATGTGATGACGCTTTCGCTTGGCACGTTCCCACTGTTGTTCTGAGCCGTATATAAGTGCTCGCCATGTTCTCGCTGCGCACTGCACCCCCCAACAATAAAGAGCATGTCTCATCTGCCCGATGCCGCTCGCCTCTTCTTTCAATTCCCAAAACCTGCGCCGGTGCACTCGCTGGCCACAAGGTCCCCTCCCTACACTGTCCACTGTCAACACAAATAGGATCTTACTCTATATATTCTTCTGTAATCTGACTTTAAAGCACAAAGGAATGGAATTTCTGTCCTAACTCTGCTGTGTGCATATCGAAAATATTGCATGATTTTTACTATGTCATGTATTTTGTGTCTTCATTTCCTCATGAGAAAAATGGCAATAATATGGCAAACATGTTCTCTATTACTCCAGTAGCGTTTTAGGGAATCGATGAAATGTGTGTAAAAGGATATTTTTACTAACTCATTAAAATGTTGGGGTTGTGGCTTTGACATTTGACCCCAAGGCTTCACTAGATAAGATGATTGGCACCTTTGTTTGCTAAAGTAGGAATTGAATCACAGGAGCGGCTGGATTGGGGGTGCAGGAGGGAATCACTGAACAAGGAGCCCTTGGCTTTGTACTTGCATCGCAAACCACCATTATTCTTTACTATTACAGTAATATTTTCTAATTAAAAGATTTGCAAAGGTCTCAGGAAAAACCTTTTGAATGGCCAAGGTTTTTGTAAAAACTCATTGAATCTGGGCAAACAGGAGGCTTTGAATCAAATTAACTGAGCCCAGTTCTGAGCCAGGTGTTGCTGAAGATGCAGAAGCAACACCAGGCAGTTATCAAGCATAGATTGCCAATAACTCTTAAAATTAGGGGAAAAAAAAGGTTCATGTGCACCTTGCAATCATGGCAAGATACACTCCCCTCAAGATAATACCATATTTGAGAAAGTAAATGTTTTTATTTATTTATTTTTCAAATTAAAAATCATGAAACATTCCAAACATAGAAAAATTAGAGATTTATATTATAGACACTTATATATTAATTTTCTATACTTAATACAGGTTGGCATTTTTCCATAGTCTATGTTTTAGTCATCTTGGGCTGCTATAAAAATTACTATAGACTCAGTGGCTCAAATAACGGTTACTCCTTGGAGTTCTGAAGACTGGAAGCCTGACATCAGGGTGTCAGCGTGGTTGGATTATGGTTTGGATTCTCTTCCTGGTCACAGACCACCATATCCTGGTATCTTTATGTGGTGGAAAGAGAAGGAGAGCTCTCTGGAGTGTCTTTTATAAGGGCACGAATCTCATTCATGAGGGCTCCATCCTTGCAACCTAATTCCCTACCTTCCTCCTCAGACCATCATGTTGGAGGTTAGGATTTCAACATACGAATTTTGTGGAGGAGGCACAAACATTCAGTCCATGACACTCTATTATTTTGTTTTATTCTTCTTTAGCAGATTTATTGAGTTATATTTTACATAACATTTTCAGTATACAATTCAATCATTTTTAGTGACTTTACCAAGTGGTGCAGCTGTGTTCATTTATAGTTAATCCACATTCCCATCTCCAGCCCCAGGAAACTGCTAATCTACTTTTTGTCTCTACAAATTTGTCTGTTCTAGACATTTAATAGTGTAAATGTTTTGGTTTAGAGGTAAAGCATTTGGTTAATAGTCTTGCCATTAACTCATTTATTATTCCTTTCCTTTATCTATTTTCACTTTTCATTTTTCCATTTGCATGTCATTTTAGCCTTTGTGTTTCTATATTGTCCTTGATCGTCTTGTATATGTTGAATGTTACAAGGAAGTGCTTTGTAAGTTACAGGTGGCGGGAGGTTTCAGTTCACTGAGCCTCTGGTCCAAGCCCGCCCCGCTGACTAACGATTATAGCTCCATTAGACCCATGACTAAGGGCAACAGGTTCATTAAATTAGTGACCAATTCAAGCAGAAACAATTGGTTGACGTTTGCCTTGACTACCTCACTAAAACCTTCGTAAGGAAGCTTCCTGTGTGGTCAAATTGTAATATAAAATTAATGCGGTTCCTTCTTAGACTCTGTTTAGTTGAGACCATTTCTTAGTCCTATTTAGTTGGGAAACACCATTCATAGGCACATAACATTTGACCAGTTGCACTGGCTTCATTTTCTGTTTGTCATTGACTCAACTCTATCACAACCAAAGCCCTCTCCTGGCAGAACCCCTTCTTCCTAAACACTCTCTTACTACGATCCTAATCCTTATACCTCTCTTGGTAGAGAGCAACGTTTCCATGAGGATGATTTAGAATCCAGTGACAATCATGACAGACTTTCACCATGTTAAAAAACTGTAGACTTAAGGGTAACTCCACAAGAGAGAGAAATACCAACCATCCGATGGCTGACTTTCTTTGATTGATATTCTGAGACCTTGGAATGAAATACTGACTCCCAAATAATCTCTCTTCAGGACTTGATAACAAAACTCCAAAACATGACTACTTTCCTGGAATTTTCTGAAACCTACTTCCTCTCTCTTTCTTCCATCAGCTGTGTTATCATCACCCATTTACCTCTCTTATTTGTCCTCTTCTCTTTCCTCTGACCTTGTTAACAAACACCCTCTCCTCAGGGTTTCCCCCTACTCAGGTAAAGAAAAAACAGTGTACAGTGTACCCTGAAAATTGCTATATCAGGGTCCAGAAAGGACTGTAATTAGAAATATTCCTAAATCTCGGGAAAACAGAAATTGGTCAGAATGCAAGATTTTGTTAGGTATTTATTGTCCCAGACTTTGACTTATGTTTTAACTACTTTACTTATTTTATTAGCACCTTGGATGGGGAAACGCTTCAAAGCCAAGGATGGGAAAGTTCCTAAGAGCCTCGCTGTGCATGATTACCTGGGGATAAAAGAAAGAAAGAAAGAAAGAAAGAAAGAGACATAAATTATAGGAAATTATAGGAAATGTTTTTCATTTCCTCTAAAATGTTGCTTAGACAGGGATTCAAAATTGTAAGCAAAATGAAAACCAAGAAAAACCTTAAAAACAGACACTATGGCATTTTAAAATAATATTGTGTGTTAACGTAACAGCTTAGGTAAAGGGAGCCTTGTCTTTTCTTTCTGTAAGATATTGTGTCTGGCCTCAGACATGAAACAGGGGGCTTAGGGGGTAAAAATAATCCAGACATCGCTGGCTCCAGGGTGGTGGTGAAGTCTCAGTCTAGCCGCAGTGTCCCTCTCTGCTGCCTCTCCACAGGCCTTCTCTAGGCAGAGGGCCAGCCTGAGCGGGGTCCCTGGCGTGAGACAGGGCTTGTTTCAGGACCTGTAGGAGCGTTGGGGTGGCAGGTGCCCTGAAGGATGTTTGCCGGAGGAGCTGAGACTGGAGGGAGGCGATGGTGCGGGTTGGTTGGACTGTGTTCAGTCATTGCTTATTTGCTCTTGTTCCATGTTCTGGAACCATGAAGGCAAGTCCTCCCGAACCTCGCTTTGTCTACAGACCTCTGGATATATGGGAATAAAGGGAGGGGGGAAAATAAGAGGAAGGAGAGAGAGAAGAACAGGAAGAGGGAGGAGGAGAGGAGAGAGAGAAAGAATTAAGAGGAGGAAGAGGAAGAGGAGGAGAGGTAGGGAGGGAGGAAGGAAGGAAAGAAGGGAGGGAGGGAGGAAGAATACCACCAAATGGCATCAGGCTCCAGACAGATAGAAAAGTTAAATCTACATTTAGAAGATTGAAATGACAGTATAAGAGCAAGGTGACCTAAAATAAAGCAGTCAAAGAAAAAAAGAAAGATGAACCAGATTAAGCTGTATCGTTCCTGGCTGATTTGTCTCTGAGAGAGTAGAAAGAGGCTGGGGATGCCTGGAAAACTCGCTGCAAACATGTCACTTGTTGCGTCTTCCGTCTGCGAAGTCTATTCTCTCGTCACGTTGCAGACAGGCGTCTCCTGGACACAAGCGCTGACGCTGCCGGGCACCACTGGACAGGGGCTGTTCTGCACTGAGGATCTGTCAGAGCCACCTCGTCACTGCTCCCTGGATTTGTGCCTTCAGAATGCAGCCCCCGGCTGTGCTCTGCCTATGACACACTCACACAGCTCTCATTATGGAGACTGGGAGCCCTCTGCTTGCGCGAGAAGGGAGAATTTAGCTAGTGGGACCGAACAAATGCCCCCGCTACTGCCGCTGCCTGGCTCTCTGTTAGGGGCTGCATCCGTCTCACTGTGCCGGGATCACTCTGCAGAGCCAGAGCTGCCTTCGTAAATGTCTCTCTGGATGCTCGTTAAGTATTCTTACCTGCCTTGGCACCATAATATGCAGACGTCCTCTTAGATGAGGTACTAGAGTCAGCATGGGAAATTTGGGGACAGGTCCTCGGTTGCTAGGGCAGATTCAAAAGCTATTGTGCAAAACATCTTGAAAGTGAATTTTTATCAACTTTTTGTTACTCGTATTAGTGTGACTATGACCATAAACTGAGAAGTTAGATTGGGCTCAAATCCTGCTTTTACCACCTACTAACAGAATGGTTTTGGGTAAGTCACTCAACCTCCCTAAGTCTCAGATTTCCCTTTTGTAAATGGGAATGACAATAGTGCCTACTTGTGATGTTGTATGAACTAGATGAGCTAATATTTATAAAGTCCTTAGCACAATGCCTGGTGCATCCTGAACACTCAGTAAATGTGGGCTCTTATTACTATCTTTAGTGAACCCTCTCACACTCTGTCCTGCAGGGCAGATGCACAGCACAACTCCAGGGGGCGCCATCACAGTGGTCTCAACACGGTCAGTGCAGATAGTGCAAAGAGCTCACCAGCTCCTGCTCACCACCAGCCCAGCTTATTCACTCTGGTACGTTCCTGGGAACCTGCTTGGGAATCCTGCGCTGTCCCCATATGCAGCTCACAGGGGTGGGGAACCTGTGGCCTTGGGGCCACATGTGGCCTTCTGGATCCTTGAGTGCAGCCTTTTGACTGAATGCAAATTTCACAGAACAAATCCTTTTAACAGGATGTGTGTGGCCCTCTGTGCTCTGCACCTGCACTGGACGCCTTCTGTTCTTTCTAACTAGCTGGGACTACGCTGCTTTTTTGCCCGTCCGGACTCAGCATCAAGGGCCAAAGCAACAAAGGGAACAGGCCAGTGCTAAAAATCCAGTAAACCTGAAGGAAAAGTGTCTCTAATTTCATAGCAAAAGCAGCATTTATATCACACTTTGATCCAGCCAATTACATTTTCATGTGGGAGCCTCCCAGTGACAGGGTAGGTGGTAGCTTTCAATTTTCCCCATGGGAGACGCAGACCATAGGGTCAGAAAATGGTTTCTCATAATAACATAATAAATAGTTTCTTTGGCCTAGATAAAAGCCAAAGCTGCCTCATTGATGGGATCTAAAACACTACAAGTGAGACTGTGTTAAGGAGAGGATTGTTAAACAGTTATTTATTTTCATGATTTCACTGTTCTCCCTCACTGAAGAGGTTCTCTGCCTCTGGCCTCAGTGGCCCTTCTCTTCCTTCCTGGTCATCAGCTGTCCTCCCCTGGATCATACCAGGTCGGCAGAGATTTGGGTTTGGGACCAGAGGATACTGGATCCCTGAGGAATTTGCCTTTTTTGTGTTATGTTTGGTCTGATGCCATCAACACATGGGCTTCAGGAAATGAGGACCAGCTACAGGTCACTGGCCAGTGAGCCCCCTGCTAGCTCATGGTGGGGATGCTACTCGCCACACCATGGTGGCTCATATTCCTGGGGATGGCGGGTGTGCGTTTTTGTCTCAGTGCTAAGTATGATGTAACTCAGGCTGCATCTGCTTGTACCTTATGGATGTGCTCATGGGGGACCTCCTGTGGACCAGGAACTTTGCTAGGTCATGTGGGTACAGGAGTAAGTAAATAAAAACATAGTCTTTGCCCTCCACCGAATTTCCTGTCTAGGGGGGAATACAGATACTAAATAGCTAATTAAAAATAAAAAGCAGCTAAAGAACATCACATTTTGATTTGGCTTCCAAAAAGCTCAGATCTATATTTGTGGCAAATCATTATAACTGCATATTTAGCTATATTCATGGTTCCATTTCATATTCCCACCCTATTATAACTTTCTTCTTTTATTTTCATTTTTAAATTAAGTTATCTTGCAAGCTGTCTTAAATCTTGTTTGGAGCAAAGCAAGCTACGCATTTAAAAATAAAGGCACAGAAACTTGGCGAAAGCCATTTAATGGGAGTGGCTCTAATTTTGCCTGGCTTTTGTCCCATTGGCAGGATAAATAAGGATAGGATGCAATATTTCCTCTGCTGGAAGACAGATGGTGTGGTTCTTGTACTCCGCCCAGCACTGTTGGGTAGTGGTTAGATACTAGTCTGTGCTGTTCATCACTGATTTCTCAGTACCAAGTACATGCTTGGTGTGCAGTCATTGCTCCATAGATGTTTGTCATAGATTCAATGAAGCAATGGCATTACGGCGTTATTCAGGACATTATGATTTATAAAGCACTCTCTCACCCTTCTCTCCTATAATCCTGATAGTCACTCCTGTAAAGTCCATGTTAGGGTACTGCTAGCTGCTGTAACATGACCCAAAACATATAGTGTCTCAAGTACGATAGAAGCTGGTCTCTTGTTCCTGGTTAGCGGCTGGCTTTATGTCATGTGGAGACGTGGGGCCCAGGCTCTACTATTCCCCAGGGACTTGTCATCATCTGCATCAAGCTTCTGGGAAAGAGTGAGGGCCATTTCTTCAAAGCCTTGGCCTGGGCATGAATGCATTGCTTCTGCTTCTATTCTTTGGGGAGAGTTAGTCTCATGGCTACACGTCAGCGCAAGGGGCCAGGGGAGGCTGGAAAATGAAGGGCCACAGTGATCAATTGCTTTCCAGAGTTTGTGCTCTACTACATACAGCAAAGCCATCTCAGTGTGGAGCTCACCATCTCTGCCATAGATTCAAGGGTCCAACGCGCCCATTTTATATGTTAGAAAAATAACTGAATGAGGCTGTAAATCCCCAAATAGTGGTGGGATGGTTTCTTTATGCTTCCAGCAGGACTCTGATAGCAAAGAGGACAATCAAGTCCAGATGACACAGACTTGCCTTGTCTGAGTCACAGGGAGATCGTGCCCTATTGCTTAAGCGAAGGGTAAGGAAAATGGATCGCACCTGTGGCTATCCACACACGTGCATTTCCCTTTTTAAGGCAAACTTCCTTGATGTTTCGATTCTCTCTGCCTCAACGTTGAAGTCGGACTACCTGATTCAGCCTTCAAGTCTCTGCATGATCCAGGCCCAAACAGCTTTCAAGCTTTCACTCTGGTTATGCCCATTCGCACATCCGAACACATCCTGCGCTTTCCTGATGTTATGCCTGATGGATCCCTTCATTGAATTGCCTCTTCCTCCCTTTGCTGCTCCTTCCTCACTCCCCACTTATACCTACTCCAGCAGGCTCCTCTGATTTTCCAAGTCAGAATAAATGACCGCCAGCTCTTCTCGCTATTCATCTAGCGATTTGACTTGGTGGTGCACTTCTCTGTTGCCCCTAATAGGTTGTAAACGTCACGGGAGCAAGGGTCTGTCTCATTTAAAATGCTTTTGGATGGCCCTTCGCATGCACCATCTGCTTCCCATTTTGGGCTGATTGCATTGGGCGTTGTTCCATTCGAGCTGGTCAGCTCAGCTGTGTACTTGCCGGGCCATAAATTGATCAGGTGTGACTGAATGGATCAGCTGCCTGGCTAAATGGCCTCTTCCTTTCCACTCATTAGAGGATCTGATACGACTGTGGACAAAAGCAGACGTGGTGTCCTCGCTCAGCGCTCCTCAAGGGTTTATTGTGCTTACAGGTCACGTGGGGATCTCGTTAAAATGCAGACTCTGATTTAGTGCACTCTGGAGTGGGAGCTGCGACTGTGTTTCTGACAACCTCCCAGGTGATGCAGATCACACTCCGCTAGCAAAGACCTTGTGTTTTGTGAATAATTTGCTTCAAAATAATTCAAAAGTTGTTCTTTGAATGTGACCCACTCTTTTACTTTTCTGATAGTTTTAAGTTCCAGCTGCTTTTGCTGGAGATGTACGTATCTGGTTAAAAAGAGGAAAATTCAATCCATCTGGTTTTTGTTTTATTATCCTTCTGCAATGCTTACACAGTAGATTAGCAACAAAAACAATGGTTGTACTAATGGACAAGGTTTATTAATTACCTGTTATGAAGCTAGCGTATGTTAGCTCACATTATCCTCACAGCAACACTATCAGTTACTATTCCCATTTTGCGAATTAGGGACCTGAATTTGGGAAGCTTAAGAAATTTCTGGGGAACACATAGTAAGTGTCAGAGCTGGGATTTGAATACGCTTGTGTCTGGTTTGAAAGATCTGAGCACTTATGACTACTCTTTCCTGCCTCAGTTGTCCCATCTCTTCTGCAGATGTTTGTTTGATTTATTCTATTTCATATCTCTCTCTCACTCACACACACACACACACACACACACGCTGTGCCCCCACCAAAAACACAGCCTTCGTCAGATGCTTTGCACGCCCCCTCCAGATGCTTGGTGTAGAGGCAGAATAAATATCTGGATAAATAATTTTTCTCTGCCAGATGCCGCGTGTCCTCTCCCTCCCTCTCTGGATATTTTGATTACAAACTGTGATCCTCTTGGATGGCTCCCTGCAGATTTTATGGACCTTTCTCACCTTTACTCATCAAGGTTCAGAAACCCGTTGGTCATATTACCCAGAGTTAATTGCCTTGTGGAGAGATCCCCTCCTGCTTGAACATCCTCATGTGCTAAATCACACTTGGAGTTCCTATTTCATTGGGGATGTTTTCTACTTGGGTTGGTGTCATTCAACATTAATTCATCTCTCCTTGGGAGTAAAGGTTAGTTTTCTCAACATTTAATTTATAGTCCCATGTAGGAAAGAAGAAGCCCACACAATGATGGGTTTTATTACTTGCCTTGCTAATAATTCTTCAGCCTGTTGTGATTTTAAATTAAAATGATGACAACAATAAAAAGAAAACAACAAAATAATGTGAGTACTAGTAAAAACAGCAGCAACCCCTTTACATTTTGTTGTGTATAATTATTGACAATGCACTTTCATAAATGTTGTTGTTGCTATTATTGTTATTATTATTATTGTCTTGTAATAACCCAGAGAAGTCACCTGGACAGAGGTTAATCAGATAGCCATGCAGACACAAGTCTTGGACAGCTTCAACATTAAGATCAGCCTGTTCAATCCCAGTGTCAGACCTGGTGAAGCACCATGATCTGGAGGAGAAAGACTCATCACACAAGCCTGGGTATGAATTCCAGCTCTGCCACTTACTGGTTGAGAGAGTTTGGGAATAACAATGAACCTCTCTAAACTCAACTTCATCTCTAAAATGGGGAAACTCATAAGATTCTTTGCCTGGACGAAATGGATATAAGAAATATATGTAAAACGTGTGCAATATACTAGCAATAAAAAGTGGCAGCCAGTATGACTAGCAGGTGGCTGTATGTCAGGCATTCCATCTTCGCCAGTGGATAGGGTAGAGCAGCAGTCCCCAAACTTTTTGGCACCAGAGACCGTTTCCATGGGAGACAAATTTTCCATGAAACAGGGGGAAGGGGGATGGTTTCAGGATGATTCAAGCACATAACATTTATTGTGCAGTCAAACCTCTCTGCTAATGATAACCTGTATTTGCAGCCGCTCCTCAGTGCTAGCATCACTGCCTCAGCTCCACCTCAGATCATCAGGCATTAGATTCTCATAAGGAATGCGCAACCTAGACCCCTCGTGTGTGCAGTTTACAGTAGGGTTTGAGCTCCTATGAGAATCTAATGCCACTGCTGATCTGACAGGAGGTGGAGCTTATGCAGTGGTGTGAGTGACGGGGAGCAGCTGTAAATACAGATGAAGCTTCACCTGCTCACCCACTGCTCACCTCCTGCTGTGCAGCCCGGTTCCTAACAGGCCATGGACTGGGGGTTGGAGACCACAGGGGTAGAGGATTACTTTTGCCCCACTAAACTTGGGTATGATGCACATGCATGCAAATGTAATTTCAGCCCCCCTCTCCCCAAGCATCTACTCTGCAGGCTCAGTTCTTAAGACTGTCTTCAGTTTTGGTATCTGAATGAATATCTGTCCTTCCTAATCATAGCCTTTTAAATGAGATTTTTGAGTCCCACAGAATTATTACCAGCCTTCCAGGATGAATATGGGGGGCGGAATCTATGGATATGTGTACCTGGGAGCACCTTCGAGTGGCACACAGCTCCTCCCTGACTCCCACTGTCTACCCCTTGAGCCCACCCTGTTGTACTCCGCACACGCTCTGCACTCCTGCCACATTGTTCCTGCTGTTTCCCAAATGTGTCTGGCCATTTGGTGCCCCATACAGTTGCTCACAGTGCTGTGTCTTTCTCTCTTTCTGATCCTCTCTGCCTTTTGAAAAATCTCTTCAGCTCTTGACATTCAGATGAAGCGTTTTCTCCCCTATGAAGTCTTTCTTACAATCCTCTTTAGAAATGACCCCATTTTTCCTTTGAGCATCTTGTATCATGGTCTCTTTAATTTGCATATCTGACAATCTTGTGGGTGAGGTGGTCATCTTCCTAAAAGAGACACTGTGCCTTGTTCATCTCTATAATCTAGCTCACTGCTTGAGAGACAGTAAGTGACTTGCCACTATTTGTTGAATAAATTTTAAATGATCCCAGCCAACAGCTGTGGATTTAGGGAATTCATTTAGGGAAAATAGGAGCCATGAGCAGTGCCAGGACACTAGCCTAGCAGGCTGGGGTTTGGGGCAGAGGAGGGGGTATTTGGAGTGTTGACTAGGGACAGTGTGAAATCATGTAGATCAAGCCAGATGGTGGGGGGAGAGGACTGCTCCCCTCTGGCACACTGTGGGCAGTTGGTGGGTGCCACTCATGTTGCCATTTTTTCTTCCAAGTTCAAACCAATGATGAAAAAATGCAATACATCCCCAATAACCACTTGGGGATCAAAATATCAAAATCATAAAGTTACTGTAATTCTCAAAGTACAGAACTATCTTGCAAGTTTGGGGACTGTGGTATAGTTCTGAAGTCAAAATAGTACTTTTCTGTTTTCTTCCTCCAAGTTTAAAATGTTTAAAATGGGTAGCACACGTTCGTGGGGATCTGGGTCTGCAAGGCAAATGGACTTACTCAACCAGCTACATAGTGATCGGGGTTGCCTCACCTGTCAGAATAGCTTCTCCTTCTCTCTTGTGGATGCTTGAGTGAGGCTGGGTGGGAAAGCAGAAGTGTTTCTCTAATACTCACTGTGGTTGGAGGAATTGGGAGTCTTGTTGCTCATTAATCTAAGGCATGAATATGGGCGCAGGGGAGAAAGAAAGGTTCACTCTTATCTACCGGATTAAAAATATGTCAGGCAGCCCAATTTTAGGTGCCTGAATTTTGGAGACTACCAGACTACAAATAAGTCCCTTAACTTTGTCAAAACTAGCTTGCTAAATGGTTGGGAGATTAAAAAGTATTAGCCATTTTTATCTTGGAGGTCACAATAAAGCCACTGGCTGGCAAGACTTTTTGTGTTGACTTTTATTTGCTATGAATTAATTGGAAGCTGTTTTTACATGTAGTTTTGGAATGAATATGCATCTGATACTACAAAAGGTAAGTTTTCAGCCATCTCTCCCAGCTTCCTGAATTCATTTAATTCAGCCAATGTTTCTTGTGCAACTGTTCTGTGTCAGGCACTGTAGTGAGTGCTGGTGATAAACAAACTTCAACCAGAGGGTCTTAAATGAACGGAATCAGCTATTTCTGGTACAGAAATGACAGTTGAGGAGAGTCATTCATTTGAGCAATCCATCAGTCAAGGAATGTACTTCTTAGGTGTCTGCAGTGCCAGGTGCTCTGTTGGGCAGTGAGGACACAATGGTGACAGACAGTCCTTGCCTTCATGAAGCTTCTCTGTAGGCGGGCAGAGGCACGCAGTAAACACACAGTAAACACGTAGGCAAGAACATAAATAAAATAAAAACAAAGTATCATGAAGGAAACAAATAGGGCTTGAGAAAAAGAATAACAGAGACTCACTTTAGATTGGACAGACTTTAAAGTCCTCTAAGAAAATGGTATCTAAGTTTAAACCAAAAGATTAGAAGGAGACACCATGTGGATAGTTGTTTCTTGTTGCCACTGTAACAAATTACCATTGACTTAGTAGCTTAATACAACACAAAAGTTACTCTTTCACAGGTCTGGAGATCAGAAGTCTGAAACCAGTTTCACTGGGCTAAAGTCACATGGCAGGGGTTGGTTCCTTCTTGAGATTTTGAGAGCAGAATCCATTTCTTTGCCTTTTTCAGCTTGCAGTTGTTGCCTAGAATTTTTGGCTTGTGTCTCCTTCCTCCAACTTCCAGGCCTGCTTCTGTGGTCACATTCATTCCCTTCTCTTCTGTAGTCAAATCTCCCTCTGCCTCCCTCATGTAAGGACACTTGTGATTACACGTAGGGCCCACCCACGTAATCCAGATAACCCCCTGCCTCAAGATTCTGAATTTAATCACATCTGCGAAGTCACTTCTCATGTAAGGCAATATTCATATTCACAGGTTCCAGAGATTAGGACGTGGATGTCTTTGGGGGATAGTTACTCAGCCTACCACACTCTGATTCCAGCTGTGGCTTCTGTGAATATTCCCACATGGGCTTTAATTTACTTCTTGTGGACAGTGTCTTACCTTAAGGGTCTGTGCCATGTGCCTTTGCTTTTGGCCCTGAAATTCTCTGACACCACAACACAGAATTCAGGTACAGTCCACAAGAGCAGAGGAAGTTAGAAACCCATGGGCACCTTTAACCAATGGGAGGTGGAAACTGATGAGTAAATACTTGTCTGTGTCCATCCTTGGGCAGAAAATTCTGAGAGTCATTCTCTGTGTTTATCAGTCCCAGTGGGATTGAGCCCCCACTGTCCACAGCAGTGTTGGTATGGATGGTGCACCCTTCCATTGATCTTTCTTCCTTCCCTGTTTCATTCTTTCTAGTCTCCTATTTATTCCATGGTGATACCTCCCAAATAATCCACATACAGAAAAGTCCTAGTTTTAGGCTCTGCTTTTGAGGATCCTAGAAATTTCCTTAGAAAGCAGGTGCTCTGAGTCATTCACTGGTGATCTTAGGTGGAGAGTGGATAATATCTAGCATACTGTAGCATCAAAATTACTAAAAATTTCAGTTGGGATGAATGCGTGCAAGTGGAAAGTGAACCATTACATTGTGATTATGCAGTAGCTCTAATGCATGAATGCCTTGGGGCAATGGCCATTATAAGGATTTAGAAGTTGGCTGGATTCTGCTGACTGCTATGGAAGCTTTTAAAAATCAAAATGGTAGGCTCAGATGAGCTATCAACCCATGGCACAATATAAAATCAGAATGCTTCTACAGTGTAATTTAAAGAGATACTCAACTCCTGCAGCAGCTGGAAATACCATGGAGAAGTCAAGTCCAGGATTTAATAGCAAGGGTGGCAGAGCTACAAATGAGACTGAATGCACAGCCTCAACAGGTCTCCAATGTCAATGTCAGGGCCTTGACAAGGAAAGGGTGAGATCCTGAGACCTGGGATAGGACACTTGGACAGAGTGTCTCAGTACTTTAGACCCCCAGATTCTTTTGAATTTTCTGGGTTGGCAGAAGCAGTCTCCTTCCCTTTGGTAGGGGAAAGAAGCCTGCCTTTGCCTAGAGACTTGGGAAGAGACTTCATCTGAGGCAGATGACTTGGAACATGATTTCTCTCCTCCTCAAGATCTGTACTGTTTCCCCCTGTTGACTTCACACCAATAAACAGCATCAGGCCTCAGTATGGTCTCACCAGGGAATGCGGTGCCTGCTCTTGGAGGAAATAGCTCAGTTACTGCAGAATTGCAGGATCTGCATCATATGCATGTGCTGGGGCCAGAGCAACACAAGTGAGAATAGATTTGAGGGTGTGTGGCTGGATAGGAGAAAATTTATTAATACTGGCCTTCTCCTATGATTCAAGATTTAATGTCCTGGCAAAGACACCTTGGAGCCAATCCTAATCATCTGTTGGAATGACTCCTTGAGACTTGGAAACAATGATGGATTAATGAG
Source organism: Eulemur rufifrons (assembly GCF_041146395.1). Classification (NCBI taxonomy): domain Eukaryota; kingdom Metazoa; phylum Chordata; class Mammalia; order Primates; family Lemuridae; genus Eulemur; species Eulemur rufifrons. Next base: position 32,128,757 of record NC_090985.1, read on the forward strand.
ATGGAGATGTCAGAACAACTTTAGCAGAGAAATGAGGAGGGGAAGAGATGGGAATAATAGAATGAATTTATTATTTGAGAGCAGAGAGCACACTAGATAATTACATTCCTTGAGAAGGTGCATAGGATGTGTTCTTTACTGAGCCAATAAAGAAATCACTATACACTGCTTACGGTGGAATGGAATCTTCGAAAATCTCAGTGTCATTTATGGGCTAGGATTCACATTAGAAGATGATGCCCTGGAACTGGGATGAAAGGTTCTAGACTAAATGGAGCCAGGTGTCAGTGCTTAACCAGCAGAGCCAGGAGGACATAATTACTCTAAGGGCAGAGCAAGGCCAGAGGGACAACCAGGGTGCCTTGGACTTAAAGGATCTAAAGCAGTTGCTGATAGGCCATGACGTTCCAAGGGGCAATAGAGATGTGCAGGTTGCCTCCTAAGGGCATAACCTGACTTGTATAACTGGAAAAAAATCAAGAGCAGATGAAGAAAGGGCTGAAGCCAGTCACCTCAATGAAAAACTTGTGGTCCATCACTTACTTTCTAGATATGAGATAGTTCTAGGACCCTGAGCTCATTGTTTGAAGGTGAGATGGAAACCCCTCGAGGGATTCTAAATGTTTGCAGCAAGCAAATGTAGTAGCAATTCCCCAGAATGCTTCCCCAATCAAACTGCGGGCATTTACTGGAGGAACCATACGCTGCAGAAACCAGACCTTTCAAATTCCCTCCCACTGACTGACAGAAGAGGAAAAAACACTTGGGCCTCATTAATGGAGGGGTCAGCATAAAAGATGAAGGTATGAACCAAGAATAGACAGCTGCCATACTGCAACCCCACTCATGGGTGGCCCTAAATGACAATGGAAGGGCAACCGTCCCAGCAGGCAGAGCTGCACATGCACTTGGCTGGTGGCATTGGGTGGTGTGAGAGGAGAGCCAAGGTCAGTAGTGTACTTAGATGCAGGGCTGGGTGGTCAGGGCCATACACCAGGACACCTGGGGAAGTGTGTACAAAATGTAAGGATCTTTGCACCTCTCTTCAATGCCTGCCTGAGGGCATCCACAGCAATGACCTCAACAGCCAGGGGACAGGAGGACTTTTCCACAGGTGCCAGTGTCTCTTCTCAGCTGTTCCAGTGCACTTACCACTGAATAGGGCAGGTATTTTGTTGATTTTCTGTATAGGATATAGGCTAGATAATGTCAGGGAGTTTTGTCTGTTCTGTTCTCTGCTGTCATCCTTATTATCTAGAATGGATCTGCGCACGTGGTACATGTTCAGTAAATATTTGTCAGTATCACATACAATTTGCACGTATCGTTTTCTTTAAATATCAGAATTTTTCTTACAATAGATTCCTAGGAATATATCTAATAATGAATTATTTTAAAGTGTAGATTTTATTTTGATAAATTTATGTTAAATATTGGTACATGTTTACCTGGGTATTAAAATTTTTAAGAACTTGTTACATATTGCACCATAGCTTCTGTACTGATTTGTGCTTCTAGCAGAGTTTCTAACAGCAGCACTAATTTGTAAATATTTTCCAGTTGGATAGGTGGAAAAATGCCGCCATATTTTGTTATTATTTATAAAATTGAACATTCATTAGCTGTTTGATTTTCTTCTGTCTGTTAATATTATTTATTCATTTTCCAATTACAGATAGTCCATTTTAATGATCTCTTTTAAAGAAAAATATTGAACTCTACTCTGAAGAATTCATTAAATATGTTTTGTTCAGTTTTATTACTGTCCTTTGAATTTCACAGGCATTTCTGTTCCAGAGATGTTTATTTATATTTTAAGGTAGCACATCTTTCAGGGTTCTAATTTGTGGCCGCTTCCATTGCTTTTATGTTGGGGAAGTCTGTCTTCCTCTGCGGGGCAATAAATACTCTCATGTCTGTACCTAGTTTCTTCATACATCCAAATCATTAATCTAAACATGATTTATTTTTCTGTGTGGTGGTGAGAATCTAAATTCAATATGCTTTTTTTAGCTAAAGCCATTTTTTACACTATGACTTGAATAATGTATTGCTCTCTATTTGTTATTCATCCTTTATTATATTAATTCATATATATATATATATATATATATATACACACACAATGGACTGTTTCTGATCTATGTGCTATGTTTCATTGATATTGCTGTGTAGCCCAGAGTCAGTTATATGCTAATTGACTTTTAAAAATGGCTTTATTGAGATATAATTCATGTATCATAAAATTCTTTCAAAACATACAGTACAGTTGTTTTTGTTGTACAACCATCACCACTATCTAATTTTAGAGCATTTTCATCATCCCTAAAATAAATTAGCAGTTCTTACCTATTTTTTTCCCTCCTACCAGCTCTTGGGAACCATTAATCTGCTTTCTGTCTCTGTATGTAGATTTGCCTATTTTAGACATTTCACGTAAATTGAATATGTGACTTTCTGTGTCAGGCTCCTTCCATTTGACATAGTGTTTCAAGATTCATCCATGTTGTATTATGTGTCAGGACTTCATTCCTTTCTATGGCTTAATAATATTCCATTGTATGAATATACCCCATTTTGTTTGCCTGTTCTTCAGTTCATGGACATTTGGGTTGTTTCCACTTTTTGGCTGTTATGAATAATGGTGCTATGAATTAGTGTATAAATTTTTGTGTGGACATACGTTTTTATTTCTCTTATATATACCTAGGAGTGAAATTACTGGCTAACTGTATATATAGCTTTTTGAGGAACTACCAAACTTTTCTCAAGTGGCTGAACCATTTTACATTCCCACCAGCAATGTCTGAGAGCTAACCCTTATTTGAAAATCTTCTGTATATCTATTCAGCACCATTTTAAATGCTAATTATTTTTAAAATTAATTTGAACTTTATTTGTTTTTATTTTCTAATTCTTTAATATCTATTTTAATATATTATTCTGTTTCTGCTGTTTTTTAAAATGGAGTGTTTTTTAAAGCTTGTTCTTAAAAAGTAAAATATTCAAAACTATGATTTTACTTGTGTGCAATTTGGATACATTATATTTTTTCTCTTTTAATATTTAAAACATTTGTAATTATTTTGCATTTTCTGTTTGACTCAAATAATTTAGGGGAATGTTTTTACTTTCAAGTGGTGGTTGTGGTTGTAGTGTGTGAGGTTTTTAAAGATGTCTTTAAAAATGATTAAGTGGGGAAAAAAGTGTATAATGCATTTAGCATAGTGCCAACCACACCACAAGGCCAGCATCAATAGTGACCTTTTTTCCCTCTCTCTCTTTCCTAAGTATCTCTACCCCTGAGACTCCTTCTCTTTCTTCTCCTCCTTTGGATTTTTTTGTGAACAAAATATTTGGGTTATTCTGTAATTTGTAGTTTTTATAAATCTTATAATTTTTAAAGTGCAAGGATATATTTCCAAGCATTTCCTTTCATTCATGTTCCCTGGAATGTAGTGTGTCTTATTGAACTGAAGCCTCAGGAAAATTTAATTTTCCTCTTTCCTCTTCTCTTTCTCCTCCTTCTCCTCTTTCTCCTCATTTTTCTAAGGTCTCATTAGTCCAGGTTAAGTCCAAGGCTAGCCCAGAGCTTAGTATGGAAAAGCGCTACCAAAGGGCAAGGATAGAGGATGTAGAATAATATGTGGTCATGTTTACAAACACCACGTGTTGAATATTTTCTTTAGTTCTTGTCATAAATACCTTTCAGAGACATACTTTTTCTCCAACTCATTGGGTTAACACTTCCATGAACTTTTTCTTGAGTGTTCTTTGCATACTGATTTTGAAATGTTTGGTAGCATTTTGATAAGGAAGGTCCATCTAAACATAGTGTTTAGCCCGTCTCCCCTCTGCCATGTTCACTTCACCATCAAAAGGTGATATGGAGCAGGCACAAGGCATAGTCCTATTCACCCTGCCTTTTCTGCTTCCCTGCCTGCCTGCTAGCAGCAGCTCTATGCTCTGCTTTATATGAAGACACATATATAGGTGCTAATGATGATACCAATCAAGTTTCACTTGAAGTTAATAAAAATTCCCTAAATCCTCTGTAAATAGTTGACTGCTATCTTTGGTTTTCAAAGGGATTTTGGAATCTGGCCTTTTTCTGTGCCTTCATGGGCACTTTAATAGAACATTATGTGTTAGCTTGATGCATTGTTAAACTGAGAGTTTGAAAAGCAATATTAATTATGCACCTTAAATAAATTAATACATTTAACATACATTTTTGTGGGTTTTGTAAGGATTAAAGCAGTGACTGTATCTAAAGCAGGGAGCACATCTCCTGGCTCATAGTTATTAAATGTAACTTATCAAATTTCTCAATGAAAAATGCATGGGCAATGGATCCCTGTGGTTGAACTGCAGACACTGGGCCATCAAGTAGGAGTTTCACAGAGATGGTGTCAGGGCACTGAGGTGAAGTGGGCAACCCTTGGTGAGCTCCCCAGCTCTGGAAGTGCTGGTGCGGAAGACAGAGAGAGAATTCAAATATCAGATAGGGTGTTGGATGTATGACTTTTCAGGTTGCTGCCCAACCTGTGATTTTTCTGTTTTTAAAACAGAACAAACAAACAAAAACATTTGGCAAATTATCCAGCATCTTAGTTATTTCATATATGGAAACCATTTTTATTAACTTTTTCTACTGACAAGACATTTTTGTGGAGGCTAAATCAGACACTTGTGTGACCATGCTGTTTATTTAGAAGGCATCACAAAAATTTTGCTCTATTCTTTATTTAAATGAGAAAAACTGTTGCTAGTTTTCTAGTTAAAACTCTCCTAATATAATTAAACATGCATTAATAGCTAAACATGCATGCATAGCTATACAGTCATTCAAACCAGACATTGCACCTACCCTCTTTTGCTTAAAGTATTTCAGGAATATGATGTAATAAGAAACAGTCATTCTTAATGTTACTGTGTATAGAATTGGCAGAATTGCTTGGTAAAAGGCAGATTCTCAACCTCCTCTGCCAGATTCTGAGTAAGTAAGTCTGGGTAGGGCTGAGGCTGTATTTATTACCTTGGCTGACTCTGACATAATGGGCCATATCAAACCACAGTGTGAGAAATGCTGGAGGAGAGGCTAGATCAGGCTAACTTGAATCCCATGGCTAAGTTCTAACCTCATCTCTGTCACTTACTAGTTATATGACTTGCTTTGTAATTGACATCTCTCACCTAGTATCTGCTCAAGAAATATTTGTTGAGTAGATGAACTTACCTCTGTTTCCCTATCTGTAATATCAAGGTTTGGAAAAAAAAAAAGTGCCATGAATTTTGTGATTGTTAAATGAAGTAGGTAATAAAATGTACCTTGAAATATATATTTGTGGCTCAGAAGATAGGATTCTTTCTCTGATTGCTACTAGTTAATTTCATAGGCATGTTTTGTTCAGAGCAATAAATAATAGATGATTTCTGGCGTAAATTAGTGTCAGAGAAGCTGTACCTAGACCTATGCCTTTTGAGATGGTCAAAGATGACCTTTGTTACACAGACACATCAATAATGTACACTGTACCCTTGATCCAAAATGAAACATCACAATTAAGCCATGGAAACCATGATTGCAGCAATAACATATGTTGTTGAGTGTGAAGATTATTCTTGGTAGAGTAATGTAGAAATAGATGTAGGAAGTACAAACTTGCCCCCACTATAGTTTGTATTTATTACTTTTAGGCCATGGTTTTATTTATCTGCAAAAATGTTATATACTCAACAAAGTAGGATTTGTAGAGTAACTGATTAGGCAATAAAGCTACCTCTACTGTTGATGGCAACACACATTCTGGAAGTATGAGCAAAGTCTTGTTAGTGATGGTTTAAGATTAAGATAAAATTTTTACAAATGGCAGTTGGAAAATATACAAAACTGTAAGTATATTACCTTGAGCTTCTCAGAGCAAGAATGTTCTAAAAATGTGAAGTATAAATATTTGAAATGTTGTTATGATACAAAAAGCCTCTGGAGTCTCTCTGGTATTGAGGAAAGTGGATACACACACACACACACACACACACACGTATTTTCATGCATTTTCATTCCTCCTTTATTTATGGATCCAGGAATTTCTGTTTAGCTGTGAATATCTGACATGAGATGAGATTTGGAAGGGAATTCATAGATCGTCTAATGGTTAGATGCAGACATGAGGTATCATACCTCCAGTCTCCAGTCTCCATGTGCTCATGGCAGACATTATTAATCAAACTCACATCTCTTTCTAGTGCAGACAGTCTGATCATGGAATCCTTCAACACAGGACTCCTGGGAGCCATGATAGAGTAATTAAATTTGGCATGTAAATAAAAATGTTTGGCCATACCTTATTTGGATTATAAAAGATCACATAGACATTATTGACAGAACCAAATTTCAATTCTAGGACTGGCTCTTCTCACTGTGGGCGACCTTCCTAGGCACATAGACGTCAAGAGGGCATGGGCCAATGACAAGCCCAAGTGGAAGGAGTCCTCCTTCCACTTTCGTAGCTTTGGCTCTCAATTTATTCTGCAGTGTGACTTCAAACAATTCACTTCCTATTTCTGGGCTTATAACATTTCACGCCTATGAAGTTAAGGATAATTATCTATCTCCTAGGGCTTTTATGAGCATCAAAGGAGGTACTGGATGTGGATGTGTCTTTCACGTTTGAATGTGAGTGGATTTATGCTGCTACAGTGAAACGCAGCTGCCTAGAATCTCAAGGCAGCCATTTTTTTCCAGGTATCTGAGGGATTATTCTTTTAAGCACCATGTATTTTCTTCTAAACAGTTCAGAGGGAAGTCTTCCTATAATGAGTTACACACTTTATTGATCTTTTAAGCAGAATACAATAAACATAATTTAATCTTCTGGATGACTCACTGGCATTAAGAAAATTAACTTTTATCAGACGATTCCCAGGGACTTACTGAGGCGTGTAGGAGTGTTGGCTTTCCCACTGACTGGCTCTGAACGGCTGTGGCTTTTGTGACTTCTCGTGTTTCCTCTTAATGAATTTGTTTAGTCTTCTTTTGTATTGTTAACTGGTATTTCATTTCTTTCCAATCAGATGTCTTCATCTTCTAGGAGTGTCTCTCTCACTCTCTCTCTCCCCTTAATTGCTTTTTCTACCTTGCTGTGACGTAAAGAGATAATCACATTTTGTAAGAAATCAAATCATGGTGATAATAACAACATTAACATTTTTGAGGTATTCACCATGCTACGTCCTCTGTTAAATGCTTTATGTGGGGTTTCTCCCTTATCCCCACAACAACTCCATGAGGCAGGTCAAAATCTCCATCATCCTTACTTGTACTCCATCTCACATACCACATAGTCCTCTGGTTCTACTGTCAATATATATTTAGAATCTGACTGCTTCTACGATTCTCACCACCTTGTCCAAGCCACCACCAGCTCTCACCTGGCTACCTGCCTGGCTTCTCTTCTTCCAGGAATCCTCCTTCAGTCTCTTATCAATGTAGCAGCCAGAGGGCTCAGATAAGACCTAAGCCAGTTCCCATTATGCCTGTGATGTTCCTTACCTCTTAACCAGAGCACAAGTCAAAGTACTTAACATGGCCTCTCGAGTCCTGCACTTGTTTCCTCTCTCACCTCCTCTCCTGTGGCATCATCCATATTCACCTCTTTCTTGTACTTCAAACTCAGCTATCGCATTTGGGCCTCAGGGCCTTTGCACTTCTATGCCTTCTGCTTGGAACACTGTTCCCCCTGGATTCCACGTAGCCCACTCACTTCCTACTATGGTCTGAATGTTTGTGCTCCTCCAAATTCATCTGTTGAATTCCTAACCCCCAAGATGATGGTATTAACAGGTGGGAACTTTGGGAGGTGATTAGATCATGAGGTGCAACCCTCAAGAATGGGATTAGTGCCTTTATAAAAGAGACCCAAGAGAGACCCCTTGCTCCATCTACTATGTAAGTACATAGTGAGAAGGTGCCATCTATGAGCCAGACAGTGGGCCCTCACCAGACCCTTAATCTGCCAGCTCCTTGCTCTTAGATTTCCATCCTCCAGAACTGTAAGAAATAAAATTCTATTGTTTTAGTTTCTGTTGTTTATGTAAAAACCAGTCTAAGGTATTTTGTTATAGTAGCTGGAATAGACTAAGACACTCCCCTTCTTCAGGTCTCTGCTCAAAAGCCTTCAGCAACCATCTCAGTTGAAATTCTCACTCCCTTCCATACTCCCTACCCACCTTCCTTGCAGTGTTTCTCTCTGTGCATCTGCCACACCACATCTTACTGATCTGTTTTGCTCATTGCCTCTCTTCCTCTCTTTGAACACCGTCCATTTTGTGCACTGCTATATCCCTGAGAGCCCAGAACAGTGCTTGGCACATATTAGGGACTTGAGAAGTCTTTGTTGAAGCTTCAAATGAAGGAATGAATGCATATACCACTGTTATGAGCACACAGAAGAGGAATGTGAGGCTTTGGAGGTGAACCGAAGAGGCAGAGCTGGGATTTAAAGCTGACACCTGTAGGCTCTAAGATATATTAGGATTTTATCCAGAGGAACAATACCTGGGCTATGGATTTGGTTTCTTCTCAGGAGTAAAATGAGTAGGCCGTGGTGATGCTAGTATTTAGTTAGTTCTATATTTCCTGTGCAAAGTCAGATTTTATCCCCTTCAGATTTTTAGCATTTCAGGTAACTGAGATTGTTCTTCCATCAATTTATCCAACCAGTCATTTATCAGCAAATAGCCATTGGCTGCTTCCTGTGTGCCAGGCATATAGGAGAAGGGTGCTGTCCCCTCTCACCCCCATTGCTCATAGCCTTACCATGTGCTGAGGCAACTTCCTGGCCAGGGCAAGCTCGAGATCCTGTGAGGGTTTGTGGACATGGCTGCTCCCTCCCTGGGAAGCTGGGGAGGCTGTGAGGGTGGGGAAGGCTTGGTCAGTTCTTGCAAAGCTTGACCCTGAGGGTTGCCTGAGGACAACAGAGCAACAAGGCAGATGGCTGGGTGTTTCTGGTGCTGGAGAACTGCAGGTGAGGAAGTTGGGCTGGGTGTTAGGGGCCAGGGGCTGTGGTGAGGGCTATGGCAGGAGGTGAGCCTGGGCCAGGCAGGAAGTGCCTTGGGTATTATTATTATTATTGGTGAATAAAAATGAGCAATCTTTTTAAGCATATAAAGATAATTCTTTGTTTTGGAAAGTGTTTTTTTTTTTCCCTTTACAAAGACCCTCAATGTAGGAACCACAGGGCCAACTCCAATATTACAGTCTCCAGGAAGCCTTTCTTTAGGCTAAGGGATGTTCCCCTCCTCTGGGCTCCCACAGCTCTTTCTGCTCAAAATTGCCTGTAAACTTGTCTAGCTCCCCCTGTGCTGAGTCTCCGAGGCCTGGTGTAGAGTCTTAGGCACCTATTTAGCCCCAGTGCAGTGTCTCCATGGCCCAAGCATTTATTGAAAGAAATGTTCCCAGCACATTTCACATGCATTTTGATTTGATGCTGCTGCTGTATGCCTTTTTAGGAACCGAGCAAAATGAGGTGAATTGGTGTGTCCAATCAGACCAAGGGTAGTAGTGCAATATTCATTTCAGACGAGCTTAGTAAAAGACATGTTGTGACTTCTTCAGGGGACATACATGCTGCCTAAGTAGCTTTCCTCCAGCTGTTTCCTGCTTTATGTACCTGTGAGGCTCACATCTTTCCTAAAGCCAGGCCTCTCTCCCTGCAAACATCTGCTGATTGGTGTTCCCAGGGACTCAAGGTAATTGCATTCTTTCCCCAGCTAATTAGAGAAGTAAAAATAGCATACAGACAGCACTCTCCTCCCCACCTCTCCTGGGACAACACCACACCATCTTAAGAGGTGACATCTCAGAGGGAGGAAGGATCCAAGGCTTGGGAGAGGCCCTTTGGGTGAGTGTCTTCTCATATGCACCAGCCTTTTGTGTCCTGTAATTGACATGCAGACTCAAGTGTTACTGCTGCCACAGAGAGTTTGTATGTTGAGTTCCAGAGGAAAGGCACTTGCCACTTTTCCATTCATGCAAATGACAAACCACTTGGAGCAACTCAATCATTTGTTCATCCATGGGTTAGTTGATTTATTTGTTCAACAAGCCCTTGTAAATATTAAGCGCTTTCCTAGACAGCACTATGGCTATAGCAAAAATAGGGGATATTGTTCCCCCTCCATGGAGCTTCATTCATTCATTCACTTAGTAGTGAAGGGCACCGTCTTTGGAGCCAGACTGCCTGGATTTGAATTTCATCTGTCTTCTAATAGAGGAATGACTTGGCAAATCATTTTACATCTGTGTGTTTTACCCATAAAATGGGGATCATAACAGTACCTAGTTGATATGGTTCTTATGAGCTACGCCTGCCACATAGGAAGTTCTGTTTCATTCAAAATACTTAGTGAAACTCACCATGTGCCAGTTCTGTACTAAGTACAGGTAATGTGGTGGGAGATGATCCACATTTGGGCCCCATTTTTATGAAGCATCTAGTCTAGTAAGGGAGACAGACATGATTCAAGAGATCACAGATCACATGTACAGATACATGGCTATGTATGCAATAAGGACCACGGAAAAACAGTACAGGTTGCTGTGTGTACAAAAGAACAACCTTCCCTGAAGAAATGTTGTCAGTGTATCCTAGGAGGTTAGAAGAGTGCATAGCATTAGTGGGTACTTGGAAGATGCCCCTTGAATGAATGCAAATTCTTTGGAGCTGAGGCCCAGGGAGAATAGTAATTGATTATAGAGTGAGAAAGAAGGGAAGAAAATTCCAAGGAAAGGAAATAGCATGTTCAAGGGCTCTGGGTGGAAGGGAATGTGACACCTTCCAGGAATGAAAAGGAGCACAGTAATTGCAATGCTGACAAGATAGGCAGAGTGGGACCTGGTGGGGCTGGAGGTGGGTACCGGGGTGAGAGTCTTGGAAGCTGTGATCAAGCCCTGATGTTTATTCTAAGAGCAGTGGGAAACCACTGGACACTCTTAAATGGCAGAGTGACAGAATCAATTTGTAGTTTTAAAACATCACCCTTGGTGCAGTGGGAGAGTGGATGGGAGCAGAGTGGGATGGTTTAGAGGTACAGCAGTCAGTTTTGTCTAGGTTATGCTGCAAAAGCAATCTCCCAACGTTTCAGCACCCACATTGAAGCTCTAGGTCTTGCCCACACTACACATCAGCTGTGGGTAGCTTTGGTCCTTTTCCAGTCCTCTTCATTCTAGGACCCAGAGTGAAGGTGAAGATTTTATGTGGGATATGCTGTTCTCACGGCAGAGGAGAAAGGACTATGGCTGGCCACAGGCAGGTTCTTTAAGCCTCTGGCCAAAAGTGACATACTGTCACTTTTGATCACAGTTTCAGAAGTGCAAGTCTGATGGCTGAGTCTAACATCAAAGAGGTATGGGATTTCACTCCTCCCATTGGAAGGAACAGCAAGTCATATACATAAGCCTTTTAAGGGGAAGGAGAGTGAATGGTCACACCAGGAGTCTGTGCAAATGAGGGTGGTGGGGATAGAGATGAACATCCACACACAAGAGATGCTCAGGAGTGAAAGTGACAGAACGAGGTGCTACGCTGGATGTGGGACACATGGAGGAGGAGGTGTCAAGAATGTGCCCCGAATGTTCTGGATCAAGCATGCCCTACCCATGTCCCCTTGGACTTGACTGTGTCAGTGTGCTCCAGCCAACACCTGCAGCAGTATGTTCACCTCTGTACCTGAGGGCTTTAGGGGCCATGTAAGGCTGTATTTCTTGTGTGTGTGGCAGGCTAGAAGTCCTGGGGCATTTACTTCCCTGGGAGCAGCCATTGAGCAGTGACTTCTGGGAGCTGGCTTTTATTACCACTACCCCCAGTCCCTTGACCTACAGGCAGGGCAATTCTGAGGTATGTGTTCCTGTATTTTGCTGGATTAAACTCCGGTCACCCACGGTCTGAGCTCAATTAATAATACATCCTTTAGCAGCCACCTTACCTTCCTAAATTACTTCCCCACTTTCCTTCTGGTATTCCTTGAACCACCCAAACAAACCACTTGCACTTCATCCCCTGTCCTGGGGTCAGCTTCTGGGGATACTTAAACATCATTTACTGAGCCAGGGGACACTAGGCAGAAACCAGGCTTGGGGGGAGGGTCGCAAGTTCTGCTGGAAGGGCAGAGAGAGTTTCAATGGCCTCTGCAACATCCTTGCGGTGACAGCAAGTAGTCGGGATGAGCATGCGTCCGGAGTGAAGACGAGTGTCTCTGCTGGAGACAGGATTATGGACTCACTGGCTTTTAGGACACAATTAGCACTTTGTCTAATGGAAGGAGAGATACAGTTATGGACAGTTATGAGACCATAGGAAAATTGCTTTAAAGGTAAGGACCTTGGACAGCGGAAACACAGAGGAGACATGCTGACTGGCCAGGGAGGTTGAGGGGGAAGGATGGGACCAGGGAAGTCTTCCAACAAGCAGAGGCTGCTGGTCAGGAGAAGGAGATTGAAAGAATGTTCTAGACCGTGGAACCTGGGGTGGAGTGGGGGAAAGGAGAGCATGTGTGACATTTGAAGTTGTGTGTGAAGGGAAAAACTGAATATTTTCATCTGTAAACAATCTTCAGTGAGCTAGAGGAAAAATATACAAGGCTGAAAAAGTAAGATTAAATTTCCAAATAGGAAAGCCGTGATTACGCTTGTTGTCATGAGTACACACACGAGAGGCCTGGAGGGCCTGCTGCTGTCCCCACACGCTGTAAGTGAAACAGACAGGGTGGGTTAGCTGTGGTGCTAAGGAACCGGTGAGAGTGACGATGACAGCTGCATGCGCTAAATGCCTGCTGTGAGTGCCAGGCACCTTTGGAGGGCGTTATGCGCACGATCCATTCCACCTGGCTGCAGTCTCTGTGTTCTTAACCACAGTTACTGAGTTTGTTGGTTTCTCTGAGGCTGCCTGGCACAATGGAAAGAGCACAGATTCTGGTGTCAGACCCACCAGGGTTGAGTCATAACTGCAGCTTCCTAACACTGTGACATTTGCGAAGTCACTTAACCTCATTAGACCCATTTCTCCATTTCTGAGGGGCATTGCTGCCTACCCGGCAGGGTTGCCGGGTGAGTTAAGGGTGGCAGTATGCACAGGGCATCAGGCCCAGGAAGGTGTTAAATAAAGACTAGCTGGAGTGAGATGAGGGGTCACGGCATATTGCTTTTCCTTCAACCCCACTTAAAAAATATGAACTGTGTGAATTTTTCCTTTTTAAAATAAGACTGTTAAGCCCATTAATGGCCCATGAAATGATATTTTCTTACCGAAATGACCATATATAAGTGGTGTTAAGTGAAAGCTTTTTGGATGATTATAGAAAGGACCCTAATTACCAAGAGCTGTGTTAAAGAAACAGTCCAAGGCAGGAGGGTGGCGGAGTGGGTCATGGCGCATCTACACAGCGGAAACCAATGCTCTCAGTGATTAGCGGTGATAAGCACTCTTCTCTCTGGGGTGAATAATGGCAGGTGATATTTATTTTAATCATCCTTTCTTAAAAACATTATGAATGTATTAATTTTATCACAGGAAAAAAATCTCAAAATGCAAGAAAAATGAAGAATAAGGTCAGTTTTGGAAAACTGTTTCTTCGGATGCACAGAAACCATGCTTCGATGAGGTCCTTGTTTTGCCTGATTACTTATTGACAAATCTTGACAATTTGGTGTTGAGGGCCAAGGCACTCAGCTGTTCTAGCTGGGATGGCTCCCCTTGCAAGTCGTACTTGGCTTATAATATCGCTGTCTGCTCTGGAGGGGAGGAAGCATCCACAGGGAGCGGGCTGGGAGGCAGGAATGTGGTGGCATCGGGCGCGACCTGAGCTGGCGGCAGAATCTAGGAGGGTTGGTCTGAGGGGCAAAGTAAGCCAGCCAGGGCTGCGGGCAGAGGTTGGTGGGCGGTGGGCGATGACGAAGGCAGGCAGGAGAGAGCCTGGCGAGTTCTGAGGAGCAAGACTCCCTCCGTCAGCTGCAGGGTTTGGGGTGGTGTGCACTGGGGGAGGCGGCTGTCTGGTGTGTGCTGTGATGAAACGATCTGCGTGGTCTTTGTTCCAGGTTCCTGGCACAGAGCAACTAAAACCCTTAACATTTCCTGAATAATAGAAGTGTCTTTTTTTTTGTTATTCATAATAAGCCCCTCTTGGCCATACTTGGGTTTACAGTAATGAGCTGACTCCTTGAGGCCCCTAGATAGCTCCAGGATGGGGCTGGCTGCCAGAAAAAACAACTGTGTGATTAGAGAGTTAGAGCTTTCAGCCCAGTCCCAGCCTCTGGGGAGGGGAGGGGGCTGGAGACTGAGTTTGGTCACAAATGGCTGGTGATGTAATTAATCATGCCCACATATGGAACCCCGATAGAAACCCCTGATGGACGGGTGTGGGGAGCCCCTGGTGGGTGAACGCGTCCATGTGCTGGGAGGGTGGCTTGCCTGGAGAGGACCGTGGGAGCCCTGGTGTCTCGCCTCAGTGCTGTACCTTGCACTCTGCCATTTGGTTGTTCCTGAATTCTACCCTTTGTGATAAACTGGAAACATAAGTAAAGCATTTTCCTGAGTTCTCTGAGTCTTTGTGAAGTATCAAACTGAAGGAGGGGGTGACAGGACCCTCTAATTTGTACTTGGCCAGGCAGAAACGTGGGTAGACTGGGAGCTCCATTTGTGGCTGGCATCTGGGTGAGGCAGTCTTGTGGGACTGAGCCCTTGGTCTACAGGTTCCACTAACTCTGGGTAGGTAGTGTTGGGATCAAACTGGATTGTTGGACACCCACGTGGTGTAGGAAAATGGGATAATCAGTTGTTAGTGTGGAAAAACAACACATATTTGGTGTCAGGAGAAAAAATCTATAGGGTGGGCCAAACAGGTTGCATTGTAGTCCCAGCCAAGACACTGAGTATACAGAAGGAACCAAGTCAGAAGCCCTAGGGGAGAGGCAGGACAAACAGACTCTGTCTGGAGAAGACTGTGTGTTGAAATAAGTGAAAAATCACACTCTTTGGAAACAAGACTTTTAGCCCTACTGGCAAGGGGGTGATAGGATTGAAACCCAGAATTACGGGAGCAGCGCTCTGTGCACAGACCCTGAGTGGTCTGAATTCACGTTAGCATTTACATCTCGGTTAGTGCAAAGCAGCTTTGGCAGCAGCGGAGGCTGGGAGGCTTTCCATGGTAATGTGTGCACAACAGAAGTGCATTTTATTTTTATTTATTTATTTATTTATTTATTTTCGAGACAGAGTCTCATTCTCTTGCCTGGGCTAGAGTTCTGTGGCATCAGCCTGGCTCACAGCAACCTCAAACTCCTGGGCTCAAGTGATCCTCCTACCTCAGCCTCCCGGGTAGCTGGGACTACAGGCACACACCACCATGCCCAGCTAATTTTTTTCTATTTTTAGTTGTTTGGCTAATTTCTTTCTATTTAGAGTGGAGATGGGGTCTCACTCTTGCTCAGGCTGGTCTTGAACTCCTGAGCTCAAGCAATCCTCCCTCCTTGGCCTCCCAGAGTGCTAGGATTACAGGCGTGAGCCACCACGTCCGGCCAGAAGTTCATTTTATGTATGAAGCAAAACATGTTACTGAATTCTAACTGCTCGTTCACCAGACTTTTGGTTTCTGTCAAAATGCCAATAATTATTTCTTATAGGTATTACATTCTTTTAAAAAAAGACACTTGGAAGCCATGTTTGGACTGGCTATAAATTCTACACATCTGTTTATCTGGACTCTTGTTAATTATTTTTTTTCACAAGTTTGAACTTCTCATAGTTTCTAGAACTTGTCAGGACTTTCATATCCCCTGGCCTTTTGTGTTTGTGCATGTGTGTGCAGTCTGTGTGTGTATGCATGTGCCCGTGTGTGTGTGTGTGTGTGTGTGTGTATGTAGTGTGAGGTGGGGGGAGCAGGTTTATACCTTTGATCTTTCTCCTGGCGGCTCTTTCTCACCTAAATTTATGTAGTCTTTCTTTGGTCATTTAATTATATAGGTGTAACAAGGTATTAAAAGAAATTCTGTCTCAGTTTTGGCCAAGAAACCAAAAGCTAATGCAATCAGCGTTCAGAACATCCACAAGCCGGAGTGGAGGTTTGGGTCACTTACGCAGAGTACACTTGAGGTGGGAACTCTGCTCTTTCACCACTGGCGACCACCCACTCAGCCCTCTGAAGTGTGGTGTGAACAGTGGAGAAAGAGGAATTCTCTGGGGTGGGAGGGGGTTGGTATGTGCTGTGCCCCCATCTGATTCTTTTCTACCACCACACTTGCTCCCTACCTCAGGCTGAGTTGGGGGGCTTCAGGGGGCCAATTCAGAGAGCCGGTTGGCCTAGTGCCCTTGGAATTCAGAACTTGTAAGGCCTGGTGTGTGAATCTCATCTGAGGAGATGAAAGAAGCCAGGGCATAGCAGGTGGCCTACTTGGAGTAGGGAAAGAGGTGATTGCAAGGTGGGGACTTCCCTTTACCCGAAAATGGGGCAAGGATACACAACTGGAGTCCCACCCCAGAGGACTGCAGAGGAGCTCCACAGAGGGTCTGAGTGGGCTGGAACATCAGAGCCCAGGTTCAAAGTAGCCTGAGAGATGTTTTGCACCAAAGGAGCCATAGTCCAAGATGAACATCGGGCGTGGGCTCCCCAGATGGCCGCAGAAGTGCACATGAGAGGAAGAGCCCCAAGTCCGCATCTACCACCTTCAGGGGAGCAGATTCCATCTTGTGTCCTCCTCACTTGCTGTGCCTCTGCACTTCCCACTGGTGTCAGAAAGAAAAGGAATTGGGGAGGGAGTGACCAAGGGACAGAAAAATTCTAGAGCAAGACTGCCCTCTCCTATGACAGGCTTAAAGTCTGAAGTCGGTGGCGTGGGGAACAGCATGACTTAAGGGGTGACAGGGTTTTGGTGATGATGCTGGATGGGTTCAAATTATTAAAACCAGGGCTATTCCTGTGACAAAGTGACTGAAGGATGTTTTACTGTTTAACTGAGACTGCAGTGATTGGTAATGCTCTAGAACCTGTCTGAGATCCACCTGGAGGCAGGAGAAGGAGGATTCAAGAAAGCAACTTTAACAAACAGTGGAGAACAAGGATTAAGGCATTGTTGCTTACATCCTGTCATCCCAACCTGTGCAGGAAAACGGTTACGCATGAGCACATCTCTGTTAGAAATGATAACTTTGCAGAGAAAGCTGGAGTGCCCCTGGACAGCACTCTGCAGTCCCTAGAGACTTCATCTCTGACTGCTCTGGCCATTGATGTGTGCTCCTCTTGCAGGCTTCTTGGAAAGGATATGATTTTACATATAAAATCTTCTCATCTTCTCTCTTTCTCTCTTAGTCTCTCTCTCTCCCACTCCCATACACAACACACACACACACACACACACACACATCTCTATCTCTATATCTAAAACATAGTTTTATTGTGTTTATGAACAGGCCTTATGTGTGTATGTGTGGGCTTTATTTAAATGGCATTATCTTCCATGTGCTGTTCTGGAGTTTGGTTTTTCACTTACCATGTCTTGAAAATCTTTCTTTGTCATTTTATATAAATCAATTTAATTCTTTTTTAACTCATACATGATGTTCCACAGTTTGGTTGTTCTATAGTCTTTTTAAAAAAACAAATTTCTTATTGATGGATATTTAGAAAGCTTCCAAATGTTTATTCTCACAAATAGTATTGCCGATATTATACACGCTATTTCCTTTGCCTGAAATGAATTCTCTCTGCTCTTCCAGTTGGCCCAATTCCATTGATCTTTCAAGTTTCAAACCAAATGCCCCCTCCCTTGCTGGGCATTCTTGACTTCCCAGGGCTGACTGATGCTCCTTTTTCCATGCCGTCCCTCCTAATTATACAGTCTATATTGTCTGTTTGGTGGGTTAGACTGACTGTCCAGCAAGTATTTACTCTCTCGCACTGACCTCTATGGGAGGAATATGCTGCCTTGGCCCTTTGAAGTGTGATTTTCTTTGGCCAAAAGAACGTGAGCAGAAGTAACAGTGTGCCCTTCTGAGCAGGGTATTATAAGAGGCATATGAAGTTTCTACCTGCCTTAGGAGGCCACTTCCTCTTCCAGCTGGGTCTCAGAATGTAGCTGTGTGGAGCAGATCTGACCCCAACCTAGAACCTAGCATTTACTGGGCTCAGCCAAGATGAGCCAAATACAGCCACTCTGAGACCTCTGAAAGTAACATGAACGTTTGTTGTTATGATATTGAGACCCGAGAGCATTTGTTATACAGTGATGTGAGAGGAAAACATTGACGAATAATGTACTCTGTCAAAGCATTGATCATTCTGAGTTTCACCTATCTATCAATTAACTAGAGTCCAAGATCCTTCAGAACAGGGCTCTCCAGAGCCAAGCACTGCTCTTGGCACATTGTAGGCTTTTCATAATACTCAGAGTGAGTACAAAGAACATCTTCTTCAACTTGTTTTCATAGCTGATGCTCTGGGAAAAGGTCTGGTGCTGCTGGAGGTCCCTCCGCATCACACACAGCATGTAGGGTGCTCCTCATAAGCACCCAGAGGTCGTGAGTGGCCCATGTATTATAAGACAATGATGCTGAGCAACATGAACATTAACGCAAAGAAAGTACAGCTGGGCGAAGGGGTGGGGCATAAATAATGCATGGAAGACTAGCAAATTTGGAAATTGCATCAAAGTAATGCTAACTGTTATAATAGCTAAACTCTCAAATCTTAGTGGATTAACACAATAAAAGTTTGTTTGCTCACCATCTGTCCATTCAGCAGCAAGGGGAGGTGGGAAGGACTGAATTGCCGACAGTTGTTTAGAGATCCAAACCTCTGTTATCTCCCACATTTGGCTTCTGGATCACCCTGGGCATGGACCTCCCACCAGAAGACAGGGGTGTGTGTATGAGACACTCTCATGGGCCAGGCTGGGGAATGACATACATCACATGCCTGCATTTGATTGGTCACCAGGCCTGGGAATGACATATGTCCTGACATATGTCACATGCCTGCATTTGATTGGTCAGAGCTCAGTCACATGGTTTCCCCTGCCCAACTGCAAGAAAGACTGGGAAATGTAGTTAATTTGTATGTGGGGCAGTGGGGAAGAAAGAGAGTGTGAGGAACAGTTAGCCTGTCTCATACACAGAAGGAAAAGTTATTCTATCATTAGAGAATATCTCAGAAGCCCTAATCCTCTTCTCAGAAGAGTAGTATATAGAAATGACTCTACTTAAACTCTCTGCATCCTAGTTTTCCATCCCCCAAATGAAGGGGATAATCCCCATCCTTTGACCTGACAGGACCACAGTGAAGAAGAAGATGGCTGGGAAATCAGGGTATAAATATAAGGTATGAGTTCAAGTGGTGGGGCTCTCCCCTCCCACCACATCTTGCCAATCCCCGAGTTCTGTCATTTACTTCCTGTCTATCTGTCAATTCTGGAAGCTTCTCTCCATCCTTCATCATCACTGTCCAGGCCAACATCATCTCTAATGCCTTGACTAATTCTGTTTCAAGTCATGTCTCCATTCTCCACTTATCTGTCAAAATGACCCTCCTATTGTGCAGGCAGATAGGATTGTGCCACTTGTCTGCTTGAGATACCCGTCGTTCTGAGGTTCAACTCTTTACTGTGCCTCATAATGACCCCTCCTCAGCTGACCCCCTTCTCAAGGCTTCTCTGTTATCCCTTGGCCACCACACTGAACTGTCAGGCTCTGGACCCACCATCTGTTCCTTTGCCTCTTGACCTTTGTAAAGGCTGCCCCTGACTTCTCATCTAGATAACAGCTTTCATCCTTTCAATATCAACTTAAATGGCTTTCAGGGACAGCTACCCTGACACTTAACTGAGATCCCCTGTTATGTCCTTCCAGATCCCCTGTGCTCTTCCTGGCATGACCCATGACTCACCTCAGTGTAACTCCTAGTTTAACATCTGTCTTTCTCACTAGGTGGTGGCGGCCTCTGGAGAGCAGGACCCTTGTAGGCTTATTCTCTGCTGAAAACCCAATAACCAGCATGGAACCTAATGGATATTGGGAATTGTGCAATGCTTATTAAAGGGCTGGTGGAAGTCTTGTGGGTATTTGGAGAGACTGACTGAGGGCAGAGGAAGTCTGCAGAGTTTCGCTTCATGGCTAGATATGTAGCCTAATTCTCATCCTGCTTTTCTACACTCTTCCCAGTCCAGCCATGTGTCACTTACCCAGATTACTGCTTGAAATCCTAAGAATCTTTTCAGTTGCCACTTGGTATTTTTCTCTGTGCCACCATCAACCTCATTCCTGAAGACTTTGGCACCCATGTTGAGAACCCACTGGCACCTTGACCTCATGGTGCCTTCTCAAACAGTGGCCTTTGCTACCTCTTGCTGGTGCCGTCCCAAACACTGTCCTTAGCCATTTTTGTTCCCAGGATTGAAATGAGATCTCCTGAAATGGGCTATTCTTTCCAGCCCATTGCATTCTCTCCCAAATCATATTGCTCTTCCTGAGTCTTCACTTCTGCAGTGGAAAGTGGGTGGGTGTATTGTGACCCCTTTCTATTACCTGTCTGTCTCCTCTGAGCCTCAGTTTTCTTATCTGTAAAAAAAAAAAAAAAAATCCCAAAACATAATCTCCTTACTGCTTTGTTCTGAGTAGGGAATAAATGAGGACATATATATCCAGAATATAGAAAGTTCTCGGAAAATACTGGTTCTCCTCCCATCTAATGCTGCATTCAAGTCCTTAACTCACAGGTAACAATAAAAATACATGTAATATAAGAATGACCATTATTGGGTACATACCTTCTGCCAGATACTGTGCTAAATTGCTTTACATATCTTACTCTATTTTGCCTTTGCAACTAATCTGAGATGTGGTATTACCCTTATTTTGAAGATAAGAAAAATTATACTCCAAAAGAGCAGTAGGGGACACCTACTTTCATTCCTAATCTTTCCAGGTGGAACAACGTCCATGGGGGATTTTGCTCCATCCCTCACTCTGACTCACTCCTTCCTGTGTAAGAAGGAGTCCTTGCCTGAAGGTTGGACTGGGGAGAATTATCTAGACTTCTGTAGCTCAGTTCCTTCTTCTCTCCTCCAGTTGGGATCGATCTCCTTACAGTAGGAAGATCTAATCCCCCCTCTTTGCTACGCTGTCCAGCCCAGTGGGACAGGCTTCCTCTCCAAGTGTGAGGTCTGCATTTTGGGGTGAGGCATACAAATGAGTAAGTGCATTGCCACACTTAAGCCATGGCATCCACTAGTTTTAGCAACAATAAAGACATTTAAAAAAATCTCAATCTGTCTAACTTCATGTCTCTGTCACTCTTTGGGAAAGCATGTGTCTCTTAAAGGTTCCTAGAGTATTAATATTGAATCTAGGAAGACAGGGAGCCAGTGGGCAGGCTCTGATCCCTCTGCCGAGTCAATGAGCACCTCCCATTCTCACAGTTCTCAGCCAAGTGGAACCTCATGGCCATGATTGGAGCTGTGGGAATTCTCTCTGCAGCCTCAGAGACACCCACAGCTCCGTGGGCCTGAGGAGTACATTACACTCGTTGTCATCATTTCATTGGGACCGAATCTGATGGAAAACATACCGAGGGTTTCACAGCAGCGTGGTAGAAAATCGTTAAAGATCGCTTAAGTGGGCCTCCCAGGGAAGTGATATTTTTATGCTGAGATCCCTACTGTTAATCATGATCCCAAAATGAAGCTGTGACAGCCCATCTGTGGCCATTTGAAGAAGTGCTTCTCAGCACTGAAGTGTTCAGGCCATTATTATCCAGTTCAAGTTCAATTTACGGAGTTTCCTTCCTTCTTTTTTCTTCTAGGCTTAGTGCTTGTGTTTAGATTTCATAAGTTAGTTAATCCAAACATCTCTGCTCTGTGCTTACTATAAACAAGAGGTCTATGGCTTCATTTTTGGGGAATGGGCATGCAATAACAGAAGAGCTAATCCTTCCTTCTCGGGCGATGGGTGCCAGGGCTGAAGTAGGTGCTGTCCCCATGGTTAGCTGTTTTACTCTCACAGCAGCCCTGCAAATCAGATCCCATCCTTCTGCCCATGATGGCGCAGACAGGTGCATTCATTTGCCTCAAATCAAACAGTGAAGTTTATGGCAGAGTGAAGATGAGAACCCATTTGCTCTGGCTCCAGAGTCCATGTTCTCAACCCATGCACGATTTGCTTCCCCCAAGAGGGAGCTGGAGCTGTTGGTGAGACCATGGCAGAGGAGGGAAGAGCAGAGAACTTGGTGTCTCAGTGTTGGAAGTCTGAGTTCCAGCTCAGTCATTTCCTGGCAGGGTGACTTTGGGCAGCTTTGGGCCTTAGTTTCTGCATATATAAAATGAACATTCATTCAATGAACAAACCTCCATGGAGCCATGTGGTGTGCTGAGCCCTCCTCTAGGCTCTGAGGGTTAGGTGGCAACAAGACAGAGTCCCTGTTAGTATGAAACTCAACCTCATGAGGGGAGAGAGCCAAAAGGCAAGCAGAGAGGGATGCACAAACAGGGCCGTTCCAGGTAAGAAACCAGACAGGCCACATGGTGAAAGGTGGCTGGGGAGGAGGCACGGCCCTCGACTGTTGGACAGTGGAGACCTGTCTGGGTGGGACCATGCAGACTGAGACCCGAGTGGGAAGGGGCAGTGCACTGTGGGAAACCTGGGGGAGGAGCACGGTATGAGTTTCCTGTGGCTGCTGTAACAAATCACCACAAATTTAGTGGCTTAAAATAACACAGACTGATTCTCCTACAGTTCTGGAGACCAGAAGTCCAACATCAATTTCCCTGGGCTGAAGTTGAGGTGTGGCCGGGCAGTGCTCCCTTCGGAAGCTCCAGGGAGGATCTGCGTCCTGCCTTTCCCGACTTCCAGCCACTCTCTGTGGCTCCAGCCTCCTCCCTCCCTCTCCAGGCCAGCAGCAGAGGGTCCTCATGTCTCTCTGCTCTGTCCCAGGGCCTCCTCCTCTCCGTGTCACATCTCCCCTATGTCCCTCTTACAAGGATACTGTGGTTGTGCTTGGGACCCACTGGAGGACCCAGGATGATCTCCCCATCGCATATTTGCAAAGTTCCTTTTGGCACATAAGGTAACAGCCACAGGTTTCAGGGATCAGGACCTGGATATCTTTGGGGGTCATTACTCAGCCCCCCAACAGAACCCTCCAGAAAGAGGGTGTAGCCCACCCAAAGGTTCTGGCAGTGCAGTCCTAGTAAGGCCCTCCCAGGTGGCAGAAATATGGAGAACTCAAGGACGACTGACCCTGAGGGTGCTGAGTGAAGAGTTAAACTTAGATAAATAACATTTCACTAAGAAAAGGAACACATCAAGAAGGCCTATGGTGTCTGCACCCGCAGATTGAGGGATGAACAGAAGCAGCGAGGCCCTGACTGAAATTCTGTTTTTCCGGGGCCTGGGCTGGGCGGGAAGCTGGGTTGCACAGCACCCACCGAGCAGCGAGGGTCGGGGCTCGGCCCTCAAGATCAGGTTGCTTGAATTCAAACCCTGGTTCTACTGCGCTTTGCTGTGGGACCACGGGGCAGTCACGTAACTTCTTTGTGCCTCACTTTTATCATATGTAAAATGGGTGTGGGTGTAATGTTGCTTTCTGGTGGTGGTGAGGATTGCTGTGAAGTAAAAGATGCACCATACGTGGCCTGTAGACAGTGTACACATTTCCCGTGGCTGCCACAGCAAATTGCCACAAACTGGGTGGCTCAGAAACGACAGAAATGTATTCCCTCACTGTTCTAGAGGCTAGAAGCATGAAATCAAGGCATTGGAGGCGGGGGGGGGCATGCTCTCTCTGAAGGCTCTAAGGAAGGATCTGTCCTTGCCTCTTTCTAGCTGGCCACCCTTGGCGTTCCTTGGCTTGTAGATCCATCACTCCAGTCCCTGCCTCTGCCGTCACGTGTCCTTTCCTGTTTCTGCACGTCTGCAAATCTCTCACCCTCCTTATAGGGACACCATCCTAATCTAGTATGACGTCATCTTAACTTCATTACATCTGCAAAGATTTCATTTCCAAGTAAAGTAACATTCACAGGAACTGGGGGTTAGAATGTCAGTGCATCTTTTTGGGGGACACCATTCAACCCACAGCAGTAAGTGCTCTGTGAAAGGTACCAATTACTATTTTAATGGTGGTATTTTTCCATATGAGCTAGATAGAAAGTGCCAACCTTTATAGAGGAAACTGCTATAATTCCGTATTAAAATCACAGGGAAAACACAGCCCATTTGTTCCTTTAATGTCAATCGTACAGTTCAGGCCAAATTCATCTGAAAAGGTCACCCACCAAACACACATAATACAAAGCAATTCTGAAGTCTTGAAGAGATTCTCTGACCTCTGAAAGCAGAAAACTTAGGTCAGAGTGCTGGAAGTTTCCTCTTGAAAACACTCTGGCCCCAAGCCAATCTATCTGTAAGTTGCCAGCGCTAATCCTCATTTTGAATAGTCGGGAACCTGTTAATTACCTCAATTCATTAAACATTCTTTGGGTACCTACTGATGCAGCAAAAAAAGTAAATGT
Organism: Eulemur rufifrons; assembly: GCF_041146395.1. Lineage (NCBI taxonomy): Eukaryota > Metazoa > Chordata > Mammalia > Primates > Lemuridae > Eulemur > Eulemur rufifrons. The sequence continues at coordinate 32,153,310 of NC_090985.1, forward strand.
CTCTTAGGCCCAAGTTTCTCAGCCTCAGGACTAATGGCATTTTGGACTGGACAGGTATTTGTCTGGGGGCTGTCCTGTGCATGGTAGTAGATTTAGCAGCATCCCTGCCTCTACCCACTAGATGCCATTAGTACATCCCAATTGTGACAACCAAAAATGTCTTCAGACATTGTCACATATTCTCAGGGTTGCAAAATCACTCCCAGCAGAGAACCACTGGATTAGAGGAAGCAATTAAATAATAGATACTGATGATGATATGTGGGAGTTGTTGAGATAGGGGTAAGCAACAAGGTACTATAGATGTTGTTTTGCTATTCCTCAAATTTGCCATCATATTTTTGAGGGCAGACATATCAGTCCCCCTGAGTAGGTACTACGGCTTTTGCTATGAAGAACTCTAATTTGTGGCACATGTAACAAATCATTGTATTTCTCATCCTTTCTCCAATTCACATTGATTGGGTGGCTTCGATGTGCCAGGTACTATGTTTGGTACCTGGGGGCATCTGGAGGTGCCGTATCCCTAGGTGTTGAAAATATGGGTATACAGACTTACACAGGAGAAGTTTCTGATATTCAGGAATTATCTGGTAGAAGAAACCAAAATGTCCCCAAAAGCTACGTGGTATGTTGAAAACAGCTGACAATGTGCATGCAAGAAGCATTGGAGAGGAGGAATTATAGATTCTGATTGCTGGGACAAGAAGAGAAGAGACATTTTCACACATAATACATCATTGAGGAGAGTTTCTTAGAAGAGATAAGCGAATATGAGGGGCAGAAGGGAAAACTCTGACTAGGGGAACAGTCAGTGGGAAAGCAGGGAAGTTGGAGGAATCACGGTGTGTTAGTGGAATCTTGGGCACATAAAATACATAATTATCAGAAGCTACACACAGACCAATGCAGGCCTCATTCAGGCTGCAGATGTGTCCTTTGGGCCTTAAGTGTGGATTTGTGGATTTATTTATTTAATTTCATTGTCAACATTTAAAAATCTGGAGATGTTATATAAAAAATTAAGATTTTACAATTTCTTTTAAAGAAATGAAAGATATGGTTAATAAGTGGCATTACTGATCAGAGAGAGACAGAATTCTTAGTGGGAATATTTTATGGAAGAGGAGGGGAAGGTATTAAAGTTACTTAAAGTAGCAAGTTCATCAAGACAGAGAGACAATGAAAAAGACAAGAGAAATAATTTGGCTTCTTTTGACCACAGCAAGGGGACAAACATGCATAGGTACATTTGGCTAGGGTGACGGTGTTAGTTTCGACAGAAGATGAAACTTCCAAACACCACTCTGGTGGTTCTGACAGTGGGGACCCAAGTATGACATTGTCACAAAGAAACTACACACAAAGGAAGCAAATAGCAAGTAGACACACAATCCATCTAGTTATCTCCACTTTGGGGATTATCTGGGTAGGGGTCTCAGCAGGGTCTGTGCCACAGATAGAGAATAAGGTCAAGAAGGAAATAATTTGAATTGTGAATAAGAACGTTAACTTGGGCCTACCCCTTCGGGATAGAATTTTGGATAGTCTATATGCTTGTTTCTCCCACTGACTTATTTATTATAGTGTAGATAATAAATAATTTAGTTGCCTATCCAACTTGTTGTTTCTATTCTACTCACCAGCAACACTTTCTGGAAGGAACATGTTCTGGTAAATTCAGCTCACTCACTTGGGGCCTGTGAAAATTAGCTGGATATGGGCATTCTTGCAGTTTCCTGCTACTTAGAGTAATCTCCGTGCCCTCACCACAAATCACAGTATGGAAAGGTGAATAGGATAGCGTTTCAGTGACTTGTCCAGTGAGCAGGTGTATGAGATACTTACTGTAGGGACCCTGGAGCTCAACTGACCCACACTGAGGGGCATGTGGCTGAACAGGACTGAGTCAGTATGAACTGTAAGACTGTTCATACAGGATTGAGTTTCTCAGAGGGATGCTGTTCCCAGGCCAGTATTCAATTTATATAGGGTCAAGTTTGCAAATGGGTATGACCTTTCCGTGTCCCTGGAGGAACCTGGATGTGAGCTCCAGCTGGTAGAATAGGGGGTGTAAGGCACAGAGGGTGAAATACGTGATGGTGTCTGTTGTGTTCCCTCAGATGCAGACCCTGAGGCAAGACTTTGATTGCAAGTGATCCCAAGCAGTTCCTGTAGGGAATAGGGGAAGTGAGAACTGGAAGGGAAAGAAGCCAATTCAGGGTTCATGAATAAACAAATTACTACAAAATATAACCGAGTCTCAGTCCCACTGGGGACCTCCGAGAGACAGTGTAGGGCGAGTTGTCCCATTTAAGACGTGAGAAAGGCAGGGTATCTATACTCCCAGTTCCATCCCTCATAACCCAAGCTCCTGAAAGCTTCAACTCCCCATCACTTCTGGGCTGTCCTTCATGTAGGTTGAGGACATCCTTATAGCCACAGATGATGGAGGCAGGGACTGGAGTAATGTATCTACAAGCCAAGGAATGCCAAGGGTTGCCAGCAGCTCCTGGAAGCTAGAAAGAGGCAAGGAAGGATCCTTCCTCAGAGAATTTAGATAGAGCATGGCCCCCCAACGCCTTGATTTCATACTTCTGGCCTCTAGAACCGTGAAGGAATACATTTCAGTCATTTCTGAGCCACTCAGTTTGTGGTAATTTGCTGTGGCAGCCACAGGAAATGCATACAGGAGAAAGAATGCTTGTAGCAGAGTCACAGGTGCTTAGAGTGGTGAGTGATGGAGGGATAAGAGAGGGCTGACTGTTGTGTTGTAAGCAAGGGTCTAGGACAAGGTGGCTCTTGTCTCAGGGTTGGGTATGGTATTAGTGGGTGCATTAGAAAAGTGTGGCAGAGCAAGGATGCTTGTACCTATCTTCCAAGTCCACTCTAGCAGCTGAAGTGAAGGAGCAACATTGGATCTAGTTAAAGTCAGAGCTGTCCAAGTCTGTAAAGGTATCTAGAAAGAAGGAAACCCAAAGAGTCTCTCCCACCTGGGAAAGTGATGGGCATCCTTCCTAGGAAGGTGATTTGTGAGTGGGAAGGTCAGAATCACCAGCAGATATCCAAATCCTGATGCTGGATCTCTGGTGACCATTCCCTTATTGAGGAGTCTCTGGAGGTGGGGCAGGTAAAAAGACAAAGGAAAAGCTAGGAAAATGTCAAAGGGAGAGAAATCTTTGCAAATTACTATAAATATACTATAAAATTACCATGAAAGTATAGTTTTATGGGAATTAAAAAGGCAAAGAAAATGTTACTAGCAGCCAAGAGAAGACCACTGGAACATCAAAAGTGAAAACAATGATGACACTTACTTGGAAAAGCTCAGTCCGTGAGAAGAGCTATAGATCCAGGATGAGTTTAAAAAAGGAGAGATAACAATGTGCTGAAAGATGGTTGAGATACACCTATGTTTCCAAAATGTTATGGCAAATACTTCATTAACCTGAACTATGTGAGTCCCACAATGGAGTTTTGGCCAATCTCCACTCTATATATCAAGAGGCAGATTTTTATTTTTAGATAAGAAGATTAGTATTTATAAATCTAGCTAGGGTTTTGGCACTTGGTGTGTATTTCTGCTTTGGTTACTCAGTCTACAAAAGTGTGGGAGCCCAACCTGGGCAAGAGGTTTTCTATTCTTGGGATATCACATCAGTCTGTGCTGAGTTACGTGAAGCTCAACAAAATCAGGGGTGGAATCTAGTTGATAAGACTGCTCAAGTGCCACATAGTGAGTTCGGTAACACGAAGGAATAAGGCAACACTTAGGATGATGAGACAAAACAGGGGACCAAAGTTACTGACAGTGGGTCTAAGTATTGACATGTTGGAGTCATGTTCCCACATGGGCACGTGCAGGTAGCTGGTGCCTCTAGAAGGCCATTTGTTCTCCAGTTCATCACAGTCCTCATAGGGCCAGGTTTTTTTTTTTGTATGTGGCTGTCCTTGTCCTTGTAAGCACTTGGGTTTGTGACCCAGATTGTTTGCTTATGTGTAAGTAATTTTATGCATTTTAGATCTTTCCATGATATAAAAATGTTAAATTTTGTGGATTAACTAATTCCAAGGGCCTATCTATAGACATGAGATTGGACACAGCCTTTCATAAATACCAACTTGGCCAAGGAGCATGAAATATAAAGGCAACAATTGTGCTTTACCAACTTTTCATGACATGTCTAAGAGAGAGACTGTGGTTACCAGAATAGGAAATATGATTGATTCTGGAATGTCAGTTTCAAAAGGAACAGCTTGATGCTTTGCTGAGCTGAACTCTGGAGGAAATTTCCCACTGACAGGATAACTGTAAAGCTCTCCAATATGAAAGGAGATTCCCTTAGTGAAAATTTCTGATCCCACAGCTTTCCCTAGGGATTTTCTGCTCCTTTGTGTAAACTAGCAGGTACTGTGCTGCATCCTCTAGGAGCCTGATGAGGTGAGGGAGTATGTTTAGCTTATACCATTGGGAAGTAAAAAAATAAATTAAGTATAAAAAAATAAATGACTCAGGTATTTTCATGCATGACAGCAAGCAATGGAGCTTGAATTCTCTTTCTCTTTTTAAATTTTGACTGAATTGTTCTTTTGCATGACCTTTCTGGAAAGAATGCTTGTAGCAGCCCATGATAGAGATGCTAACCTGAAGAAAATCTTAGTTTCCATGTCGCTGTGATTATATTGGGGGAGTAAGTCAGTGAAGTGAAAAGAACATAGGTTTGTGGGTCCAGATAGACCTGGATTTGAATCTAGTTTCATCTCGCACAAGTTCTTTATATCCTCTAAGCCTTTACTTCTTTATTTCGATCCTAAAAATGTTAAACTTAACTGCACAGTTTGTTGACAGAAATATTTACTAGGTTAGCAGGAGTAAAACACCTAGTAGGTCGGTAGCAGATGGCAATTCTAGTCTTAAAATCATGTCACCAGAACTCATAACTTGCAATGTGAATTCTTCGTTTGTCTCATTTTTTTTTTTTTTTTCATTGAATGAGTAGTGCTTTAGGATGCACCACGGACTAGGTACTCCTCTGGGTACGGGGACTTCAAATATGAGCAGACATGATCGCTCCTGGAGCCTCCATGAAGCCAAGCTGTATTAGTGGTGCGAACAAAATGCTCTAAGAACCTAGGTAAGGAAGCAACTAATTCTGCCAGAGAAGGTAGGAGAAGTATGGGCTACAGAGGGTGCAATTTTTGTACTAAGCTTCAAAGAAGGAGGACAAGTTTGCTGAATGACAAAGTAGGCAAAGGGCTCTCCAGGCAGGATTAGCATCATGGGCCAAGTTCGGGAGATGTGAAGAGTGGTCTGCTTTGCCGCCGTGGGCTGCCACATGCAGCAGGACTTACTTTCGGTATAGTCGTTGCATCTTCCCATGGGAGGGAGCATTTGGTGGGAAACGCAGCTGCCTCCTTGTTAGAGCAGCAGTTGTTTCTGTGTTTCAATCTTGTCTCATGACTTCAGAAACCTTGACATTACTTAGCATTTGATATAAATAATTTTTGTCACCTGGCTCAGTAGATTGTCCACCCTTGACTCAGCCATGATCAGGTGATAAATGGAGCTTCATTTGGGGAAGTAAATGCTCTGCCTTGGGTTAGAAGTGCTCTCACGTAGCCTGAGAGCAGCACACTGATAGACCTCGAGTTAAATAAAAAATAAAAAATAAAATAAATAAATGCATAAATAAACAGTGCTCATCTTGGCCTTTTTATTTTTGCTGTGGCCTCTAAGAAGCAGTTGACATCACAAATTCCTAGTCGGAGAATGAAACAGCCATTTGCCGGGGTTAGGTCTTTGGCAAGGTGTTGACTTTTTTGGAAGATTTGAGTGTGACTAGAGCTAGGAATGGCGGGATGAACACTGAGTGAGGCTTCAGGAGATGGGAGTTTGGGCCCCAAGTCTCTGAGCCTGGCCGTGTGATCCCAGGTAGTCGTGACTCCTCCTTGGGCATTGGTGTCCTTGTCTGTCCCATCATACCTTCCTCCCTGGGATGCTGGGGGTTGGCGAGACAGACAACTCCGAAGTGTGACATAAATGCAACAGTGGAGTTGTCAGAGTTGTTAGGTTTGGACTTTGCAAGCTTCATGTCGGAATGTTCAGTTTGGCTCCAGCAGGGGCTGAGGGTACCCTCTCCAGGACCCTCAACTCCCACAGCCTGTAGGGAGCATGAAAAGGAGGAATTTGGGGGAGAAGGAGTTACTAAGAATAAGGAATTTAGGGAAATGGGCAGCAGCTGCATCTGCATGGGCTGACCTTGGAGAGGCCACGGGGACCCAGCGAGAGTTAGGAATTGGGATGGGGAGGTCGGGCAGAGAGGAGGACAAAAATCTGAGCATGTGAAAGGCCAGTGGCTACAGAAATCCCGTCACCACATAAGGCAGGACTCAGTTCCAGGGAAATGAGGGGAAGCCCAAGAACAAGAGGAAAGTGAACTCTGACTACCTGCTAGGGGAACACACTGCCCTGTCCCTCTGAGGCTGCTGGGATGAGCCAGGAGCACAGGGCACCTACAGGCCCTGGCAGAAGGTAGCAGGATAGGTAACCTGGTTTCCCCCGGGGGAATTCAGGAATCTGCCACTGCATGGGTGCCTGGTCTTTAGACCCTGCGTGATGTGACTCCCACTTACCTCTCGGTTCTCATTTTCCCCAGTCCCCCTTACGCTCTGCGGGCCAGTCTGACAGAGCTGTGGGAGCACAGCAGGCTCTCTCGCCCTCACCTTGCCAGCCACGTGCTGCTCTCTTTCCTGCCTAACCAGCTTGTGTTCATTCTTCGGGCCTCAGTTTCACTTTCTCTGGGAAGCTTTCTGGGATCTCTTGAGACAGTTGGTTGCTCTCCTACTCGTTCAACCCGATAGCGCACATACAGATGGTGTGATCTTCCCAAATGCCCTTCTCCTTGACTCAGTGGTGGGATCTCTGAGGACAGGATGAGGCTTTGCTCCTGCCTGGATCTCCAGTGTCCAGCACAGTGCCAAGGATACAGCTGGTGCTTAATGTCTACTTACCGAATGAATGGATGTGTGCATGCATGGAAGAGCTTGGGCTTCCACCTTCAAACCTTGGGTCACATGGTTTATGCCTGGACCTTCCTGGTTTATAGGCAGGAGGTCTTGATAAAAGTGGCCTTCCATTCCTTCCAGAAGAGCTGGCCTCCGCAAGTCATCAGGCTGTATTTTAAACAACCCCAATGGAACAGAAGAGGAGGCAAAGGCTGACAGATGTTGGGTCTTCAGATCAAAAGGCCCTTTAGAAACATTGAGGAGGTATCATTACTCACTTACAATAAGAAAATAATGAAAAGCCCATGATCTGAGAATTGCTATACAAGTATGACAATCTGGTCTAATAACTGTGGGCAGGGGAATGACCAACGAGGTGGCCCCTCTCCAGCCTGGCCTGCCCTCCTTCTCCAGACCCTGCTCACTATTCTCCCTGTTTTTATAGAAACAATAAGGCACGTCTTTTAAATTTACTTTCTCCCACAGAAGCTAATTTAATATTTGGAGAGAACAACAATCGAGGCCATCTCTGGATGGTGGTTATTTATAAGATCGTAAAAAAGACAGATCCAACTCCTGATGTTACCAAATTGTCTTTGGGAAAAGAGCTACAAGGAAATGAGCCTCTTCTGTGGTGGGGATAAAAATAAAATTGCCTAAAAGTTCCCTGAAATCACGGGGCCCTAGAGGCTGCTGTCTGCGCCCAGGCCAGTTGTGGCCTCTCTGCCTCCCTGGACACTCACAAGAGGTGGCTTCCTCTGAGGGTGCAGCAGTTTCTTTGCTCCTCTTAGGCTGTCTCTCTGCAGACAGTCTGAGCTGGAAATAGATTTTTTTATTGTTATGATCGAGCTATATAATAATCCCAAAGACGCAAGGATGGTAATTGTGATATGGTGGTGTGGTGTCTCTCTTTGCCTGGGGGGTAGGAAGTTCAAGTCTGCTTTTCTTAATTGTCACCTGCGGGGTGTACTTCCTGTCTGAGCTGGCATCTTCCTGCCCTGGCTTCCAGAAAAGGGGGCTGATGGATTCCTATAGACTGTTGCCCCTGGGATGATGAGAAGTCTGGGGTGGGAAGAGAAAATGCCCAAGAGAGAAGAGACACTGAGGACGGTCCCGTGTGGCTCAGAGCCTGTCCACACAGCCTTATCACAGCAACAAAGAAGAGTCAATTCTCGTTATTTGCAGCAGTCCCGTTTTATAAAGTCACTGGGGACACTGGATTAGCAAATCCTGAACCATTGCTCCTAGGGGATAGATGGTGTTAGTTTCCTATGAGCTTCCGGTCACACATTTTTGTCAACAGATCAATACATAATCTTGTCTATATGTGTTTCTGTTTCAAGACACTTTACTTAATGTAGATTGTGGATTCATCAACATTAAACTCACAGCCAGCAGCAGTATAACTCACATCTGAACGAAGTGTATCTACCAAGTAAGGGGCATCACAGACTTGCACTTAGGAACATTGGACAGCACTTCAGCACCATGCTTGGGGGCCAGTTTAAACAGGGAAATCACCACCCAAAAGCCCTCAAATGGGAAAAATGTGGCATAAATCAGCTGCACAAGGACACTTGTTTACAGTATGAGCTGAAACAGGAGGCAAAGTGTCACCTTGATCCACCTCAGCTGGGAACACGTGCATTGAGTGATTCAAATTCTTTGCAGCTCTATGCTTGCCTGCAAGTGACTGCAAAAGCCTCACAAGTATAGATTTTGGGGATACAAATAAATCTAGCAAGTAGGTGAATTCCAAATCTGGAGTCCGTGAACAACGAAGATCGACTGTAATTAAAAGCACGTCTTAGAAACATAGCCATTCCTAGTGCACTTCGACCTCAGCTCTGTACCCGGTCCTGACCCGAGGCAACTCTGGGCCTAAAGGACACCACGGCCACTCCTTCCTCCTGGCCTCTGAGGCCAACCCTCATCGCTGGTTCAGTGCCTGGATCCTGCTGGGTTCTGAAGAGCCAACTAGATCCCTAGTTTGGGAAGCTGACATTTCTCTTACAAGAGCCTACACCCCTGTCAATTTCAGCTGCCTGGAAAGTGTTAGTCCGGTGAGGACTTTGGCCTTTTTTAGGCCAGTCTTGCTTGGGGCCTGGGGCTCTGGCCTGAGACCCCGCAGGCTTCCCTGACTGATGGAGCCCATCTCAGATTCAACTGCTGTGCAGTGTGTGCACATGCCCTGCTGGGCACAATGGCGGGAAGACATGGCCTCTGCCCTCAGGTGTTCACAGCCCAGAGGGGAAGCAGCTGGCAAACAGATGGTTAAAATATAGCTGGTAAAGGCTACCATCAAGGTCCCCAGGATGCTCTTCAGGCTGCATCCTTTTTGTCCAAATCTCCTTGTGGACCTCTCCCATAAACACTTCCAACAGCACAAATCACATCTGTCACTGTCTTCTTAAAACCTGTTCCTTCCCCTCCTTCTTCTGTGCTTCTCGGCAGCCCCACAGTCACCTAAACCTAAATACATCCCTGGCTTGTCTCCCACCGACTGCTGCATCCTGTACACTGTACAACTTGCCCTGTGCACCCACTTCCACCACCCCCATATGCCTTGCTGAGTGGCAGCAACAACGTCCACCCTGGTTCCCACAGGACAGCCACAGAAAGACATTGCAGATGCAAACGTGTCCAGATCCATAATCAATAGAACTTTCTGTGGCATATTCTAAAGGTTGAACATCTCAATGAACAAAGAGATCATTAGAGTTTTACTCCCCTAGACAAATAATTGGACCCCTTAATGGATCCTAAATGTTTCATGTGACACTACTGTGACCCCTGTTAAATGTATTCCATCTTTCACAATATGGACATTTCCATAGGGATCTTTAATTTCTGCCTATTTTTGTATATGGCTAATTTAAAAAGAACATTAGTAATTCATTCAAAATAAACTAGAATGTGCTAACATTTCTCTCTATGGAAACATACTTATGCCTTACATTTTACTACAATTTACATTTTGAAATGGTCACGAAAATCTTTTTAAGGTCTAGTTGTATCTAACAGATATAGAATGCCATGTTTTTAGGCACTGCACATGTTCTTTTATTGAACTGTTACAACCCGTGAGGTTTATAGAAGAGTCAATAGAGGATCAGAGAAGTTAAGTAACTAGCACGTAATTATATAGCTGCTTGGAGCTGCAATCCAATCTGCACCTGTGGTTCTCAGAAGAAAAGATGTTAGGATTTCTTTGGGAATGACAACTTGAATCTGAACACTGAAGTCCCACAGAGCTTCCCCTTATTCAGTGGAAACGAGGTTCAATCTCAGTCAGTTTTATGCAGGTGTGTTAGCGCTGTATCATTCAGGGTTCAACTGGAGAAGCAGAACAAGTTGGACACACAAATATACGTGCATAATCACAAGTACATACACACACATACATCATGAGAGAGAGAGAGAGAGAGAGAGATTTATTACAAGTAATTGGCTATGTGATTGTGGGGTTAAGCAAGTCCAAAATCTGTAGGGTGGGAAGTCAGAAAGGAAAGCTCTTGGGTGGGCTTGAACCCTTAAACATGGGGCTGAACGCCTTCCTCAACCACAGGCAGGATTTCTTGCCTTATCCTGCCCAGGGAAACCTCAGCTCCTCTTTTAAGACCTTCCAACTGAGTCAGTATTCACCCCCCTAGAACAATCTTCCTTACTTAAAGCCAACTGACTAGGTGCTTTAATCCCATTTATCCAGTACCTTCACGACTACACCTAGATTTGTGTTTGACTGAATTCTGGGACTGTTATTCAATCAAACAGTCCCAGCCAAGCTGACACGTCAGAAAAACCATCACACGCATCCAGCCAGGACTGTACCGGGGCAGCAGGGATAAGAGTGGTTTACAGGCAGGAAGCCTTGGTCTTGTAAAGATCGCTGACTCTGGCTTTAAGGGCCATCCCTGGCGGATGGCTATAGTGGATGTCCTCTAAACTGGTGATTCTCTGTCAGGAGTGGTTTTGCCCCTTTCAGGGGAAATTTGGCAATGTCTGGAATATTTTTGGTTGTCAGAACTGGAGGTTTGATGCTATCAGCTAGTGGGTGGAGGGCAGGATGCTGCTGCCCACCCTCCAATGTGCACAACAGCCCCCACGACAAAGAACTACCCAGCTGTAAATGTGTCTAGGCTAAGAAACCCGCATTAACCAAGACAGCCAACGTAAAATGTGGTCTGAATGCATACACTTAATCAATTCTTATAGAAGTGCAAGGATAATTTCTTAAAAAATTTGTTTTATTTTATTGAAATAGGAAGTAAAGGCTAAGGTATTGTTATTGCCTGTGGTTATGGTGCTTGCTCCTAAGTGGACGGGCCAGGATTTGAACCTGAGTTTCTTTGAATGCCAAGTCCATTCTTCTGCACCTACTCTGTGGTGGCTGTTCCCCTTCAGACTTTCTCCTGAGCCTGGGGCAGCTTTGACCTTGGGTCCAGCCATCCATGGGCTGTGTCATCCTGTTGCAATTCATGTCTCAGTCTAGATGGCACAGGTGAGCTGAAGCCTTCATGCACTTTCACAGACTGATGGCGATTGGGCATTCAGCACAGTGGCTGAGCACGTAGGGGCAGAGGTTCTGGGTGTGGCTCCTACCCTGAGGCTGGGCGAGCTGATGGATCTCGCTGAACGTCAGATCCTCAAATACAAAATTAGGAACTAGTTGGACTTTCTCATAGTGAGAGTTAAGCAAGAACATGCATGGAAAGCATCTAATACAGGGTATAAGTAAGTTTTGATAGAAGTAACTTTAGAGCCTCTGGCGGTTCTGGCCACTTCCTCGGAAGGACTCAACAGTCCAGGTTTTATCATTTTCAAAAATCTCCGAAGCCTGGGCCAAGTGAACACCCTGGGATTACCTTCCAGTTCCCTCATAAGGTCTCTCAGCAATGTGGGCTCCAGTCAGCAGAACTCCTAAACAAAATTATTTCTGAATATTATTTCTGAATATTCCAAAATTCAGGCAATGCAATATTTTTACCCCTTTGGCAAGGTTGGAAATAAGGAAAATGTTAACTTCTTTAAAAGTTGCCCTAAAATCTTTCTGGAATAGGGTAGGAATATAGATGAAGACAAAAACCACATCTATGTATACAAATAAAATAAAAACCCCAAAACCTCTTTATTATAAGGAAAAAAAAAAACTCTGCTAATAAGTACTGATAAGAAATATCACTTTTAAATTATCTGAAATTTTTAATGTTAAAAACAGCTTTGGGTGAAATTCCCTTTATCTTGTTAGTCATTATGAAGTAGTTATATTTAGTTTATATAATTATTTTCAGGTTGCCAAATGTTCTGCGTCTGTCAACTCATTTGATTCTTTTTTTTTTTTTTCTTTTTATGAAACAGCGTCTCCCTCTGTCGCCCTGGCTAGAGTCCAGTGGCATCATCATAGCTCACTGCAACCTCACACTGCCGGGCTCAAGCGATTCTCCTGCCTCAGCCTCCCAGAGTGCTAGGATTACAGGGGTGAGCCACCGCGCCTGGCCTGGTTTGACTCTAACAATACAGTGAGGATAATTTGTAGGCGTTTATTCAGTGTGTACAGTATGCCAGGTCTGTGTGTGGCACACGGAGTTCAGGCATGACTAGGTCCTAGTGCTGTACTTGAGGAGCTCAGATTCCTGTGGCATTGACGATTATAACACAGTGTGATGCCTGTTCTGAAAGAGGACCCTGCAGGCTGCTAGAGGACTTCCGGGGGGGGGGGCCTCTAAAATTGGGGAGAGATGTGTGAAGTGAAGTCAGGAGAGATGTTTGAGTGGAACCCTGAAGCAGTGTAGGAATTTGGGAGCTGGAATGTGAAAGGGAAAGGTGTGGTAGGCAGAGGTAACAGTTTGGGTACTGGCATGAGGCTGCACATGCAGCTTGGCAGGGATGTGGAGGGACACGGCGTGTAGCAGGAGATGCGGAACGGGTGGGCTGACCAAAGCCAGGTCAGGTGGTTCTCATGAGCCACGCTGAAGAGTTTTAATTTTCTCTGATAGCAAAACATTTAAAGTTGCTTTTAAGTGTTGCTTATTCTTTCAAGAAGCACTTTTTGTTTTATACTTTCTAAGCTCTACCCACTGGAGTTAGTGCCTGGGACACAGGTGTATAGGAACTTGTCCTTTTCCCTAAGTAACTCCAATCATGGTCACATAAACTCCATGGCAGACTTCCGTGGGGGGTAGAATTCATTTTTTAGTTTTCCAAAATAGACTTTGAAGCCAAAGATGTTGAAGTCTTCTGACTAATTGGAAATGGAACCAGGATTCAAATCCAAGACTTCTGAACGTGGATTTATTTCTTTGAAGCCACACCTAGACTCATCCTAATGGTTTGCAATTATAAGGTGTTTTTAAGTTTACAAAAGAGTTTAATATTTATGATCTTAGCTTTGAGTCTTTTCCAAGAGTCTTGGTGAAATAGTTAGGGCATGTATTACCAATTCCTTCCTACAGATGAGGATACTGAGGCCACTAAATGATCCAAGTTCCCCAGTTTCTACTAGTTACATAGCTAGTAGAAAACAGAGCCAGGAGACAACACAGGATTCTGTGCTGTGCTCTACTGTGCTGCCTCCATTACTGGGTGCATCGTACAGCGGCCTCTTCTTGAACTTTGGAACCCCCTCCTGAGTTAGACCCAAATCTGCTTGCTGACACCCTGGCTGTAAGCCCCCTTGTTGGGCTGGCAAGAGGGGTGGGAGACAGAAAGCCCTTTTCTCTCCTTTTGCAGACTCTCATTGCATTCATGCTGATTCATTGCTTCTCCTTGTCCAGGGTGAGGATCCAGAAAGAGCTGACTCTACTAGCAGCTGTGCCTGGGCCCATTCGGCACCAGTGGACCACAGGGTACTCCCTCTGTCACGAATCTGCCAAAGAGATTGACATTACCCTGGCTGTCAGGGCCTCTCCAAGTCCTCTGGGACCAGGGACAGGCATCCTTCTCCTGACTTCCTTTCCGGACTGTTGAATCAAAGACAGGAAATGAAATGAGCCTGAAAAGATGCTGTTTGGAAGAGCCCCAGGGTTCTGGAAAGTCAGTAATGCCTGGGCAAGAACTGTTCTCTCCTATGGAGTCAGGCTCTGTAGGGCAGCTGATGAGAAGAACAGATAATGTGATGGGGAGGAAATTGCTTCCGGAGTGAGGATCATCTCTTTGGCTTTGGGCTCCATCAGCCAGCAGTACCACTGCATTGTTTCGGCGGCACAGTATGACATCTCCCAGGGAAGTGCCAGGAGAATCAGCACTAATGAACTCTTTTTCATGAGCCAACAGCTGGCTTTGGCAAGAACGCTTTAGCGTGTGAAATCAGGCAGAAGAAGGGTTTCAAAGTGAAAAAAAAAAAAAAGTAGTTCTATTTTGTTGTGAAGTAAGCACATGACACTCATTTAACATGTGAATATAATTTGAGGGTAGGGAATTTACAATTTTGAGCACCTATTATGTGCTAAAAGATTTATTTTTAGTGTCACTATTTTATTTTAAAAAAGCTTTTGTCATCAAAGTAATACATGTGCATAGTTAAGAAAATATTAAAGTTAGGGTTACCCCATTTGGCAGGTAACTTACTTTGGCAAAAGCACTGGCTGAGGATGAGAGCAATCTAGAATGGATGGAGAGAAGGGAAATGGTGACTATCAACCACAGTCTTAGGTTTAGCTGTTGCAGTGGAGACTGTAGCTTATCCAAGAACCCCTAACTCTCTTGTTTTAAGACATCTTAGTTGCTGTTCTGAAGAATTAGTTTCAAGACTGAGTCAACTTCATGTGAGGCGTGGCTGGTCATGAGCGGTGCAGGGACGGACTGTCAAAGACACTGGCGGTGCTCCGAATCCCTGCACCATTTCCATGCAGGCCAGCCTCACTTCCAGTGGCATCTGTGTATTTGTTAAAGGTTAAAAGTCCCAATCTACCTGAGAATCTGAAACCATGCTTCATGGGGCAAATCCGGTCTGTTCCCTTTTTTTTTTTTTTTTTTGGTGAATAGGTTTTACTGGAATACTGCATGTCACTCCGTGGAATACAACTTTTGCACTTGTTGTATTCCAGTGTTGGTTGAGTAGTTGGGACAGAGATTGTATGGCCTGGAAAGGTGAAAATATTGACTGTCTGGCCTTTTACAGAAAAAGTTTGCTGACTCCTAGCTTAGAGTGTGTTTTCAGAGGGACCCAGACTAAAACACCATCATCTCTAGACCATGATGGGTGAACAAAGTTGAGTGGTTACTGAAACTTGGAAGGGATAGATTATTTTGGAGAAGATTCCTTTTGAGGAGCAGAGAGACCTATAGTGGAGGGACCTTAGGTCACCATCCAAAAAAACACCTGGGGATATACTTACCCCAACCTCATTTCCTGTTTCTTCTTGGTAAAATAATAATTATTCCTGAGGGGCCCTGGGAAACATCGCCTAATCCTTGTAGCCTTCCCGGGCCTCTCCTGCCTTCTAAGATGCTATCTCCCCCATCTTTGTTTTTGTAGCATTTGGTTTCTTCCTTTATTCTGGCTTTCATGGGAACTGCTTGTTTACTTCTGTAATTCAACCACCAGAGCGTGAGCTTCTTGAGGACAGGCATCAGTTTTGCTGTCTTTGCTAACTCCACTTAGCTGGGAGGGCATAATGTTTTCAAATAGCAGCTCAACCAAAGCTTTTGGGGTTAAATGAACCAGGTACCCAATCCAGTCCAGCCAGTTTTCTGTGTGTGGTGTGCACACAAAGCCAGTGGGGCTGGATGAGACCCAGTGGCCATGGACTCATAGTTCCCTATCAGCCTCCCCAAACTAGTTGGCTCAGATGTGCATGAACTTGACCCTATGACCTTGGATTCATTATCTCTGTGTGCCAGCGCTCTGAGCCAATCAATTTTAGACAGATGGCTCTTCAAAGCCAGTGGCTGGGGGATTTGGAGCAGCCACTGCCCAGATAGTGAACTTCCTTCCAGCTGACTCTGATTATCCCTATCCTTGCCTGTCAGCGAGCATGAGGCCGTCCTGGACACGCTCTAAAAAGGCCTTCTCATCTCCACCAGCCCAGGCTGCCAGACTTTTCCCAAACCTAGATGATAATCTCAAGATTTAAGTATGCACTTTCCAAAAGGGCAACTTTTCAAATTCATCACGGATTCCTCTGAAATGTGTTAAGTAATGCATTCAGTTCCTGCTGATGGATGAAATGCTGGTGCCATCATCATAATGTACTGCCTTATTTTTTTGGCTGAAAATTATATTGGGTTTTTGACATGAGGAGCAAAGTGGCAAATTGCAATAAACTGCAAGAGTAATCAGTTATAATTCAATAGTCACAGAGGCCCCTTGAGGGAATAATAACAATAACAATAATAAAAACAGCCCCCTACTAAGTTTCTCATCAGGTCCTGGGACTCAGAGTGGTAATGTTTTTCTTACACATGCTGGGCCAGCTGATCAGATCTTGGCTCTACTGATGGGCAAACATCAATCATGTTGGCATATCTGATGGAGCCAAATAGCATGTTGATTTGATGGTTGCCTTATAAAATTTATCATTCCTCCAAGCACCATCACACATTCAAAACACTGTCACCCCTAGGACCAATGCAAAGGGTTGTGGATGGGTTTTAAACACAGAGTTTACCCATTTGTTGTGCAAATGTCCACAATCTGACCTCTGTGGGCATCAGTCACTTTCTCCAGAGAGTACCTGACAGTGGTGACTTGGAAATGAATATCTGGGCTGCTTTAATGACCAGGTGTATGAATCTGGGCCAAATAATGGGCAATTTCATAGTTATTTTGCTGATTGGACTTATTTCAATTATAAATATGCATTTCATCTCTCTTAGCTCAGGTGAGAAGAGAGAGAAAACTGGATTCCAATTGCCAGGACTCTAGGTCTAGTCTATAGACCTAGAGTTTATTGCTGGGAGAGAAAAGAAGTGTGTGGGGAGTAGAGACTAGGGCTAGAGACAATACACACACACTTGATACACACCCACAATACACATATATACACACAATGGACACACATTCCCACCATGCACACAATACACACATACACACAATACACATATACATACACATACAATGCACATATACATATACACACAAAACCACATATACATACACATAATACAAACACACACAATATACACATACACACATGTACATGCACACAATACACACATACACAAATCCACATATACATATACACAACACATATATACATACACAAAACACATATACATATGTACAATACAAACACATGTACACGTACACAATGTACACATATGCACATGCACATATACATATGCACAACACACATAAACACATATACATATACACACAAAACACACATATATACACATGTACATGCACATAATACACACATGCACATATACATATGCACAACACATAAACACATATACATATACATATGCATAACACACATGCACAAAAACACATATACATACACACAATACAAACACATGTACATGCACACAATACACACATACACACATGCACACATACATATATACAATACGTATACATACAAATACATATACACACAAAACAAGTACATGAAATACACACATGTACATATACATACATACAATACACACAATATTCACATATAGACACAAACATGCATACAAACATATTTATATACTTAAGCCAATGAAATTTTATCAGGGTATCATTTTAAAAACTGGGCAGATCAAATTTTGTTGGATCAGTTGTAGCAAAGACACACTTAGCCTCATCACTCCCCCTCCACACATGAA